>NC_080086.1:109099325-109763700 GCF_950005125.1 Chionomys nivalis
ACCTGTTTTTCCGCTCGGAAGACAGGCGTTCAGTTCGCATGAGTTTGTAAGCTTTCTGTTGTTGATATCCAGCTTTAATTGTGCTTGTCTGGTAGGATACAGGAGTTATTTCAATTTTCTTGTATCTGTTGAGACTTGCTTTGTGTCTGAGCATATGATCAGAGAAGATGTTATTTCAAGTTTGGGTGGAATGTTGTATAAATTTCTATTAGATCCATTTGGTTTAGAATGTCAGTTAGCTCAAGCATTTCTGTCTAGTTTTTTGTCTGGGTGACCTCTCTATTGATGAGATTGGGGTACTGAAGGCCCCCACTATCAGTGTGTGAGGGACAATATATTATTTAAGCAGAAAGTGTTTCTTTTGTGAAATTGCACGCCCCTGTGTTTGGGACATAAATGTTAACAATTGAAATGTCATCTTGGTGGATTTTTTTGAGTGTGTAGATGTAGTGTTGTTCCCTGACTCTTCTGATTAGTTTTTGTTTGAAGTCTATTTCATTAGATATTAAATGGCTTTACCAACTTGCTCCAGAGATTTTCTGATCTCTCCACTGCCTTCCTGTCAGCTACCTATTTCTTTTCTTCTTCTAGAGATCTTATTTCCCTCTCATGACCCTCTTTCTAGTTTCAGGACCTAAACCCTTTCCACATACACACACAGTTATGAGAGGAAAAAAAAAATGTGCTAACTGCCTCTCAGATCTGACTTATTTTGGTTAACGTAATAATTTCTAATTCTATCCCTTTTCCTATACAGAGGTCAGGATGTCAGTTTTTTTAAGGCTGGATAAAGTCTTCTCGTGTATGGATACCACATTTTCTTTGTCTGCTAATGGATACTTAGGCCGGTTCCATTTCTGGGCTCTTGTGAATGGGACAACGATAAACATGGCTGTGCAGGTAGCCTTGTGGTCTACCGGCTTAACATCCTTCATATACATGCTCAGGAGTTTATGGTTGGGTCACAAGTTAATTCTAGTTGTGGTTTTCCGAGAACCTGCCCCAGTACCATCAACAGTGGCTGCACCCACTTTACAGTTAGGCGGTGGAACCCTTACGAACTAGGCCTAATGGGAAAGACATGGGACACAGGCCCTGAAAGCGGACTGTGGGTCTCCTGCCTTTTCCCTCGTTTTTACATTTTGTGTTTCAGTCTCGAGATGAGCATCTTTGCTGTACCATGCAACCCGTCACCCACCGTGTTCTGTCTTACCATGGCCAAAGCTACGTGACCCAGCAGTCACGGACCAAAACCTCCAGAATCAGGAGCAAAAATGAAGCTTTTTTCTTTATAACTAACCAGGCCACATATCTGTAACAGTAGTGCAGAGGGACTAACAGAGCAAGAGGACAAGGAGGAATTAAAGATGGAGAATGGGCGGTAATGAGAAAGCTAAGATGCTTCCATGGCGTATAGACATAGTATTACATGGAATATGTAAATGTTTTTCATGCAAGCCCAGAGGGGGAAAATATTTGGCCAGACCAGGATAAGGTTGTGGCATTTATTCATCTGTGCTTTTGTGTTGACTAGAACACAGTGAGAAAACTGAGTGTATTTGGAGGAGAGTCTTGGTGGTTCTGAATGAACATAAAACTGTCTTGAAGGATCTGGAGTCTATGCCAGCTTCTCTCAGTCCAGCCTTTCAGCCATGTGCGATACTCTCAACCTTCCCCCCACTCATCCTTTAGCCCCAATGCATAAGAGTCTTAGCAAGGTCTGGCCTGCTTCCATTGAAAAAATGTGAGCTAGACGTTAGCACAGCCTAGGGCTGTCCACGAGATTAACCATCCTCTTCCTCAAGCCTATGACTCCAACATGTGTCATGTCTTTTCCAAGCAGCTCAAGACCCGCATTTGCCAGTGCCTGGCTCCAAAGTGGTGAGGGCTTCTACTCACACAGGAGGACCCGGGATCCATAGGCAGGTTCCTGCTGGAGAGAAGGCGTGGTGAGCAATGTCCCCATTACCATTGCTTCTGACATTTCAGGTGCCAATCAAGCCACGGAGTTGTGAATTTAAACTCAAAGGTACCATTGCATTTAGCTAAGCAAAGTCCTCATTTCAAGGCAGACTCAGCCACATTCAGGTTTGCAGTGACCCTACTTAAGGGATGGGGTGTTATGGCTCCACCCAGTAGTGAATATTAGGGTGAACATGGTCATTCCTGGCAGGCCCCTCATGTGATAGGTGACTTTCAATTAAAACATGTGGAAGCTGACTCTTGCCCACTACTGTGTGAGTCCTGGCCATCAAACCTGGGTCTTTCGGCATGGTAGCAAGTACCTTTACCTGTTGAGCTAAGTCTCTGGCCCTACATTTTACTTGTAATTGGAGGATAACACAGTATATTTGTGTGTGTAAGCTTTGATGTGGCTTTCATATGTGCTAGAATTGTGGAATAAGTATGTCAATTAACTAACCCGCCACCCCATACTATGTTTTCTCGCAGTAAGAACATTGTGTACACCAGTTTTTTCAACAACTCTGAGACAAACAGTGCTGTAGTCACAATGTGGGGAGCAGCACTCCTGTTCAACAGAAGCTTTACCCTTCCATCCTGCATCTCCTGAGATCCACCCATCTCAGATGCTGGGTCCCACCATTTGCTCTGTGTCTAGGAACTCAAGTCAAACCTATGTCATACACAACCTATAAATACATCACCTGGGGTGCACCTAAGGTAAAAAACAAAATTTATACTGATTTTCCCATATTGGTTACAACCTTACTTTGATTCCTTTTTATTCCGGTATGTCTATGTCTGAGTGGCTGCAGAGGCTGTAAGAAAGCGTCAGATCTCCTGGAGTTAGAGTGGCAGGTGTTTGTGAGCAGCTCCACATCCACGAGTGGGATTGCACTCGCTGCTCTGGGAGAGCAAGTACTCTTAGCCACCAAGCTGCCTTTCCAGCCCTGCAGCCATTTTATTTAAAAGTTTTTTTTTTTTTTTCTTTATTTCCTCCAAGTCCTAACTCAGGCAATTTTGAAGCAGATGCTAAAATGTCTTCCTGTAGTCTTTTCTTCTGGGCTACTGTATAAAGTAGGGGTTTTAACACCAGATGTATAAAGCAAGGACCTAGCTGCTCCAAGGTATGGTTGAGGAGGTTTTTATTGTAGATATGAGGGAGAGCACAGCCAGGGACATCTGGAAGAATCCAGAACAGGAAGAGAACGTAGTAGACTAACATGGGCAGTAGAAGGATCCAGGCCATGGGGTTGGGATGAAAGAGGATGACCAAGAGGGCGCTAATGGCAGGGTTGTATAGGCGCTGGAGAAGTTTAGGGGAGGTGGGAAAAGAAGAGCGAGGACTCCAGCATGGACGCTGTAATAGGTATTTGCTATGCTGAGAAAACCTGGAGGCCAGCACACACTTAGCTATGCTAATAGGCACCACAGTGAGCCATTCGTCCTGGGGTTTCTTTTGGATATGACATTCTAGCCTTTTTTTGTTGATGATAAAGAGTGAGGTAATCTCTTCTGTAACTGCTTCTTAGCTAAAATTAAGGTGCTGCTGTCAGGGCCCAGGAAGGCTGGACTACTACTCAAAGATCAGGAAGGAAGAGAGTACAGGCTGGGGGACATCTGTTTTGCTATCTACCCAGGTTCTGCAGGACCCCCTGAGGCTAGCAAAGTGCTGATTCAGAATTCTTCAGAAGCATCCAGTTTATATTGCTTTCAGCAAGTCTGGAGTTTGCTGGTTCCGATATGGAGGAGTGTGCAGTCTTCAGTTGACTAAAAGTCTGCTGGGACAGATATAGATTAGGGACAGACAGAAGGTAAAGTTAAGGATCTTAGGTGGAAATCTTTATCTTGGGTGTGCACTTAAAACTTCCAGGCCTATGGTCCTGATAGTCGGTGTGGAAGTGTTAGGTCCCAAGAAATTCCTTTCCCCAAAGTCTGGCATTTAGACAAAAGCCAGCATTCTCTCAGGAACTTGAGAAGCTAGTTCCCACTTTTATCTCTGGCAAAAGGGACACATGGCTCTCCATTAATATATACCTATAGTGCCTATCAGTATATCTTCATCCTTGCTAACCTCCAGGCTGCCTCAGTCCCTGCTCACAAGTGCTTGTTCAAGCCTCATTGGTTCCCTTTCCCTCAGGTATCCAGTCCTTTATATCCCTGGAGTTTGTCCTGTTGCTTCTCTAAGATGATGTCCATCACATAGATGATTCATATCTAGTGAGAGCAGAGGTAGTTCCCCGTATGGACTCACACTGGGATTTCCAGGTTAATGCTGAGAATGAGTCCCCTAGCAGGATAGCCTGAGATGAAATGATTATTTGTCTCCTGGATGGTCTCCCATGAGGTAATTCATTTTGATAAACAGAGAGGGCAGCCAGAGGCTGGCTGAAAATCCTCACCCTGCTCACAGTACACAAAGCTAGATCCTAATTCTCAAGAGGGCATGCTTGACTTCAACTCCTAGTTAGCTCCTGATATTAGAAAAAAAGTTAAAAAGTTATTGTCCTTCAACCCTCTACAGAGATCTTTTGAATATAACATTTAAGATGTTTAATAGATGTGGGGAGCAGGAAAAGACAGAAAAACTTCCTGTGATAGAAGTACCAGCTTCTAGAGGCAGCCCTCAGGTCTCCTCCAAAGAAGAGGATGAGTGTAGATAGAAGTTTCTGTCCTGCCACTGTTCAGTCCCAAAGAAACACACAGAGGCTTATAATAATTATAAACTGCTTGTCCTGTTAACTCAGGCTTATTATTAACTAGCTCTTAGACAAGTATTATGGGTTAATTTAAGTCCTATGTTTAGCCATGTGGCTTGGTACCTTTTCTCAGTGAGGCATTCTCATCTTGCTTCCTCTGCATCTGACTAGTGACTGCATCTCTGCCTTTCCTCTCTCCAGAATTTTCCTAGTCTGGTCACTCCATCTATAGAACCTGCCTGGCTACTGGCCAATCAGTATTTTATTAAACCAATACCAATGAAAAATCTTTTTAGTGTATAAGAGCCATTATCCAACAGCAGATGAAGGCACTAATGAACTCCACCTAGAGCTTGCTTTAAAGAACAAGTTGACTCCTGGGTAAAAAACTGCACTTTACTTCACCTGTCTCAAGGACCCTGCCTAAACTTTGGACACTGGAGAGTTGACTGCACCTCTTTGCCTCACTAAGGTAGGCCAGTCTCCCAAGTTTCTTCTACACAGGAACATACCTTGGATCTTCTGGACCTAATGGCTGAAGACTAACACTGCCCTGGGACCTCTGTCTCCAGAAAAATCATCAAGATGACCATGGAGGAACCTAATTGTCCAGGTAGTGGGTAAGTTTGTGCCATTCTTAATTCAGGAGCTAGTTGGTCTATACTTCTTGCTACTCTGGTGACACCTATTCTTCTCAGATCTCCGTGGTGGGTGTTGATGTCATCCCCACCTGCCCAGGGCTATGGGTTGTCTCCTCTGGGGCCACCTGATAGTTCACTCCTTCCTCATCACATTATTGGGCAGAGACATCATGGTTCAGTCATACTTTCCCTTTTCAAACAACTCTGGAATTTTCCCCTCCTTCCAGCCCCCTTATTCACTGACTACCACTGATATTTCATCCTACCCCTATCAGACTCATTGACCCAAGAATATGGGATTCTTCCTCTCCCATCCTCCTCCTGGACCCTACTTCCTACCCCTGTCACTCTCAGTACCATAGTTCTCTAAAACATAGACAGGTTTTAGGGCTTAAAACCCATAATACAGGCCGGGCGGTGGTGGCGTACACCTTTAATCCCAGCACTCGGGAGGCAGAGGCAGGTGGATCTCTGTGAGTTCGAGACCAGCCTGGTCTACAAGAGCTAGTTCCAGGACAGGCTCCAAAACCACAGAGAAACCCTGTCTTGAAAAAAAAAAAAACCCATCATACAGCTTTTTCTTGATAAAGGTGTTCTCGAGCACTCACCCCATAGCACCCCATCCTGCTTATACTAAAGCCTGATAGTTCTTACCACTTAGTCCAGGACTTCAGAATTATTAATATAGCAGGGGTTTCTACAACTCTTATATTCTACTCTCTGATTCCCTCTTCATCTCCCACATTACAGTCCTAGACCTTGAGGACACTTTCTTTACCATTTCTTCTCCCCCCCCCCACCCCAGATTCCCACAATCTCTTTGCTTTTACCTGGTAGGATCCTGACACCAGTACAGCATTCCAGCTTTCTTGGACAGTCCTTTTCTAGGAGTTCTAAGACATGAAACCCGCATGGTTTCAACCAGGCTCTAACCACTAATCTCTTCCTAGACCTACCCCAAACCACCTAATATGTTCAGTATGTTGATGACCTTTTACTATGCAGCCCCTCACTCTCATGTGTCACATTTTGTCCATCTTTTTAACGTTCTAGGAAAAAAAGGATATGGAGTCTCCCCTCTAACGCTCAACTTTCTGTCTCTCAGGTCAAGTATCTAGGCTTTTCACTATTCCCTAACAGGCATGAACTTACTCTTGATCCCAGACAGTACCCGCAGACCCTCCAACCACTGAAGAAGAGCTTTGAGAGATCCTTTGGCCTGACAGGGAACCTTAGAATCTCATTTCTAACTTTGATCTTCGTGTTCTCCCCTCTATGAAGCAGCTAGGGACATCAACAGAGTCTCTGGATCCTGTTAAACCTCTCATGCCTCCGAATTGCAAACTCCTATAGGCTGTGCCGCTCCCTGACCTTGGCAAACCCTTTATACTATGTTCTACTGAACTAGGGAATGGGCTGTGAGTTTTGGAACAAATCAGAGGACCCAGATTTGGCCCTATTGTCTGCTTTTGTTAGTGGATGGCCGCCTTGCTTGCAGAAACTAGCAGCAGCTTCCCTACTGGACCAGGAGGCTTCTAAGCTCACCTTTGGCTGCCCTCTCTGTCTCTTCCCACACCAGCTCAAGGACCTCCTGTCACACAGGGGTCGCTCCACTCTGTCCCCGTCCTAGAAAGTCCTAATACCTCATTTGGTTCCTGCCTAGAGCCACCTGATACCCTTACTTAAAGAAATCCACAACTTCCTGTTTCCCCTCTGTCACATCCTGACTGTACTTGGTTTATAGACGGAAGCTCATCTCTCAGCTCCACTGTTTTCTACCAAGCAGGTTAGGCCATAGTCTCCTCTGACCTGGTTCTAGTACCTTCTTCTTTACCCCAGGTACTACTTCTCAGAAAACAGAGTCATCACTAGAGACCTCAACTTGCACGAGACAAAACCATCAATATATACAGAGGTTCTAAGAATGATTTCCTTATTCTACATTACTATGCTTCCATTCAGGAGGAAAAAGGTTATCTCATAACAAAGAGGCACATATATTGCCAATGGGACATTAATCCTAGAACTGCAAGAAGCATCTTATTTTTCCAAGAAGACAGCAGTTATTCACTGCTGGGGGCACCAGGTCCCTTCTAATGATATAGCCTTGGGAAATGCTTTGCTAACAAGACTGCTAAAGAAGCCAGCCAACATTCCTATTCTCCCAAACTTACCTACTGTGAGTCCCAGTGACAGCCCCCCTCCAAGTTATGAAGTAGTTATGCATCCTTAGGGTTGGCTTCTTCTACAGAACAGGTACTATTTTCTGGACCTCAAGCAAAGTCCTTTCTGACAGGTATTAACAACTCTTTCACACTGGGTCTCTACTTCTCTGATTCCTCTTCTTCTACCCCTTCTTAAGGCTACCACCTCAGGATGCTCCATATGCACTCAAATCTCCCAACAGGGGGCCTTGCAACCCTCTCCTTTCAACCCAACCATGCGAGTGAGGGGCAGTCATCTTGGGGAGGCCTGGCAGACTCACATGCATGCCCCCTATCAAAACACACAAATATCTTATTATAGTAGACAGTTTCTCAGGAGGGGTCAAAGCTTTCCCTACTATAGCTGAGTCTGCAGAAGTGGTTCCCACCTCATAAATGGTATCTTAGCCAGATTTTGACTTACTAGATCCATACAATCAGATAATTAATGACCAAGCATTCATTTCTAAAGTCAGTCTTGAGGGTCTTAGGGGTACAGTGTTACCTCCACATTCTCTACCAATCCTAGACCAAGACATATAACTCCCTAAGCTTACGTGAATTTTAACTTTACAAAAGGAGTGAAAATTTTAGATATATTATCATTACCATTGTTTGTAATCTACACAGAAACCCACACTGTAAATACCTGTAAACAGCTGGGATAGACCGTCTTGGTTTGAAGAATGAACACTCCTCTGTCAAGAGGGTTGGACATATGGATGGAAAAAAGATGTTTTCAGCATGGTGAGAAGCATTTTCAAGTCTTTATAACCAAAGGAAATTTAAATTTTGAGCTATAACTCTGATGATAGTAGTCAGTGCCTTACCAGAGCTAGATTAAGAGGTTATCGGAACTCAATCAATTAATGTTTTAACTCTGAACTTTTGAAGTCTTCACATAACAACAGCATAGTGTGAAGGAACGGGATTTGAAACACTCACTTTTCATGGCCCCTAAAATCACTTTCTTAGCTTTCACAGCCTGGTACCTTTCTGATTAGATTACTTTCCTAGACCTGCATGACTTACGCACATTTCAAACCTTTTTTTCTATCCAATCATTTACCACGAGACAGGCGGTTGGTAAGACCTGTCACTGCAAAGTTAGTTTCTTTAAATAAAGAAATGATAAAAAGTTACATGGAAACCTGATTTGTAAGTTTGTCCTTTGCAGTGTGAGGCGAGAGGAGCATCCTGGCACATCAGTGTGACTTTTACAGTCGTAGTAGACAAAGCAGGCAGCTCTGGGGTGATGCTTACCTAGTAGAGGGGAGATGCATGCTTAGAGAAGGTGCATGAGAAAGCAGCTGCAGAGGAGAACTGGGAGATGCTTTTAGAAAAAGTGACGTTTCCAGGAGAGCAGCCATTCTCAACCTGTGGATTGTGACCCTTTGGAGGTCACATATCAGATATTTACAACTCATAACAGCAGCAAAATTGCATGAAGTAGCAATGAAATAATTTTACAGTTGGGGTCCATCATACTATGTGAGACTGTATTAAAAGGTCACAGCATTAGGAAGGTTAGAACCATTGCAATAGATTAAGAAAGGTAAGCTGTATTAGTAGAAAGATGCCAACATGGTGGGCACCTAGGAGGGCATGGAAGTCTCCAGGAGCCAGAGCAAATGAGAAGACACTTATTGAATGGGCAAGTAGAGACAATGGTTAGAAGTGGCTGAGCCACTTGGAAGGGGGCTCATGCTTGTCCCTCCTGGGTTTCAGCACCAGATGTATAAAGTGAGGACATGGCCATGCCAAAATATGGTTGAGGGAGGTTACTACCGTAAATATGAGGGAGAGGACAGACAGAGGCATCTGGAAGAGTCCAGAATATGGAGAGAAAGTTGTAGGCCGAACATAGTCAGTGGACTAAACTGAGGTATGAACAGAAAGAGGAGGACCAAGAAGAGAGAGAGAACCAAGAGGGCACCTGGCTGCAATGGCAGGATTATATAGGAATTGGAAACTGGGAGGAGCTTAGGGGATGGAGTGAGAAGAGCTAGGATGCAAGCAGGGACTCTGTAGTGGGTACTCGCTACACTGAGAGAGCCTGCAGGTCAGCAGGCACTTTGGTGTGCTAAAAGGCACCATAGTCATTTACCTCGGAGTTTCCTTTGGATCTGTCTGTTACTAATTCTAACTCACATGTACTTTTTAAAAAGTAGGTTCTGCTTCTGACAAATTATCAGCCTTTTTATAATTAGTGTGAGAAAGAGACCCAGCATGAGGGAAGTGCAGAATAGAAGTCCATGTTAAATAGCTTTATGGAGGGCATAATTTTACTAATCCTTTTTGGTTACTTAGTGTGGTGTAGGAATTATATCATTTCTACTAATCGGATGATGATATGCGCGAACCGCTACAGAAACAGCTGATAGAGTTACATTTCTGGGACAGGGGAGACATACACTACCTGTCCGGTGTCTTGAGTTGCAGCCTTGTGGGGCAAAATTCCTCTCTCCTGACTGTTCTTTAATCCTGGCTGGGTGGTCACTCTTGCATTTTCCCCTGTGATCAGCAATGTGGATTTCCTATCAGAATATGTCCTGTGGATAAATACACATTCAGTCATTGTTATCAAAACTTAGAAGACCACTCCAGGCCTGTATATATCCTGCTCCATGGTAGCTGCACAGTCATGGAAACAGTCACCACCTCTCTGGATTTAAAGTCAGGATAGTCACTCAAAGGACCACAGAGAATGTCTTCCTCTATGGCCTCTTGCAGTTCACTAATTGGTAGCCTATGACTCCAGAGGCGTGGAGAGGGGCCTGTGGTTTTTTGCACTGTCAGGAGGAACCCCAGGGCACAGTGGCTAGAAAAGCCATTCCTCATATCCCGTCAAATCCGCATCCAAGCCTGACCCTGCCTCTTTATCATGTTTTATTTAAAGTTTTTTTTGTTTCTTTAAGACAGGATTTCACCATGTAGCCCTGATTGTCCTAGAACTGACTTTGTAACCAGACTGAGATGGAAGTCACACTCCACCACTGCCTGGCTCATGTTTTTTTTAATTATTAAAAAAAGTGTTAATCAAATTGCAATGTCTATAAGGAGGAATCAAACTGTAAAGCAGACATTTGCTACTCACTGCTCATATTCTTTTTAATGGCCTGCCAGGTTCGCTGCAGGTGTAGGCTTATAAGCTGTCCTGCAGACACACAAAATTACATTACTGTCACGTCGCACAGCCTATGCACTCCCATGTGGATGCAAGTGGTCATGTGATACTTGGAGAGTCATGTTTTCTTCTACCCATGGACCGTGGGCTGCCTCTGTCCATACATTTCTCTTCAGTGGAGATTTTGTCATGGGCACAACCCCTCTAGCTCTCTTACAACACAATAACAGGTTTCTGTGAGACTGGAGACCATGGTTAAAAGAAATGCCTTTCCAAGAAAAGTGGACTCTGGAGCACTGAAACAGGCTACCAAGCACCACTTAGTATGTAAATATCTTCCCCTGAGGTAAGAAGGGTGTGTAAACTGTGGTTAACTGTGTGTGTGCTGTGAATATGGAAGGGAAGTCTTTCTTCTAGAGACAAGATATGGGAGGGAAGCGGAGAAGAAGGGAAAGATAAATGTGGGGCAGAGAGAGTAGGGGAGGAGGAGAGGGGAGGAGAAAACTTGACACTTGACCTAATGAAGGGTGGACCTTGAAGTCACCATGGCCAGAGACTTGGGATACTTTTAGCTGCTTAGTCCAGTATCCTCCCGTAATGCAAGTTTCCTAGGAATACCTACATGATGCTCTACACAGTATAGATGTGTTCCTGTGCCCCACCTTGTGCTATTATTTGTGTGTGTGTGGGGGGGGGGACTAATGTTGCTTACTCAGACACCACAGCTGCATTCTGACTGGTTCCCATGGCACTCTGTAGGGCCCTACCACAATGGTTGGTGGGTAGTAACTGCCTTAGCTGGCCATCTCTTCACACACCATTATGTGTGTGGCCTGGGTCCTTCCCACTAAATCAGGCCAGGTCTTTTCTAGCCCCTACATCACCTGCCCCACCTTTATTATCTAATTTACATCTGGCAGTCTAGTCTGCTGTACAGTGGTCTGTGATAAGTAGAGTCGGGGTTTCAATCGCCCTAATAATAAAGAATCGTTGGGAAGAGCCATACCCAGAGGAAAGGAAATGCCCTGTATAGGAAATGAGCAGAAGGAGGAACTTACCACCTGCAAATTACAGTCCAGGTGAGACTGGCCAAACCACCCACGAGGAGTGCACCCAGTGCAATGGAGACCCAGGATGCCCGAGAGAGCCTGCCAGAATCTGTACAAGAGGACATAAAAGTCAGCAGATCCGGCCAGCATGGCTACGGGTTTTCACTTGACTGGCTCTTAGCAGAACTCGTGGAGGAAAAGACTTTTAGATACTATGTTCTTCCCTGAGTGAAATGGGTATGGGGAGAGGGTCTGGCCCTTTAACTGGGAGAGAGGATCAGGTCTAGTGACTGCTACAGTCAGGCTGGGATGGGGATGAGGATGCCCTTCCTTTCTCATGTTGGAGGACAGACAGTTTCCCGAGGAAGCTGTGTAAGATTCCTAAAGGAATCAGATGGGACAGACAGTGGGCACCCACCGGCTGTATGAAGACCATGACACAGCCCTGGAACTAGTCATATGCACTTGGAATTTGCAAAGACTGTGAGATTCAGCTGGGGTCCAGGAAGGCAGCCTGAAGCCCCCATGCAGTTAGAACTTTAGGGAGATCTAGGGACAAATGGCTAATTTCCCAGTGATCTTTCCAACAGATAAACTGAGCCACTCACTGGGAATTAGAAAGCAAAGGGCAGACCCCTTGGCCAGTCTAGCCAGGACCCTGAAACACTGGAGTCTGAGCAGGTGCTGCTCTCACGCATTATGTATTTCTACCAAGTTCTGAGCCCACTGACTTCCTGCAAAGTCTGTCAATCTGTGGCCAGTCACTTTGCTCAAAGTCCCTGCTATCACAACCTTGTTATTGACTCTTCTGCCAGCTGTTCATTGCTAGCTCCCTGGATTTGTTAGAACTCCTCCGGCAGAATACTGGTTTTTAAATGCCACAATGTCACACACTGCACTGTCTCCATCACTGGAAAAGGTGTCATACCCCTAAAGTTAGGAGGACTAGTTCCAGCAAGAGGCTGCAAGGAGACTGGGTCAGTGCTGGCTAGAGATGGTGCTGAGTGAGAAGGAGGAAGCATTGAGGCCTTGGCAGCCTGGTATGATTAGACTGGCTTTCCAGCTGCTCTCTCTATAGAGAATGTGAAAATCTCTCAGGGTCTGACCTCCTTGAAAGCTGGGGACATTGATATTTCTTACAGCTGACCCCTGAGGTTAACATTTGGCAGTCTGTCATGTGAAAATTCTTTTAATGGCCCCCATGTTTCTTCCCTAGGAACTGCCTCATGAAGACCTCACTATCCTCTCCCAACATGGAACTGTCCTCTTATGAGGCCACTTACTGTCCCTCTACCCGCGCATGACTGTAGAGTCTCCAGGCTTGGCTTGTGCACCCTGCTCAGTTCCAAGCTCAGCTCTATGAATCCTTGGTGCAGGGTGGGAAACCCTCCACACGTTTTCCATTCCAGAATAACTTGAAGATCAATTTCAGGCCTGGTTAAGACCTTGGTGCTATACCTTGCAACGGCCATTGTCCATATAGCAAATGAAGAAATTCCATCCTCCACAGTTTTCTGACTTGAGTGCTAAGCATTCAGAGGGGAATGCTGAAGAAATCCTGGTCCAAACAAACATCTACATTGCAGACAGGTGCCCTTTAGCTGACTGACAGCATCAGGAATTTTATTCTGGGCCCTTGAAGGTATCTCATGGGGTAAACAAGGTTAGCATGTTTCTGGGCCTATAGAGAATTGGGATGCTGACTTCAGGGTCTCATGCATCACTTTGGGAGGTTTCTTTCTGAATTAACTATCTTGGGTTTACAGCTGTAAATGCAGGCGGAAGCCGCCGCAGATTCTGCTGTACACATCTCGCGGTACTATTTGCACCTAACCGGTGTTTCAGATACACTACTGAAAGCTGACGGGGTGCCATTCCCAGAATTCCTCCAGGTTCTCCTTGTCTACCCTCTGCTAGGCAGGGTGAACATCAGCTTGGCATCTGGGAAGATCTGGGGTACCCGCTAGGAATATAGCTAAAGTTTGATGACCTCAAACACAGTATTGTCCTTATTTCAAAGAAACTGGCCAACAGACATTGCAAGGAAGCCACTCACCTATGCAGGTCTTCTCATCTTCACCCAGCACGTAGGGGTCCGTGCACACACACTGGAAGCTTCCCTTGGTGTTCTTGCACTTTGCAGAGGGGTGGCAAGGTGGGTGTGTCAAATCTGCGCACTCATTCACATCTACAGGAATAAAGCACAGCCACTAGTGTGTGTGTGTGGGGAAGACCCTATGTCCCTAGCCCCTTATGGCAGATCCTTCCTTTCTAGGCAGTTGCCACCTAGGTCCTTCCTTGGTATCAAGAATGTCAGTGTTATAGCCTTGCTACCTTCATGCTCCCTATGCTTGTGAATCAGCTGCAAAGCACTTTCGGACTGGGTCTGTGACCAGGCCTGTTTCACCATTTCCTGTCACTCGTGGTCCAGCTGTGTCCCTTTGGCTCTTAGTCTACCTATGTCCCTGACGACTCTGTCATTTATGCCTCCACTGCCTTTTCCACACATGCATGAGTCACTGACTGTCAGAGCCAAACTTGCCTTTTGTGTCTCGCTGCGTGAAGACTGACTGTCACTCTGACCATCTCTGCCACAGTGTGCAGGGCAAACTGTGCTTGTGGAAGGTAACGGATAACAGACCTTATGCCCTTCTCTACTTCTCAATGAATTGGGGGATTTTATTCTTACTTATCCTGTATACAGTTTTTTTTTTTTGTTTTTTGGCTGCCACAGGAATTACTGCAAGCTGAGAGCCTAAGAATAGAATCTGGTTTCCTTTCTGTTCTGGAAGCCAAATGAATGGAGCCCTCTACAGGCTCTTCCTTTGCCTCTTCCAGAACATCTCCAGGTGTGTCGTGTCTTTTAGATTCTTTGTAGTCCCCAAGTCTCTCCGACTTTCCTGCCTCGGTGTCTTTCCTTGTAAGGACCCTGGGCCCTGGGTGAGGGCCAGCCGGGAGCATCTGTAAAGATTCTATTTTCAAACAGGGCCACATCCGGAGATACTGAGGCTTAAGACTTGAACTTAGCTTTCTTTGGGACAACAGTCAACCTCAGACTCAACATGGTCAGTTGGTTCTAAGTAGAAGTCACTCCAGTGAGTTTGGGACCATGTACACTCTGAGGTTCCTTGCAGAGGGTTAACCCCGAGGAGTGTGCTGCAAATCTACCCTGAAAGGAAACTGGTACTCTCCACAAAGGAGAAGAGAAAACATGTGGATGTGGGCCACCTTATTAGAACTCTAGTGCCACCTGCATGGAGGGCCAAGGTGTTGTGTGTCTGATAAGATATTTCTCAAGAGCAGCAGGTTGGGTCCTCAGGTCACCATGGAACTATCTCCACTGATCTGTCTGTCTGTCCCTGGAAGGAGACAGAAATATCTGCACTCATCTCCTACACACGTTGTGTAACAACTATGAAAAGCTATAGACATGCAGTTTCTATCTACTGGAACCCACAGTTTGAACAGGACTCATCATACACACCAACTGGATTTTCCTCTCAATTTTACAGGGGTGGTGTATTAGTTACTTTTTCAATGCTATGATGAAACACTGTAACCAAGGTAACTTACAGAAGGAAGGTTTGGGGCCAGTTATCATTCTAGAGGGATAGCAGTCTATCACCATCATGGCGGGGAAGCATGCCAGTAGGCAGTCATGGGGGCTGTAACAATCGAGAGCTCACACCTTATACCACAAGCCTCCAGAGGACAACTTGGAATGGTTCAGAGCTTTGAATTCTCAAAGCTCACTCACAGTAACAAATTCCGAGAAGACCACACCTCATGAACCTCCCCAAACTATGAAACCAACTGGTGATCAAATTCTCAAAAGCCTAAGACTACGGGAAGCATCTCATTCAAACTACTACATTCCACTCCCTGGCTGCCATTGGGTCATAGGGTCACGGCCAAATCTTAATGCAGAATGCGTTTCATCTAGCTCCAAAAGTCTCCATAGTCTTTGAGTCTTAACATGATTCAAAAGTCTGTGTCTCTTCTGAGACTCAAGGGAATTTCGTACCTGCAAGACTGTAGCCACTATAAACTCAAAAACACAAATTGCATGCTTCCACCATGTGATGACATAGAACACAAGAACATACATTGCCCTTCCAAAAGGGAGGGATGGCAGTGGAGTGAGAAAATAATAGACCAGAGAGAGACTAAAACCCAACATGGAAAATACCAAACCCTGTAGCTCCATGTTTGATGTCAAAAGGCCCTTCCAACTTTGCTGCCCACAAGATCTGCCCCATCCCAGGCTATTTCCACGCCCTCTGTGCAGTTCTCTTTGGCAGATACTCATGGCTCTGACATCTGAAACATCTCAGTGTCTTTACTGAAACACACGCTTTATTTTTACAGTTTCATGCAATGGCCTCTCAGGGACTCTTGCTTTCTCGAGGGCCTTTGTGCAGGAACACCCCTGCCACAGACTGTCTGACCTCAACAGCCCTCAGAGACTGTGGAGGGAGAGTCCTTGACCTATTTACTCCCCACATCTTACATTACTCTGAAGCCAGCATCATGTAGGTGGTACTGCCATGTTTAGCCACGTGTGGAGCAGTTTTTGCTGGTTATTCTTTCCTAGGCCTCTCACTTCCACAAGCCTTCCCTTTGTTCTAACGCAGACAAGGCCTCGCCTTGTCTTCCTGTCCCTTCCATCACAAGCCTGGGTGGCAGTATTAAGTTTCCTCATCCTCTTTTATCTCTTCAAACTATTTTGCAAAGTATTTATCTCTTCAAACTTTTGTCTTACTTTCTCATTTTCACTGTGGCCATACCTAACAGTTATTACTCATCACCATTTAATAGCATCGATATCAGGCTTTCTTAAAATCTTCAACAAATGCCATTGCTTTTAAATTCAGCCCCAGGCAAATTTGTAAGACAAAGGCAGAACACAGTCACGATGTGTTTGTAAGCCAAAATCTTACAATAGTATTTTTACCTAGCATCTATTGAGATGAACTGGCAATCCACATAGCTTCCACCACTACTGCCTGCCAAGCTCCCACCAGGGAGGTCATTAAAGCTCCCCTGCAGTATCCACCACTTTTCTAGTTCACAGCTCCAAAATCTACATTTCTCCCAACACCAGCGCGATCATGTCCGATACAGCAATAGCCCACTCCCTAGTTCTAGCGTATGTATTCACTACTTTATGCTATTGTAATAAAACATAATCAAGGCAGCCACAGAAGGGTCTATTTGGACTGATTCTAGAGGGTTAATACTCCATCATGGTAGGGAAGCATAGCCACAGGTAGGCGTGGCAGCTGGAACAGCTGAGAGCTCACATCTTGAGCCTCAAGCACCAAACAGAAAACTTTACAAGTCTGTCCATAGTGATACACTTCCTCCACCAAAGCCCCATCCTCCCAACTCTCCCCAAACAATACAACCAACTGGGGACCAAGCATTCAAACGCCCCAGACTCTAGGTTTAACTCATTCTGAGTATCACAGCTGCATTTTAATGCCTAGATGGGATTTGAGCAGAGAAGATAAAATAATCTCTCTGGATTTCCTATGGTTAGTAGTTCAGCTTGCTTCTCTCTCCCTTCTCTAGTGAGTCACATAGCTAGGCACACTGGTTGGAGATCAGTGAGATACATCTTCATGTCAATGTACAACAAAAATATTTAGTCTTTCTTTTTAAAGATATGTTTTGTTTCCTTGTGAGTCCTTCTTTGAGTCCATGTAGTTAGAGGTAAGATTTAGTGAGAACTCCTGTACATGTAAACATGTCTACACCTAGAATGTTTCTTCAATGCAACTTCATGAATTGCATATAAGAACATTATAAAAAAACAATAAGCCAGAAAACATGGCTCATAAAACGAGGACTCCCTTCCTTCCTTCCCATCTTGCCCTGCAGACACCTCTAGTTCTAAGGTCTCAGCCATGCAATGCTCTTTGCAAGCTCACAAAGACCTTTCTCTGTGCAACACACACAAATAGGTGTCCTTCCTTACAGATGGATCAGAACGGATTCTCATCAAACATGCCACTTTGATGGCTGTGTGTTCAGTGGTGTATCTTAGGTGAGCTCGGCTCTACGGTCCTAGCCGACCTTCCTTCATATGTTCAGCACGGTATTTCACGGTGTGCATACATTCATTGTGGGGGCACTAGGCCTTGTGTTTAGTGTTGCACATTAATTCATTTAAATAGGCAACCCAGGAGTTGGACACCATGACCATTCTCACTGTCCACTGGTAGGGTTGGAGGCAGGCACAAGCTGAGTGACCTCAAAGGGCAGAGTAATTAGTTGCTGAAAGCTATCCTGTTGGGAAGCTGCTGAGTTACTATGCGGAGGAACGAGGCCATGGTCAGTGCTGTTCAATGGGTGTCTCACCCTTCACATGCTGGGCCTTTGCAGTGTTGTATAAGCCATGCCAATCCATCTCAGAGTGCTTGGCCCTGAAAGGCTGCTGGTCTGAAAAGAGGATGTCATTTCTTCTTGTCACAGGGTCTACATTGTGAACTCACTTGTTGCACGTGGAGGCCATACCACCTGAGTTTTCTACCAACAGGAGCACCTGGGCAGCTCAGAAATTAAGTTGATGGCTACTAAGTCTTTGGGACCTGCCGACCATGGTACCCACACTTCCTTAACTTTGGTGAGCCAGAGACTGCTAAAGTGAAAAGTCAGGATAAAAAACAGCCAAAGGGTGTGGGCTGGGGACAGAAAAATGATTTCTAGGACATAAAACTGTCTAGTAGAAGCAGAAGGGGTGTGCTTCTCTTAAGAGCTCAGCAGAGAGGAGCCCTGTGAACTGTCACATCTGCTCACATCCAGTACAATCAGTGGTTGGCTCAAGTAGTCTGAGGACGGAGAATTTCCCTCAGCTAAGCTTTCCTTTGCAGTTGAAAATCCAAAACCAAATCACCCCAGTAAACTTGTAGAAGTTCAGATTTTTAGACTAAATGAAATAAGGTATATAAGAGAGCCTGGTCATTCATAAAGCATCACTGTGCCAAACCCTGAGGGTCACACCCTAACAAGACACTGCCAGTGGGAAGACTAAGGAATCCTGGCCAAGTGAGCATTTCTTGTTTAGTTGCTAAGCCGAAACAGCACGGAGGCATTCAGGATTGTCATAATGAAGATTAACTACAGAAGGTGATAATTCAGAGCCATCTAAGTAGCGGTTGTCAAAAACAACACCTGCACATAGATGTTGGCACTTCATAGAATAGCTGGGCTTCTGTCACTCGTTCTGTGGGCATTCTGTCTTCTGGCAGAGGATCTCTGATAGTGTTCTCAGTGATAAAGTCCTTTACCTTGTCCCCTGGCTCACTGTTGCTCATGATTAGACTCAAAAGAGAATTGGGGAGTCTGTCCGTTCTGGGCCTTCACAGCTCACTTTCTCCTGGTACAAGACCGGGAGAATGGGACTGCATGTTCATATCCAAGTTTCCAGCCCAGGTGGGTGCTTTTTGGGAAAAGCTTATTCTCTCTCTCAAACTTTTCTCTTTACAGGTCGAACTCAGGACCCAGGCTTTTCCAACAGAGGCTGACACTCTTGCTAACTTCCCAAGCATCTTAGGGGCAATTCCTACTTTGCAAAGTCACAACAGGGAAGTGGATGGTGGAAGCCAGCAGGGCCTGAAAGGGCTTGTTTCTTTCTGCTCTCCTATTACTGGCCGTGAGAAGGACTGGGAAGTGACTGCCTGAGCATGAGGAGTCCAAGAATATAGCTGGGAAGGCAATGCTCAAAAGGGGGAGAGAGTTCTAGATCTTTCTATGGGTGCCTAGAGTGGGAATCTAATCTGTTATTTAATTTGGGGAATGGATAACCTCAGTTCTTTCCACAGCCTTGTCAAGAACTAACTGGCTCCTTTTCGTCTCTCTTTGCCTAAATTACCAAAAGTCCAGATTCGAAGTGACTGTTTGCATGTTTTGCCATCTAAAGAAAGCAATGGAGTGTGATGAATAGAGGGGGAGTCTTCTCTTCCAGTGCCAGAAAACCTCTAGGGATACACCTGTGCTCAGAAAATGTCCTGGTGAAGGATCTGAAGCTCTCCTCTGGGGAAACACAGACTGTTGTTCTGTAATTGCTGTTAAACTCCACCCCATGTGACACCACTGACCTTTACAGACAGGAGGCTCCGAGTCCCAGCCATTCTGGGTGCAAGTGACCTGCTCCTGGCCTTGCAGCTTGTATCCATGGAGACAGGAATATACCAGGACCAGCTTCCCAGACTCTTCACAGTGCACAAAGTTCCCATTGTCCACCTTGTCTGGGAAGATGCACTTGTCATCTATGGGATGTTGAAGGTTAGAATTCAGTGAAACCACAAGAAAGATTCTAGACCACCAGCCCTGCTGTGTGTTGAGCTGCAGCCCTCAATTAAACTTTATTTCCCAATGCCTTGTATCTACAAAGCATTATGTTGGGAGATAGAGGCTGCAGAGAGGAGGTTTCCTTGGCTCTTGGTCTGGAATGGAAGTGGTTAGTAGGTTTGTATGCTTGTCTATGGGCATATACAGCACACCTCTCTGTGTCTCTGTTGGGAAATGGGTTCCAAGCCATGAAGAAGTGCCCGCCACATAGCTAATTCTTTAGCTCCTGCTCGAAGTCAAGACTGACATGGTACATAACTGATGTCAAAAAGTTAACAAAAGAGAAAGCATTTGGTATGGTTGAAAAAATTCCTCAGTTGCTCAAGCGCTTGCTGTGCAACTGTGAGGATCAGAATTTAGATACCCAGAACCCACATAACAGCTGGATGGGCCTGGCGCCATGGTGCTCTGACAACAATCCCAGCACACAGAGGCAAAGACAAGGAGTTCCTAGAGCAAGCTGGCTAAGCAGACCAGCCAGTTCTAGAGTCAGTGGAAGGTAATAAAAGATGAAGAGATCAAGGACACTCAATGTCAATGTCAGGCCTCCTGACGCATGTGTGTACAAATGTGTGCCCAAATCCATAACACGAGTACGCACAGCACAATATACTATATGCACACACATGCAAAAAGAATAAATGTTTTGTGACAGTGGTAATTCATGAGATATAATTTAGTCTGTCCTAAGAATAGAACTTAAATTAAGGTGAGAACCTTTGCTAATAAAAATCTCAGGAATCTGTAGGTCCCTGCTCAATCTTACATTTTTCTACATAGCCAAATGTCAACTACTGCTGGCTCATCAGTAAGAGCTCATCTACTGCTTCTCAGTCAGGAGGACTGAGCCAGTAGAATCCCAGGAGACTCTGTGGCCAGAGCTCCCTAGTGCTGTTGGAATCTCATGGGTACAAAGCCCATGACAGATAAGGAGAATCTGGAATTGCCAGAGCCAAGGCTTGGCAGCTATCAAGTAGTGTGTGAACCTGGACAGGGTAGAGATCCATCAACTGTTGCAGACTTCTGGTCTGATTCCTAGTTCTCCTTGGGTACTCCCATACCACGGGAGAAGACAAGGCTCAGTCTCACCAGTACTTTCTTAGGAGCACAGGGTTAAAACCAGCCTCTTCAAGAGGTTACACTGATTATAGTGTCACGATGAAGTAATAAGCGGCTCAGAGTCACCTTGTGGAAAGGTCTCCCTCCACACTTCAAGGTTCATGCTAGGGATGTCTTCACAGGACTCAAAGTCCTGGGGGAATTTTCCAGTCTGGAAGGCATCCACAGGTACCCTGGTGAGGCCGGTGTTGTCACAGATAACCCGCGATAGCGAATGCTTCTCCAGTTCCTGCCTCTGAGCGTCTGTGAAAACATGGCTGTTCTCCCACCAAAACCTGCACGGGAGAGGGCACATGGGTGGGCAGTAGGATACAGTGCTACCTCTGTTTCCTCCTGCACTCAGTATCCCCATGGAGAAGATGGCCAGGGGGTGAGCACAGCATCCAGGGGCTGTGAGAATTGGGCATTAGAGAGCGGAGTAAAGAAGTGTATGGGCCAGTCTGTGGGGTGGGGGCCGTCTGCAGGGCAGCATAAGCTGACCAGCTCCACTGTGCCTGTTTGGGTGCATCCCTGCCTCAGAAACAAGCGGGACAACAGAAAAGTCAGCCACAGGAAGAGGTGCCTGCCGGCCATTTAGCCCAAGGCCCAAGTGTTGTTCTTGTCCTTCCCTCCAGGCCAGGGCCGACAAAGGAAGGAAATAATGTCAGTTCTTCCTATGAATGTGAATAGCATGGACAAAGCTCCAGTTTCCCACAGCCGTTTACTGTATATAGACCATCTCCATTCCTAGTTGGGAACACATCCTTGGCTTGTGGGAAGGAACTGAAATCTGCAACAGGGCTTGGACAGCATGGGAAGGAATCTCCTCTCTTATCAGCTGCCTGGTGGAAGAGTTGTTTTGGGGGGACACTCAGTCATAAACACAAGAGTTAGGAATCACCGCATCACCACAGCGTCTACCAGAGCCTCTTGGACTTTGCCATTGGACTTGACCCAAAGACCATGTCATACTCGAGGGAGTCCAGGAAATGACCTGCCTCCAAAGTTTGTGTCTTCTCATTCCCCAATTATGTCAAGCCACATGGCTTTTCTAAAGACATAGTTTCAAGGGGGATAAACTCCCCCAGGATTTCTTCCAGGTGTCTCATCTCTGTGAGATGCTGTGTCCCAGAAATTTATAGCAACATTCATAGCAAAGGTAAGGAAAGAATCCTAAGGCTGTGTCTAAAAGCTGAGACACGAAAAGCAGTCTTACAGGGAGAGAGGGATGGATGGAGACAGGTAGGCAAGAAGACAGAATCTAGTATGGGGGTAACTATCAAAAAGAAAGGAAGAAATGCTTCCTTTGTTCTTCCCTCATGCTTCCATGATTCTAATGTTTCACATCATACCCCCAATCACCATCTGGCTTCAGCTCATGAGGTGGACAGGTGTAACACACCTGCTTTTCTCACCCCCTCTGGGGGAGCTCAAAATTCTAGACTGAAATGGAGGACGAATCAAGTGCAAGGAAAGCAGGAGCCTCAGCCAGTTGTATGGGGATGGAGGGTGAGGCATGGTGGGGAATGGGCCAGACTCTTTTCAGCCACATTCTGCTCCTGGGTACCAGCTGGGGTCCACATCTGCTTTAAGGCAGGGCTACCTGTCCAGTGCCAGTGAATGGCCAAGATGGACGCAATAGATTGTCACAGTTTGAATTTTGTTATGTGCCTTCTCATACACATGACTAGAAATATGGGAAAACAACAGTAATATTTCTTTTTCTTTTCTTTTTTCCGAGACAGGTTTTTTGTTTGTTTGTTTTTTTTTTTCTGTAGCTTCGGAGCCTATCCTGGGACTAGCTCATATAGACCAGACTGGCCTCTAACTCACAAAGATCCGCCTGCCTCTGCCTCCAGACTGCTGGGATTAAAGGCGTGCGCCACCACCGCCCAGCAACGACAGTAATATTTCTAAGTGAACAGAATATTCTATACGTCTTGTGGTCCTTTTGTTTGGTGTCAACATTGTTTTAGGGTTGGGAATGGTTTGTTTGAGAGAAACCTTCCCAAGGTCACATATAAGTGCTTGAGCCCAGATCTAGCTGCTTTACACAAGCCTTATGTGGAACACTCTGTTATACCCAGCATGCTTTGCCCCCAATGTGGAGAGTCTTTCCACAGGTACTCACCTGTCTCCATCCCTCAGGGCTTTCATCTGTTTCCCAATGATGCATGCAAACAGAGGGCCAGTGCGGGCCCCCAGCAGGAAGGTTTCAGCCAGGCCTCCCATCCAGACATCGATGTTGTCTGCGTGCTTGTACAGGTCCATGATCTTATTGACCACGGTTTGGTTGGTAATGACCCTGCTCAGCTCAGCTGATGTTTCCAGGCGTGACAAGCCACAGAACCCTCTCCATTCATTGTAGCCTATACAAGAAAGAGGGGCTAGGTCTGTTTTTACAGGAACTTAGGGTTCACTAGTCTACCCATGGGTTCTGTTGATCCCTGGAAGCTAGAGTTGCAGAGACATAGCCCTGTCTGCCGTCCCCTGATGCAGAGTGACCATTGTGTTACTGTGGTCTGACTTTCAGCCCTATGGAGTTTAACAGGACAGGCCTTGCAGCACAGACTTAGGGATCTTATAATGAGTGTATTTGGGGGTGAATTCGGATAGAAAGGGTGCCAAGTCAAGATACTTTAGTGGGTTCATACTATTATTGGACCAGTCTTCTCCTACTGAACTGTGGTGACAGCCCCACCCTCTTCAGGGTGCTGTTGATGCTCCAGGAGGACACTGAGAGCTCATGGAGAACAAGAGCACACCAGCACACACACACACACATTCATAAACATAGGCGCACTCTCTTATACATACAAAGTGAAGAAAAATCAGCAGTGGAAATTTAAAAACTGGTTTGTGAATGCTGCCATCCAATGATATTGAGTCAATCCTCAATGATAGCAGTTCCTTCCATTCTGATTTAGGAGAAGCTGGTATCTGTTTAATGATGGTGGGGTGTGTGTGTGTGTGTGTGTGTGTGAGAGAGAGAGAGAGAGAGAGAGAGAGAGAGAGAGAGAGAGAGAGAGAATGAATTTATATTTGATGCAGCTAATCACCATACCACCTTTTTCAGAGTCATAGCTCCTGAACTTCCTGGCCAACAAGTCTGTTCTACCTCAATTCAAGGTCTGCTGTACATGCTGGATCTGGTGAGGGGCAACTCTCTGGTCATTCCCCTCTTTTTTCTCTCATTCCAGATGGGTCACCTCAGTTATCTTTCTCAGGAACTATATAGCAAGGTAAGAGACTCCTCCTTTCCTGTCTACCTAGTTTTGATGAATTCCATAACATTTCTACTTCATCACAGTCTGTTTTAGGGCAGACCTCCCAGATCCCACAATCTCATGACAAGCAAAATAAAATCGGTGGATTTGATTTATCTAGAAACATATATTCCCACTGCTTGCCACAGAGGTTGGGGAGTATTTCAGTTACTTCATTAAATATCTTTCGGGATCATTGAAGAATGAAAAGCAAGTGAATTACAGTCAAAAATCGGGAGAGAGATTTTTCAAGGGCCACACGTAGCAGCTATATTTACTTCCACAGCTCAGAGAAGCAAGTGCACCCAGAGTTCAGGGTGACGTACAGAAGGCGTGTGGTCTTCCAACACAAGCAAAGGGTCCCTTTTCTGTATCTTTCCTGTATGGATTTGCTCTTCAAACCCAAGTTACTTTCATCCTTTTGGTGGATGCGGTGAGAGAAGAATGACACAGGACAGCACCAACCACACCCTGCAATCAGGGCTTCCGAATAGCAATCACAGTAATAGCCCTGAACACAGACTTAGGATCCTGGCCACTGGTCCTGTGAGTGGGCCACTGGGTTAGACAAAACATCAGTGTAGCATCTCCTAGGGAACCCTGGGACTCCATAGACTTCTGTGGTAGGGACTCCAACAGGGTCCTGGGTGAGTTCTGTAGTTGGATGCCCTTCTAAGACTGGGATTTGTCCCCAGGCCATACAAGGAAACACACCAGAAGAGGCATCTTGGATACAAATCATAGAAAGACTCTTGTGTGGTGCTCATAGGGTGCAGGGCAGTCGGTTTACAGGTAGATATATAGTCATAGGCCCGGCACATACCTCTAATCCCAGTTAATTGGAAGGCCGAAGCAGAAGGATCACGAGTTTGGATCTAGACTGAACAACATAGCAAAACCTCATATAAAAACACAAAAGCCAGTTAACCAACTGAACAAGAAAACACAAATCCATTCCTCTGAAGCTGCCAGTGCAATAGATTTGTGGGTGTGTTTCACTTTACCCCAGACAATGAACCAGAGAGTCCTTCCCCCAAAACACACTGAGGCATACCATCTAGAGACCAGACAGACCTGGTAAGCCATGGTCACGGCCCCTCTGCAAGTTGAGCGATGCCAGATCCAAGGTGCCAGCATTAGACAACACGAAGAGCTTCTCGGTCAGCTCCTCATTCATCAGCTGCTCCTGTACCTGCAGCTTGGCTGGTCTTGCCAGGAGGCCTCTCACGATTGGGTCCAAGCCACCTGAAAAAAATCATACACAGGTCAGAGAGGTCCCTAGGTCCCTGCTGAGTTCTGGGGACAATGGATAGATTCTCAGTTATAAAGCAGGTTTGTTCTTAACAAATGTCTGTACAGCTTCACCAAATCACCTTTCACAGTTCTGAAAGTGTTCCAGGTTCCTTAGGACACTGTGGTTATTGGCAACTTAGTGCTGAGGATGCACCTTCAACACCTTGGGGCCTAGACACTGGCAGGGCCACATTACTGACATTCATCATTTATTTTTCAGCAGCAGAATGTTTAGAGAAGTGATTCTCAACATTCCCAATGCTGCACTCCTTTAATAATACAGTCCCTCAAGTTGTGGTGACCCCAACCATAATTTATTTTTAACGTTACTTTAAAAGTGTAATTTTACTACTGTTATGAATCATAACATCTGTGAATCTAAACAGCTGTGTTTTCCAGTGGTCTCAGCCGAGACTCCCAGGGAAATGGTTTTTTGACCCCCAGTGGCATCGTCATTTCACAGATTGAGAACCACTGGGTTTAGAGCCCAAGGAAATATTCTCCGGACTCCACTGTCTGGAACAGTAAGATGCGGCCTGGTTGTGGTGAACTCTGTTTCTCACGGACCTAGCTGTTATCCACTGAAGTCTGGGTCATCCTCATAGAAGGCCCCAGAGGAAGCAAACCAGCCAGCTCTCAGGTCTTGCCCACTCTTAGCTGTCTGAATTCAGAATTACATACAATAGCATCAACTAAGAGGACAGTTATCTTAGGTGCCCACCAAAGGCAAATGTATAAAATGTATTTTGAACTGGGTAGGGTGACTAGGAAGATCTCAAGCGTCTCTCCTCATGTTCTGCATGGTAGCAATTTTATTATCAGTGGCGAGAGAACTACTGTCAGCTGCTGTCATCTCAACCCTCTACCATCCCCAAACGTACTCTTGAGACCGTTTAGAAATTGTCAGAGGGAGAAGAAGAACATGGGAACAAGAATAGAAAGTAAACCCGGGGTAGCGTGAAAACAATTCTCCGGAGAACTGCAGGGCTTTTCTTTCATTTTTACAAAATGCCAGCATCCTGCAGCTCACAGTGCTGGTCTCCTCAGAGAACACGTATAGTTCTTGGTGATGAAGAAACTGACAGCACCCATCTATAAGGCATCTACCAGGACACTACTACCTGTCTGTCTGCTGAGAGGGAATGGAGTGGGAGGGAGAGGGAGAAAAAGGAGGACGAGGATAGGGAGAAAGAGAGGGGAGAGGGAGAGATAGAAAGTGGGAAGGAGAAAGAGAGAGAGAAAGAGAGAGGAGAGATGGGGGAGAAAAGAGTGTGAGAGAGAGGTGACGGGGAGAAGGAGAAGAAGAGTGTGAAAGAGGTGAGAAAGAAAGGGAGAGAGAGAAAGAGAGGAGAGGGACAGATAGAGGGGGAGGGAGAGGAAGGGAGAAAGGGGGGGAGAGAGAGAAAGGGAGCATTCTGTATCTAGATAATTTATTCTGAATACTGAAGAGCTCCAGATGTGAGTCAAGGCATTTCTAAGGAAATTTCACCTTTTAAAAAACTTTGAGCACTGCCCTGGGGAATGGTAAAGTACAATGCAAAGCAGGCCTAAAAATCTGAATTTTCTCCTCAGAACTCAGGGGAATAATTGTAGGGTGTAATGGTGAGAACTTGTAATTCTGATCTTATAGAGGCAGAGACAGGGATTCTTGTGGCTTGCTGTTCGGTCAGTCTAGATTAATTGGTGAACTTCGGGTCAATGAGAGACCTTTCTCAAAGGAAGCAGTTTTCCTAAGGATGACACTGGAGACTGTTCTCTAGCCTGTATTTGCACACACATGTACCGGAACACAAAGAAACATGCCACATAGGTACATTTGTGAAGAAGGCTTTGAATATATTTATGTCCTCTAAACACTGAAAAAGTAGATAGCATTAGCTTAAGCAGCCAGAATAGAAGGTAAAGTCTCATGCAGGGCCACCCTGGGTGTGCTTAGCTATAGGATCACCTGAGGAGGATGGGCATACCTTCCTGGATCAGCCTCCAGGGCCTGAAGAAGACATCATGCAGTTGCAGCCTGGGGAGGTCTGTGTGGTCCTGGAAGTCAGTATCTAGCCGTCTCACCAGTGGATGGACTGTGGCGTGGCCAAAGCGGAAAGCGGCGGTAGAGAAGACATTGGAAACGGTAGGGTTCACAGTGGGGTCGTAGCCTTCATAGGGGCCCACATACTGCCTGAAGGCATCGGGACCCAGGATCTTGGGGATATAATCCCTCATGGTGATGATCTATAGAGAAGAAGACAGGTGTTCTCTGAGCAGGGAAGGTTTTCATCAAAGCCCATGGATGCCTGCAGGCCAATTGGAAATTAGGATAAAGCAGTAGGGAGAAAGTCTGCCTGGGCATCCTTGTGATAGAACATCATAGGATTGGTGAGCTTCCAAAAGGAGGATACAGCCCACAGATGCAGGCAGAGGTGTGGGGGGACATGCCCATCAAGTAAGGCTCAACCCATAGGAACGTTAAAATAAATACAAGTAGTGAAGAGACATTAGATTGATGAGGGTAATACAGCAATCTGAGAGCATCTCTCCTGTCCATTAAGACAGTTATCAATTTCCTATCAAGAATAGGCTGCTGGATGATTAATGTTCAGGTCAGCAGAGATCCTCAAATATGCAGAACTACACCCTCTATTTTACAATTATTGGACTTGTGTCAGGGCATCCCAGAGGAGCCTTACCACCAATATTGCAGAGATTTACTCAGAAGAAACATGCAACCATGGCCCTCACTCATCACATTACTTTTGTATCACATGAATGGTCACTTGTGGTTCCCTGTGCCTTCCTTGGGTGACTGGCCGACCCTCACTTAGACAGTCTAAACTCTGGAAGAGGCAGTTGGGAAAGAGACTCTTCCTGGGATTATTCCTGGGACTTTTACCTCTGTAGAAACTCCGTACATATTCACGAGATACCTACACTGCCAGGGCATTCTAGCTGCTTGGAAAGAACAAAAAGTACTAGGACCACACCCCTCACCCTATGGAACTGACAAACTGATATCCACCATTGCCCAGGCCTGGAAGTCAGTCAGGGAGAGAATCATCATAGATTCTTCTCCCAGGACAAGGAGAAGACAGCCAGCTTTGGGGGTGGGAGTTCCTGTTGTCATTTGATGCCCCCCACCTGCACAAATAAATCGTAACATCTGGCCACCTCCTTGAAAACGCAGGACTTTGGGGCTCCTGGTCTTGTCCTAAAACTATCCAAAATTGCTTTGGCTCTGCCCTCACAGGTGAGGTTCTTTGTGGGAGTACACAGTGATTAACGGGAAACTGACTGTTTACACACGCCCATCAGGCAAGGTTAGAGCTACTCATGAAGTACTTTGCACTCAGTGTTAATTATAAGCCCCAGTTTTAAAGATTTGTATATCCTATTTCTACTTTTTTTATCTGCAAATAGGATTTATTATTCAAATGGTGCAGTTTTGCTCTGTCTTTAGTTGACAACATGTTTACCCTCTGAAAACACAATAGCTCACTGATGTAATGCATCAACTAATCTTATCTGAGCATTAGTGAGACGGCTCAGTGGGGCTTGTCTGTGGAGTGCAAGGTTGGAAACGTGACCTTCATCACCATATAAAGATGGCCAAAAGTATACCCTATGAATTTGTCTTCTAGTCTTCATATATCTGCCATGACCTAAAAATAGATAATCAAATTACACACAGAGAAAAATTTAAAAAATAAATTACATCATCAATACATTTTGTCTGTCATCTCTAGATAATTCCCCTAGAAGGCAATGGCACTTCCAGAAGAAATACCAACTATAACTAATGGAGACATGAAGAAGCATGGAATGTCAAAAGTATATACATATTCCCATAGCACATTGTCCTAATTAGAGTTTCTATTGGAGTGGAGAGACACCATGACCATGGCAAATCATATAAAGGAAAACATTTAATGGGGTGGCTCACAGTTCTGTTTAGTTCTTTATAATCATGGAAGAAAGGGAGGCACCATGCAGGCAGATATGGCGCTGGAGCTGAGAGTCCTTACATCATGATCCAAAGGCAGCAGGATGTTGTCTGGGCATGACTTGAGCATATATGAGAACTCGAAGCTCACTTATACATTGACAAACTTTCTCAAACAAGACCACACCTACTCTGACAAGGCCACGCCTACTAATAGTACCACTCCCTTTGGGGGCCATTTTCTTTAAAGCCACCACACACATCAAGGTTTGTTATGAGATACACATACTGATTATCCTACTTTATTACGTCTCTTCCATTTAGATAGAAATGCTATTTTGGATACTCACATGAGGTGCTTAATGTTTCTTATATTCTCTTCTATCAAGTATTTTAACACTAGCATCATTAAAACATGTTCACAAAGTGAGACATGCCGGGGGTACTCGTCTTCCCAAGCACTTGTACTCAGGAGGCCGACACATGAGAATTATAAGTTCAAATGGAGTCTTGACTAATCACTGACAAACAAGCCAGGCTGCATAGCAACATCTCAAGGGGATTTGTGAATACATGAAAATGAAACCAGTAGACAACTGACTACCCTTCTCACAGACGCCTTGACTTGAAAAGTATGATCACACATTGGCCCATATTTAATTAAACAATGGACCACGTAGATGATGGGCATCCAATTCTATACACAGCAGCAGAAAAATATATACCAGTAAGTAAAAGTATAATTGAAGATACACTAAAGTCACTGAAGGACTATAAGGAACACAAAATGAACTTCGTTAAGTAGATTTGCCACAGGACACACTTTAATATATAACTCATATGTTGCAAAATGGAAGCTACAATGCTGTGATCTCACCATTGGTACTTAGTGAACTTGGTATTAATTTACTTACTTCAAGAATGTGATGAAAAAAGATGAAACAAGCTTTCTGTCCCCTTGAAACTGAAGATAACTGTCATGTCCAAAGTCCTTATTAAATTGTTTACATAAATAGGATTTTTCCTTTCTATGAGTTCTCATCTCTTTCCTGACGTCAAGTTTATATATTCAGGCTTAAAAATGTTTACAGGGATAAACACATGGCCAAGCAGTTAAGACAAGCTCATTCCTAAAACCAAGGTCAGGATTTTGACAACTTATAACACTTGCTACAAGATCACAGGGTCTAACCTTCTTGGGAGCCAGCATACATACATGTATTCAGAGACTAGAGAAATGTGCAGACTTCACCACATAGCTTTCATTCCTAGGGTTTCTCTCCAGTATGAATTCTTTCATGACTTTGAAGATGAAGATGACTGGGCTGTACAAAGTCTTTCCCACGTTCATTGCATTTTTAGGGTTTCTCTAGTATGTATTCTTGTATGTATTCAAAGATGACTATGACATGAAAAGTCTTTACCACACTGACTACATTCATAGGTTTCTCTCCAGTATGTGTTCCTCTATGTATTTGTAGAGTACACTGTGTAGAGAAGGTTTTACCACATTCATTCCATTTGTAGGGTTTCTCTCCAGTATGTGTATTTTATGCCTTTGGAGACCATGAGAGGGTTTAACACATTGCTTACGTTTACAGGTTTCTCTCTAGTATGACTTATTTCATGACTTGGAAGATGACTGTGGCATTTTTTACCACATCGAGTATATTCACAGGTTTCTTTCCAGTATGACATCTCACACGCTTGTGAAGATAAATTGGCTCACGTGGAAGATCTACCATATCCATTACACTGGTGAATTTTTTCACCAGGATGAATTATTTTTCAACTTTGTCTGATTGTAAAGTGGCATAGACCTCAAGGTTTGATGGCTTTCTTGATATTCATATTCTCCTTCATTGTGAGTTCCTTTTTGTCTTTGAAGATACCTGTGATGGGAAGTCCTTTATTTTATGACTCACATGTGTAGTACCTTCTTTTCATGTGAGTTTGTCACCTATTGAAGAGACCTGGAAAAACTCAGAGTTTTACCACACTGCTTTCCCTCATAAATTTTCCTAGACTGTGAGTCATACTACATTTGCATGCTGAGTCAGGACAAATAGAAGAATTTCCACATTCCTCGGGTTCAAAGGACTCTTCATTGGTGAGTTTTTGATGTATTCTCAATGAAGTTGGAAAACCAAATAACTGCAAGGTTGTATCATATTAATCAAGTCTACTTAAAGTGGAAGATGCTATATATCTTCTTATTTTTCAAGGAAAGAGAAGTACATTGCTTCTTCACATACTCCTGTTCTCACAAAACTTCTATCCATTGTGATATCTGGAATACCTTCCACATCTTCTATAACATTTACAGTGTTCTTCAATATGCTCTTCCCAGGTGTAGCCTATAGCAGTGAGGTTCCTGAAGGTTTCCAGCATCACATCTTTGCAGAGATTCTTCTGGGAAGGATCCACCAAAGCCCACTCTTCCCAAGGGAAGTCGATACAAACATCATCGTAGGTCACTACATTCACAGTGTGGCTGCCACACTTGCCTGAACTCCCCAGACAGCAGAGCCCACGGTGCAACACATGAACCGTCTACTCTCTTATCTAACCCAGTGTAACATAGGCACAGACCTGTGACTAGAAATAGACACATGAAACACAATCCACTACAGAAACATACACACAGAGCAGGTGCACAGTACAGTTCAAACTCACAGAGACACTCAGACACACAACACACAAAATACTGAGCCCAGATACAGTGTACACAGTGCACATGATTCCCTAACCAGAGCTGATAGACACCCAATGTGTACCTCTGTGTACACACAGGTTTTTGGGTATTTGGACATTTCTATTGGATTGGTAAAGATGTTCCAGCCCCTGATGTTCCCTGTCTTCATGTCCTCCTTACTCCCAGCACCCCATGAGTTAATGCCTGGTCTTCAGGTGCCTGAGGCCATGGTAGGGCAGGCGCTCCTGGGCTGCCCCTTACAAACTATGCACATGAGAACAAACTCCCTTCCTTATTTCTTAGGTGAGATTGAGGTCATTTTCCTGTTTCAGTTAGGGTTTCTGTTTCTGTGATGAAACACTATGACCAAAAATGAAGTTGGGGAGGAAAGAATTTATTTGGCTTACACATCAGCATTGCTGTTCATCACTGAAGAAGTCCGGATAGGGAAGGATCCTGGAGCAGAAGTTAGCACAGAGGCCTTGGAAGGATGTTGCTAAGTGGCTCACTTCCTATGACTTGCTCAGCATACCTTCTTATAGAACCCAGTGCTAGCAGCTTAGGCTCTTCTTAACATGGGCTGGGTCCTCCCCCATTGATCATTAAAGGAGAACAACTGTGATGTGGGAGGTGATGTATGCTGTGAATATGTTTTATTGCCATTGGTTAATAAAAAAGCTGCTTTTGGCCAATGGCTTAACAGAATATAGCCAGGCTGGTGTGTGTGTGTGTGTGTGTGTGTGTATACACACACACGGGGGGGGGCAGGGGCAGAGTCAGGGAGACGCCATGTAGTTGTGCTGAAGACAGACACAGAGAGCAAACTTTACCTGGTAAGACACAGTCACGTGGTGATACACAGATTAATGGAGATGGGTTAGTTTAGGATATAAGTTAGCCAGAAATACGCTTAAGCTTTTGGTCAAAGAGTATTGCAATTAATATAATTTCTATCGATTCAGTTCTGGGCATCTGGGAACAAACAAGCAGCCTCCCCCAACACAGCTGGATCTCAAGGAGGCATTTCCTCAGCTGAGGCTCCTTCCTCCCATGATTTTAACTTGTGTCAAGTTTACACACAAAACCACCCAGTGTACTTCCTCACGGAGTTTCTAGGAGAACACAGGGGCGACGCCAAGTGCCTAGCACAGAGCCTGTTCTAACCTGACAATGAAGGAAGTTAGTATAGAGCAGTGGTTCTCAACATGCCCGATGCTATGACCCTTTAATACAATTCCTCATGTGGGGACCCCAACCACTAAAATTACTTCATTGTTACTTTATAACTGTAAATTTGTTATGAATCATAATATAAATAGCTGATAGCCGATAAGCAGCCCCTGACGGGGTTGAGACCCACAGGTTGAGAACCACTGGAATACAGTAAACTAACTCATTTCTCCTTAACAACCCAGTGAGACTGTGGAGTAAATGCTGTGTCTGCCTGTCTTCCTTCCTTCCTTCCTTCCTTCCTTCATTCCTTCCTTCCTTCCTTCCTTCCTTCCTCATTTCTCCTTAACAACCCAGTGAGACTGTGGAGTAAATGCTGTGTCTGCCTGTCTTCCTTCCTTCCTTCCTTCCTTCCTTCCTTCCTTCCTTCCTTCCTTCCTTCCTTCCTTCCTTCCTTCCCCTTCCCTCCCCTTCCTTCCTTTCTTGTATAGTTTTCTATGTCACAAATGACATAGAAATGACTCACAGGAATCTTTAAGATCCTCTGGCTTTTTAAAAATAATCCTAAAATAGAGTTTTTAAAATTGGCTATTAACCTAGACAACAAAGGGTGCCCTCAGAGAGACATACAGGGATCTACATAGGAAGGAGAAAAAGACAAGATTTCCTGAGTAAACTGGGAGTATGGGGGTCATGGGAGAGGGTAGAAGGGGAGAGGGGAGGAAGGCAGGGGAGTGGAGAAAAATATACAGCTCAATAAAAAGAATCAAATAAAAAAAAAAAAGAAAGCAGACAATGAGGAGATCAAGGCAAGCCTGGCCTATATAGACTCGGTCTAAAAAAACCCAGCTTCTAATGTAGCTATGCACTCAATTATACCCATAATCCATTTCAGGAAAACTCTTGAGATGCCATTGATTGCAAAGTGTGTCAGTATTTCACATACAAATAAATAAGGAGTAGAAATGTTAACTAGAAAATCTTGCATTTGGAGATCTTAAAACAAGTCTGAGCACGGATGGATATATGTGTGTCATCCCTGACAACCTGGTTCTTTTACTGCAGTCTTGGGTCTGGGCAACTCTGCTCCACAGTAGCTGGGAACCTTGGGAAAAAACGCTTTTTAGAAACTGTATGTCTCAGACATGAAGCATTGCGACTTTTCACTCTGTTATTGACAGAATTAAACACGACCTTGTCCTAGTATTAAGCAAGTGCCCAGTGCTTGCTTAGCTGTGTTGCTGATGCTGTTGCTGCAATTCTTGCAAGTGTGGAAATCAAGACGTTAAGGATTCTTAAATGCCTTTCTTTAATCTGAATGAGTTCGCCTAGTCTCAGTTGCCAAACCTTAAGACGTTATTTGAGGTAAGCAGTCAAGGCTCTGCTTGCCCAGTGCCTGAGCTCTCTACAAACAAAAAGACATCATCTCCTAAGATGGAGCCACAGCACCCTCCTAAACTGAAGAACAGCCTGACCCCGAGGGCTGCTGACTCAGTCACAGTGGGTAACAGTCTGCACAATGCTTCATATGACATTTCCATGCTCCCGGCTCATTTTTGCTTAAAGGGAGAAACCCACCCACCATCTGCTTCCCTGCTAGCTCCTTAAGATCCAGAGGTGTTGAGCTGACAACCTTTGCCTGGGAGAAGTAACAACTGAATATCCTGTAGTTGCTGCATGTTTCCAGACAGCTGGTGAGCTCGGCTAACAAGAGAAGGGAAGCTGGTCTCCTCTGCGGACCAGGCCTCTATGGATGAGTCACCTGCCACTGTCCATAGAGGACAGCTATGGAGTCAAACTCCAGTAAACCACAGACAGGACCAGCAGTGTTTCCTGAAGACAGCTCTGGAGCATACACAGGGCCGGGTGGTAAATCAGACCACACACAGATAAGGAGCCCAGAAAACAGTCCTTGGCCCCGGGCAGCTCCTCAGTCACACCAAAGCTTTCTCATCATTACTCTAAGTAATTATAGGGTAGCAAATGCACAATGAAGATTTATTTTCACCCTAAAAACTGTCAAGATTTAAAGGATAAGCACATGATAGTTATTATCTAACAATGAAAAATTAGCACGTAGTTAATCAGGGCTGTGTTGCCAGAACTTTCTGTCAGCTCTAATCATTTTTAGTTTTTTTAACCTGAGTTTTTGGATTTATGACTGCTTGTTGACTAATAACAACTCAGTTTCATAGATATGATTACACAGTAATTCTTTCTAAAGAAAAACCATGTTCTTAAACTGAAAAGCTCACAATACATCATTTGTATATAAAGTAGGCGAGGATGGTCTAAGATGACATCAGTATCTATCATTCATGAAAGAGCCACAAGTAGCGTCTTAAGGGCGCCATAAATGATCATTCAGCTAGCTTAATAAAATACCAGTTTCTATTAGAAATAAAGAAAAACTGACTCTTAATTTAACTTGACAGAATTAGGAGCTCCATTATTACCAACACACAAATATGCCAGAATCCAGCTCTGTGCCCACTTCATAGGGCTGCTCCAAGGAGTATGCAAGCTGCCTCTATGAGGCTCCGAGAGTTATGGTTGCCAGGTAGCAGTCAGTGAACGGACCTATTGCTGCTAGACAGAGTTGTGACTACAGAAGGTCTACGACTCTGTGGTTACTCTGGGTGATCCAGTGCTGGGAGGATGGAGCCAAGAGGAGGCCCTTGGTACCAGGAGTATTTTGCTCACAAACACTTGTGCCTTAAATGTCCCCACTTGAATATCCCAAGGTGATTCTGCTGGAAACTCAGAGAGACCATGATAGTCCTACTGGAAGCCACTGGTAAGTCAGCAGTGATCCTGCCCAACACACCAAGGGCTCTCACAGTGGCCTCACAGACAGCCTTAGGGGTATGCACTAGTTCCTGTCTGTACTACCTCCCATTCCCATGCCATGCACGGTACGCACCTGGTGCAGCGCGCCAACCACCTTGCGAGCCTCCTGATAGGAAGTCTCAGCACTCCAGTGTGCATTGATGGCCTTGAATGTAGCAGCCAAGCGGTTGTGCTCACGCAACCACAGGGTGTGCACTGCTGCCAGGGCAGGGACCTCGCTTGCTCTGCCGTCGCCAGCCAAGAAGCAGGGAGTACGGGTGGTACGAAGGGCACCGGGCTCTGGAGCACAGGCAATAGATGCGAAGGGCAGGTAGGTGCGGCCTGAGTCTAGGTGGCGTGTGTTGACACGCAACAGGCCCGCAGAGCTGCTCCAGTTTCGTAGCTGCTTCTCGGCGCCAGGGGAGCTGCCGTACACAGTGGATGCATCGAGAAAGGAGGTCAAACTGTTCATCTGCTGCCTGGGATTGGCCGCAGACAAATTGCCAAAGAGAGCTCCCTGGTCCCCAGTGCCGCAGGCGGCTGAGGAACGGTAGAAAGGCAAGCATGCCGTGGTCCCCGAGGAGTCTGAGGGAAGCTGTAGCAAAAGGAAGACTAGATATCACCTCGGAATCTTGGGCCCTTTTATAGTCTTAAATCATAAAATAAATGTGTGTTGATTATGATATGGAGTGCGGGGTAATAATTATTGCTGGTTCAGAATACGCATGTTGCATGCCTGGGAATTGTAGGGTAGCTTTCACATACAAAATAATGTTTTACACAGGAGCGCATTGAATATCCAAGGAAGCTTCTGGGGACAGGACAAGCAAAGGAGACTTTGTATTTCATTTCAGGTTTTTTTTGTTGTTGTTGTTGTTTTGTTTTGTGTGTGTGTGTGTAATTTTTAGAAAGACGCATTGTTTCATAATCAAGGAAGAGGGTAGGGAAATTACCTGTATGGGGAAGCAGGGATTTCGGTTCTCACAGGTCAGCTGGCAGTCGGCACCTCCCCAGAAGGCCGCTGTGCTGGTGCTCTGTGGCGTGAGGGCAATGTCATGATCGATGTACTGTCCCCACGCTGTCAGGAAATCAGAGTATTGGTCATCTTCTGTCACAGCCTCATTTGAAACTTGAATGAGGTGCCTCGTCACCTCCCGTACCTGGAGAAAGAGAACAGATAGCAATGACGTAGACAGATTACACTGTAGTCAATAACAGAGACCTTGGGGTTTTAAATGCACAGGAGGAGTCTTGTTCACAGCTCCAGAGAGGCCCCGGGAATACCTGTCATTGTAGACATGATGGGAAGAGCCAAGATGGAAGATAGACACATCTGGACTTGGGAACCTGCCCTGATTTGTGATGTCTGGGGCCTGTTAGGCCAGTTCTCAGAGCCTTAGGAAGTACATATAAAATATGTAAGTAGACAAAGCGATCAGTTCCCAGGCCTTTGTGGGAAGGTGTGTGAAGAACACGGATAGCCCACGACTCAGCCCACAACTACAGGGTTCTGCCCAAGGTCTTAGTTCCTGAAGAGTTGTCTGACTCATCTCCCCGCCGCTGAGGAGCAGCCATTCTCTTCTGTTCCTTCCCTTCCCCCACTACCCAGGACAGTGCTGACTATTACCAGGACTGTAAGGAAGATGGAATTTGGGAACAGAAAGAAGCTTTGCTTATTTCATAGGTCGATTCTCTCTTTCCACTATGGGGTCCTGGGAGCTAAACTCAAACTTGCATGACAGGCACTTTTACCAGGTGAGTCACTTTGCCAGCCACAGGTCAAGATGGAAGAGAATTTGTTCCCAGGTGAGTCCCACCCAGAACCTCCCCCTGTAGGACTTTAGTGACCTCCAATGGTAAGATCTGGGTTGGACACTAGACCTTGAGTGCTGTGACAGAAGAGGGACCTATGGTGTGGGCACCCATGGATGGATAGATGTGAGCCTCTGGGGATCAGAAAGGATATTGTGATGGGCAACAGAACATCTCCAAATATGTCTGCTTTAAAATATATAACCTGCATGTGTGGTTAGATCAAAGACCTTGGGATACAGAGATTTTTACAGATTTTCAAGAATATCCTCACCACATGAGTATGTTTTGAGAGCCTTCTTGACTGTGGTCAAGAGTTGGGATTTGGGGTGGAAGACTTGGAGAGATACCACATTGCTATGTGGCAGAGGAGCCATAGAGCAAGAGTGTAAGCAGTCTTTAGTATTTAGAAAAGATGAGGCTCAAGAGATGTTTCTGTGGTAAATGCACCTGCCTTGCAAGTGAAAAGCACTGGGCTTTGACCCTCAGTATCCCGTCCACAAATGATCTGGAAAAGTCAAGGAGATGGATTTCCCCCCAAGGACCTTTAAAAGGACATAGTCCTGAGAGGGCTTGGTTTTGGCCTACAGAACTGGAGTTAAAAATTTTTTATTACTATGAGCCTGTAAATTTGGATTACTCTGTTCGAATAAGCTCAAGAAATGAACAGGCTACACATAAACATACTTGGGTGCTGATTCTTATAAATAATACTATATATAAAGAGACAAGAATTTGTAGAATCTTAGTATCAGCACAGGACTCGGGAGACTTTAGGATTTGAACTGGTCCAAGGGCAAACACATGAGAGGCAAGAGAAACATCTTGTTTATGTGTAGACAGGAATGGCATGCTTTCTCAGTGAACCTTGGTACCCAACTCCACCTGAGGCCCCCACCAACTGCTAGGAACACTTGGTCTCTCAACAAAAAGACCTGAAAAAAAACCTGAGAAACCACTGGAGAGCTTTGTGATGGTAAAGGTGTCAGCACACAGCTGACTGGGGGAGCCTCTCCCTTCTGGTCCTGATTTTCTCTATGCTGAGCTGAGTACCAGATGGAATACATTTTGAGAATTCTTTTGTAGGAGGAGGCCACTTGTTCGTCCAGGCTGCCCAGAACCAAAATAATCATACAGAAACCATATTAATTAAATCACTGCTTGGCCCATTAGCTCTAGCTTCTTATTGGCTGACTCTTACATATTAATTTAACCCATTTATATTAATCTATGTATTGCCACATGGCTGTGGCTTACCTGGTAAAGTTCCATCTGGCTCCTGTGGGGCTACATAGCTTCTCTCTGACTCTGCTTCCTTCCTCCCAGCATTCAGCTTAGTTTTTCCTGCCTAGCTCTATTCCTCTATAGCTGTTATAGGCCCAAAGCAGTTTCTTTATTCATTAATGATAATCACCACATACAGAGGGGACTCCCATCATTCTGTTGTGGAATGTAGCTTGAAAGCAAATGTTGACCTATCCATTGACATGAAGAGTCAAACTAGAGCCAAAATGAACCATGCTTTGATGAAGTAGAACAATGGATCCAATGGTACATATCGGACCAAAGGACCAGTAGGAAATGAATGTGTGTCCCAAATAAATGTGCCTCTGATAGTAAAATGGTAGCCAGCATCTGTATATATGTAGTGTACAGGAGTGAATCCATTAGTGAATGTGCCTCTGGCTGCATCTTGTCTTCTACCAATGAGTAGAAGAATTGATTTGAGAATATTAAAGTGCTTATTCAGAGGAAAGGTGCCAAATTAGATGATAGTAACTTTACATCTTAGTTGCTCTCCTTGTTAGCTGGCTGTGGCTAACCTTCAGAGCCGCGTGGATAGGTCTTATACCTCAGGGTTCCAGCTTCTGAGGAAGTCTGGGAACACAAGGTGTTATATGAGTTCCTAAGGATACAAAATCATCCCAGTAGCTGCCATTGCTTTCCAAAGCTGCAGGGAGTACGTCAGCATCATGGAAGATCTGTCCCTGTCCCGCTGAAATAGATTCTAAATGAGTACCAACTGGGGGTAGTGGAAAGCCATGGTATAAGAAGTCAGGGTTCCAGCCTCTGGGCTGACTGAAGCCATCTTCATAGGCAGGAGGCAGCCATCTTGCTAGGGCTGTGTTGGAGGCGCCCCATCTGGGGTGATCTCTGTGGAAACAAATGAGGGGATGTGTCTGAGACAGAAGAGAATAAGGAAACCTCTGGGTCTCAATACAGCATAGCTCACTCAAGATGATGCACTCCGGCTCTAAGTTTACAGGTTGGCCTTCTCTGCTGATCCTCTAGATGGGCTTCCCTGGGGTTTGTGGAAGGAACTGATTCCCAGGACCTCAGTCTATAACCTTCTTGAGTGGTACAATACCCCTTCCTTGAGAATGTCTTTCTGCTGTAGCCTCCTTAACGCTGCCCCTTCCTAGGTGCCATCCTGAGGCTTCTCTGCAAAGTAGGACACTCATCTTTCTAGAAATTACTATGGGTTCCCACCCAGAGGACAGAAATTTGGAGTACTCAAAGTTACTTTCTGAAAACATTGTCATATTTAAGTACCTTTAATCAAGACACATACAAGATCCTTGTGCTGACTGGGATGATATTTCTAATAGCAATAAGTACTCAGGAAATTACCAAAGTGTTCTAAATTCAGAGAGAACTGCCAAAGGAAAATGTGTTAAAATTCACATTTGGATTAAAAAAATAAAATTAAGCCCTTTTCTGAATTAATTACTTTGACATAAGAATGAACCCCGTCACCCAGGCTAAAGGGGGATGTTTTCTACCCCCAAACTAATCTGTGATTTTATTCTTTTGTCAAGGCATAACTTAGAAAAAAACATATTTAAGGTCCATGTTAAGGCAAAGGTTTGTTGACCAATACTTTACTGATTTCCCAAGCTGCTTCTGAGTATGTCAGGGACAGTGCCTCAAAGTCAAAGGGGAAAGGACAGAAGTAAACGCTGACACATTTTGGTGCCTTCTTCAGAAGTTAAGAAACTGAACTATTAATGATTGGCTACTAACCCTACTGAAAAGCAGATGTCTTCCAAGTTTAAGTGGAACAACAAGCTGGTTTTTGTTGATTTATGATAGACCAATATATGCTTTGTTGTATTTTTGGTTTGAGATGGTCTCACTTGGCCCAGAGTGGCTTTGCTGACTTTGAACTTCTGATCCTCTTTCCTCTACCTCTCCAGTGCTAGGATTACAAGTATGTATTACCATGCCAGTGTGCAACATATGTGGTGTTGGTACTGGAACGAAGACATAGTGCATGCTAGGCAAGCACTCTGTAAACTGTTCTACTTCTCCAGCCTCAAGAAGTGATTTTAATGACAATTCATTGTCATGTTTGTTTTCTAGTATATCTCAGAAAGAATTTTGACACCCAGACTCAATTTTCATGATAAACTTCTGTTGGTGACTACAAGTTCACATCACATGTACAAGGTTTTCCAGTTCTCTTTACTGAAGAGGGGGAAAGTGGTAACTGTGTGTCCACCTCATGCCCCATAAGAGGGAACTGTGATTAGTGACTCAATCCGAGTCATTTGGGGAGGGAGGCATAGAAATGTGTGGAGGAAGCAAGTTTCAGCACTAGAGATGGGTGGGTGACTTTTGCTCAGGGCCTTGGAGGTCATGGAGAAAGGAATTTGAAATAAAATGCCTGAGATTTTTGACTTTGAAAATTGTTATCTGCACTCCTTCCAGGCAAGCAGGTAGGCTGACTGCAGAAGTTCACCTCTCCTTCTGGTCCCCCAGATTCAGTCCACCAGTCTCACCATCCCACCCCTCACCAGATCTGTAGCCAAACACCAGATGCAATCTCCTTTTACTCTCTGACCCCAGCCTCAATAGATCAGAAAGATTTTCTCTTCCAACATTCTTTTATCCCATTCATCCCATCACCAGCAGGCATTCCCTGGGAACACACCTGTTGTGGGAATTTATTCAACCAGTAGACTTCTGGGTACCGGCCCATTAGAGCATGGTCTGAGGTACTCCATGTGGACTGATAAGTACAGACAGGAAGCATACTCACTCTCTTTGGTGTAATTGGAGTTCTGTTAGCAGCTTCCACAGCCCACAGAGGGCAGCAGCTCTCTACCCTTATTGTGAGTTTTCCTCCAAACAAATACTTGTAATCCTTTATCCAAGGCTATTATGGACCTCGTTAATTATGACTACATTTTGACACCCAACCAAATTATGACTACACACATCAGCTTGAGCAGGTCAGAGAATCAGGCATGTTGACTACAGGTCTCCTCTCTTTCCAGTTCCTCAGATCCATTCCTCCAGTCTCATTCCTAGCTCTGCAGCAGACCTGGAATGACCTGTCTACACTCTCTGACTTAATTCCAAGGATACTAACTAAGCAGATCCTGTCTGAACACTCTGCTTTCCTCCCTCCTGTGAACATTCTCAGGCCCCTGCCCTACACCCACTCATAAGTGTCATCTCCCAATACTCAGCAAAACATTTCATCTGGAACCCCAGTGGCTACACTTGTAGGTCTGCAGAAAATTTTTTACCAGGCAGCACACAACTGCCACACTCTCCTGAAACCCAGAGAGGAAACAAGGAACACCAACCTAAGAAAACAAAATGAACCCCCCCCCCAAAAAAAAAACAGATACCAGTACCTAGACCTATAATCATTTCAATCTCAGGTGCCTAGACACCAGGGTTTAAAAACACAATCAATAACAGGCAAGACAATGAATCTTTACAAGAGCCCAGGAACCATACTACAACAGGCCCTGAAAATTCCAACATAGCTTAAACACAAGAAAGAAGGGACTTAACACAGCCTGTATAAAGATGATAGAGAGTCTTAAAGAGGAAATGAATCAATCCCTTAAAGAAATGCAGGAAAACACAGGTATATAGTGGAAGAAAAAGAATGAAACTGTTCAAGATTTGAAAAAGGAAATAAAATCAGTGTAAGTAAACAAAAAATTCCCCAAATTGGGGGAATTCTGGAAATAAAAAAAAATTAAGAATTTGAATAGAAATTCAAGTGTCAAGCTTCACCAACAGAATAAACAAATGGTGCTGGCCAAACTGGATGTCTACATGTGGGAGAATGCAAATAGATCTGTACTTATCATCCTGCATGGAACTCAACTCCAAAAGGATTAAAGACTTCAAAGAAAACAGGTTAATAAATAGAAACTCATGAAACTAAAAAACTTCTGTGAGACAAAGCACACTGCCATTTAGACAAAGCATAAGCATACAGAATGGGAAAGGATTTTTTACCAACTTCACATGCAATGTGGGACTAATATCCAAAATATATAAAGAACATAAGAAAATGATATACAGCTGCAGGTAGGCTGCTCCAACACCCTGACCCCATCAATCAGACCCTGCAAGCTGCAAGTACCACTCTGTCCCCAACCCTCCTGTCCCCCACAACCTCAATGGAACTCTGAAACATAGCCTGAACTCCACATGAGGACCAAGATGCTGCAACTACACAAAGAGAACCAAGAGAGGAACCCTGAAGTACAGGCTGTGACTTTACAGAGTGAACCAAGAGAGTGGGCCAAGAGAGACCCCAGTGGCAACAGTACAGAGCAGACCAAGAACAGCTCCCAAAGACACAGATAGCCACTGCAAGAATTGGATAAAGTGGCAAAGATACTGCCAGCACCAAGTAGAGGAAGAGATGGGTAAGCGTCAATGCAAGAATTCACTTAACCTAAAAAGCAACATAGAAACACCAGAACCCAGTGGTCATACAACAGGAAGACTTGAACATCCTAGCCCAAAAGAAGCAGAAGAAAATGATTTTAAATTTGACTTTATGAGGATAATGAAGACCTTTAAAGAGGAAATGGAAAAACTCCCTTAAAGAAATGGGAAAAAAAGACAAAAAAAAAATGGAAGAAATCAATAAATCTCTCAAAGAAAACCAAGAAGAAACAAACAGGTGAAGCAGATAGTTCAAACAGTTCAAGACTTGAAGACTGAAATAGAGGCAATAAAGAAAACACAAACCAAGGTAATTTTGGATATGGAAAATCTGGGTAAATGATCAGGAACTACAGAGGCAAGAATAATCAACAGAATGCAAGAGATGGAAGAAATAATCTCAGGTGTTCAAGATGCTATAGAATAATTAGAATCATCAGTTAAAGAAAACATTAAATCCAACAAATTCTTAACAAAAAACACCTAGGAAATCTGGGACACCATGAAAAGACAAAACCTAAGAATAGGGATAGAAGGAGAAGAGCTCCAGCTCAAAGGCTGAGAAAATATATTCAACAAAACTATAGAAGAAAACTTACCCAAGCTAAAGAAGGATATTCCCATGAAGGTACAACAAGCTCACAGAACACCAAATATACTGGCCAAAAAAGTCCCCTCACCATATAATAATCAAAACACAAAACATACAGAAAAAAGAATATTAAGAGCTACAAAGGAAAAAGGTCAAGTAACATATAAAGGCAGATCTATCAGAATTACACCTGACTTCTCAATGGAAACCATGAAAGTCAGAAGGTCCTGGACAGATGTGCTGTAGACACTAAGAGACCACAGATGGAAGCCCAGATTACTATACCCAGCAAAGCTTTCAGTCACCATCAATGGAGAAAACAAGATAGTCCATGACAAAACCAGATTTAAAGAATACCTATCCACAAATCAGAAAGTACTAGAAGAAAAACTCCAACCCAATGAAATTAACTGCACCCACAAAAAAACACAGACAACAGATAACCTCACACCAGTAAACCCCAAAGAAGGGAAACACACAAACATTACCACTGAAAAATCACAGGAATTAACAATCACTGGCCATTAATATCTCTTAAAATCAATGAACTCAATTTACCTATAAAAACACACAGACTCAAAGAATGGATACAAAAGCAGGATCCATCCTTTTGCTGTATACAAGAAACACACCTCAACCTCAAAGACAGTTACTACCTCAGAATAAAGGGCTAGGAAATGATTTTTCAACTAAATGAACCCAAAAACCAAGTAGCTATCCTAATATCCAAACTAAAATCAATCAGAAGGTATGAAGAAGGACACTTTATACTCATAAGGGGAATAATCCATCAGGATGAAGTCTAAATCCTGAACATCTATGCCTCAAATACAAAAGCACCCACATATGTAAAAGAAACATTACTAAAGTTTAAATCACACATCAAACCCCACACACTGATATAGAAGATTTCAACATCCCACTCTCACCACTGGATAGGTCAACCAGACAGAAACTTAACAGAGAAATAAGAGAACTAACAGATGTCATGATTCAAATGAACTTAACAGACATCTACAGAAGATTCTACTCAAACACAAAAGAATATAACTTCTCAGCACCTCATGGAACCTTCTCTAAAATTAACCACATACACAGTAACAAAGCAAACCTCAACAGATACAAAAAAAATAGGAGTAACTGGTGTGGGACAATTCTGTATTCTGTCAATTATGTTTTAAATAAATGCTGATTGGTTAGCATCCAGGCCAAAGTATAGGAGGGACAACCAGACAGGAAGTAGAGACAGGGCAATGAGGACAGGATAAGTCTAGGAAGGAGGAAGCCCATTCCTCCTGAGTCCTGTCCAGACACGAAAGAAAGAAGATGTGACCTGCCCCACTGAAAAAGGAACCAAGCCATGTGGCTAACATATACTAAAATAATGGGCTAATATAAGTTATAGGAGTTAATAAGAAGCCTGAGCTAATGAACCAATCAGTTCTTAACTAATGCAGACTCTCTGTTGATTTTCTTTGTGGCTAACTGGCTGTGGGACCTTGTGGGAGGACAGAAACCAGGCAGGACAGAAAACTCAAACAGAATGGCACAACTGCATCCACTTAAAGCTCAAGAATTAAGTCTAGACAGAAAAGAATAAAACATGGATTCTTGATAGCAGCAATTTCTCGGGTCTGCTCTGCTTGCTAGAGGCAAGCAAGCACTCTCATTTAAGAGAGGCTTCCTGACTCAGCTTTAGCTGCAAAACCTTGCAGTTCGTAAAGAGGTCTTGCCACAAAACACTTAAATGGTGTTGATAAAAGCTGACCACATGTTTTTTGGTTTTAAGCCATAGCAGGAAAAAAAGCCACACTGTTTTAAAATGCTGGCCTTCTGGGCCGTCCTGCCAGGGCAAACTCTGACTCTTTCAGGCAGGTGGTCTGACTGCAGAGCATTTGAGTGTGGTTTGTGAGCACACTGCTGCAGCTTGCTTGCTGACAGAGACCTTGAAATGGCATAGAGTTGTGGCAATAAATGTGGCTACAATACAAAGAATCAATGAAACAAAGAGGTGTCTCTTTTGAGAAAATTAACAAGATAGACAAACACTTATCCAAACTAATCAAAGGACAGAGAGAAAATATGCAAAATAACAGAATCAGAAATGAAAAGGGGGACAGAACAACAGACACTGAGGAAATCTAAAGAATCATTAGGTCATACTACAAAAAACTATACTTCAGAAAGTTGGAAAACTTAAAGGAAATGGACAATTTTCTGGTTAGGTACCATATACCAAAATTAAATAAAGACCAGGTGAACAATTTAAATAGACCTATAATCTGCAAAGAAATAGAAACAGTCATCAAAAGCCTTCCAACTAAAAAAGTCTAGGGCCGGATGGTTTCAATGCAGAATCCCTACCAGAACTTCAAAGAAGAGCTAATACTCCTCAAAAAGGTTCAACATAATAGAAACAGAATGAACATCTCCAAACTCTTTATGAGGCTACAATTACCCTGAAACTAAAAACACATAAAGACTCAAGAAAGAGAGTTACAGACCAATTTCACTCATGATCACAGATGCAAAAGTACTCAATAAAATACTGGCAAACCAATTACAACACATCAAAAGAATAATCTATCATGATCAAGATGACTTCATCCCAGAGATGCAGGGATGGTTCAACACACAAAAATCTATCAATGTAATCCACCACACAAATAAAGTGAAATAAAAAAAAAAACATGATAATCTCATTAGATGCTGCAAAAGCATTTGACAAAATCCAATACCCTTTCATAATAAAGGTCTTGGAGAGATCAGGGATACAAGGAATATATCTAAACATAGTAAAAGCAAGCTGACAGACAACAACAAATTAAATGGAGAGAAACTCAATAGTCACAAATAACATAAAATATCTTTGAGTAAAACTAACCAAAGAAGTGAAAGACCTGTTGAACAAGAACTTTACATCTTTGAAGAAAGAAAATGAAGAAGATACCAGAAAATGGAAAGATCTCACAAGCTCTTGGATAGATAGTATCAACATAATAAAAATGGCAATCCTATAAAAATCAGTCTATAGATTCAATACAATCCCCATAAAAATACCAACAATTCTTTACAGGTCTTGAAAGAAAAATGGTCAACTTTATATGGAAAAACAAAAATTCCAGGATAGCCAAAACAATCCTGTACAATAAAGGAGCTTCTGGAGGCATCACCATGATCCCTGACATCAAGCTCTATTACAGAACTACAGTAATGAAAACAGTTTGGTACTGGCATAAAAACAGAGATTGACCAATGAAATGTAATTGAAGACCCAGAAATTAATCCACACACCAATGAATACCTGATTTTTGACAAAAAAGCTAAAATTATATAATGGAGAAAAGAAAGCATCTTCAACAACTGGATGTCAACATATAGAAGAATGAAAATAGATCCATATCTATCTCTGTGCACAAAATTCAAGTCCGAATTAATTAAAGACCTCAATATAAATCCAACCACACTGAACCTGATAGAAGAGAAAGTGAAAAGTAACTTTTAATGCATGGACACAGGAGACCATCTCCTAAACATAACACCAATAGAATAGACACTGAGAGCAACAATAAATAAACGGGACCTCCTGAAACTGAGAAGCTTCTGTAAAGCAAAGGACACAGTCAATAAGACAAAAAGGAAGCCTATTGAATGGAAAAAGATCTTCACCCACCCCACATCAGAAGACTAATCTCCAAAATACATAAAAAATAACTCACAAATCAAAATTCCAAATAATCCAAATAAAAAATGGGGTACAGAACCAAACAGAGAATTCTCAACAGAAGAATCTCAAATGGCTGAAAGACAATTAATGAAATGTTCAACATCCTAAGTCATCAGAGAAATGCAAATCAAAATGACTCTGAGATACCATCTTACACTAGTCAGAATGGTTAAGTTAAAAAACATCAATGATGACTTATACTGGAGAGAATGTGGAATAAGGGGAACACTCTTCCATTGATGGTGGAAATGTAAACTTGTACAACCACTCTGGAAATCAGTATGATGGTTTCTCAGAAAATTGGAAATCAACCTACCTCAGGACCCAGCAATACCACTATCGAACATATACCCTAAGGAGGTTCAGTCATGCTACAAGGACATTTGTTCAAATATGTTTGTAGCAGCATTATTTGTAATAGCCCGAACCTGGAAACAACCTAGATGCTCCTCAACCAAAGAATGGATAAAGAAAATGTGGTATATTTACACAGTGAAGTACTACTCAGCAGTAAAAAACAATGACATTTTGGAGTTTGCATGCAAATGAATGGAACTATAAAAACACATCCTGAGTGAGGTAACCCAGACCCAGAAGGATGAACATGGTACATACTCACTCATTAGTAAATACTAGCTGTAAAGCAAAGGATAACAAGCCTATAGTCTATGACCCTAGAGAAGCTAAGTAGCAAGGTGAACCCCAAGAAAAACATATATAGATCTACCTGGAAAGCAGAAATATCCAATATTGCCTGACAAAATTGGGAGCATAGGGGTGGGAGGCAAAAGGAGGGTGGAAGGAGAAGAAGAAGGGAGGGGTGAGGAGAACTTGAGGGAATAGGATATTTGAGATGGAGGAAGGACAGAGATAGAGAGCAAGAAAAGAGATATTTTGATTGAGGGAGCCATTATGGGGCTAGCAAGAAACCTGACACTAGAGAAATTCCCAGCAATCCACAAGGATAACCCCAGATAAGACCCCAAGCAACAAAGGAGAGAGTGCCTGAACTGGCCTTACCCTGAAGTCAGATTAATGAATATCTTAAATGTTACCATATGGAAACAGAGGCAGAAACCTGCAGTGAAGCACTTGGTTGATCTCCCAAAGTCCAGTTGAAGAATGGAAAGAGTGAAAATATGGCCAAGAAGTCAAGACCATGATGGGGATACCCACTGAAAAAGTCTACCTGAGCTAATGGGAGCTCACCAACACCATCTGGATTAGGAAGGAACCAGCTTAGGACCAAACTATGTCCTCTGAATGTGGGTGAGAGTTGTATGGCTAGGGGCAGACTGTGGGGCCACTGGCAGTGGCACCAGGATTTATCCTTACTGCTTATTCTGGCTTTTGGGGAACCTATTGTCTTTGAATAGATACCTTGCTCAGCCTAGATATATAGTAGGGAGGGCCTTGGATTTTCCCCAAAGCAATGTGCCTTACCCTCTCTGAGAAGTGGATGAGGTAAACGTGGAGGGAATTGGAGGAGGGGAGGGAGTGGGAACTTGGATTTGTATGTAAAACGAAAAATGATAGTCTTTTTTTTTTTTTTTATTTATTAAGTATACAATATTCTGTCTGTTGTATGCCTGCAGGCCAGAAGAGGGCACCAGACCCCCATTATAGATGTTTGTGAGCCACCATGTGGTTGCTGGGAATTGAACTCAGGACCTTTGGAAGAGCAGGCAGTGCTCTTAACCTCTGAGCCATCTCTCCAGCCCGATAGTCTGTTTTTTAAAAAATAAAAAAGCTATACAAAAATCCCACATAATCCAAGTAAAAATTTACCTAAACAGATAATTCTTAATAGAGGAAACACAAATTGCTGAGAAAATGGTTCAACATCGTTAGGTATCAGGGAGATGCAAATAAAAATTGCTTTGAGATTCCATCTTACACCTGTCAGAATGTGATATTAAGGGCATTATTGAATAAATGGGACCTCCTGAGACTGAGAAGCTTCTGTAAAGCAAAGGACACTGTCATTAAGACAAAAAGGCAACCCACTGACTGGGAGAAGATCTTCACCAACCCCGCAACTGACAAAGGTCTGATCTCCAAAATATATAAAGAACTCAAGAAACTAGACCGTAAAAGGCTAATCAACCCAATTATAAAATGGGGCACTGAGATGAACAGAGAATTCTCAACAGAAGAAGTTCAAATGGCCAAAAGACATTTAACGTCATGCTCAACTTCCTTAGCGATCAGGGAAATGCAAATCAAGACAACTTTAAGATACCATCTTACACCTGTCAGGATGGCTAAAATAAAAAACACCAATGATAGCCTCTGCTGGAGAGGTTGTGGAGAAAGGGGTACACTCATCCATTGCTGGTGGGAATGCAAACTTGTGCAACCACTTTGGAAAGCAGTATGGCGGTTTCTCAGGAAATTCGGGATCAACCTACCCCTAGACCCAGCAATACCACTCTTGGGAATATACCCAAGAGATGCCCTATCATACAACAAAAGTATATGCTCAACTATGTTCATAGCAGCATTGTTTGTAATAGCCAGAACCTGGAAACAACCTAGATCCCCTTCAATGGAAGAATGAATGAAGAAAGTATGGAATATATACATATTAGAGTACTACTCAACAGTAAAAAACAATGACTTCTTGAATTTTGCATACAAATGGACGGAAATAAAAAACACTATCCTGAGTGAGGTAAGCCAGACCCAAAAAGAGGAACATGGGATGTACTCACTCATATTTGGTTTCTAGCCATAAATAAAGGACATTGAGCCTATAATTCATGATCCTAGAGAAGCTAAATAAGAAGGTGAACCCAAAGAAAAACATATAAGCATCCTCCTGAATATTAACCTTCATCAGGCGATGAAAGGAGACAGAGACAGAGACCCACATTGGAGCACTGGACTGAAATCTCAAGGTCCAAATCAGGAGCAGAAGGAAGAAACTCAGGACCACGAGGGGTGCACCCACACACTGAGACAATGGTGATGTTCAATCGGGAACTCACCAAGGCCAGCTCGCCCAGGCATGAAAAAGCATGGGATAAAACCGGACTCGTTGAACATAGCGGACAATGAGGACTACTGAGAACTCAAGAACAATGGCAATGGGTTTTTGATCCTACTGCACGTACTGGCTTTGTGGGAGCCTAGGCAGTTTGGATGCTCACCTTACTAGACCTGGATGGAGGTGGGTGGTCCTTGGACTTCCCACAGGGCAGGGAACCCTGATTGCTCTTTGGGCTGATGAGGGAGGGAGACTTGATCGGGGGGAGGGGGAGGGGAATGGGAGGCGGTGGTCGGGAAGAGGCAGAAATCTTTAATAATTAAATATATTAATTAATATAAAATAAAAAATAAATAAATAAAAATAAAATAACTCAAAGGACAGCTTATCCTAGCAAGGATGTAGAGCAAGGGGAACACTCACTCATTGTTGATGGAAGTGCACTGTATGGCAGTTCTTCAGAAAGATGGGAATCTATTTCAAGATACAGCTATAACCACTCTGGGGCATCTGCCCAAATGATGCTTGTTCAGTCCTGTTCATTGCTGCTCTATTTACAATAGCTAGAAATTGGTAACTACCTAAATGTCAACCAACGGATAATGGATGAAGAAAATGTGGTACATTTATGCAATGGAGTATTAGTCAGCTGTTAAAAATTACATCATGAAACGTGCAGGCAAATGGATGGAACTAGAAAAAAGTCATCTTGAGTGAGGTAATCTGGACCCATTATATAATTATATCTATTCACTTTTAAGTGGGTATTAGTTATTAAGTAAATGATAAATAAGCTAAAATCTGTAGACCCACAGAGGTTAGGTATAGGAAAGGGACTTGGTGTGGGATATTTGTTTCTTCCTGAAAGGGGGAAATGAGAAGAGTTTTGTGGATGGAATGGGTGTGAGGAGGATGGGAACAGAAGAATCAGACAGGGAAAGAGAGGAGAGATTGGCTTGAGGGAGGACTTGCAGGCAGAGACAGCTATGATTGAGGGGCATTTGAGTGATATGGAAGCCTACTGGAATGGAAACCTCCTAAGATACATGATCAGGAGGATGGAATCCCACCGGCTTTCTCTTGTCTTCAGTTTCCAGTATGGTGGCTAGGTTACATCCAATTGAGTTATTTGCCAAAGAGGTCCCATGGAAATCCCCAAACATCCAGACTGTTGCCAAAACAATAGGTTCATCTCCACAAACTGAGAACAAGACCCTATTGCTGAAGGCAACACACAACTCACTGAACATGGAGAGGTCAACCTGGTGACTATTTAGAACCTTCACCATAATGTTCTTGTGTCTTTCCTGTGGAAAGGCACTCTGTAAGGCTATCAAAAGAGAAAAGTAAACACCACCCAGACACAAATCCCTTGGTCTACAATCTGTCCTGTCTGCAAAATATGCCAGGACAATGGCAGCACAAAGCTTGTGAGAGCAACCAGCCAATGTTTGATCTGACTTAAGGCCCGCTCCAAGAGAGGGAACACCTACCTGGCACTACTTGGGTGACAAGAACTGGAGGCTAAATAGCCCAGAGCCTTAGGGTGAAACCAAATAGTACTGGTCTTACAGAAAAGAGTAGCTGCGAAAGACTCCTAATGATATTCTGCTATACTCATAGATCAATTCCTTACTGAGCCATCACCAGTGAGCTTTCCTCCTGCAATAGATGGGAACAAATACAGAGACCCACAGTCAGACCCAATGCAGAGAGAAAGAGACCTTGGAACACTAACTGGGATGTCTCCACCACATCACTCCCATCAGAGCCCAGGGAACCCCACAGAAGAGGAGAGGGAAAGTATGCGTGCAAGAACCAGAAGGGATGGAGGGCACCAGGAGAACAAGGCCCTCTAAATCATCTGAGTAAAGAGACAATGAGCTCACGGAGGCCGACACAGCAATACAGGACCTGCATGGGTGCGTACCAGGTTCTCTCTCTCTCTCTCTCTCTCTCTCTCTCTCTCTCTGTGTGTGTGTGTGTGTGTGTGTGTGCTTTATAGCTTTCAGTTTAGCATTTTATTGAATTTAGAGTGTGTGAAAATGTGGGTCTCTGGATTCTAGTACCTTCTCTTGGTGTTCTTTTATTTTTGTTGATTTGCCTTGTCTAAGTTTGATGTGGTAGTTTTTGTTTTATCTTATTACATTTTGTTATGTTTTGTTATCTCTTAGAGGCCGGTTCTTTTTCCAATGAGAGACAGAAAGGGTGTGGATCCAGATGGGAGGGGCAGTGGAGAGGAACTGGGAGGAGCAGGCAGAGGGGAAACTAACCAGCACATATCATATGAGAAAAGAATCTATTTTCAATAAATGGGTGTCAAAGGAAAATTGATATCTGGAGATTATCATATATATATGTATATATATATATATATATCCTTAGTATACAGAATTGTAGTGAGGTAAGTGACTTTTTTTTGCATGTGTGTATGTATTCATGTGTGTGCATGCACATGTGTATGCAGTTGCCTGTGTAGACAGAAGTTTATGTCACGTATCCGGTTCCATTGCTCTCCATCTTCCATGTTGAGCAGGATCTCTTGTTGAACCAATGCCCCACCATTTCGGGTAGTGTGGAAAATTGCTCAGTTTGCCACTCTACTCTAGATATTTCTTTGTCTCTGCCCCCTTGAGCTTGGGGTTACAGACAAGCTCCCATACTTATTTGACATTTACAAGGACTCAAGGGATTCAATTCCAGTCTTCATCCTGAGTGGCAAGCAACTTATAACCTGAGTCTTCTCCCTAACCCAGACAAAAGTGATTTTTAAGATCTTTTCAAGTCTTCCATACTGATTTTCCTTATTTATCTAGACATTGCAATCATTGCAACCCTTTTTCTGTGTCACTAAGATTTGCTGCAGAGGAGGGGCTAGCAGTTACAAAGAACTGCCTGAAATGTCCCCAGAGGGGAAAGACTTCATCCTTTACATGTCTGTTGCTTTCCCTACAGCATTCCAGAAGGACTAGTTAGCAACCAGCCATGATGCTCCAAGGAGACTTGATGACTTGTGTGTCTCGAGAGACAGCAAGTGGCAAACAATTCTATTATTATTACTTCATTGACAACTCGCCCAACTAGCTGGCTCAATTTGCAAAGGTAGGCAATGGAGTAGTGCTTTTAATTAGTAACATGAAGGCAGTCAGCCCTCCACACAGATTTGTTACAGTCAGCTGCTCCTTACTGGTGCACCATAAAATACAGCTCCCAGAGAGGCCCTATTGCATGCAGACAAAACTAACATAATGTTTACAGAGCCTCACTGTGGTTTCTGTCTTTCCTGGTTGGCTTTCCTATTTTAATAGTTCACTAGGAGGTCTGCGGTGCTCAGGAACACCAGGGTGCTGCTGTGGACACACAGTCTGTCACTGGATCCATGCAGTTAGGGTCGGCTGTTTACGAGGACCCCAGATGGACAGTGCTGAGTGCCTCTCACTGCTCTGGAGCCCTTGGGCTGTGGGGGCCCACACAGAGACACCTGTCAGCAGGTGCTGAAAGAGCCTCCATCCCCAGTGGCTTCCATGTCTCATTCTGCATATCTCTGTAATTCTCCGTTTATTAGGCTTGCATTCACGATGGCCATGCAAACTTGTTGAGGGCAGCAGTGAGCAAAAACATTTCTCAGCGTGTTTTTTTAGGAGAGTGGTACCTCATTTCCTTCATAGCTCTAGTGACCAGGACCATGATCTTCTCAATGTTCCACATTCTAACAAGAAAGAAGCCCTAGACCTCCAGCTGAAAAGGGAGCATGCTGGGAAATGCCATTCGGTTTGGTTTTCTGGACATCTCCCCAGCCCAAACACACAGGGAAAAGCAGAATAGCCCTGGGTCATGGATGAGACTAGCTTTTCTTTTCACTTATACAAACATGCTGCCTTCTCAGCAGGAAGTGGAATCCGAGTGAATGAGGATGATGGCCGCTTTGCATGGGGTAGACACACAGAGAACTCAGCATGCCTGAACAGCCGTACAGTGATCCAAGGCGTTCACTACACTTTGAAAACTTGTCTGGGGGAGGGAGGGTGCACAGATTCTGATTAGGGGGATCTTTGGCAAGAGTTGCTCTCCTGGAGAAAAACCACCCAAGAGGTGGGCTTGTCGAGGAATGTGCTTTTCTGTAACTGGTATGATGTGGACTTTTTCAAGAGTTTTGGACACCTCTCTTCTGGAGTCACTGGTACCCATGTGATGGTCTGACAGGCCTACAGGACACCTGCATCACCCACCTCCTCAAGAGGACCTGTTTAGATTTCTAATATCTAGTTTCACATTATTAAGTGATACCTTCCTTTTTAATTTTAAAGTATGACTTAGACTCTGCACAGGCTCATGTTTGTAACAACTGTTGTTTAAGGTAGCTTAACTATCAATGCATAGACTTTCCCCAGAGGGGTTGATGGTATTAATTCCTCCCAGGAAAACTCCCAAAAGTATCACAATTCCATGAGTTACATTAAAACACAGATGGAAAGGAGGCATTAAAGGTGCCTGTGAATGTGTGCCCACAAGACACCCGTCTAGGATAAGCACTCCCCGCGTATGCAGACACACAGAAGTCAGCAGGCCTCCCTAGAGCATCACACCTGCTGCTAGCTCGTGCTTCCGGAATGGCCCTAATTGAAGCTGTCAGCTACCAGGAATTAAGTTATTTCACAATGTGAAATACAAACTTGGAAGACAAACTCAAAGTTTAACTGTTAGGGAACGACTACAGAAGGCTGTACAGCAAATTATATTCTGCACGCAGATGGGGTGGGAGTTTTTCTGGTAACAGACACACCCATCAGATTCTTTTCAGAGTTTGTCATTTCCCCTAGGAATTATATGAGTCTTTAGACTGTATTGAACAGAAAATGTCCCTCACAAAGAGGAGCATGGATCAACACTGTGGGGAAATGGACAAGCTGGCCCTGAGTAGGGTTCTGCTGACCATGGCATGTGACTGTCTTTGTGTAGGAGGCACAGTTGGCAAACTTGATTACCATGCAAAGGTTAGGCTCTCTCATGTCAACTCTGGTGAGAGACTGATAAGACCACGAGGGGCCAGGCCGTCAGGGCTCACCACAGGCTTTCCAGAGGTTGAAAGGCCTGCTTTGATCCCGAGATGCCGTAGCACCCTGAGGTCAGTCATGGCCACCACTTACACTTCCTGCTCTCCAGAACAGCTCTCCTTGGAAAAGCATGCTGAGGTACACTGGGACATTCTTGAGGCTCAAGTCTGGGGAGAGCACGAGGAAGGTAGATGCTAAAGAAGTCACTTCATGGTGGCACTCAGTTATTATCACTGGGATCCAGAGGACGTGTATGATTGGCAGATTGGGGCAATTCTCATCTGTGCTCTGTTGCAGAGGTCAAGTCTTGGGCTTGATATCACAGGGTTGGGATTCACGCTCTGCTCTGTCCTGTCCTCATCTGCTGCCATCCTTTTTGGATGCGTCATACTACCTCCTCAAGGGCCAAGCTTTGGAGCTCAGGCTGTGTTCTAAAAAGGGCTACGTATATTTGCATCCCCCTTCAGGAGAGGACTCTTGGCCCTGATCCTGCCATTCCTTCTCTTCTCTTAGAGTTTCACACTGCCTTTTCTTTCCAAGTTAGTTTAAAGAGAAGGCCGTTTCCCGAGGTAGGTAGACATTTCTATTCCCAGGAACTACTCAGGAGGAACCTACCATTCTCTAGTCAGGTGAGCATGGATTATCAAAGCAGAGAAAGCCATCCAAACAGCAGCAAGCTCTCATGAACATGGGTTGTTTGTGATCTATTTCTGCTGGAAGGACTGGCTTCCCTTCAACTCTTTTGGGAGGGGGGGCTCTTATCCCTCCTCTATGTCCCAGGAGCCACTTGCTTAAAACAAAACTTGTAACATGGTATCTGTTTCATCAGGACTGTATGTTTAGGTCTTGAGGACCCAGGCATGGTTCTGAACTAGATCATGCTTGCGATCCCTCAGCAGTGAACAGCGCCCAGCATGTATGAACAGGGTATGTTTAATATGGCTGCTCAGCAACTTTACCTTCTAGGTCTACTACTGTCTGGAAGGATGCTCCCTTCTCTCTACCCTTCAGGGTGAGCTCTTTGCCTACTGAAGCACAGCAAAGGCTTCTGTATGTGGCTGCATTTTAGGTAGCTTGCTTTCCCTTTTCTAGATTCTCTCTTAGAGACTGCTTTAAAAAGAAAAAATAAACCACCCATGTTTCTGGGGGTTCTGAGCAGTACGGGGTTGAGGATAGGAAGCAGATACAGTTCTCTGAGTCCTGGGGGTCAAGAATAGTCACCAGTTCCTTAGGGCTTCATGAATAAAGCTGAAGGCTCCTGCTAATACACCCCAGCAGAGGAAAAGGCTCAAGAATAAGATGACAACAAGGGAGGGAGAAAAGAGCCTACCCCCGAGGCAGGACACACCCAGCTCTGAGAAACAATTTTGAAAAGCAACCATTGGGTATTCTTTGTGGGAAGAGGCATACTGGCTTCTTGCATGCAACTGAGGTCTTTGTTTCTGTTTGATACTGGCTGTTTTTCTAAGAGGGGTAAGGCCTCTGTGATCAATTGTGCACCCTCCTTCCCCTAATTACCAGAGACCAGCAATAAGCTCGCACATATCTGAGGTTGCTTGGTTCATGATAAGGCACGAATGGAACTCAGCATGTAAGCAATGTTTGTAATACAGCGAACGTCATTTATGCAGATACACACAAAACCTTCCTCAGTCCCTACTACACATATCACATAATGTACCAAATGAGGAACTTACAGGTAAGATGATGGATTAGAAGCTCCCTCTGATGGTTAGTATTGATCATCAACCTGACAGAATTTAGCATCATCTGGTAATAGCCTCTGAGCAAGCCTGTGGGAGACTCTATTGATATAAGACCCATATTAACTGTGTGTGAGGCCGTTCCTTAGGAGCCTGGAGTAAATAGAGTAGAGGAAGCCAGCCAAGCAGTAGACATTCAGGGTTCTCTTTCACGACTGTGGCTATGGTGTGAGCGCTTCAAGATGACACATTTTCTTCCCCCACAATGATGTATCCCAGAACAGTAAATCAGAATAAACCATTACCCCCTTCAACTGTATTTGTCTGGGTACTTTATCTTAGCAACAGAAGCAGGAAACAAAGATATCCTCAGTGGGACCCACTGTAAGATACAGGATAGTAAGCAGTAGCGTCTATTCTAACAGGAGCTGAAAAATGAGGCTGGACCATGAAGTTTGGGCCAAGGCTAGGGATAATTTTCCGAGGGACCCTGTGGTTACATACATAGCAGAACTCTGAGCTGGAAAAAGAAGAGGCTGTAGACACGTGACCAGGGCTGAATGCACAACAGAGAGACCCAAGACCAGCACAGGCTCTGGAGACAGAGGCTAAAGTGTGCCCAAAGCAGAGATTCACTGGAAATCTAAGGGAGCAGTCCAAGAGGGAAACACCTTGCTATTTCCTGGGCAAGTGGTCATCTGGGCACTAAGAATTTCACTGCTGAACTTGGGGGTAGGTGTTCCATAGTTGAGACAGAACCGACTTGATATGAAACTTCATAGTGTCTGCAAAAACAGAGTCTGACAGAGGCGGCTAGAATCCTGGCGAGAGAAGCCTGCCCAGCTGAAGAGTTAAGCAATAGTGTTGGGGGTGTGGTCACATTAATACCTTGGCCATTGAAACTCAAGTCGGGGAAGTAAGACCGTCTCTAATACGTGGAATGATCCAGGGGAAACTACCTAACAGCACATATGAGGGTTGGCAGTACCCAGTCAAGGACTGACATCTACTGGAAGCCGAGCAGAAATAACCCCAAAGATTTATTAGAATGCCTCTCAAGGGGCTTCCTGCAGAGAGTGTCTGTTACCCATATTAACTACACACTTTTGTTGGATACACATGAAGAAAGCAAGCAAAGTTTTGATGTGAATAAGTGGCTGGCTGGACTAGGTGGGGTGCCCCAGAAAATACTAAGCTGGGCTCTTGCTCTGAAGCCAAATGAGGTCAAGAAGAGGGGGGACATTGTGAGGGTTTGGTTTCTGACATTGGGCACACATGTGGAGGAAATCAAGAGCTACGTGCCACAGGAGCTGATGCCTTGTGGCAGATAGCCAGACTCATCTTTCAGTTACAGTTGGCAGGAGAAGCGGAAAGTCCTGGTAACACACTAGAGACAGGCAAGAGATATGGAGAAGTCAAGGATGCTGCCTAGTACTGGAACTTGAGACATTAGGTGAGGATAATCCATCTGTGATTTTAGAAGAGAGAAGTGAGACAGAGCGAAAAAGCTTTCCTCTGCTGTCTGTATCTATAGTGCAGGGCAGCATGAGGGTGGCAAGGCCAAGGAGCTGGAGAATGGGAGAATATGGCACAGAGCGGGGTGGGTGGTCACAGTTCATGGATCTAGAGGCTACTTCACAATGGCTTGTAATCCAGATCAAGCCATGAAGGGCCCACGGCCGGCAGAGTGTCTGCACACAGTACCTGTTGTTGCACGCCCCGGTGATGGGCCGGTACTTATTTGCCAGGCAGGTATCAGGACATCTCGGTGGCAGCATGAAAGGCAAGCATCCCGACAGGTTGGCGATGGTGCCCAGAAGGTCTGCTGATAGGGCATCTACATAAGATAGACCAGAATGTGTGTGACAACGTCAGTACTAGATAACACCAGTACCAGATAAAGTCCCTTTCCAACAATGTATCAGACATAGCCTCAACATCTGCACTGGGGCTTCCTGTGTAGCCTCTGTCACCGTTCTGAGAAAACCTGCTGTCTTTTCCCCAGTCATATACACCTTCATTTAACCCCCTCGAGCACCTTCATTGATAGGACGGTGGGGGTTTTGTCTATTCTTTTGCTTCATGAAGATTCAGAAATACAACCTGAGAACCACGAGGCTCCAGGAGGACAGGCCAGGATCCACTTCTTAGAGATGTCACCCATCTCACAGGACACATTGCTGGGAACAACTCATTACATCTGGGCAACAAGACATTCCCATCCCACAATTATCTAATGCTTCAGGGGAGCCCTAAGCCAGGATATCTATCTTCCTGTAGGAACCTGCTTTGGTTTAGCTGGCTAATAGCATTCATTCCTTCCTCTACAAAAGCCTTTATTCTTTTCTCCTATTGATTCCTCTCTCTTATAAACTTCTCTAGATTAGAGCCTGTGAATGAAGTCTCTTTTATTTTACCGTTTCTCTTGCCAATTCTGTCACTTCCCTTATGATACCTTAAATCTTCTGGAGTGGCAGAGTCTATAGCCAAATAACTTTACAACATTCTTTAGGGTAGAATTCTCCAGTTTCCCAGTATGGCCTGCCTTCCCAATGTGCTCTCACTTGGGCCTGGGCTGAGTGCCTTGTAAAATGAAAGGAGGAGCTAGTAGGCTCCCGTCCTTGGGGCAGGTTACCCCACATCCCTTCTACTACTGTCTGAGCTGATGTCATTACTAGATAGGGACCAAAGTTCCTAGGAAGGTCTTTCAACTATGTGGTCTGAAGCAAACCTCTTTTAGGAATGACTTTTTGATTGCTATACAAATCAATTAAACTTGCTGGGCGGTGGTGGTTTATGCCTTTAATCCCAGCATTCAGGAGGCAGAGGCAGGTGGATCTCTGTGAGTTTGAGGCCAGCCTGATCTACAGAGCAAGTTCCAGGACAGGTTCCAAAACTATACAGAAACACTGTCTCTAAAAACAAGCAAACACAAAAATCAATATAACTTAACTGTTCAGTGTAGGATCTGAGTCTGAGAATTGCAGTTAATCCTGGTTTAAAACACATTCACCTAATCAGGCAAAGCAGCACTAATGCTCAAGTAGCTCACAACACTGCACTGGAAATAGATCTCACGGAGTTTGTTAAAAGAAAGCTCATTTTCAAGCGTGTCATCACAGAAATGACAATGCTCTTTAGGTGGTGCCCATGCTGGCTGCAGTATCTCAGCTCCACAGAAGTTTTGATCTGAGGTGGTTTATATTTTCTTCCAGTGTGCTCCACTGCAGCCACCACGTGAGCCCAGAGACCGCAGACTCACCTCATTTTTGGAGGCAACCCATGTGGCTGTCACATTCCTTGAGTAACTAAGTTAGAGGCCCTGGCTACAAACTGGGAAGCTGCATCTGCAGCCCCCGGCTTGCCGTGACCAGACACACCCTAGATGAATGTTTCCTCAAAGAACTTCTATGAGGGAAGGTGTTTACCAAGTTCGACTAGGTGGGAAGATTATAAGAACGTCCCCAATTTATTTTAGACCCCAAAAGGCATGTTTCTCTACAGAAATAGGATTTGAATACCAGAGAAACTGTATTTCTCAGAATAACACAAATGAGAGGTTGTGCATAGGTTTAAGCAGAGCAGAGGCACGTGGCCACTTACCTGTGAAGAACTGTGATGGTTCCCGTTTCAAGGTTTGTATTGATGTTTCCATGATCTCTGCTGCTCGGGAAACGGCTCCACTGGTGGACTCTGGCAGCTTGGAGAGAGACAGAAGCTGGGCGGGCGAAAGGACTTCTCTTTTCTTGAGGTTTCTAGAGCATACAGAGACATAAGTTAGTTGGAGCTGGGGAGGCAGTTCAGCTGGCAAGAGTACTTGATGAACAAGCATATAAGTACTCAAATTTGATTTCCAGAACCTATCGAAAAATCTGAGCATAGTTGTCTGCGAAGTGGTTGAAGATTATCTACTTATGTGAAATACAACCACTATGTATCTAAAGAACCTGATTAGTCTAACTATTAAAGAATCTTTAAACAACTGGGCAGCAAGTGAGGACAATGACCTCAAAATGTAAACAACATATAAGTATCTTGATCAGAGGTAGAAATGTATAGTACAATATGATAAATATGCCCTAAAATTGTATCAATATACAAAATGTCTTAAGCAGAGGTAGAAATATGCATGCATATAACAAAATAATTTTGCATAGGTGTACAAATATTGTAAACACAAATAGGAGCATTTTAAACATAACAGATATAATTTGAATTTGTATCAATATACAAGACTCTATACCAATGTATATTGTCTATAAACAATAGCTCATAAGTATTCACTCTATTACTCACTATTATTAGTGTGAGTAAGCTCACACTAATTTATTATCCCATTCAATTTTCTCTCCTTTTTTAAAAAGGAGATCCCTGAGCCTACAAAATTTCCACCCCAACCCCCAACCCTATACCAGTTATAATCAACCCCTAATTGATGTCCCTAACCCTGAGGACAAACTTTGTTGGGAGAGGCCTGAATTGCCTGGGACTTAATTACTAAATTTAGTTAATTAAGAGCAACGTGTTCATATATAGAGAATTGAGTTGGCCAGAATATCAAGGAACCCAAAGCTTGCAGGCAGTCGCGAGCCACTTCAAAGAACTGTAGAATATGGCATTTAAATATCTTAGGGTTCTGTTGATGTGAGACACAATTGTTCCTATTCCAATACCAATCTATTCCTGAGAGAATGTTGGGCACTGATGACACTCAGAGTTGATTTCTTCTTGGCAAAACTGGCCTTTGAGCAAAGAACTGACCATGTTTCTACCACTGACAAAATGCATGGTGTCTGAACCGGACAAGCAGAATACAAGAAAAAAGACTGCCAAACCTTACTAAGACAGGGTAAGATGGTTTTGAAAATTCTCCTGCCTCTGAAAATGGTCTCTCAGTTACTCTAGGACGTAGTCAAATTTTGGTTGCTCCAACTTTGCAAATGAGACTTTGGGTGATTGCCCAGGTAGTCAGTTGTCTCTGTCATTTATTGCACATTTTGGAAGTTGTTTGATTGTACTTCCTATTTATTCAAGTAATATTATTTCCCTTCTCAGGTCTTAGATGGGGTTGAAGACTCGATAATCATAGTTACTTTCCTCTCATGACTTAGCCAAGCCATTTCTAATACAAGACTTAGACTCCTAAGGATAGGATAATTATTGAAACATTTAGCATATGTTTCTTGCTTAATATTATTTATGCTGGTTGTAATTCTAATTTTTATACTTGATACCTGTTCTTATTGCATTTAGTTTTTTATTTCGCATTTAGACAAAAGTGGGAGGTACTGGGGAAATTCCTTCAGCCAATGACGCTTTGGGTGTGCTCTTGAATACTATAAAAACAGATGTAGAAATGTGTTCTCTCTCTCCCTCCCTCCCTCCCTCTCTCTCTCTCTGTCTCTGTCTCTCTCTCTCGGCTGCTGGATTTGGTTCCTGTTCCCCTCTAGAGCAGAGGACTGTTGATCTGTGAGTCTACCCCTAAATAAAGAACCCTTCATTATACTCCCTGCTGAGCTAGTGTGGGACTACTTTAGCGCACCTGCTCTTATCACAGAACAAGACCAGTGACTTTAGATGACAGTGTCTTTTGTAATCATTTCCACATCTCTGTATATATCCAAAAACAGCATGCTGCAGATCCCAAAATATGCAATACAAATAAGACTTAAAACCTCAGGGCATAAATACTATGATTATGACAGTTTTGTAGGTGAGGAATTTAACACTTAACTCATGTAAGGTGAGTAACTTTTCAAGGTAGATATGTGTGACAGTAGCAGTGTTGAGATACATATATACACATACATACATACGCACACATATACACACACAGACCTCAATGCACTGGTAATGAGTGACTCTGTTTACCAATGTCCATGGTATAATATATGACATATTAAATATTTATATTTTTTTACATGCTCATGTATTAGTAAAAGATCTAATGAAGTCCCGAGTCTTGAGGAGACAGGTTATTTAATTTGTAATCTAGGACATGAATTGACCAAAGCTCCAAGGGAATGGACAGAGGTCAGGAGGCCTCAGTTCAGAGGTGGAGGCCATTGTCACTCACCACTAGCAGGGCTTTACCTTCCTGAGATGTTAATGGTAGACAGAAACAAGGCCCCTAAAGACAGACACATTTCCCTAAGGACATTGTTAAGAGGGAAAATGGTATGTTTTAATGTTTGTATTTTGAGTACCCTTCTGATGTTTGCCTTTGTAAACAGACAAATATTTTGGATGTAGGGTTATCTGTCTTTCTATTTAGTGGTTAATGAACTTTCCCTTACTGCTCTAGCTGCTTTGAGGAAAGAAAAAAAGCCTGCTAGTCTAACAGCTGACTATCGCTATGCCAGAACTAACCACTGAATACACCATGGACACCTTACCAAAGACCCCAGCAGTCAGCCCCAGGCCTTTTGCTGTCATGATCCTTGATGAACCATTTCTGCCTCCTTAGAGGAGCTCTCTGGGGCTCTAGCAGAAGAACTGGTGAGACTGGAGCTGGGGCAAGACCACAACGGGTCCAAAACAGAAGCCTTGGTGGCTGTGATTGGTGCTAGGAGGCTGGATGGAGGGAGGGGTTGAGCATTCAGCTACCTGACTGCCGAGGAAGCAGCTGATCAGGTTGAGAACAGGGAAGGAAGAACGAAGCAGAAGGAAAGATGATGAGGGAGTGGAGGGCAGAGACAAAGGATAAACAAAAATTTAAGAAGCCAGAGAAAAGAACGTGCAGACCATGGTTGATGGAGTATTCTCAGAGAGCTGTCCGTTCCTTAGAGTCAAGGCTCTTCGACCCTAGTCCAAGAGCTATAATACTAGTCGCTGCCAAGGGCTAAATTTCTAAAACCCCGGGCCTGGTAGGTACTGTTACACTTGTCAGGCTAAGGGCCCTTATACCTGAGACTCGCAGGGACTGGCACTGGAGCGTGACACTTGCTGATGCCTCTTCATGCCTACTGCTGTTGCTCACTGTTGCCACAGGGAAAGGAAAGCCACTGGAGAGGAGCATGGGAAGACCTTCTCCTTGCTTGTCCAGGATTCCCATCTGGGCAGAGCAAAAGAACCCCTGGTTGGCTGTTTGGTGGACAGCCACTGGAACAGTCTTCCCTGGTATCTTGACCCCTAGGCTGGGCATTCTAGTCCTCACAGCTTGCTGACAATAGTGACCATTACCAAGAACCAGTGCCTATATATTCTCCTGGCTTGTCCCCTTAGCTATCACATGGTCCTTCAAAAGAACTGGTCCTCCCTGGCGGATGACCTCTCTTCCATATTCAGCCTGCTCTGTGCTCAGATCTTAGGGACTAGATGAAGTGTTTGTATCAATTGCCTAGTCAGCTGTTCATTTGCTGTGGTCCCGGGGAGGGGCAGAAGAGGCAGCTTCGCATGTTAGCCCTCCAATCACAGTGCAGGTCTCCAGCCATTGCACAGGGCTAACCTGACGGCGGCAGAGGCTGGAAGGGTGTTAAATGACGGGTGTGCGTCCTCATATTTGCAGGAATATATTGATTTTACACTCGCATTGCGGGAACTTTGCGTTTAGCTGGCTCAGGGTTTTTTATGTAAAATGCCGAGGAAAAGCCATGTGTCAGATGTGTGTTCTCTTCAGTCCCCTGGGTGTTGGAGAAGTGGAGACCACTGCCCAGCAGCATTGTCCTCATCAAGCCACCCTGTGCCCTTTGCTTCTCAATCTGCTGCCAGGAAGAACCTGGAACATTTTGGTGTCAGCAGACTAAGATGAAGTTACAGGTCTGAGCACTGATAATCTAGCCGAGTCCATCTAGGAGCCTGTGGGCAAATGTGAACCAGAAACTCACTCTGAGCACTGAAAGGGAACCCGTTTGTTGCCCCAGGAGTGGGCCTCATGGGTAAGGATGCAGTCCTGGCACTTTGTGCTGTCTAGAGCTTTCTGTTCCCCCAGACCCACTGTCTCTCAGAAGAGAAAAAAGAGGGAAAGTAATCTTATCCACGTTCTAGGTGGGAGAGAAGATGGGAGGTAGGGAGGGTAAGGGGGAGAAGAAGAGAATGGAGAAAGAAAGAGAGGGAGAGAGAGGACCACCTGGTGAATATACAGGTATAGATTTTGTTCTACAGAAGTGCAAGTCTGAGCCAGGAAAGTTCATCTGCCTGGTCTGATGAGGACTCTTGGTCTGAGAGAGTAGAGGAGTTGGTGGCTTTACTCCTATATTCAGAAAGGGCTACTGAGCATGCCTGGTACTTGGAGCTACTTCCTACAGCATATCTGACCTAGGTGGCTCAGCCAAGAATGGCAGCAGGCCCTTCCCACCCTTACCAGCTTTTAGACATGGCTCTACTCCCTGCTGCAGAAGCATAGGCTGCCAATCATAGCTGAAGCCGCCATACAGCCAGTACACCTCATGCACCCCCCGCCCAAACAGTGCAGTCATAGGGTTCCCCTATGCCATCAGCTGCAGTTCCCTCACCAAGGTCAGCACCATGAAACCCTTTCGGGTTTACAAACTCTCTCCCACATCTCCCACCTCCAGTGGGAACTCTCCAACTCTAAGATTCCCAGGAGCATCCCGCACTACTGAAAACCTCCCTGTCTTCCCTCATGATTCCTATCAGTTCATTTGCCAGTGTCCCCTCTTTTTTTCCACCTTCAATCTTTTTTAATAGTCAAGTAACAATTTGTCTGTAGCCAATGTGGAATAATGAAACCGTTTCCTACCTGGCATAATAGAAATTTGAAGTAAAATCAGAATATGTCAGGTAATAATTTGGCTATAAGAGATGTAACTTTCCACCAACTTCCAATAAAATGATAAGCTTGTGAAGACAAAACCTAGCATTCTTTTTGATGCTTTCTGAACATCTAAAGAGACACCATGATACCATTAGCACTGGTGTCTGCCACATATTTAAAAGCATGATGTCAGGGCCTAGAGAGACAGCTCAGAGTTCAGAGCACTGACTTCTTTTCTAGAGGGCCCACGGTAGATTCCCATCACCCACACTGTGGTTCACAACAGTCTGTAAATCTAGTTCCAGCAGATCTGATGCCCACATCTGGCCACGGCAGGCATATGGTGTGCACATGGAACTTAGATATGCATGTGAATAAAAACATGTACAGTCGTGCAGTAAGATTATAAAATTTTGCTTAAAAAATTAAAAATGAGTATAAGATGTCAGGAAAAAATGATGGGCAGCTTTGGTTCTATGCTTGAGGTAGTACAATGGTGACATCCTAGTGGCCACCAAGCCTGAGGCATACAGCACCCTTTCCTCCCATTATGCCATAATGTTATTCCTGACAAGGAGTCAGACTTTGTCATCATGGCACCTTGATCTACAAGTAGACCACAGGCTTTTGATCTGTGTTTCTCTGAGCGAAGCATTGGAGACTGAGCATTGTCTAATCATTGCTGCCCACAACGTTGGAACCATGAATCCTCTCACCTGAGCTTCAGTGCCTCATTTGCAACAGGGGGTAATGGGGACACTGTCCTTTACCTTTTGATGGTGTTGTAGACTGCATTGTCCACCATGAGTTGGCTTGCTTCCACGACACTGATAACACGGGACTTCATCATCTTCCCTAGGATATAAAACATGGCACCACTAAAGCATCCACGGTGCAGCAACTCTCCCAGGTTTGATGTCCTCCCTCAAGTGCAGACAGACACAGTGACGGTGCCACGATCTCTAGAGATGAATGGATTATTGGGCTGTTCTTGGGCATTAACATTTACATCAAAATGAAACAAATTGTGAAAAGGTAAACTAAGTAACTGAGCATTTCAGACACTGTATCGGTGGGAGTGCCTTTTAGCATCAGCACCTGGCAGCATCAGCCTTTGACATCTGATGTAAGAGGCAGCAGTGTGATGGGAAGCTGTTGCAGAGTCTCAGACGCTTGTGATCCCAAGTCCCCCAGCCCACACCAGCCCTTAGGTGGGGCACAGTGTTTACTCACTTTCCTTCGAAATCTAGCTTGCTACCCCCAGTTCTCATTTCCATTCCTGAAGTCAGCTATGGCATGGAATTTCCTAGCTGGGGAAAGCACTCATCCTCAAGACAGTGTCATGCCTGTCTGCTTCTCACCACGATGATCTTGGACTAACCCTCTAAAATCTGTCAGCAAGCCCCCAACTTAAGGCTTTTGTTTTTAAAAGCATTGCCTTGTTCACGGTGTCTCCTCACAGCAATAGAACGCTAAGGCAGCATCTGATGCTTTGTCTGGGGTCAAGTGCAGTTGCAGAGGCTTGAAAATGTGTCTCTTCTCACTTCATCAATGCCTTGTAAGGGAAACTCTGTGCCTCAAAACTGGCTTCCCCTGCACTCCCATCACTGAGAGGGGACAGTCACAGCAGAGACATCTCACGTTTCTTTCCTTTCTGCTGTCAGTCAGGTGCCTTTGAAAACACAGGACTGCTGGACTGCACCTCCCCTCCCAACACAAAGACCCCGCTGCCCACAGAGTAATCCAGGCTCCTCTCTAAAAACTTCAAGACCCAACAATCTACAGGGACGATGTTTGATATTTCATAGCTCTGGGTGTGGTAGCTTGATTTCCTCCTCACTTTAAAAAGTAGCACCCTCTGGTACTACAGAAATGGCTTAGTGAATGAGAACATTTGATTTCTAGCATTAGGACCTCAGTTCAGATCCCAATATCCGTGAAAAGCTTGGCGTGCCTTCATGCACCTTTTACTGAGACACTGCACAAAGCAGGGTTAGGAGGGTTGCTGAGGCTTGCTGGCTGCCAGTCCAGCTGCAGGTTCAGTGAGAGAACCTGTCTTTTGGTAGCAATGTAGAGAGTGATGGACTCCTGATGCCCTCTGCTGGCCTCTATACACATACACATGGGCACCAACACCGTTACAGACCTCTGCATATAGCCCCCTTCCAAAGTCGCTACTTAAAATATACAACTCATTTTCTCTTCCTTAACAAAGTCATGACCCTCTGAGTGGATGCAGCAGAAGAACATGATCACTTCTTCACTGTGTATCCTGTGCACTGTGACCATTAGAGGGGACTAGAATGCATGGCCTCTACCAGGTTAGAGGCTTCTCGTGTGTATGACCTAAGTGATTGAATAGAAGAATTAACTATGAAGAAAAAAATTGGTGTGTGTGGAGTGTGTGTGTGTGTGTATTTGCTATTCTGGGGGAATAGTAGCTGCCAATGACAGAATTTGTTATTTGCCCCTATTAAGATGATATTTAAATAAAACTGGTTATGTATTGCTTATACTTAATTTGCTATACTATAAAATATTTTACCAAAATTTAAAGAAATATTTATTCTTTCAAATTTTGCCACAGGAACACCTCTCACGGATGATCATCTAAAAATCTCCATGGAACTGGATGGATTTTGAATTAATTATGTTTGGGATGAACAGAGATGTCTCATTCATCTACAATAGAGGAGAGAATCTTCCCCTCTGCCCATCTTAGGTTAACTTTCTGGGGCCGCATAAATTAGACAAAGAAAGGATAAACAAGTAAAAAAAATTGGCAGACGCAAGTCTTGGTCTGTGTGCCGACATCCAGTGAGAGCTGCCAGAGCTAACTGATAAAGCCGAGCTGGAAACCTGGCTAAATGGCATTCTCAGGGAAAGGAAGAAAAGAAAGAGAGAAGGAAGGAGAAAGAAGGAGGGAGGAGGGAGCAGGTGGTTAGGGAACAAGCTGTGAGGAAGAAGATAAGTGGAGAAGGCCACTAAGGCAGCTGGCAGCTGGGTTTGTGATGTGTGTTCCTGAATTTCTGTGCCTGGCTGGAGACCTGGAAACACTTTGCAGATGGGTTTTCTGGCCAGCAGGGGGAGAGAGAGTGCTTCTCTATGACCCAAGTCATTTGTAGCATTCAAGATCCGCCCACCTGCACAACCACCTCCTACTTGTGGTTGAGGCTAGGCCAATGACCCGAGAATTTCAACTCTGCTTCTTCTGTTTTCCTAGAAGAGAAATCCAAATTCTAGAGAATAACTTGACTCATTCCCTGTCCAGGAAATATCATTTGTCACCTGGTTTTCCATGTGTACCTTCCGAAAATGCCATCTGCTCTGGGAAGCACACTGGCCTCTAGAATCCCACCGTTTGCATATTTATAACTGGGATGCAAGAAGCCATTATACAAAAAAGGTCCTGTGTGTCAAGACAAAGAAGTAGGCTCCGTAGTTCCAAACATGTTCACTAACACAAAGCAAAACGGTATGAAACGAAACAGCAAAGAGAACTAACGTCATTCTTTCTAAAGCCACAGATGCCCTCGGCTTTCAGGTGCATGTCTCTGGCTAACTCAGATCCCTTGGTTTTTTGCTCAGAGCCACGTGTGGATCCTGTTTTGACGATCTCTGTTTTCAGAAATCTGGTGAACTGGAACAGAGCTCAGCCGCTCTCCTTTTAAACAAATTCCCCCACTAGGCTGGCTTCCCAATCTCAGGATTCACAGGCAGCTTTTCCTGCTCACGCTGTTCATTTGCATCTTATTTTCTTTTCACAGTTGCAGCGAGCTCTGAGTTCACCATAAAGATCATTTCGCACCAATTTGGCACCAACACTGGAAGCCAGTCTCAGTCTGTGGAGAGCAATACACAGGTCTTCATGAAGCGTGTGCTACCAAGGGTTGTCAAGACATGCTCTGAGGAGAGTTTTCTTAGATTGATAATGGCCGTGGATATACCTTAGGGGAAGATGAAACCCGTTTTCATTTTCAGAACTTTATTACTGAATTTCCAGGTGTTAAGGGTTTTTTTTCCTCTGTGTTTTGAGCCATCTGGCTCTACACAGTGGTGTGTGTATGTGTGTGTGTGCGCGCGTGTGCGTATGTGCATATGCATATGTGTGTGTGCTGAAATCTTGGTGGAGACCTTCAATTGCCATGCACCGCGCACATGTCTGTGCTCTGTGCGCTGGCACCCAGTTCGCGAGCTTCGGGCCAGGGAGCTGGAGGTTAAAATACACAGACACAGAGAGAGACAGCAGACAGCGACATGGGTCATCCTTGAATTCCCCAAGAAAGCCCCCTTTATTGTGTTCAGGGGCAGATTATATAGAGATAGCCACGCCCCAGCCAAACCCACCAGAAACCACTGTCCTGCCATCAGGAACTCCTGAAGGTCTCATGCTCAGAGCAGCTGTAGGCACTCAGATCAGGGGATTACAAGAAATTCAGGATCTGGGGTCTTACTGCTCCCAACATGTGTGCATACGTGTATGTGCATGTGTGTATGTGTGTGCATGTGTATGTGTGTGCATGTGTGTATCGTGTGTGTGTATGTGTATGAGTGTGTGTATATGCGTGTGTGTATTTGTGTGTATGTGTGAATGGGTATGTGTATGCGCGCGCGTGTGTGTGTGTATGTATGTGTATGTGCGCGCGTGTGTGTGTTTTTGTGTCCTATAGCTTTGCTTCCCAAAGTGCCATTGATGTCACCCAAATCACAAACCCATCTCTGCACTGTCATCTTCCAAATGCATTTAATTTTGGCTGTGATGAAATAGACCAAATGAAAGCTATGTTTCAATTACATTTTACCAGTGAATATTTGTTTCAAAGGCACTGCTGTTTTCTTTCCAGATGACTAAATAATGTTTAGACGTTAAAGGATGTAAGATCAAACCACTGCGAAGCATACACTTCTTGCTTGCTTTGCTATTTTGTTTGTCTGCCACAGGGTTTCATGAAGTCCAGGCTGGGTTCACTTAAACTTGCTATATATTCGATGCTAGCCTTGAATTCTTGATCCTCCTGCCTCAGATGGAATTATAGGTATGCTACCACACCAAGAAGAACTTAAAGAGCACTATTAGTGATTTTAATCTTTTTTTTTAAATTTCGTGTCAAGTCTATGACTTCATCCATGCCAAGGCAAGTGCTCCCCTGCTGACCTATACCAGTTCAAAGGCATAGCCAAAGCGATCCTTAACCTCGTGAGTCTCCCCTCATCATCTTTAGTGCTGGCCTATTGACTGCTGGAATATCTTCTAAATGAGAAATTTATAGAATAGATAGATAATAAGCCAGCTTCAAAGCATCAGAAAGAATGGTAAAATGCACTTCAAAGTGCACGACCATGATAAAAGTTGCTTTGTACGTTATTATGTTATTTAAAATGTAGGCAAAAGAGTTAAATACATTACAGATTCGTAGATTCGTAAATCATGCTTTTCACCCCAGCATTCTGGAGGCAGAAGCAGAGGCAGGCAGATCTCTGTGTGTTCTACATAGTGAGTTTTGGGCTCATGGGGGCTGCATACTGAGACCTTATCCTCAAGAAACAAAACAATCTGTGTGTGCAGTTATAGATACCCCCCATGCTGATTTCTGAAAATAATATAATTTCCAAAATTTAAAGCCATGGCGCGCAGATGTTTTTATGGACAGCTCGTGGGGGCGGCTGCTATTCTTGGCTTGCCTCATGCCCTCCACCTTCCCAGTCTTGTTTTATTGCTCTAGCGCCTTGAAAACCACGAAGCAGAAGGACAAACTGGTTTACTCCCTGCCTGCATGCTGAACACCTGCTTTGTTCCAGAAGTTGGAAGGGTTGGTATGGAGGAGTAAGATTTAAAAGGAGTATTCCTTTTGTTTTTCCTAGCTGCCGATGGCAACACACTTCCTCAGTTAAGGCTGACCAGGAATGTCTGTGGTGGGCAGTTGAAGACCCAGACTTGGGAGGGGAAAGGCTTGGCCACCAGAAGGAGAGCTTTGTGGCTCCCAGTATAACCAGTGTGGAGACCCAGAAGGAAGGGAGGAGGGAGGCTTTCCTCAGGAGTTCTCTAGCCTGGAAAGGCAGCAGGGTGACCAGTACAGTCGTGATGTCCAGACATTCAGAAAACAATAGGCAGAGCATGGCTCCTAACTGGAGGCAGGGTTGGGTGCGAATGAGGATGCTAAAGTCCAAGGGATGGGCAGTGTCTGAGAGACTGGGCACGGGAGGGGGGGGAGTGGGAAGGGGGTGCCTCGTCAACATTCTGTCACCAGGAAACTTCCTCCAGGGTGACTGATGTCCTTTTTCCCCTTCCTCCCCCATGTCCCGCTCTTCCTCTCTTCCCTTTCTCCATCCCCACCCTTCCCTCCTCACTTCCTTTCTTCTTTATAGCAAAGAGTGATTATGTTAATCATAGCATCTCAGTAGCTTTCTTATCATAATTTCCCATACAACTGACTAATTTCAGAAACTGTACCAGAGACATTTAATGAAAGATGATTTTATAACAAAGGAAACAAAATACTCAGAACTTTTCTTCCAGATATATGTACAGGTAAAATGAAAATGATTTATCCTGCAATCATGAAATCATGAAAAAAAATCAGTTCTTTTAAAGAACGAATTACATTTTTCATCCCTCTAAACTGAAGGCTTCCATTTTCCTCTTTGACAAGCACAAAAGGATCTTAACCAGTTCTCAACAACTGGCGCAGCAGGCTCCATTTGTTGAGTGTGGGAAACAACTTTGCAAGGCTAAAAGATCATATCTTATTTGTTGCTTACCCCACAAGACTTCTCTGCTTCTCAGGATGAAAGGGAAGAAAATTCCAGCTCCTATCACCGCCAGTGTGACTGCCGCAGCTCCAAGGGCTCTTGTTCTGAAGCTGAAGTGGAGAAGAGGTAATCAGACATTCGGCAGCATGCTGTGGGATCGACCATAAACACCCAGGCCTCTCCTCAGGTGCCCCCCCACCCCAAGTCCAAGGCTGCTGCTCTTTAGGATGCTGAACGTCCTCAGAACTACAAGATGCATAGAGAGACTGGAGTGCTTGTCAGAGCTGGTCCTCTTTTCATCAAATCTGGGCCTTCAGAATGGGAGATTTATCTCTTCACACAAGTCTATGTGGAGCAGATAACTAACAGTAAGAATTTAGCCCTATAAAGACAAATAAACCCCCGAACCTGCTGCATTTCTTAAGGAGGGAGGATTATAATGAAGTGATTTCAGATGAAACAGAAGGCCCCAAATGGGTCACATCCACTTTCTAAGGCTTTGTTTTCTTAGTCTTAGACAGCTTTTTTTGAACCCCTGACTTTGTTAAGCAGGACACCCCAGGAGGAATACATCATAGTGTACAGGGGTTTATAAGTTACCCAGCATGGCTGAGCTGAAGTCATGGGATCAGGGCACTACCAGGCTTTGCTGGGAAAAGCTATCTGTTTGCCACACAGGCCTCCCATAGACAACTTTACACCTCTCATGATAGATTTCTCTTAGAAAATGGGAAAATAAAAAGTTTACAACCTGACCATTTTTCTTTTCTCAAGCGAGGAAGCAGGATGTGCACAGTTGAGTGCGTTCTTTGCCGTCTTAACTTCTGAGATGTGAATCTTGATTAGTTTTCTAGGATTTGGTCACCCACCATATAAAGGGACTCTGCTCCGGCTTGGCTGCCCACTCAAGCTTCTGAGGGGAGTGGCTTCATCCTACGTTTGTTTAGCATTGTGTTTCTGCCAAGTTCTCCCATGTCCTGGCTGGTCGGAAAGAAGGCGCCACGTCCTAGAGGACCCTCTGTCCACCTGACCTAGAAAGATCTTTGGAGAAAAAGAAACCTATTAAAAACCAACCCCTTGGACATTTGCGCTTTTTGGAGCTGATGCAACTGGACACCCCCAGACTTTGGAAGAAGAGATGTAGTGGGGGGTGGTAATGGGATGAGAAGATAATAGGACATTTTGATTACAAACATGTATGTTTATAATATGAATTACATATGAGAAATTGTAAAACAATAACTAGAATAAAAGAACCACATGAAAGAAAGTACGAATCACCCAACACCAGCTGGATTGTGCAGTTTGCTGGTCCCCACTAGCAACCTGGGACCTCATTGCATGTCTCTGAGATGCCAGGGTCCTTTGCTGTGTGATTTTCGTGTTTGACTCAATGCTTTTTGAGGGGCCCACTACCCAGTTCCTAAATAAATCACATACGGAGGCTTATTCCTAGTTATGAATGCCTAGCCTCCGCTTGACTTATTTCTAGCCAGCTTTTCTTATGTTATCCTGGCTACCTTTTACCTTTGGGCTTTTATCTTTCTCCATTTCCATACACCTTTCTTTACTTCTTCCTCCATGGCTTGCTGTATGTAGCTGGGTGGCTGACCCCTGATGCCTTCCTCTCCTCCGGTTTCCTCCTTCCTCTGTTCTCTTTATTCTCTCTGCCTGCCAGCCCTGCCCATCCTTGCTCCTGCCTTGCTATTGGCCGTCCAGCTTTTTATTAGGACCATCAGGTGTTTCAGACAGGCTGAGCAAGCGTTAAACAAATGCAACGTAAACAAAAGTAGCACACCTGAAAATAATATTCCCCAACAGCCCTTCTCCCTGAAAAGTGAATAACATACACCTGTGTTTGTAAGCGTGACTAAAGAGTCTCATCCAGAAAACATTTGAAGCTTGCCAGCAACATCCCCAAAGCCACCATCTCTGAAATGGGAAAGATTACTAAGTTCCCCCCCTGCCAGAATAAACAAAGTCCAGTTATGTTCAGAGAAGCCAAGATGCAAGAAGAGCAAGCAGCCCCGGAAGAGCAATTGAGTGAGGCACCTGGAAATCGCAGCCTCTTTTGTGCTGCCCGTAGGCTGTGGAGTGTGCTCCAGGTTACTGTCATCCATGCTGGGATGAGCTTTGGTGACGCAGCTTTCTGTTTTTCAGTCGTTTCTGTTCCTGCAAGTAACTCCTCACCCATATCCCTGTATGAAAACCCTTATAAAATCATTGGTTGATCAAGCTGGACTTCAGTGGTATCTATACTTTGGTCTGTTGTTGGTTCACTATTTGGGGTGAGGAGACGTGTGTTGTGTCTCCCCAATGAAAGTCTTGTTACACACACAAACACATTTCAGTGTTACCCAGAGGCCAAAGAAGAGTGCCTAAGAACAAGAAAGACCCCTATGGAGACAGCAGAGTGAACTTCTAAAAGTTAGAAAACTATCTTTTCCTCTGAACTATAGGCTGCAATTTTAGCCTTCTATCTCTATTAAGCTATAGTGATGGTAAAAGTTACATCTCTCTGTGAGGACTGGTTAGTACTTCAGTGTGCAAAGGCAACGAATGGGGAATGACTGGACCAGTTTAAAACGGCCATCATTTCCTGTATCCCCCTTATTTCCTCTCCTCATGGTCTCTTCATTTCTCCTCAGGATCTCTTCTCAGATCCATTTCTTACCTTCTCCTCACATCTCCGTATTTTTCTCAGATTCTCCCCTCACATCCTTCCCAAGCACCCTCTCGTCTTCACATCTTCTCACACCCTCGCCTCCTAGCTCTCTCTCTCTCCTTAGCTTTACTCCTCAGCCTCTCTGCATCTTTCACTACCTGCTCACACTGTATCTGAGTTAAGGCTACCATTGCTGTTATGAAACACCATGACCAAAACAACTTCAGAGGAACGGGTTTCTGTGGCTTACACTTCTGCATGGTCGTCCATCACTGAAGGAAGTCAGGCCAGGAAACATTGTGGGAACCCGGAGGCAGGAACTGACGCAGAGGCCATGGAGGGGAGCTGCTCACTGGCTTGCTCATCATGCTTGCTCAGTCTGCTTTCTTATAGAACCCAGGACCACCAGCCCAGACATGGTACTGCCCACAATGGACTCCCCTATCAATCACTAATGAAATGTCCTACAGGCTTGCCTACAACCTGATCTTATGGAGGCATTTTCTTAACTGAGGTCCCCTCCTCCTGAGATAACTTTACCTTGTGTCTAGCTGACATAAACTATCCAGGATACTTGACCCCTTTACAACTTGACACACAAAGATATCACAACTAAGTTCCAAACTTTTCTATCATTCATCCCCAAGATCTCACATAAAAAAACACAAAAAGCTTTAAAAGTTCCAGTCTTTACAAATCCAAACACATTAAAAAAAATCAGTCCCTTCTCTTAGTCTGTGCCTTTTTAGAGGTGAATTGATCCCAAGAATCCACAAGAATGACCCCAGCTAAGGTCCTAAGCAATAAAAGAGAGGGTGTCTGAACTGTCCATGCCCTGTAGTCAGATTGATGAACATTTTAAATGTCACTATAGAATCTTCACCCAGCAACTTATGAAAACAGAGGCAGAGACCCACAGTGGAGCACTGGGCTGAGCTCCCAAAGTCCAGTTGAAGAATGGGAGGGGTGAGAATATGAGCCAAGAGATCAAGACCATGATGGGGACCCCCACTGAAACAGTCTACCTGAGCTAATGGGAGCTCACCAACTCCAGCCAGACAGGGAAGGAACCAGCATAGGACCCAACTAGATTCTCTGAATGTGGGGGACAGTTGTACGGCTGGGGCAGACTGCGGGGCCACTGGCAGTGACACGGGGATTTATCCCTACTACGTATACTGACTTTTCGGAACACAGTCTGTTTGGATGGATACCTTGCTCATCCTAGATATGTAGTAGGGAGGTCCGTTTTTCTTCCTCAGAGCAATGTGCCTTACCTACTCTGAGGAGTGGATGGGGTGAAGGTGGAGGGAATGGGAGGAGGGGAGGGAGTGGGGAACTGGGACTGGTATGTAAAATGAAAAAAGATAGCTTGTTTTCTTTTTTAAAAAATAAAAAAAATCAGTCCCTTTAAAATATCCAGTCTCATTAATAATCCAAAAATCTCTTTTAAAAGTTCAAAATCTCTCAACTGTTGGTTCCTATAAAAATCAAAATTAAGTTAAATACTTTCTAACTTCAAGAGGGAAAAACCAAGGCATGGTTACAATCAAATCGAAGAAAAATCAAACTCCGACAGTGTGAATAACAAAATATCCAAATTTGGGATTGACTCACATTTTTCCTGGCTCCTCCACGGGGCTCGGGACGCTTCTCCAGCTCTGCCGTCTGCAGCACACACAGCCTGTCTTCTGAGTTCACGATGGCTCCACTCTGCTGCTGCTGCTCTCTTTGGTGGTTACCCCATGGCACCGACCTCTTCAAAACGCTGGGGTCTTTGGCTGCAGTTGGGCTGTACTTTCACCAATAACCTCTCCTAGGCTCTTCACGATGCCAAGCCTCAGCTTATTCACATGACCCCTTCAGTCCTGGGCCCTCAACTGCCCCCGAGTCTGTACCTTCATCAATGGCCTCTCCGGGCTTCTAGTGCCAGGCCTCAGCTGCTCTCCATGACCCCTTCATGGCTTCAAAACCAGTACCACCTGGGTGACTCTCACACATTACCAAGTTCAGCTGCCAACTCCAGGTACAATCTTCGCCGCCTCTGGAACATTATTTGTCTGTGCTCTCAGGAAATACTTTCCAGAAGATTTTGGCTCCATTATGATGGTCACTTCTTAGTCAGTGCTAATTTCTCAGCTCTAAACTGACCAGCGTCAACTGACCCAGTATAATAAGGGTTTTACTCTAGCGGTTCTGGTGGCTTGTTAATCACAGTTGATTCTTCAGCCCCAGCTGACCAGAAACCACAGATTCTTCCCATAAATGGCTCAGTAGAGTCTTTGCTTCCCTCTGAAACTTCACAAGCCAGGTCTCCACCATCGTCTCTGCTCTCAACATTCTTATCTTCAAAGATCCAATGAAACACTGAGGCCTTAGCACTCAGTGGCTCTTCTGGCCCAAAGTTCCTTCTGCAACCTTGCCCCCAAACATAGCCAGGTCTGTCATAGCGATCCTCCACTATCCTGGCACCAACTTCTCTTCTAGTTAAGGCTGGCACCGCTGTGATTGAAACCCTATGACCAAAAGCAACTTGGGGAGGAAAGGGTTTATTTGGCTTACTCTTGGACATCGTAATTTATCACTGAAGGGAGCCAGGACAGGAACTCAAGTGGGGCTGGAACCTGGAGGCAGGAGCTGATGCAGAGGTCCTGGAGGGGTGCAGATGCAGGCTTGCCTACAAACCAGATTTTATGGAAGCATTCTCTTAGTTGGGGTCCCCTACTCTCAGACGACTTTAGCTTGTGCCAAGTTGACAACTCTCTGAGATACATTTCTCCTCATATTCTAGTCTCATAAACTCAGTTCAAATGCTAGGGTTTTGGGACGAGTTCTCTGATGACCTCCTTTAACCAGCTTTCAGGAAAGAATGCAATGCATCATGGATACCATGCTGCGCCCTAGGTCTGAAGACCTTAGTTGTCTTAAACATGAACATTTGTAGTCTTGGACCATAGCCCCCTTAGGTCATAATCCTGCCCTGCCACCAGCTTCTATTTCTCACATCCATAAGCTTGACATGCTTAGGTTCTACATATGAGAAAAATGGTGAAGTATTTGACTTTTCATGTCTGGGCCTTATAGTGTAGTAGTAGTGTATGTGTGTGTGTGTGTGTGTGTGTGTGTGTGTGTGTGCACGCTATGGGTTTGTGACACCAGCACTACAACATAGTACCTGCACTGCATCCTGGTATAGAAAACAGACACAGACTGGAGAACTTAGGGGAACCAGAACAAAGTGGGGTTTACGGAGTTATCTTGGCATGTCATTCTGGGTTAAAGATTGTACTACGTATAGTGTTCTTTCTGCTGGAGGTGCTGAAGGCAACTGTGGTCTTCCAGCTCAGTTAAGAATCATATTAAACTTTCCTAGCCTTAAAGACTGAGTAATATTTGCATTTAGAAATCAATTCACTTACCTGGTGGAATTCAAAGAATCATTTGGTTTTAATCAAACTTAAACTTAGGTCCATAGGCAATTTGTTAATTTATACAAGTCAGAATCAGCCAAAGACATACGTACAGAAAAGACATTAGTTGACAGAAATTAGATAAATGATAGTGGCTCTCCCACACACTCTAAAACCTCAGCACCTAGTGATGAGAATCTCTGTAGTCCAGGCGTGAATGGGAGCCTCTGTCTGAGGGAGCCAGAGACTGTGTTGTCTTGTTTATCTCAGAATTGAGCATCATGTCGTTATGTTCAGGGTAGAGTCCCTGTTTATGGATTTTGCTTTTTGCTCATGTGCCCAATAAATGCCATCTGATCAGTTCTATGAAAGAGACCTAACCATATTTTTGATGCTGTGCCAGGCCCGTGGCAGTCTATGTGCCTGTTTTCACAGTGTCTGTGATATGGCTGCACATCCCTTCCAGTGTCTAAAGGCGTAGCCTATAGGCAAGTACCTTTCTGAGAACTAAATCTGTATGGTGGGTCTCATCTAGAGATTCAGGATATTTTGTACCAGGTATATTCTATACCCACCCAAAGTCATCTTCTCAGCATGGGGTTGGGTTCCCCTGATGTTTAGACATTTTAGCCATATTGCCCTAACCCAGTGGTTCTCAACCTTCCTAATGCTATGACCCTTGAAAACAGTTCCTCATGTTGTGTTGACCACAACCATAAAATCATTTTCATTGCTACTTCCTAATTATAATTTTGCAACTTTTATGTGTCATAATGTAAATATCTGTGATTTCCCATGGTCTTAGGTGACCCCTGTAAAAGAATCTTTCAACCCCCAAAATGGTCATGATCCACAGGTTGAAAACTACTGCCCTAGAGGTTATAAAGTCCTCACAGAGACAAAGTAGACGAAAGAGGACATTAATGTCAGATTCACGTGTAACTGCAGAGTTCATTTTGTAGGTTCTCATTTTCTCCATTCTCTCCCACTAATAAAGAGATTGAATGAATACGATTGGAAATATGATTCCTTGTATGGCTAAGGCCACATTCTGCTCTAGACCCACCATGCCTGGGAGAAGCTCGGATCGCACGGCCAGCAGGGGCTTTCCCTGAGCACCAGGCTTGAGAAGGGCTGGGTTCTGGTGTTCCTTAACTGGTACTTCTGAGAGCAGAGTGAGTGAAGGCAGAGGCACAGAACTTCCCCATCCCAGTTTCAAGGAACATGTGACATCGCTCCACTCTAGTGTGGGCGTTAGCTCCTTTATGAAATCCCAAGGATGCTCCTACCTCTAGCTGTGTACACCAACTGCTAAAGCAGGAAACCAGATAATCCCTTGCCAGGATCTATGCACTGCTCTTTCAGAATCAGTTTGGAGACATCTCCTCCCTCCTCCCCGGTAGCTGAAACACAGAAAGCCAGCTGGCACCAACTGCTCAATTAAAGGCAAGCAGTAAATTGCTGGTTCTGGAGAGGTGAAGCTAATCCCAGTCCTTACCTGACTGCGCTGGTTTGACGTCACATGCTCAAGGACCGTGCATGTGGAGTGGGGATGTTGAAGGGTCCTTTGTTTCTCTCAGGAATTTTCAAGTAGTTCTAAATCACGTGTCACAGCATATCATGCTCCCACAGATGAATCCAGAGTGTTGTCGGACTCTTCACACAAGTTCTTCGAAGGTGGAGTAGAATTCACCTGCTTACAGAGTAACCCTGAAGAAGACAGTCCAAACATGATCATCGTATCCTTGACCTAAGAGACAGAGAAGACCGCATCATGGTTCTTACTTTAGTGAACCGAGGTTGCTGCAAGGGAAGTGGGGAGTATTGACTTGTCAGTAAATGTAAGATGGCCTGGACTCATCTGATTTGCTAATGTTTCTGATAAACTCAACCCAGCTTTAAAAGAGAGGCTTTTGAGTCCAAGGCTAGCTTGATCTACGAAGCAAGTTCTGGGACAGTTCAGGACTGTTACATAGAGAAACCTTGTCTGGAAAAATCAAAGCCAACCTCTCCCCTCTGGCCCCCCAAAAAGACAAGTTTTCACTATGTAGCCCAGACTTTGAACAGGCAATCCTCCTGTTTTGAACGCCTCTTGAGTCTGGTCATTACAGGCACTGTACAACCTCTTTTTGCCTGATTTAAACTCGATTTTTTCATTGGCATTAAGACACTGATATTTGATGCGTTAAGACAAAACGACTGCAGGAATGTTCTGGAATGTGGAATCCATTTATTGGTTTAAAGACAACCTGTGAATTAGAGTCCTTTGGGAGATTTGTACAAAATAAATGTGCCAATCCTAAGAAGAAAGAAAACAAGACACTGTAGCTTTTCTTAGTGATACAAATAGTGTCAAGGACTTGCTTGGCTGGTTGTAAGAACTAATGGAGCTGCATTTTCGCGCAACATTCAATTAATTTTCTGCATCTTGAGAGCCCTAGAGCAGCACTTCTTGATGTCCAGAGCAAACCTTTACCCGTGCTCCAAGCCTCCACCTCAGGCTGCCTCAGGCTGCAGTTGAGCATTGCCATGGATGGGAAAGAGCTTTGCTGCCACTTCACCTTTCTAAGAGCATAGGGAGTGAGTGGTCCCCATGTGGCACTGATGTGGCCTGTCAATGTCAATGTAGACCGAATCAAAACCCTGGAGGGCATGCAGAGGGGACCATTCATCACTGTGTTCCTGAAAGCTGGCCATGAGCTTCCGTCTTCCCCGCTGCAAACACTGGTACTGCTCCCCTCTCTCACTCCTGCGTGTGTCTCGGCTCTGCTTCAGCTTGGGACTGCTAACATCCTTAGGTAGGAAAGTGAGTTTGCTTCCGTCCCTGCGGTAATGTGTTTATTGACTGATGTGATGGCATATTGACAGTGGTGCTCCTTCCAGTTCTGTGAGCTTCCAAACAATAGACTGGCCCAGAACAGTTGCTTCCTTTGCCTGGGTCCTGGCAACATCCTCTTCTCGATGGGAGCCTCTCCTTTGGCTCTCCCACCCGTGGTGAGAGCAGAGAGACAGCTTGGGCTTTCACCCCTTAAAGGGTGATGGTCTCTGTGCTGCAGAGATGTTGCTGGGGCAAAGTGTTAAGGGCAGTACACCCTCCTTTCCCAGTGCTGTGGGAAGCGCATCCCCTGATGTGAGACCACAGGGAATGGGATATTCCCGGGCCCTTGAGCTCCAGAAAGTGCAGGACTAAGATGGACAGAGGCCAGAAGTCTAGTTTGTTGTTCTTCCCAGAGAACATGGAGGCTGTAAGTCGTGCGTGGTGATTTCAAACCAAATCCTCACAGGCCAGGAAGGCTGTGATTGCGCACATTAGCTAGGTTCCTCACATGCTTCCAGGAGGTGAATCTGTGGGAGCATGGAGGGACTATTTGATTATTAGACATGACAGGAAATGTGGGGAATAAAAGCAAGGAGGGAGAAATGTGGATGAGGATGGGGTTCTGGCTATGGATGGATGAGTGGACGGGTATATGAGTGGGTGGATACAGGGATGGATTGCTGGCCATGTGGAAGTTGGAGGAGTGAAAGCATGGGTGTGGTTATGGATGGATGGACAGATGGAGATACGGGAAAGACACAGTACATGGGTCCGCGGCTGGATGGATACACATGTGAATAGATGATGGTGGGTAGGTGAGCACACGGACTGATGTGTGAATAGGAGAAGTGATGGATGAATACAGACATGGGCACATACATAATATAGGCATCAGGAAAGGTGAATGAGTATAAGATGGGTAAAATAAGTGACTGAATGAGTGACACATTTCAGGAGGCGTCTGGGTCATTATAAGGACACGTTATGGTGAATGAGCAGGAGATCCATGGTATAAAATCAGCCATTTAAGCTTTGCTTTTTAATGACATACTTGTAAAGGATAAGAAAGAAGATCTTTTAGGAAGGATTTCCATTTTATTTAGATCATTTGAAGTTTTGGTGCCAAGGACACATGATTGGAAAGCAATCTCTCTCTCTCTCTCTCTCTCTCTCTCTCTCTCTCCCCCTCCCTGTTTGTAAAAGATAAAAGGAATTTTTAAGAAGACTCCCTGTAGGCTGACAGATCAGTGACTGACTTGCCAGGACAGGAGGAAGCCTAGAGTGAAGTCAGCGCTCTCTCCACAAACAGCTCACTTCTACCCTCAAAGCAGGCACAGACTTTATGGAAACAGAGGAAATTCACACACCTACCTTCCCTGCCTGGGCGTCTTCACCCATCATGCCAGCAAGGATTTTATTCTTAGATAAATGTGGAGCCAGCCCCAAATATTTTGTTTGTAAAGTAATGGCAACTTGCAATTTTCTGTCTTTTCTGTACCCCCCACTGGTCCCCCATAGCAGCATCTGAAAATGAGTGTTCTAAGGGTAAGAAGGTACTACAGAGAGAAGATAGGGAAAGTGCCTGTCCAGAGCAGGCTGTTCCCTGCTCTAAGTGGTTCCCCATTGTGTGAAACAGTGCCTTTCAGGATGTGTGTTGCCCTGAGTGATTTTGCCTACAGGGTTTGGCTTCATTTTGAGTACAAATGTAGCCAGCAGGATGACTCTGCTCCTAGCTGTGCATGTGGGCATCACCGCTGGTCCAGCATCACTTAGTAGGCACTGACTGGTAACTAACCTACTCCAAGCAATAAAAACCAGCACTTTATAAATTTGCCAGAGTCAACAGGCCTGGTATGAGCCCTTGGGAACATATTAAACCCTATCAGAAACAAGACTTGAGAATTATTAAATACACCAGACCAAGGAAGGGTGCAAACTCATCTGGGCCCTCAGAAAGAAGAGGACATAGATGTTAGAAAACTGGGATGGGGTGGCATCCACAGAACTGTCACTGCTACTCAGGTGTGTATCAAGGAACCAACTGGCAGTTAACTCCTGACTGTTCCTTGGGCTTCAGCTCATTCTGGTCCCTTCAGTTGACACGATCTACTCAGATTGCCAACAGCATATCCATCTATTTGTCCTTTTGGCCGGACTGTATCTTTCCTCTAAAGTTCTATAGTACTATACCTGCCTCCATAGTCCAACACCTCATTTTTGTAGCTCAGCTCAGTTACAGTTCCTGCAGTCAGTCTTACAGTTTAGCTCCTTATCCCTTGCAGCTCTCTACTGCAATCCCTTTGGACTCCTTAAACCCTGTTGCAGCCCCATTAACTCCCTTTCAGCTGTATCCCCCTCTCTCTGTCTCTGCCTCTGTCACACACAGAGTTTTTATGTGATGTGTTGTATGTGACTTGAGACAATATAATCAAGACCGGAAGGAAAGAACCTGTATTTGTTAACAGCGCTATATTGAGGACTCCGGGACTATTCCTCAAACCCTACATGGATCTATTCTTACTAAATAAGTTGTCACATATAAAAAGTATGGAAAGACACACAAGTGTCTCTCCATGTTTTTGCCATGGTGTGCTCGCCACAATGCCATAAGAAGAATGGAGATGAAGAAGATGAAGGTTGATAATGTTCAAAGAGAAAGAGGTAAACTTCAGGCTGAGGAATGTTAAGGGTTCCTGGGAAGCCCTGGCATGGAAGGCTGCCCATGATGACAGGAAGCTTGGTTATAGTGTTTTTGAAGGAACCACGGTAAAGTGCACGAGAGGACTCACCTCTCCCTGGGTACTGTGTAGGTATTAAGTATTGTTAAAATCCATCTTAGTATAAAGAGAGTCTCTACATTCAAGTGGCTCTGTGTGTGTCTCTAAGATGCTTTGGCAGGGAAGTTGTAGTGCATGCCAGGACCTCACACGGGATGAAATAGGAACATATATGGGCAAGCCATGGCTTCAGAGAAGAAGCCTGGAGAAACCTTTGAGTGAGAGCTGCTTTGTACCCCTGCAGTGTCTGTTCCAGCATGGACTTGGCATAGGGTGTTCTGGGGAAAGGGTCTGGGTTAAATTCAGAAATTTCTAGTAGATCTAGAGCCCAACATGAAAATGGCCTGAAAACACAGTATTGAGGTGTTAGGACATGGGGCCACAAATGTCAAACTTGAGCCCAGAACACAATGACATGGTCCTATATCATTGAATGTCATCAGGCATATAACTACCCAAACGTCCTCTCTCTAGTAGTCCTGACCAGCATTGTGGTCACCATGGAGAGATGCTTTCTAGCTTGTATCTTTGGAGTGACTGGGTTTATTTTTTTCTCACTGCATGTAGCCAGAACCTAGTATATGAAGAAAGTTACATGCCTAAAAATATCCAAACAATTTTTTCTCCCATCCTTTGTAGAATGGAATTTTTTTTTTTTGCATGGCTGCATGTTTGGGTTCCTAGTGACAGGCCCAGTGGGAGTTGGAAAATGACTTTCTGAAATGTGAGGTAGGGGTCTGAAAATGCTGTGCTCAGCCATATGGGGAAGAAAGAGCAAAAGAAGTCACCTGAAAGGGTGAGGACACAGCCTTGCTGGCTGTCCAGGAAGATCCTAATAGGTGGCAGGAGGCCAGGGCAGGTACTTGTTTCCAAGGCAACAGACACTGCAATTTAGAGGAGCGGCTAGAGGGTGGATGAGTGTATTGCAACCAGATGGGACTAGAGTCAGTGGGTCTCTTCTGGGGAAGAATCTGCAGCTCAGCCTCCGCTGGGAGAGGCCCCTCATTCTTTCAGGTGCAGTATTGCAGTGCAGGTGCGCTGGGCCTAGAATCTGAACCACAAACCCATGGAGAGCCTGGAGGAAACAAGAGAATCTGTTGGGATTTAAGCAAAGCTGTGCCAAAGCTTTTTCAGGGCCTTGAGGGAGTCTGGGACAGAGGCAAGTTATGCTCCTTTTTTTGAGGCACATCAACAGAAGGACCTTGGATAGTGATTTGTATTTTCATCAGTAACTACCTGAGCAGGGCATTTGTACAGATCCAGGCACTGAAACAGCTCACAGTCTGGGCAGCCTATCAGGTTTGCTTTCCTCTGTTTATCTGCAGTACACATGGGTAACTGGATTTGGGAAAGAATACTTCCCCAAATACAGACAATTTACAGACAAACACTGTAACATCACCCACAGGCTGGGAACTAAAATTATACCAATAGATAGTAGAGACACATTAAACTACATATGGCTCGAGTTCTGATCACTTCCACCAATATTTCTCCTTTTCTTAGATGAAGTAACAGGATCAACAAATGATCAGCTTTGGGACTGGACTAGATTAAGTATTATTTGGAAAATACCTTCAATGAAAACATGTCCTGAACATAGGTGTTTGTTTTAGGCAGCATAAGAATATTCAGCTCATAGTCTGTGATTTATTACTAAGTAGCATTTTACTTATTTAACTAATCTAGTAAACACATGAACCTTAACTATTTTTGAACTACACAAAGATGCGATGACATGGAGATGTGTTGTATCTGTTTGTTGATAGTTATTTCTCAGAGCTTTGCTTGTGCCATGTGATTATACACACAAGTCTGCCACCACCCTCAAATGCACAGTTCACACTCACTTGAGGCTGTAACAATGTTTCTCTGCTTAGATACTCAGCAATATTCAGGCTGTAACAATGTTTCTCTGCTTAGACACTCAGCATTCAGGCTGCAACAATGTTTCTCTGCTTAGATACTAAGCATTCAGGCTGAAATAATGTTTCTCTGCTTAGACACTCACCATTCAGGCTGAAACAATGTTTCTCTGCTTAGACAATAACCATCTCTGAACACTGCAGGTGCAACAGATGGTAACACTGCATCTTCCCTAGTACTTACCTGGGCAGGTGGGTCTGTTTCTAGGGTAACAGACACCACAACTCCCTTCGTGGTTGTTACCAGACAAAACCAATGAATGTTCTCAGGATGGCTAACTTGTGTAGCAGTGCTGGCCCCTCCTCATGGCTGCTGGTACTTGGGCCTCTGTAGTTCCCTCTTAGCTGAGACTCTCATTGTTCTGCTTAGGTAGTTTTGGAGGACTCTGTCCCAAACGATGTCACTATCAATAGCAAAGCACAGTTGGTACTTGAAAGAGAACAAGAGAGTTTGTTCTGAAGTCAGTTTTGAGTGGCCATGACCTGGAAATAGATTCATGTTACTCCAAACACCTTGTTCCTGAGCAGTAAATTTCATGAAGTTTTGTAGTAATGGAACAAGAAAATCACAAATAAAGACCCCCTTTAAAAACATTGTGTGCAACATCAGATACACAGTTTATGAAAAATAGAGGAAAGCCTGCTGTCTCTTTCCTGTGCTGTTTTGATGACATTCTTAGTCTTTGTGTGGAAGCTTGGGCAGAAGCTAGGAGACAGGATTGATTGGGTCTAGCGAAGGGATGACAATGGCTGAGATCAAAGAGTAATTAATATAGATTATAGTAAGAATGAATTATAACATATGTAAACATTTTTCAAGTGACCAAGCACTAATTATGTTTTACTTGCATTATTCGATGCCATTAGCAATCCTGTGAGGAGAATACAATGGTGCAGAAATGTGGTTATGGAAACACAACCAATGATAACTTGCTCACAGGACATGGGATAGTGATTTGTGCTTTCATCAATGACTGGCTACAGGGATGAGAAGTGAAGGGATTACCAAAGATGCCGATGCCCTGTGCCATCTCAGCTTGGGGACCATATGCCAGTGATCCTGGATCCACAGATTTATCTAGTTTAATATATCAAGAAGCATTCAGGTTTATACTATTTGTATAGATGCCCCTTCACATTTGATAGTTTTCTAGCACTCTCAATAAGAACTTCTTTCCATTACTTCTCTCCTGGTTTTGCTGCTTACTCGTCTGTGTTAACCACAACAGATGTTTGTCAACTCCAGGAGGAACTTCAAGGCAATTCACCTCCCTTTTAGTGTTTACATCTCACTTGGTAGCTTAGTTCCCTCACACTTAATCTTGCACTTATGGAGAGTTGTGCCCACTATCATTAGTTCTAGCTTGTCATTCCTACCACACTGCTGGACCCCACATGTACGTGGCCATTTAAAAGGCCATACCATTGCCTAGCAACTCTCATTTGTCCTTGTGGGCTGACTCTCCCTTCTATGGACTAGTAATTTCCAATCCTTCACTTTCTATACTCTGAAACACTCCCCACCTTGCTTCCCTCACAGTCAAGTTCCTTTCCCATGGCTGTAGAAACAATAGCCATACAGAGGGGCTACTGGCGGTGCCATTGCTTATTTCTCTTCCTACTCTGCACTGTATTTGGGGCTCCAACACCTATGGGAAGCTCCACAGGAATGTGGGTGTGTTCGATTCTGGGCAAGGATGGAGTCTTGCTGTTTATGTTCATGGATTGCCTGAACCTGCAGCAGGGCCTCTATTTTTATGTCGGCATTTTATTTCATACTGAATTATTTAAACACGTTTTTGAACATTCCCTACATATCTACCGCTTTCTCTCATCTGCTTTGCAATTAAACTGTTTTGAAAAACAACCGAAAGTTATTGTGGAGTTGCTAGCACCTTCGTGAGCCACTGACGGGACTGCTAATGGAAAACAGTATGGTAGGCACACACAAACCAAAAATAGGACTGCTGTGTGACCCAGAAACTCTACTTCTTGGTTTCTAAACCCAGAGAATTAAGCGCAAGGATCCAGGTATTTGCACAAGAGATGTTTGTACACCCAGGATCACAGGACAGTCCAAAGGATAGTCCATAGGAAGAAACAACCCACATATTCAGCACATACATGCATATGCAGAGAAGTACACACATGTACATGCAACCGTGTACGCAGACACATATAAAACAGAATCTTTGGCTTTAGGAAGGAAATTCAGACACAAGCTATGGCATGGGTGAACCTTGATGATATTGTGCAGTGTGAAATAAGTCAGTTAAAAAAGGATGGATGACTAGCAATCCCACTTTTAAGATGTCCCTAGAGAGAAGGACTTCATAGACACTTAAAGTAGAGTATATCTTTGAAAGACTATGAGCAGGGAGGAATGGGGAGTTATCTGTATCAGGACAGACCTGGTTTGGGATGAAGAACATTCTGACTTTGAGTGGGTGATGGCTGCACAGTAGTGTGGCTGTGTCTAACACGGCTGCACTGCAAACTGCTATACTTTACTTCAGTTGATGTAAACCTTCCCATTCCCAGTCTGGCTTTCTTATATTTCTAGGTAAGAGTTCATCATGGAGATGGAATCATAGCATAAACTGATAAAAAATACCTCCACCAAATTGGGCTGTGGGCAAGCCTGGTGGAGCATTTTCTTGATGATTAGTGTGGGAGAATCCAGCCCAGATGTGCTGGTGCTCCTGGGTTCCGCAAGAGAGCAGACTGAACAAGACATGATGAGCAAGCCAGTAAGTGGCACTCCTCCATGGCTTCTTCAGCAGCTCCTTCCTCCAGGTTTCTGCCCTGACACTCATCTTCATGATGAACTCTTACCTAGAAATATAAGATTAAATAATTCCTCCCTTCTCAAGTTGCTTTTGATTATGTTTTATCACAACAATAGGAAGCCTAAGAGAGCAGGTATGGGAGCCTCTTCAGGATGAGGTCAGTGCTGTGGTTGAGTACACATGGTGGGAGGCTCCCTCTCTCCCTGGCAGCCAGCACCTTCCTGTGAAACTAACACAAGTGTTGGGAGTATCCGGCTTGAGAGCCACTCACAGACACACTGAGCCATGAAGCCAGTCTAGGGCTGGACTGCACCTACCTGAAAGTGGCCCAAGACACAGAATTTATGTTTATGCCAGGACTTCATTCCAGCACATTCTGTTCCTTTTAAGAAAACTTCTCAGGAGTTGTTCACCTTTCCCTGGCCCCTAGAGCTGTGCATGTTACAAAGATGGCTGAGAGAAAGACCATTTGAGGATGGCCATGGGGCATTCCTAGGGCTGTGCATCTTGTCTGTCATTACTCTCAGGAAAGACACATGGCATTCACCTCCAGCAGATGCTGATGAATTTGAGAGAAGTTGCCCACATGGCAGACCTGTTGGAGGGATCCCTGGTCAAGACAAGTCAGGTGTTTCCTGAGTATCACTGTCCCATGCCTGGGTAGGGGATTGATAATGGAAGGCCCACCAAGCCTCTATTGCCGTGTTCTAATCATGGGCTGTCAGCAGCAGTGGGGACCGAGACAGTTCCACACTGCCTCCAGGAGCTGTCTGAGAATTCCATGAATCTAGAAATCTCTACTTCAGAATAGCCAGAGCTGAAGTTTACCCAAAGACATATTAAACATAGATCTTTAAAAAAAAATAAACTTATTTTTATTTCATATGCATTGGCATTTTGTCTGCATGTTTGTCTGTGTGAGGATGTCAGATTTCCTTCATCTGGAGTGACAGACAAATTTGAGCTGCTATGTGGATGCTGGGAATTAAACCCAGATCCTCTGGAAGAGCAGCCAGTGCTCTTAACCAATGTGGTGCTTTTCCAGTCCCTTAAACATGGATCCTAACCACAGGGATGGTGGGAAGGGAAGTGCTGTGGAAGAAAGACACATCTGAGAGCTGGTCAGGATTAAGAGCCTCCAGCGTAGCCATATTTAAGGACCTATTCTTTTCAGGAAAGGAGACTTTGGGCTGGTTTTTGCTGCTAAGGGTCTGGGATTGCTGGATCACAGCTGATGAGGTAAATCCCCAAGTCACAAGGGTTGCAGGGAATTTAAGATATTTACACTACAAACAAGATTTAGTCTTGTTTTTGAGATTGGCAATAGGCCAGTCTAACCTGTAGGTCACACAGCCTTAGGACTTAAGCTGATCACACTGCTACTTTAATGTTATTCTCTGGATAAAAAGAAAGTTGTCTCTGTGTCAACAATTTCTACAGAAAGTTCTGTTAATTGTGCTGAAATTCTTGATTCTTAGCTGGAGAGAGAAAGAGAAAGAAGGAGAGAGAAAGAATGAGAGAGGGGAAAGAGGTAGAGGTTTTGATCAGACTGTGGGGTGAAGGGCTCCTTTTGCTTTATATGTGTGCATAACTGTCCAGGATCAAAGATGAAAATCAAAGCTCACCTCCAAAACTCTCCACGACAGCAGCTGGAGACCCACCTTAGCTCTGCCCCCTTGTGCCATCACACCTCATTATCGAACCTGCTTCAGTGTGTCTGGAGTTGCCATTTTAATATTTCTCAGAACCAGTGGTAATTTCTGCTCATCCTAACTCACATGGTCTGCAATGAACAGGTCAAGATACTGATCTCCCTGTAAAACCCAAGAGGAGAACAGAAGTAACTTTTTAAAATGCTCGGGAAAGCATAAGGAAAATCAGTGATAGTAAGTTGAATCAAGGGTTCACTGAGCACAAATTATGCCTGTGTGAACCTTCAGCAGCCTATGAGAGACAAGATGTGCTGAGGCAGGATGAAAAGACCAGTGTGAGGACAGCTGAGGGTGCCGTGGAGGCAGTTGATGCTGTCAAGTTTATTTCCATTCTGTCTATGGACTCTTTCCTTTATCCACTGTTCAGGTACCTGTTGACAGAGGTTTCTATCCAGCCCGGTCCTGCAGTTGTTCAGTCCCAAAGAAACACATAGAGGTCTACATTAATTATAAACTGATTGACCTAGTAGCTCAGGCTTTTTATTGACTCTTATGACTTATATTATCCCATAATTCTTGTCTGGGTTAGCCACATAACTTGGTACCTTTTTCAGTGAGGCAGTCACATCTTGCTTCCTCTGTGTCTAGGTCATGACTGCAGACTAAAACTTCCTTCTTCCCAAAATTCTCATTGCCCTGCCTCTATTCCTGCCTGGTTGCCCCACCTATACTTCCTGCCTGGCTACTGGCCAATCAGCATTTATTTAAAATATAAGTGACAGGGTACAGACCATTGTCCCACAGCAGGTACCTTTGTCCTTATCACTCTAAAGCCCATTTGAACTCTTCTTTCCCTGCCCCCCCTTCATTGGAGCTGTGGTTCACAGCCCTCTAATAATCTCCCAATGTTTGATCCCAAGGCCCAGATCTTTTGGGGATTTTGACTTTGCCTTGAACAACATGTAACATTCACTGTGGATCACAGCTTTCCCTTCGCTACAGTGGGAATTATGGTAGCCCATGACTGAGCACTGCGGGTAGGGATAGGCCCATGGGATACTCATACACTGAGTACTCTGTAGCACACACCCTGCAGTAAATGCTAAGTTCTAACTGCTTCCCTTTCAATCCACTTCCTTTTTCCTTTCTGACATTTCTGGTAATGCAGATGATAGAGGAAAAAAACCTTTCTCACGTCCCCATACCTCCTTGATTCTCCTGTAACTGGGAGTGGAAGCCAGGGAGAGACACAAGCAGAGGTTTAGGTGCATACCTCATCTCACTCCTGGGATTTCAGAACTTGGGTTTAAAGACCAACACAGGAAAGGACTCTGGCTGCTGTGACCAGGACAGAGGTTGTGCAATGTCCCACAGGAGGTGGACTTAGAGTCACTACCTTTGCCCTGAGCCCTGCAAATGCAAATTCTCCTCCTCCTCCTCCTCCTCCTCCTCCTCCTCTTCTTCTCCTCCTTCTTTTCTTTCTCCTTCTCCTCCTTTTTCTCTTCCTCCTCCTTCTCTCTTCTTCTTCTTCTTCTTCTTCTTCTTCTTCTTCTTCTTCTTCTTCTTCTTCTTCTTCTTCTTCTTCTTCTTCTCTTTCTCCTTCTCTTTTTTCTCCTCCTCCTTCTTCCTTCAGACTAGGAGACACCATCTACAGGTGAATATTTTCTTCAAGAGAGGGAAACTCCCATCTCCATGCCAGCATTTCCCAGACAGTGATTGTTAGGTCAATCACATTCCAAGAGTTCAGCTATGCACTCCTCAGACACTGTGGCTATTGGACTGTGATGGGGTGGGGAGGGGTGTCCTCATGTGAGTGGTGTGATATATAAATTATGAAGACTGGAGCTCTTTAAAGGGGTAAGACACCTGAACATAGAAAGAAATTGTTGCTATTTGTTTCATAGATGTTCATCCAGCACAACTCCTTTCTGAGAAACAATTGGCCCACTCATAGCCTTGTAGAAGAGCATGTGCCTTCCGATACACCTAGGATTTGATTTAAATGGGTTGTCACCATTCCTAGTGCATTGCAAACTATTTAGAGAAAACTCTATGAATGTTAGGTGCTGTGACCCCAGATGGTTGTAAATCTCCTGCCCTTAAACAGCTTCCCAGTAAAGGCAAAATGGTGGTGATTCTGTTAGGACTGATATGGGACAGTAGACAGAGGTAGTCAGTGACAGGAGGGACCATTTAAGTCCTACTTAGGAAAGGGATCTTCCTCAAGCCCAGAGACCGAGGAGAGTTGGCTCATATTCATGTTCATTTGTGTGTGTCAGACATCCAAATGAACTCATCTCTTCTGGTGTTGGCTTCTGGAGCCAGGATGAGCAGGCAGTCAGGAATTGTTGATGTACTTAAACTGTGGTTAAAGCATAAAGACTCATGTGAGTGACTGCACTTCTTGGTTGGGGTTCAAGCTGATTCATAGCTGCAAGAGCTAGGATAAGGCTCAGCATCTTCATCGAGGCATAAGAAGCATAACAGATGCTGTGGAGCATCTCAGGGTTGAGGATGTTGAGCAGCCAAGTTTCATTTTAATGCTTTTCAAAACACAGCCGCCAACTCATGTTGACTGAGACTCCTTGTGTTTGCACTTCTTAGCAGTATTCTGAGTTTTTCCCAGTGGGGGCTGGTGACTAGCTAGGCATGTAGTCTTTACATAGCCAAGGAGTTATATTCTCTCAAGATTCTGTAATGGGTTAGTTGTTGACTTTCTTTCTTTCTGTAGCTCTCTCTCACTCCCCTTTCCTCTCTCTGTCTCTTTCTCTCATGTCGAGAGATGGTTCAGTGATTAAGAGCATTTGCTACTCCTATAGAGAAACTGGGTTTATTTTTCAGGCTCACAACTTTTCCATAACTCTAGCTCCAGGAGATCTGAATCCTCTTCTGCCCTCCCTGACTACCAGGCATGCATGTGGAGCACTGAGAGACACACAGTCAAAACACTTGTGCCCATAAAAATAAATAAATCTAATTTTCAAAAGATTTACTTTACTTTTTAAAAGTATTTATGTGTATGTGTGTCAGTGTGTAGATATGGGCATATGAGTGAAGGTATCCAAGGAGGTCAGATGAGGATATCATGCAGGAGAACATGAATAAAACAGTCCCAAACTAGCTCAGAATGGAGTATAATGCAGGGTTCTTTATTTAGGGGGAAACTCACAGATCACAGTCCTCTGCATGAGCCAGCAACAGGAACTGAATCCAGCAGCCAGGTGAGAGGAGGGAGAGTGTGTGGGTGCACAAACATGCGCATTTTTGGTACCCAAGGCCACAAACAACCTGGTCCAGCATCTCAAAGGCCATGGGCTGAAGGAAGTTCCCAGCAGTATCAGATCTGCTAGAGCTGGTAGCAGGCGATTGTGAACCAATAGCTGTGGGTTCTGGAGACTGAACACTTTTAATTGCTGAGCCCCAGTTGTTGGCTTTCTAAGTGACACTCAGGCAAATAGCCTCTCTATCCTGTGAATCTATATTTGAGGTTTTCCCAGAACTGTTCATTATGTCCTATTAAGTAACAAACAATCTTTAAAAGCCACAGAGCAGTCTTCCTGCCTAAAACCCTTGAACCAATCAACTTTAAAAATGTCAATACTTGTCACAAGGATGGTACTTGGTGAACAGAGTGTGCTATTTCTCTGATGGGCAGTTTCTGGACTTAGGGCCAGATGGATGTGAGCTCCTTTGCCAATGAGATGTGGATACTTATCATTTATTTGACTCTATAATGGTTTGCATGGAAGCTGGTGATAGTTTAGACAAGGAAAACTTGTACCCATGTGTCAGGAAGAGAGGAACTATGAGTAGCTAGCTATCCAACTGAGAACATCTATGCATCCTTTCCATGTGGGGGCATTTGTCCAAGCACAAAGTCATCCCCAAAACTACCATTCCCGAGACTTAGGGAGTCTAAAAGGCCTGAATTCTGTGCACGGCCCTGGTAGGTCTCTTCTTAGGTTAAGGACAAAACATGTTCGGGAGATTTACAACACTAAACTCTGCGTGGCTGGTCCAGCATTGGACACACAATTTTCAGTACCCTATCTAAACACTCAGGCTAACACTACCACCAGCAAAGCTGGGGCAGAATACCTACACCACCTCTTTTGATGCAGAAGACAATTCTCTGAGACAATCTAGAAAAACTTAGCCTGCCCAGGTAAGCTCTTGGACAATTTAATTGCTTTGAGTAGAGAGAGTCAACAATAAATTCCTATGCTTATGTATAAGTTTTATGACATGATAATTTTGAACCACGTGGTTTACAAGGAGAGTTTAGCAATCTGGGACCCCTACACTCACACACACACACACACACATGCACATACACACACCTCTCCAAACAAAACAAAACAACTGATCACTATTCCCTACTATCTTCCTAGCATCCCATGAGGCACCTCTTATTTATTTATTTACTTATTTGCCACCAAACATATGCTGGACTACATCCTGGAGCTAATATCAGTATGCCATTCAAGCTTAGACTTGTTGGTCGTATGGTCACGGTAAAGCAAACTGTGTCCTAAAATGAACTCTTAGGGGAGGAGTAATCCTCTATTTCCATCTTATGTCTATGCATGATTGGCCACACACATTATTAAAATCAGATGCATCTTGGGAAAGACTATGAGCAGAGAAGAAAGTCTTACATAACCTGTCAATCAAAACAGAAAGTGGCTGCATCCAGTGACCAGTTCTTCCAGGTCCCATGGAAAGAAGCCCTGTGAAGGGACTCAGAGATCTTGGGCAAATCGCACCCAGGGCCTGGGGTCCTATCACAGTGGTGTCTTCTCCTCTTTTAGGTTGTTTCTGAATAAAGTCTCTTATTACTTTGCTATTTCTGTGTACTTTTTAATTCTCTGAACTAGAATTAAGAACTGGAAATATTCATCCATACAGTGATCACTAGGTAGCATTTCTTCATTCTAGAGACACAATGTTTCAACCCATGATGATACAACACCGTGACACACAATGCCTATGGCCAAGTTACACAGCTATAGCCAGGAAATGATGGGCTAAACGGGGCTTTCATTGGGAAAACTAATCTTTTTTAAATGTTACTAGATAACATGAGGAACAGATTCCCTTTCTTTTTATTTGGATTTTTTCTTGAGTACTTGTCAAAGCAGAATGAAACAAGGAGACAGATGACACATGTCCCTAAGAAGAAATCAACGTCTATTGTGTTAGCACCTTGTCTACGGAATGCACAAACAATTGAAGTAGAAGCTCTTTTCATTTCTTAAGGCAGGGTCTCATTAAAAGGCCAAAGCTGACTTCAAATATGTGATCCTCCTGCCTCAGCATCCCAAGTGCTAAAATTACCAGGCACCGCCATGCCTGGTTTCAAAATTAAATTTTTTAAGGAGTCAGGAGAAAATATTTCTCCAAGTTCAATAAAATAATGAATATCTAACATGGCCAAAAGTCTTCTTATGGACAAAGTCAGAGCCTGCATCATATAAATAAATTATTTCCAAGCTTCAGTATTTCATGCTACGTAATATAAGCAGAGTGATAAACATATCAATAGGAAGAGCCCTCTGCAGATGGACATTTTTATGGAAATTCCAGGGGTGATTTCATGCATAGTGACAGAAATCAACAGCAAGGGCAAAGAGCCACTGAGAGAGTTTTCTGCAGCTTGGAATTCTTGGACTAGAAGGTAGACACATGTGTGGAAAGGACAGATAATCAGGAGGAGGACACGTGATGATACGGTACCCAGATGCAGGGCACCTAAGACCTTGACTCATTATCTCCTCCTAACCCCTATGGCTTCCATTAACATCTTGGAGTTGGGATCCCAGGAAGAGGCAGCCATAGCAGTCCTGTGTATACTGTCCCCTTCTCCAGATCTTGTCCGCCTGCCCTCACTTGGCTGGATGCACCCTCTGTGTGGAGTTTCAGCCTGTTCTCTCAGGTATGATGGAATGGACACAGACATCATTTTCTTTTGGCCAAATTCCTATCCCTTCTGCAAACCTGAGTGTACTGTAGATCATGGGTGGGGTCAGATGTCATCATCTCTGACTCCCCATCAATGCCTGCATTCAAGCTAGCTGCCTGGGAAGCCTTTTGCAAAGGAAAGATGAAGCCTGCACTTGAAAATCAATGGATAGCACACATGCTGGTAGATCTTGACGTGCAGAGGCAGCTGGGAGATGCAGAGATAAAGGAACACAGCTGGGAGTCTAGGGAAGGGATTCACAGAAACAGAAACAGACAATAGAAGCAGACATGGCCTAGCATTGCACCTTACTAATGTTTGCTACACTCTTCATACTAAACACATGGACCAATTTAAAATAGTAGACACAGCCACACAAGTGCTGTGTGTCCTTAGTTTAAAGTCCACCCTAAGAGAGACATACATGGATCCCCATGGGAAGAGGAAAGAGACAAGATCTCCTGAGAAAATTGGGAGCATGGGGGGTGGGGAAGAAGGGAGGGTGGGGGGAAGGGGAGAAAAGAAGGTGAGGGAATGAGATGGCTGAGATGGGGGAAGGACAGAGAGGGAAAGAAAGAAAAGAGACATCTTGATTGCGGGAGCCATCAAAGGGCTAGTGAGAAACCTGGCACTAGGGAAATTCCCAGGAATCGACAAGGATGACCCCAGCTAAGACCCTGAGCAACAGTGGAAGAGGGTACCTGAACTGGCCTTCCCCTGCAATGAGATTGATGACTAACTTAATTGCCATCATAGAGCCTTCATCCAGACACTGGTGGAAGCAGATGTAGAGATCCACTGGGCTGAGCTCTGGGAGTCCAGTCAAAAAGAGAGGGAGGAGTGAGAATATGAGCACAGGGGACCCTGATGGGGCGCCCACAGAAACAGCTGACCTGAGCTAGTGGGAGCTCACTGACTCAGGACTGACGGTGGGGAAACCTGCATAGGACCCAACTAGGTCCACTGACAGTTGTATGGCTGGGCAGTCTGTAGGGTCATTCTTTCTGGAGGGATACCTTGCTCAACCTAGGTAAAGTGGGGAAGGCCTTGGTCCTGCCTCAGAGTAATGTGCCAGACTTTGCTGACTCTCCATGGGAAGCCTTACCCTCTCTGAGGAGTGGATGGGGGTGGGGTGGGGTGGAGGAAGGTCGGGGGAGAAGGAGGAGGGTGTGGAGAGGGAACTGGGATTGGTATATAAAATGAGAAAAGATTGTCTTACAGAATTAAAAAAAAAGAGTTTTATTTATTATGCATACAATATTCTGTCTGTGTGTATGTCTGCAGGCCAGAAGAAGGCACCAGACCTCATTACAGATGGTTGTGAGCCACCATGTGGTTGCCGGGAATTGAACTCAGGACCTTTGGAAGAGCAGGCAATGCTCTTAACCACTGAGCCATCTCTCCAGCCCCCCCCCCCCCCAAAAAAAAGAGGTTTTAAATTACTACTACAACAACAAAGTCAGTAGGGAAGGGTCCAGAGGGATTCATCATTTTCTCAGACTCTGCTGACACAGGGCTAGCGCCCTCTAGAGCTACAGCACCATATCTGCGCCTCCTTCCAGATGAGCTGATCTGGGGCAGTGAAACCTTTGGTGGCTTTGTTGCTTTTCCTGTTGCTATGATCAAGCACTCTGACAATAGCATCTTACGGGAGAAAGGGTCTATGTTAGTTCACTGTTCTTAGTTCATCACGGTGGGGAGGGCAAAGCAACAGAAGCTTGAAGCAGCTTGCTAGCTGCCATGAGGTGGAGAAGCCTTTGTCACACATCCCTACTGCTGTGATGCTTTGTCCAAAGGCATAGTCTAATCTATCCTAGGCTACCCCCCCCCAAACTGTGAACCAAAGGAATGACCTGCTTTTATGATGATTATACCTAGTGTTTTGGTCATGGCTATGCAAATATCACTAGCTCCTCTCCCCTTGCCCCCGGATTCTGGGAGGAGCTATACACCTTCCCCACAACAGCCTACAAAGAAAACCTGCAGAGCTACCCTCCTTCCTGCTGATCTGCATGCTGAGCTGAAGAACAGCCCCAAATCTACCTGAAATGGGGGAGTCTTCCCTTTCTGCTCTGAATGCCAAGCCTCTCATTTGCTCTGAATCTGTTTTAAATGAGCAGTTCATCACAAGAGAAACATTCTTTCATGGTGGTAAATACATTTTGTTTAAACTTCCTAGCTGCTGCTCTGGTGAAGATATAAGAGTTAGGAACCAGTAAAATCTTCATCCTTCAAGCAGCCCAAATCCTGTGGAATGTATCTTGCCATTTCCAAATATAAAACAGTTCTTTTAAAAGTCAAGTGCTCACCAAAGCTGTCCCCACGGTCTCCCATGCACTGTTCTTTAAATACTGTTGTCATACTGCCAAAGCTGTTGGGAGATTTATTTTTAAATTTATTTTTTTAAAGATTTATTTATTATATATACAATATTCTGCCTGCATGTATCCCTGTGGGACAGAAGAGGGCACCGGATCTCATTACAGATGGTTATGAGCCACCATGTGGTTGCTGGGAATTGAACTCAGGACCTCTGGAAGAGCAGCCAGTGCTCTTATCCTCTGAGCCATCTCTCCAGCTCCTATTTTTAAATTTAAAGATATGAATTTGGCTTTTCACTCACTTCCAGAACCTTTTAATTTTCTTCAGTCTCTTAGAACGATGGTGATGCCGTTCTGTCAAGAGAAGCAGTTTTTCTGTTAGATATCTTCACTGCCGGATCAGTCAGGGTTCTCCACAGGGACAGCAATGACAGAACGAGTACATATTACAAAGGGAATTTATTAATTTGCCTTACACAAGGGCCGGGTAGGTCAACAAGGATGGGCTGTATGCTGGAAAAGCTGAGAACCCCTTAGCTGCTCAGGAAATGAGTCTCGTGAGCTTGGTACCTAAACTGTATGGTCCCAAAAGACAGAGATTCTAGAGAGCCACTGGTCTTCAGCCCATGTTTGAATGCTGAGTCTGGGTTCTGATGTCAGCCAAGGTTGGCAGCCATAGTGTGGAATTGATTCCTCATAGCTTCCTGTCAGGATGATGAGTCAAAAAAGTTTCAATTGTTTTGTCTTTCTCTGTTTCCACTCTTTGTTGATGGGGGACAATCCTCCATGATCCAGATAGAAGCACCTGGACTTTGCCACAGTTTGGAAGTGCTCTGGAAAATGGGGTCTGTTGTCCTTCTTCAAGGTTATTCTGCCCCCCAGTCCTGAACATAACTAGTAGCAGATGGAGTAGAAGGTACGGGGTAGCAGAAAGGGGAAGGTGTGATGAATGGGCACACCAAGCTCCCACAAAATCAGCTTTATTGAAGAATCTCTTTAAAAAGGGATTTAGTGTGTGTGTGTGTGTGTGTCTATGTGTGTCTGTGTGACTGAGTAAGTAAACATACACAAGGGTACCAGAAGAGGCCAGAAGAGGGTGTCAGATCTCTAAAACTGCATTTACAGACAGTTAGGAACTGGGAACTGACTGCTCATCCTCTGAAAAAGTAACAAGTGTTCTTAACACCAAGCCATCTCTCCAGTCCCTACTTAAGGTCTTTCAAACACAGCCTTCCTTTTTGAGGAGAGAGAAGTCTTCTACCATAGGCATAGGCACTCTATATCAACCATGCTTAAAAAGCTAGTCACAGGATGGAGCCCTGGTCCTACACTCCGTGATTCAATCTAGTCTAAGAAGCCCTGCCCGTGCCTGCGCCTTTCCAATCTCCAGACTTGGGACAGGAGACACATCCTGCACTCTGTCAGCTATTTTGCCCTAATAAACCCTTGGTCATATTTACATTTCAGACCAGCACAGCCCAAGCCCAGTGAGCTCATCTTCCTAATCCCAGGGCTCCTGTGCATACCCCAATCCTCAGGTGGAGTCCAAGCCTCATACACAGTGCTTGGGTCTACTTTGAGAAGCTGTGCCTCCCAAAGATTCAAGTTTGGGCCAGGATACATATCCTGTGTGACATTCCAGCCTGTTGTGTCCACGACAGAACCCAACTAACTAAAAAGTCCTCATGCCCAGGTCTTATTTCAAATATACAGCAGGTTGGGTCAAGATATATATCCTGTGTCTCATTTCAAAAATACAGCTGTGTGAAAGGTCAAAATAATACAAACCCGCAAACAATCAATCCTATAAAAAGTTCCTCCAATGAAAATTACCTAGGTGACTTAGAGAACACAAATATTAAAAGAACAGCCATAAACTTCATCAAAGACTTTAAGGAGTTTAAAGAAAACACAAACAACTCAACAAACCTACGGAGAATGAATTCAGAAAAACGCCCGAGTGGTGCTCAAGAAAACACAACCGGCCGGGCGGTTGGTGGTGCACGCCTTTAATCCCAGCACTCGGGAGGCAGAGGCAGGCGGATCTCTGTGAGTTCGAGACCAGCCTGGTCTACAGAGCTAGTTCCAGGACAGGAACCAAAGCCACAGAGAAACCCTGTCTCAAAAAACCAAAAAAAAAAAAAAAAAAAAAAAACCACAACCGTAAGGTTGGATGAAATGATAAAAGCAACCCAGGAGCAGAGGACTGAACTCAATAAAGAGATAGGAACATTGAAGAGAACTCAAGTTGAAATGAAGGTAGAATTGAAAAGATTCAATAACCCAATTAGAAACTCAGGAGAGTGGACCAAATAAAAGACAGAATATCAGGTCTCAAAGGTAAAGCAGAAAAATTAGACCACATAAGCAAAAAGTATGAAAAAATGCAGAAGAGAACATTCAGGAAATGTGAGACAATGTGAAAGAGAAACAACAACTTTTGAATTACAGACATAGAAGAGCAAGAAGAATCCAAGGACAATGGCATAGACCAGAACTTACCCAAATTTAGGAAAGAAATGCCCACACAGATACAGGAAACACACAGAGCATCCAATAGACAAAAACATAAAAGAAACTCCCCAAGGCATATTATAGTTAAAATACTAAGTATACAGAACAAAGAAAGTATATTGAAAACTGCAAGAGGAAACAAACCAAAAAAAAAAAGAAAAAAGAAAAAGAAAAAAAACAACAGGAAGCCATATGTAAAGAAAAACCCATCAAAATAGCTGATTTCTTAATAAAAACTCTGAAAGTCAGAAGATACTGTAGCAATGCACTTCAAGCCCCAAAAGACCACACCTGCCAACTTAGGCTACTGTAACCACAAAAACTGTCTGCCATAGTTGAAAGAGAAAGAAAAAACTTTCCATGCTAGAAAGAGGCTAAAAAAATTCATGTACAAAGCCGGGCGATGGTGGTGCACACCTTTAATCCCAGCACTCAGAAGGTAGAGGCAGGTGAATCTCTGTGAGTTCAAGGCCAGCCTGGCTACAAGAGCTAGTTCCAAGACAGGCACCAAAGCTACAGAGAAACCCTGTCTCAAAATACAAAAACAAACAAATAAAAATAAACAACAACAACAAAAAAAAGTCATGTACACCAAAATAACCTCATGGAGAAAATTGGAATGAAGAGAGGAATAAACAGAGCCAACATTCCCAGAAAGAAACAAATGAAACTTAATTACTGAAAGAGTATGTCAGAGTAAATATCAGAACTTAAGGCTTATTGAAAGGTATTAGTTGATTGAGTCACATATTCAAAAAGACATTCAAAGCAATACTGAAAGAGTTTCTGAGTGACTTGCCATCATTCTCAAGATGATTTTTCTTTAATTTTCTATAATCAAAAGCTATGAAGATATTAAAATGAATTTAGAGGTCACCAAAATTCAGATCACAAGAAGAGAGGAAACTCATGTTGTATTTTTAAAAACGTATCTCTAAGTCAAGTCTGATCATGTAGGCAATAATATCAACTATTTGAGAGGTCAAGGCAGGATGAATGTCAGAACCCACTATGAAAATACTATATTTCTCTCTTTTCAAATCTAGTTAATTCTCACTGAAACTTTGGTGTGGGAGGTTCTTCTGTCTATGTGTTGCTTTTATTAGTTAATGAATAAAGAAACTGCTTTGGACCTATAGCAAGGCATAACTTAGTTAGGTGGGGAAGGCCAGGCTAAATGCTGGGAGAAAGAAAGCAGAGTTGGAGAGATGCCATGGAGCCACCAGAGGTAGATATGCTAAAACTTTGATGGTAGGCCACGACCTCATGGTGATATACAGATTAATAGAAATGGGTTAAATTAATATAAGAGTTAGCCAATAAGAAGCTAGAGCTAGTGGGCCAAGCAGTGATTTAATTAATACAGTTTATATATGTGATGATTTTGGGTCTAAGCCAGCCAGGCAGCCAGGATGAACAAGTGACCCCTCCTTGCTACAAAACTTATTTACTCCTTGACTTAAGTGACAAACTGAAATTGTGTCTTAACTGGTCTTTTTTCTAAAAGAGGCAGGGTCCATAAATATTTTTTCACTGTGACAGGGTTCAATCACATCTGCTAGCTTCACTTTGTTAAATTCCAAGGTGCTGTGCATGAGTCACATCACCCCACTCTGACAGCAAGACACATAGATGGGTTGGTTGGCTGCCACCCCCATGACACACACAATGAAATACTTGTCACTTGTCATCTCACTTATTTGCCTTTTAGGGTCACTGGCATTCCTAGTCTTCCTCATTAAGGCTGTGAATAAAAATATCAAGATCAACAATTATCAAGAAATGCCACTAATGGGAATTATCTACTTGGAATAATCTTCTGCCCATATTTGAATTGTAAATTAAATGTTGGTTGATAACTTGCATTGAAATAATTTTCAAAATGAGATTCTTCACCATTACTCACATTTCATTAATAGAAAGCTTCTGTTCTTACTATTCAAATGAGACATAATATGCATAAATGATCATGTTTATAAGATAATTGCCATATTCATTTCAGAGTCTCCGTGTTGTTTGGTAGAACTACAAACAGCAAGTGGGCTGTGATGGGTACTGGGGATGTGGTTTTGCTCATTGCCAGCCTCATGAAGAGCCTCATAAGCCTCAGTGTCTTCACCCTGGCAACGAGAACCCAAGACTAATTTTACCTTCACCTAAGTGAGCCGTGAGCTGCAAGGACCCAGTGGGAGACCACAAATGGCCTCTACAGAGATCACAGCTGATTTTTGTAATTTTTCTAATAGAAATATAGAGCTGAGGCCATCTTAAGATTAACTATATAGCCCAATTAAAAAAAAATCAAACAATTTCTGACTCCTTCCCCTTTTTGAAGGGCTGAGTGGAAACAGATGCTAAGATCCTGGAGGCATCTTCTTCTAAGAATGGTGAAGGATTTGGCACCTGGAGGAGCCCAGGCTTAAAATGTGCCTGTGGCCATTTCAGGGCCTGTGCAATGTGCAGAAGACAACAAGCATCTGCTTGTTTTTGAAAAATTGGCGTCTTTCAGAAAGAACTGTGTGTTCACACAAATGTGAAAATATACTTCAGGGTATAATATGCTGGGGAAATGCTGGGAGCTTCTCTGGTATCCAGTAAAGTCCATTTTTGATACTGAGAGTTTTTGGTAAAAGCAAAATGAAAAATATTCCCCATTTCATCAATTCTAGTCCAGAACACTTTCTAATTTTGAGTGAGTTTGGCTTTTTTTTTTTTAAATAAAAAAATCTATTCAACTCAGAGATTATGTCCCAAAAGAGGATTTGGAGAAAGGGAATTTATCATTCTTTTTCCAAGTGAATGTTCACAGAACTCTTAACTATTGTTGCTATAGACATTCACACTAACAGAAGCTTGAGTAGAAACATGAGAATCAACCTCCACATAGACAATGCTGTCTGGTCCTTCATGAAAACCACTTGTAGGGCAGAATGGGAGGACAACTCCACTCCTGCTTGTGTCTGAAAGGAACCTAAAGTGTTCAGAGGGTGTCAAGTATAACACATATTCTAGTTATGTGATGGATATACATTGGGTAAGGATGTCGTAATTTCAGCAAGAAAAACAATACTATAAAACTTTTCCTTCCTCCCAGATGTCAGATGAACACGGAGAAGGGCAGCTTGGCTGATTGCTGAAACCTTCCTTGCTTCCAGGTCTGAAGGCCAGCCAGACCCCTGCAGTGTTTCACTCTGCTTCTCACAGGCCCACGTTTGTCCTTGGGCTCTGTGCTCTTCAGCCTCGTGGTTTATGTGCACCCTTTTCTAGAAGCCCTGAGAAATGAGAGCACGGTCACACCTTTTCCTAACCACAGCCTGAATTTCTGAAAGGAAACTCAATCACTCCATTAAATTGTTTTTAATAAGAAAATAGAAAGTCCAGATCAGAAGTTATAACAATATGAAAGACAAGGAAACCAAAGCATGTGCTGTATTTGATTAGGAAAAAATAGAATTCACATTTAAATGACATATAATTCAATACATAATAAACATGTAAGCATTTAATATAAAACTAAATAATTCAAATTCCCTCATCCTCTACTCCTTTCTCAACCAAGCCAGTCCCACCTGGGACAAAGGGAGAGTAACCAACCTGCCTGTGGGAAGCCGTTCCTTCTAAGAAAGACTAAGTGGTGGCTTTTCACTCTCTATCAGGCTCTTTGCAAAAATAAAATTTGTATTTCACGAACGCAAGCAGTAGACTGTGGCGTCGCATCACTGTCTGTTTGAGACAGGCTGGATGGGACACTTTCTGAGGACCCTGAGTTCCCATCACCACTGCGGCTGGTCAGAGTTGTATCCCTTTGTCAGATTCAACAGTCTGACCCATCTGTGAAACTAGTGATGTCTTTATTGTATCACAACTATAGGCTCATTATAAAACCACACAAAGTTGCAACATTGTGCAGGAAAGATTGGTTCCTTAAGAAAATAATTTAATTGCTTGTAGCACTCTCCGGACTCATTTTAGCTGTTACACAGGTATCTCCTTGCCATACTTTGGCTGTCCACGAACCCAGGGTCCAAAGAGGCCACCTTGGCAGCAATGAAGGAGTGGATACAGTGGAGGACGGCCGTCAAGTCCTGGAACTCCAGCTCCTGAGGGGAAATGAAATGGGACTGCGGTCACTGGGAAGATGCACTGTGGTAACATTTTAGCAAACTCAGCTCTTTGCGCATTCCAAGGCTCTTTCTTCAAATAAGCACAAATACACTTTGAAACAGTAATGTTAAAATTAAGGTAGCATAGCAGGATCCACACAGATTTAAAAGATTGAAAACTGTCATTTGTATTGATACTCTGATGATGCAGGATGTCTTTCCTTGATCTCCATACAGGGTGACATGCAATCCCTCTATCTGAATTCTTCCTTAGTTGTGCTATGTCTTAGGCAGACCTGAAGATCAGAGTTATGATTTCTGTCTTCACCACAAGCTGGAAATGCCAGGGCTAACAGTGACATTTGGATGAGGGTTTCATGGCCGCGGAACTGGCTGTTTGCTTACCCTGGTTACATGTGTGCACACTCCCATGTGTGATTTGTAATGGGTATTTTTGGAAGGACAACTAGAGCCCTGTTGTGTGAGTAGCACACATAGGGAGAGACCGTGGTTCCTCTTCACCCAGTTGTCATGCCAACGAAAGGAAGAAATGATACTCAAGACCGGGGTTCTTTAGGAGACTGTGGACATCACCACCATAGAACATATGAAAAATAACCTTAATTCCTAGGTCTTACTTCTACACCTTAAAGCTTTCAAATATCAATGGAGATCAAAGAACAAGTTTATGGAGCCAACTCCCTCCCTCTAGCATGGTTTCTGGGATCAATGCAAGTGTCCAGCCTCGGAGCCATCCGCTAGTCTTTGAGATTATTCCTTTCCTTGCATACCTCCCCCAAATGAAGTCCCCAGCCCAAACCAGCAAAGGTGGCAATGAGTTTTCAAGGCTCAATGTAAGTTGAACAGTCTTCAAATGTCATGATGTTACTGGGAAAATTAATATTAGTATCTTGGAATACAAATACATCCCAATCTGCTATCCATCCAACAGGCAGAGGAGAAGTTCTGAACGCATCATTGATGCTTTTTTATCTCTTCTGTATTGGTCCAATATGGTGAACAACAGCAAAATGCCCTTAAGGTGACTTCATCTACTTATACCCTATTTATTCAGTTTCAGCAAAATTCTATCATAGTCTAATCTGTCGAGACAACACCACAGATTAAGCTTCTTCATTTTCAGGTGGACAGCCTACTCGGGCTTGTCAGCCCCCCAGTTGTGCTCCTTGAAGCCTGACCAGGCAAGACCTCTGGGATGGGAAGTCAGTCCCCCTCCCTACAGGAGGGATGGACGCTCTCCACAGGTGCTGAAGACCTTCCCCTGCCACTAAACCCCTGTGGGTTTTACTCAGGCACTTCTCTCCCTAAGGCAAGGATTCCAAATGGCGTGTGTGTGGGGGGGAACCATCCTCTACCTTCCTTTACAGAAGACTCCGCCCAAAGGCCGATCTTGTTATCTTTTCCATTCCTTTTAGAAACTGCTCCTGTACCAGGGCTAAGAACCCTGAAGCAACCAGAGAACAACGGGAGGGTGATGCGGGAAAGGGGAAAGGAGATTTCCCTTGGAAATAACCAAGAAGTTGGGCTGCTGGCCCATGGAGACAGTGAACCAGCTGGAAAATGAATCCCATGGTGTCATTCCTGGCCAGAGACAGAAAGGACATGGGGATGGGGTCCCTTATACTTAAACGCTGTCCTCCACTCCTTATGCCTGTGGCCAAAGGGTTCTCTTTTCTGTCTGCCAATGTAAGAGCCTCCTTTGCATGCAGGTGAAGCTTAACTTTGATTTTACCTGCACGAAAGAATGTTACTTTGATCTCTTTTTTTTTCTCTGAGTAATTAACAAGATATTCTAGATGCTTAGGGTTCCCTTTTTATTGCTAAAGGTGTTTCACTGTGAAGCCCTGTACTTGCTGCATGGTGCTGCCATTCTGGGTGTTGCAGGATCCATGAGTTACCAAGCTCCTTTGCCCGATGCCAACCATGCAGGATCCACTTGTTCTCCACTCACCATGAGATGGTGGTCAGGATTTTTTATTTGTTATGATTTTTCACCAGAAGAGAGAAAGACCAAGTAATAGTCTAGAGCAAACACAAGATTCTTGCAAGCTTAGCAAAACTCGGCTTCAGTCTGTGCCTGCCTCCCAGTAGTTATCACCTTCTCAAGGGGACAAGGAGAAGCACAGAGCTACAAAGTCCACAACATGTGCGCACCAGCAGCTGGGCTTTATGTATGGGAGCTGAAAATTGCTTTACAAATTCCTACAATTTACTCAATAACAGCACGGCACACTGGGAGCAGCAGCCAGATGGCCACTGGCATTGAGACACAGATCCCAAAGCAGACTTGGTATTTTTCTGGCATGGTAAATTGAAGCCACATCAAAAGATTTTGAGAAGGCTATCACAAGAGAGTGGCTCCATGCGAAATCTCAGTCAAGAGTGCTCCTATCCAAGAATCAAGTGTAAGCTTCTGGAACGGGAGTCAATTTTGATACAAATACAGAATCTGAACATTTCACAGAACACCCTTGGTTCAGCCAAGGGCCAATCATGATACCCACCGCTCTGCTTAGATCCTAAGCAGATGCTGCCAGCAGGGCCATCCCGAATTGCACCTTTGTAGTGTTGTTAGCCAAAGCCATGTTTGGCTTCTGTTGAATATGACATCAGGGTGATCCCCGTGCTATCTCTGTGACTGCCTCTCCCTGCTGGCCCTCAAACTGTGTCACAGGTGGTGGTGGGCTGCCACCTTCTACCTGCGGAGGAAGAGAATCTGTACACTTGAATAGAAAGTCGGACAGCACGGACATAGCAACCTCCTCCAAATTTGTCTGACAGGCTTAAGGTATATATGATAAAGATACTTCTTCTTCACAAGTTTGGAGAAAAGCAGGGAAAGCCAGATAATATCTGTAACTAGAGACTGTTGTTGCCCCTTCCCACATCAGTGAGGCTGTCTTCTCCAGGAGTGAGATATGTACTTTTCAAATATACTTGACATTATAAGAATGGGTACCTCCAGATGACCACTGGCCACCAGTGCAATGGAGCCATGAGAAGCCAAGATTAGATTAAAACCTCCTGATTCTTGGTGGGGTATGATGTATTATACTGTTTTAAATAAAGGCACTTCTTCATTTAACAATAGCTCGTTGTCAGAGGAGCCCGCTCTTCAGTATTGCTCGGTGTCCGAGGTGAAGAAGGCTAATCTGGAAAGAAGCCCTAACTGATGACTTGTGCCTGCTTATCTGTGCCAGGACAGGCTGGAGCTGAGTTGATGGCTAATGTCTCTGACACAGAGATGGCACCTTGGGATTCAGACTCTGGTTCCTCCATTGGCTGGCTGTGCAGGCACGCAATGGGACAGTCAGTTGCTCCCAATGTTTCTGACTTTGGTTTCTTGTTCTGGTGTCAAGAGTCTTACCATGATTGTCTTTAAAATGACTTACCACATTGTCTGAAAATTTGCTCAATGACTCTGGTGTGGTTCTGACTAAATATAGTGCATGGTTGAGCTGGGCAGCCAGGAGACTGTTATCCCTGTCAGTGACACCGTGACCCCACACCATCCTCAGCATCCCTGTGTGATTAACTAAGATGGCAGAGAACAGAGGACCGTCACTAGAGCAACATCAGTATGACATGGATATTATTTCTTTATCAGCATAATAAAATAATCAGCCTCAAAGCTACAATGTAAAATGAGATAAAAGTAGAAGCCTACCATTTCCAGTTTTCAAATGAGGAAATCGAGTTTTAAAGCAATCTTCCAAAGTGACAGGGCCAATTAGTTGCAGAAATATCACTTGTGTCCCTGACAGAGATGCACAGGAGAGACAGAGAGATACACACAGAGACACAGAGACAGAGAGACAGAGATACACAGAGAGTTACACACAAAGACAGAGAAACAGAGACACACAGAGACAGAGATACACACAGAGAGACAGAGAGATATACACAGAAACAGAGAAACAGACAGAGACACAGAGATGGAGACAGAGAGACAGAGATACACAGAGAGAGACAGAGAGATACACACAGAGACAGAGAAATAGACAGAGACACGGAGAGATGGAGACAGAGATACACAGAAAGAGACAGAGAGATACACACAGAGACAGAGAAACAGAGACAGCGAGACAGAGACACACAGAGGGGTGTGTAGAGCAAGGAGCAGGAAAAGAAGGGAAGATCAGCTCAAGGCACAGACTGGAGCTGGAGGGACTAGTGGAGAGTTTAAGAACAAGCCACTGTCCTCAAATGAGTCTCCTCTTCTCACTGCATTTGGAATTTACTTGCAACAGCTTGGGTAGACTGTCTTTGGTTTTACTTTCTGAGTCTTAGCTGCATGTGGTTCACTGTAATACAAAAATACTGGAGATTTCCAGAAGTCAACAATTGGTAAGTTGCCCACTGATCTGTGTAGCTGGATGGAGCCATACACTGTTTCCTCTGTCCTCCCTGGGATGTAAGACATCCCTCTCTCCAGTGTCTACACACTGGCTACACTTGCCTGTTGCTAGTCATTTAGGAACCATGTGTTATCAGATCGACTATCTTGGTACCACAGTGACCCTTATCATTATGTAATGGTGACTAGAAAGTAGAAGAATGGTGATATTGGCAATTCAAATATGACAATAAGAAGTCATAAAGTGCTTCCCTTAAACAAAATAAATTTAAGTTTATCATAAAGTGGAATAGGAATACTTGTATGCATATACAGGAGGAAACACAGATACAAAGATTTCAGTTTTAAATTAGTTACTTCTCATCACTGTCACGGGGGATCTTCCAGAAGGAACTTAAGGGAGGGGATTCACTTTGGTTCTAGATTTCAGGAGGTTTCAGTCCATTGTGCTAGGCCCCAGGAGGAAGCTGCTTATAGTGGCAGAAGTGTGTGGAGCTGTGGTGGCTCCTCAGATCTTGAAAGATCAGAAAACAGAGATCTCAGCCAGAACCAGAAGCAGATATATAACCTTCAAGTCCAATTTCAAGCAGCTCAGGTCTGCTAACTAGACTCTGTACTGAAGTCTATACAACCTCTAAAATCAGCAGCACCAGTTGGGGCCCAAGAGATCCAACACATGTGGGGGACATTTCAGACTCAACTCAAACAGGTACCTATTTGTAGCTTCTGGGAGCCACTGGGTAGGGGATATTTTAAAACATGACTCCTGGAAATAGCCTGTCATCTCTTCTCCCAAGCTCATATTTGTCCTCACTGGTGTTCTGTTGCTTGAGATGACATTATGGCCATGGGAAATCTTATAAAAGAAGGTATTTAATTAGAGGCTTTCTTACTGTTTCAAAGGCTTAGTCCATTATCATCATGGCAGGGAACATAAGAGCATGCATGTATGGTGCTGGAGAAGTAGTTGAGAGTTTTATATCCTGATCCACAGGTAGACAGAGACTGGGCCCGGCATGGGTTTTTGAAACCTCAAAACTTAATGCTTCCTTCAACAAGGCCATATTTACTCCAACAAGGTCACACTGCTTAATCCTTCTAATCCTTTCAAATAGTTCAATCCTTGGTGACTAAGCACTCACATATATGAGCATAGATTCAAACTATGACAAATATTTTAAAACCAAGTGTTCATTTGTCAGGAATCCTAACACCTGGTTTTAAAATATTTGCTGTCACCTTCTATGTTGGCTCTGTAATCTATCTCTTCTAGACTTTCCCTGGTCACATCCTTTTCTAAAAGGATGTTTATTTTCAATTATGTGTGTGGTTGTATGTTTATGCTGGGGTATGTACATGTGGCTACAGATACCTTTGGTGGCCCAAACAGGGAAACAGATTCCCTAGAGTTGAGTTATAGGCATTGCAAGCTACAGGGCATGGGTTCTGTAAATTGAACTTGAGTCCTCTACAAGAGCAGTATGTGTTTTTAACTACCAAGCCATCTCTCCAGCCCCTCTGGCTCACATTCTTAATCTTTCTCCGTTAGCTAATAACAGAATTACAAATTAATGTATTTTATTGACCATGGCAGGATGTTAAACAATCAAACAAACTGACTTCTACCAGTGACCCTGGCTCCATCACTTTTGCTGTTTCCACACATTTTAAGATGAACGACAACCGTTGGCAAGGCTGTCTTTAACTAATTCAGTTTTTGCAGTTCGCAGGGGATCCAGAATAACTCAGACACATACTGAGAGCGTGAAAGCCGGGGAGGAAGAGTGCCCGCAGTTTCACAATTTTTTTTCTGTGCTGGTAAATATTTTATTTGGAAATTTCCAGGTTCTGACAAAGATAAATAATTTTTGCCCATTTTATTCGACCAAGGTCAATATCTTGAAGGACAGTATAGAACTTCTCTCATTTTTAATTTAATGTTGAAGGGTAAAATATTGATAAAGATGCACTAGAAAGATACCTTCAGGTTATTGGGAAGTTCAAATAGTTTACAAATGCAAGAAATCGGCACTTGCTCACGCCCCAGTATGTCCTTTGCCCCTGGTACATCATTAACCTCTGTAAGGCTGCCAGGTATAGCCCCCATCTTTCTTTCCTGTTCTAGTGAGGACAGCAGGGCCATAACCTCCCCCCCCCTTTTTTGGGGAGGAGGGAGGCATACCAGCACATATGCGTCTGTTTTTCCTTTAAAAACATAGTGCTCAGATTGACTTTTTGTTCTACCACTAACATGGATGAGGCTTCTCTGAACCCAAATCTTCAGCCCTCATTCATCTCCAGGGCCAGCGATCAATGAGAGCACACTAGCATTCCAAAACAGAGATGGAAATTGGGTCCAGCTGTCTCTGCTTGTACAATCTGTTATTTAATAAACTATAATTAGAAGAAAAATGGTTAATAAAGTGGACATGGAGTAGAAGGTATAATCTAGGCGGTTTCCTTAGATACAGATAAAGTGAGTCAGCACATGCCTGCAGGTGCAGCGAGGCTAGCCACACTTCTGGGTGTCCAACGCACGCATGTGTTGTTTGTCCATGGGGACAGGGTGGTCTTTGTATGTGGAGATCAATCCTTTGATAAAGTTCCCAGGAACTCAATTAGCTTTCTAAATAGTGCCTATTTCCAGGTGGAGCCTCATCTCTGTGATGTTTCAGCTACACTCACTTCCAGTGATGGGGGTTCTCTGCCTCTCCCCAAACCGGACTGGTACCCAGAGAGTGGTATGTGTCCTGTAGAAGGGACCCTGGACACAAGAACATGACTAAAGAACTCTCAGAGCTTTCTGATAATCTAGCTGGGTAACTTTTCCTTGTCACTAGTAAAATCTTTAAATTTTGATTAAAAATTAAATTTTAAACAGACAGCATGATTTATTATTACCTCCAAAAAGCTCATAGCTCATTTTTGATTAAAAAAAAAAATCATTTCCAAAGGATGAGGTTTGCTGGCCCTGACGCACACTGTATGTGTGTCATACTGAGTTTAACTGAAGGTGATGGTTACGAGGACATCTCATGCTTGCCCACAGCATGGGCTTCTGCCTTGGAAAACAATGTCCAGGTCAAGAATCGGGCGTGTGTGTGTGTGTGTGTGTTCAAGGGCTCTGGACCTTGGCTCCAGGCCTGATTTTCAGCAGGATGTCAGCTAGCTCTGAGTGACCAAGAGAAGCCTTGTAATCTCTAGTGAGCTATCACTCAGCTTGTTTCTCCATCTTCCTTGTCCATCAGGCATGGCTATGAGAATCCTACTTGCCATGCCTTGCTGAGTAGGGAAGACAGGCAGAAGAAAACATAGCGCTCATCTGAGATTCTGTGCTCACCTCCAGTTCATGTCACAACTTAGTCCCCTGTGATAGAAGATATGTTGGAGATGGTGGGGGTCATATGGATGGGGCCCACATGATGGGATTTTTGTTCTTGTTTAAAAAACCGTCCACTAAGTAAGGGCACAGAGAAGGTGATATTTGTGAACCAGGAAGCCTCAGATACCAGAGGCCAGATCTGACTGGACCTAGGACTTGAAGCTCTCAGAATTGTGAACCAAGCCGTCCTCAAATCCAGCTCTGTGCTGGCACATACCTGGTGTTCTCTGGTGCCTCACTTTAGAAAAGCATCTCAAACCTCTTCCTAGTGTCTAATTATGCCAAGCTTTTCCTGATTTAGCCTTTTTTTGGGGGGGAATAGGCTCCGCAGCTGCTTGCTACCTTGCTGCAGGGGCCGCTTGTTCAGTTAGCTTGGGATATGAACATCCATAGTGTGCCCCCGAAATCCCCATCTGGTGACGTCTTAGATGGGGCAAACGTATCCCATCACCTCTTCTGGTGTCTTCCTAGTGGAAGAAGACTTGCACACTTGCTTAGAGATCACATGTAGCTACGTGTTTCTGTTAATATGATAATTCTAATTCCATGTACAGACAGGACGCAGTGATTCTAATTCCACAACAGACAGGGCGTACTCAAAACAAAACAGAGCTATAGGAAGCCATGTGATATTGTGTGGTGGATGGCTAAGCTGTGTGAACAAGCTAGAGTGGGATCACACGATCAAAGGACTCTGAGGAACACTGGGGACTGGGCACTGTACCTGAGGGGCACTGGGTCTCAGAGTCTCTACTCTAAGACTGTAGAGGTCTCAACTCATCCTGCTGCAGACAGCACATTCAGCTCTTCCTGATTCCAGCTCATGGACCATTTTCTAACCTGTCTATGGTTCGGTTGGGTCGTCCGCCCCTCTTTGCTCCTTCTGGCTTCCCGGAAGGGTTTTTCATTGTGACTAACTCAGCAACAGCAGCAACGCATGCCTGGCATTGGGCTCTGCTGGAAGGCAGAATGGCAGTTCTGTCTGCTGCCTGCTGCCTGCTGCTTGCTGCTCTCAGCTCAGAGTTGCCTATGCCCGGTCCTCCTCGCTGCATCTGATAGGCTTCACTGACTTCCTGATGATACAGGAATCGCTCTTAGAGGGTGAAAATTAAGCGCTATTGTTTCTCCCAAAGACAAAATTATTCTTCATTAAACTGTGCTTTGTTGCAGGGATACAGATGGGGGATATTAAGAGTAAGATGAGCTCACTGGCTGCAGTGGTGAAAGGCTTTCATTTGCATCATGGGAAGTGTTTTCTCCTGAGAAACCTGTAAAACTCTGAGTCTATTTGGCAACCCTCCCTTTCATTTCCCCTCCTCCTTCTCCTCCTCCTCTCTTCTCCTCCCCCAGTCTCTATCTTCCTTGAGCCAGGATCTTGTGTATTCCAGGGTGGCCTTGAATTTGTACATAGCCAAGGATGACTTCCAACCCATGATCCTCCTATGTCTACCTCCCAACCTCTGGGATCACAGGCATGTGCCACCCCACCCAACAACCGACAGTACTTTCTGTACTAAGTTTCTCTTTCTTTCAGTGTTAATATATTAATTTAAAACACACTTATTAAACACACATGTAGGGGACCTCATGCTGCAGAAATAACCCATCTAACCTACCCTGAGAAGCTCAGCCTCAGACGCAGAGGAAAGCATAAGAAATTTAAATATAGCCAATGTTCCCCCAAACAAAGCTAGGATGGGGGGGTCACATCACAGCAGGAGCTAGCTGTGGGGTGGGGGCTTTTTTTCCACCACTATCCTGTACTGTGTTTGCTCATAATCTCACTGTAAGTCACATAACTAGTCAGTTGAAGAGACCTCCAGGAAAGTAAATATTTCACTTACGAAGGTTTTAGAACTGGGAGAGGCGCCTCATTGGCAAAGTGCTAAGCAAGCAAAAAGACCTGAATGGAGACACTCAGCAACTGCACCTAGCACTGGACAGGGGAGACAGGTAGATTCTCAGAGCCCACTGCCTGCCAGGCTAGCCGGATTAGTGAGCTCCAGTCCAGAGAGTCCTCGTCTCAAAAATTAAAGCAGAGAGAAACTGAGAAAGATATCAAGCATTGACCTCTGACCTTTACGCACAGAACATACACATGTATGTACATCCACATGTACATGTACACACACCTACGTAAACACACATACATGAACTTCACGAGAGAGAGAATGAATTGTGGCTGTGTGCTAATTCCAAGAATACCTAGAGGTCTAACTTGTTTTGATGTTTCATAAGCTCTAGCAGATGTGGCTAGGGAAATTATTTCTGAGCTGAGCAGGACTATGTGAGCATCATCCCCATGAGTTCTGGTCTGTACCTGCAGAAGCCTCCAAAGCCCAGGAGGTGCCCCTGGCTCTTGCTTCACTTCAGTTAAAGCCTCAGCCTTTTTCTGCCTATTCCCTGTTTGGGTCCCAAGAGAAGCCCTGGTAGTCTGAGATCTGTGAAGCATCAGGGTTGGGCTGCAAGTTTGTGCACTTGAGTTTGTTGAGATGTATCCACACACCTCCCAAACATTTCTATGCGTGTATATTTCTCATTTTTTACTTAAAAAGAGCCTCACAGAATGTTTAAAATTTTAGCATTATTGATCCAGTACTCATTTTTATAACCTCTGTAAACCTTACATCTTTCTCCTTTATACCCGCTAGGATGGAAACCCATATAATCTAAAGGCCACAGGGAAGTTAGCATTCATTTCAAACCACTACACACCAATTCAAATTCGTCTCACACTGATACACCCACCCCTCTCTCAACAAGTCAACCTACAGTTGACTGACTGACGGTAAAAGATAGGAAATTACACCTTTAACTCACGCTGTACCCGCTGCTAAGGGGCATCTCAGATACCAGGCAAGCACGTGCTATTCCTTCAGCTTGTGCTCCAGGGAACAACAGTGCCTTAAGCATATTTTGAGCCCAAATCCTCAGGGCCCTGTGACTCCCAGACTGGAGAAGTGACAGTGACAGGACCCATGCGGGAAAGGTGGCAGGTCCCTCCTAGCCGTGGGCGCCCTATTAACGCACAGACCAGGGGGAAGCAGAAATCCTGACTTGAATGCATTGCTAGTCGCTCTCTCCTGACTGCCCCCACTCAGTTATTCGAGCTCGACCACAGAACTTAGCTCATCGTGGAGCAGCAGGACGCAATCTCTCCAGACAGCGCAGTGTGCCGACAGTCTCTTCTCCCCAACTTCTAACTTCACAAGTGTCTGCAGCCTGTCCTGACCCAGAGCTTCACAGGTTGCCCCAGCCCCACTGTTTCACACCCTTCGGCCGGCTCAAGGCTCCACAGCTTTTCTCCCAAACTCAAGGCTCCACAATCTTTCTCCCTCAGCTTCTCACCTCAAACCTCCATAGTCTGAGGTCACCTCAGGACTCCACAGCCCATCTGCCTACACTCAGAACCTAGAGCCTGCGTGTCCCATCTCAGGAGCCCACAGCATCCTACTTCCCTTCAGGGCTGTTTATCCGAAAGTGTCCACAGACTACCCAGTAAGTATATATCCCACCAGCCTTGGCCAATTCTATCCATAGAAGCGTCAAGCAATTCTGCATAATTTCTCTTCTACTTAGAAAGCAATTCTGGGTTTCCCCATTATGGTCTTGACTCCGTTGCTCATAACACCACTCCTTCCTCTCTGTGATGGACTCCAGGAGTTTGGCTCAGTGCTACACTGTGGATCTCTGCATCTGCTTCCTCCAGTAACTGGATGAAAGTTCTATGATGACAATGAAGGCAGTGATCAATCTGATTCCAGGGGAATGGAAGACCATAATGGGGAAATCCACAGAAATAGCTGACCCGAGCAAGTGGGAGCTCACTGACTCCGGACTAACAGATGGGGAACCTGCATGAGACCGAAGTAGGCCCTCTGAATGTGGGAGACAGTTGCGAGGCTTGGGCAGTCTGTGGGACCACTGGCAGTGGGATCAGGATTTATCCCTAGTGCTTGAACTGGTGTCTTAGAGAACATTCTCTTTGAAGGGATACCTTGCTCAGCTTAGATATAGGGAAGGAAGGCCTTGGTCGGACTATGTTGACTCCCCATGGGAAGCCTTACCCTTTCTAAGGAGTGGATGGGGGTGGGGTAGAGTGAAGGGTGGGGCAGGTGGAGGGGAGGAAGTGGGAACAGGGAAGCTATATAAAATGAGAAAAGATTGTATTTAAAAGTTCTTAATAAAAAAGAGAGAAAAGAAAGAAAGGGATAGGGGACTTTTTCTTATATTTGTTTCTATAGGCATTCCATTAGACAATGCAGTTTGCAAAACTCTTCTATTAGATTTTGGCTTCTAGAACATTTTAAAGTAATGAATCCTTGCTACTATTTACTAAGCAATGTGTGGGTTTTAATAGAATTAAATACTTTGTGTCATCTGTCACCATTTCAGGACACAAACTCTCAGTGGAAAAATATTAGTCCTAGGTTTACTGAGTTGACTTCCAGGTTTAGGATGAGTTTGTTTCCTTCTCATGCCTTTTACCAGCTGACCCATCTCTCTACTTGTCTCTGGGTACAGAATGTGCAAGTTTTACCTTTGTCTCGATCTGTTTGGTGTCTGGATTCTGAAACAGCAGCTTTACCCGAGTTTTCCCATCATCAGAAGATCCCTTAAGCTGAGAGAACTTGAATCTCCAGAGGACATTCTACAGAGAAATGAAACGAATGAGTGATTCATAAGCAATATTATATCCACTGAATGTCTCATAAGGTAAAGCACATATCTGGGTAAATGCCATTTCTTATGACATGTCTACCTTCTGTGTGTAGAGGCTGACCCCCATGCCAGCTCAGGGTCACACGCTAGCCTTTTTAGTCTGCACTCTTCTTTTACCTTCCTTGTCTTCCTGAACCTACTCTGGAAGTTTTTCAAGGCCATTGCTTCCTTATTTGCCTGCAGAACTGTAAGTCCACTGAAGGCCAGCCAGTCTCTTACCAGCAGGATGCTCGCCACAGTTCAATTCACATAGGAAGTTTGGATCCCGCCTGCATAACCCCACCGTGGCTCCATACTGTCATTTAGTCTCAGGTTCCCGAGAATCAACAGGACAGCGTGGGCAGTGCTGCCTTACATGACGGCTTCAAGCTTGCTTAGCACTTGCTGACATGTTTCAGGGGCAAAATATCACCTCAGCTCTCAGGAGGCTGAGACAGGGGGATAACCACAAGTCTAAGGCGAGTCTGGTTCACATAGTGAGCTCCAAACCAGCCAGGGAGAACCTTCCTCACAAAACAAGAAAATAGAATCCTCACATCCTAAGCATGGCAATGCCATAAGCACCTCTGGATGGTTGACACTTATATAGCGAGTTGTCTTTAATGGCCAAGAGTCATTTGTTTCAAATTCATCACGCTTTCTCTCATGAACTCTAAATGTAATTTCACTATTTCTAAAACCATGAATGTCATTTCTGCCTGTGGTCTAAGTCAGCTACTTAATTTCCAGACTCTGAACCCCACTCAATAGGGGAGCGAGCCTCAGTACACAGGTCGGGGTGGACAAGCTGGGAACTCAGAGCCCTGATTGGCTGCTGGGAGAGCATGACAATGGCGCTGCTCGCTCGCTTTAGTTAAAGCACCAGGAGATGAATTTGAAAGGGCCTTGGGTTTCCCACTGGAGTAATAAAGGCTGAAGGTTCTCAACACTTGGCTCTCCATCATGGAGCTGGAAGGCACTTTTGTGTGGTGTTAGTGACTAAAACCCAGGTCTCCAGCTACATGGAACACATATATTAGACATAAGAGCTTCCGCTTTGACTTCCTCATTCGCAGTTTTGCTGACAGCCACGTCTCATTCAAGAACACTTTGGACTTTCAAGGCACTGCAGGTGAAACATGACACCAACACTTTCTTTGGCGTGCCTGGGGGCATCCACAGGCACTGTGACACTGGAATTCCGATGTCTTGTTTCTAGCACAGTGACCTCCGTATCTTCCCGACTACCATTCACTTTCTTCTTTTAATTTGTTCTCTCTGTGTCTCTACCTCCTCAAGTCTTAACTCAGCCTCCTAGAATTATGGGATTCCAGCCTGGGGATCAGGCTGCATAAGCGCCATCATGCGTCGAGCAAATTGGAGCATTGCCACTGTGACGAAGGAGCATCCACGAGGCGGGGAAAGCAGAACTCCACCACTCTGGAATTCTCCAGTTAGTAGCACCCGAAATATTTGCCTCCTTTGATCTTGAGTGGCAGAAAATTCCACAGTGGGGCTTCTTTCAGAGAGGGATGAGAGCCCCAGTGTTGCTGGAAATCTGAGTGACCTAAACCCCAGAGTCCTCGGCCCTGTACTGCTGCTATAATTCCACTAGAGACAAGGCTGGGTGTTCAAACTGTTGGCAATAGCTGGTGAAGGCAGAAGATCCCTTGTGGGTTTGGATCTCCGGTTGCTCATTTTTCCACACAGCCTGTATCAGGAACTTGGAGTAAAAAGCAACAGTCTCTGCTTCACCTCTTCATTTCCAGCTCCTCTCCTACTTCAGCGTACCACGACAGGACCAGAAAATCAGCTAGCATCAAGTCACAGAGCAGAAGAGAGCTGTAGTAACTGCTCTAATGCAAGTTAGCCCGGAGACATGTCACGTGACCAGTGTTCTAACACCAGCTAGCCCGTAGCCATGTCATGTGACCAGTGTTCTAACGTCAGGTTTAGGACAAAGGCCATATATCTAGAATGGTGTTCTAGTTTATTCTCACTTTGATGATTTTGAAATGTCCTTCTAGAAATGAACAAATGTGCTAGATTATGGTCTTCTCATTTAGTGTCAGGACAGGAAATATGCCTGGATATGTTGGTGAAGTGGAGACGACACAGTTGGGCCATTTGTGTATGGGGGTGACTATGTGACTGTCCCCTGAAACAACAGCAGTTATCAGGCTCCTAGCGCAATGTGTGTGCACGAGCGCACACAAGTGGTGCTGGGGAAGAACCTAAGGCCTTGAGAATGCTCCCACTGAGTCACACTCTGCCCTCAAACTCTGGTTTCTCAGGTTTGTGATAAGGAGGGTACTGTCAAGTCATGGATAGAGCTGAGGCTTAAAAATGATACAGGAAAGGGCTGGTTCAGCAGTGTGAGGATTTGAAGGAGATTCTCTCTCTCTCTCTCTCTCTCTCTCTCTCTCTGTGTGTCTGTGTGTCTGTGGGGGTACACGTGTACATGCACGTGTGTACTTGCGCACGTGTACATGCACATGTGTACTTGCGCATGTCTATATGCATGTGTGTACTTGCACACATTTATATGCACGTGTGTACTTGCGCATGTGTGTACTTGCACATGTGGATATGCATGTGTAGTTGTTCATGTGTACATGCACGTGTGTACTTGCGCATGTGTACATGCACGTGTGTACTTGCGCATGTGTACATGCATTGTGTACTTGCGCACATGTAGGCTAGATGGTTAACCTTAGTTGCTCTGCAGGTGAAGTCCACCTTATTTTTAGAGACAGGCCTGTCATTGGCCTGGAACTCACCAAATAAGTAAGTCTGGCTGGACAAGAAGCCCCTGAGACTGACCTGTCTTTGCATCCTCTGGTTTCCTTATGCCGTTCTGGGACTGGATCTCATGCTTGCACTATATTGACTGAGCCATCTCCTAAGCTCCAGTGAGTCTAAGCCTTACACACCCAAATCTCAACATGTCCAGTCCATGAGTCTATTTGGTTTTCTCCAGTGACTTGGACAAAAAGCACAACTATTCATTAATATTTCACACTTGGTCCTTATTTATATTTATAATCTAAATAAGTTTGCAGTGATAATTTAAAACTCCTTATATGGAGCTTACATTGCTGCAGTTCTTTAGGGAATGAAGAATTGTAATTACAGTTAAGAGGGTGTGCTCTATGGACTCAGGACCCGGTCTACCGATCGCAGTTGTTTTGGGGAAATTTTCTCATACATAATTTATTGAAGAGGTGTCCATGAAAATGATGCGAAGAGAGGAAGGGAGTTCACCTTTAAAGAAGGCACAGTCAGGAGGTTGTGACCCAAGCTCAGGTTTAGACAAGCTAAAAGAATCTTAGTTGGATCTTCAGGAAAACTCGTCAGCTATGGGATGAGGCAGTGACCAGGTGTGAGGCTCACAGGAGAAGCTGGATGAGGCAGTGACCAGGTGTGAGGCTCACAGGAGAAGCTGGATGAGGCAGTGACCAGGTGTGAGGCTCACAGGAGAAGCTGGATGAGGCAGTGACCAGGTGTGAGGCTCACAGGAGAAGCTGGATGAGGCAGTGACCAGGTGTGAGGCTCACAGGAGAAGCTGGATGAGGCAGTGACCAGGTGTGAGGCTCACAGGAGAAGCTGGATGAGGCAGTGACCAGGTGTGAGGCTCACTGGAGAAGCTGGATGAGGTAGTGACCAGGTGTGAGGCTCACAGGAGAAGCTGGATGAGGCAGTGACCAGGTGTGAGGCTCACAGGAGAAGCTGGATGAGGCAGTGATCAGGTGTGAGGCTCACAGAAGAAGCTGGATGAGGTAGTGATCAGGTGTGAGGCTCAGTAGTGGTGGGAGTTGTCTCCCAGAAGCAGAGAGCCTCTGAGAACTGAGTTTAGAGAAGGCCCTTTTGGGTCTCCATGGAAAACCACAGGCCAACCCTATCATCACTCAGAACATTCTGGGTAAGGGGCAGCCCATTTTGTCCAGCCCAAGTAGGCAATAAATGACTGACATAGATTTTAATGTTTAATTGCCAAAGTTCAATCTAATCTAATCAAAGATCAACGTCAAGAAAACCTGAGGTTAACCTTCATGACACACAGTCACCAGGAGTCCAGGTCCCAAGGGCTCATAGCAACCATATACAACGTTAAGAAACAAATGATAGCATTTAAAAATCTTTTAAGGGTAAATTTAAGGAAAAGATGATAGATTCAATGGCAAAAAATATCCTCAGAGCCACACTTGAACCTGCGTTGGAAATCAGGAACATTTCCTAGGGAAAAGGAGAGAAGGAAGCAGACCAGGACTCAAACGTGTAGGGAGATAGCTGATGTATGACTTAGTTGATAATTTAACATCATCAATTATAGCTGTCCACAAGTTCTCAACATCCAAGAGATCCCAGCAACCACACTAGAGGGAAAGTTTGTCCACTGTGGGTTCAGCCCTCTCACAGGAACAGGGGGCCCTGTAACCATGAGGCTAAACACACTGATGGCAGCCAGTACGGATCAGCTGAGAACATTCCACAGACCCTTACAGAAACAGGAAGGATGCAGCAAGAGCACTAGCCCCCTCCTTCCAGGTCACCAGGAACCAGAGCTAACATCCAAGACCTTCCCCGGCAGTGTTGCCAAGTCCTGGCTTCACACTGGACAGGGGATAAACATGGTACTAGCCTCTTGTAGTCACAAAAGGCCTCCTGCAGAATCTCGTGTGGACTGTCCTGACCCTTGGATTGACAGGAAGACTGGGTGAGTAGGAATAAATCAGAGACAGAAGCACAAGTGAACCTCAGTGGGATCTCCGGCAGGCAGCAGGACTGTGTGCTGTTTTGCTCTTCTTTGGTAAGGGTTTTGGCTATGATCTATTCCAGGATGTTGCCAAGTGCAGCAGAGAAGACACAGGGAGACCCCTACAGATTCTGTGGAGGTAGACCATGAACACCTGCCCTGAAGGCAGGAACCAGAAGCTCTTAGATTCATCGTCCTGAAGCACCAGAATGTGTGCATCAGAGAGGAAGCAGCGGAAATGACATGGAGTGTTCTCCTTCCTCCAGGGTAGATGCTATAACACCCCACTCATCCCAGAAGGACATGTGGAGCAAGAGTACTCAGGTCTGGTTTCTTGGTATTAGTAGCAAGTACAGGTCATGTGACTGTGTAGGTTCCATGGTCAACAGAAAGATACAATGAAGAGAACCTTGCCAAGGATCGGGAAGTCATTTGCTCACTGACTCTGGGCTAGAAACATAGTTGACCTTTGATGTTGGATGCAGACTTAAACTCCATTCCTAATATTCAATTTTTATGCAACTGCATTCTGTTATTACTGCTATCTCTGTGTGAGTCCGTACTGGGGAACATCATGATCATTTCCCTGGGGGGAAGAGAAGTGATAATGTTTGTATAAGGTTTTCAGGAGCCAGGATTGTGTAACAGAAGCAGCTTCCGTCTCTGTCTTAGGATTTCTCCTGCTCTGCACACAGAGAGCGTGGATATGATAATTCTATATGCTTTTCTCTCCTGTTCAAGGCAGGGGCTGAGCAGCATTGCGGGTCTCCATCATGGACGTTCCAGATGTGGCAGAAGGGCCCTTCCAGGTACTGGAAATAAAAAAAAACAATCTCCAGACATCTCCATGTGTCCCCTAGATGGCGGACTTGTCCTGGCTGAAATCTTTGTTCTGGCAGAAGGACAGCAAGAAGACTTCTAGACAAAGTCACCGTCTGTAAGTACTTACTTGGGTCACAGAAGAAAGTGGCCCAAGAGGCTTAGATATGGTAGTTGGGAAATAACTATGAGAAAGTGATTGTTGATTCTTGGGAGCCTTCCATGAGACCTCACATCGTCACAGTGGATCTGGAACAGGGACAGGCTGAAGCTGAGCCCACGTCATATGTGTGAAAAGCAGGTTTCTGGAACTCTGGTTACGGTTAGTGATAACACGGCAGACATCATCATGTGTGGGAATGAGCCCAAGCATGAGGACCCTAAGACCAAACCAGAGCCGCATCCCTCAAGTCAGCTGGCCCATCACCAAATGCAAACTCCCCAGCAGCCCGATTTTCCTAAGTATGGCTTGGCAGCCACCAATCTGAAGGGACTCAGCTAGCCTGAATGAACAATAAAGACATCTCTTCTGCTTTGTTCTGCAAAAAAAGCCACAGGAAGCTGCTCCCGAGGAGCCCTGGGGTCCCATTGCTTGAGGCCCCTTGATCCTGCTCAATCTTCTCACAGACATCACTCTTGTGCCCTGTGAGTCTGCACACAGTGGGCTGCCAAGCTTTGCTCTTGCTAAGGAAAGCCAGGGCAATCTCTAAACCAAATATACGGGCATCCCCTGTTCATGGGGACATTCATCTAGGCATGCTTTCTTAGACGCCATTCATTCTTAGCGAAGAAGATTTTTATAAATATTACCCGTTGAAACATTGGCTCTTCACTCAGGCAAACATTTTCTTATCGCTTACGTAATTGGGAGAGCCCTGAGATGATGATGGTAAAAACCCAGTGATTTCCACTGCTCACACAGGTGGCTTTAATCAATAAGGCTGGACTCGAGGACAGCTTTTGCATTTGGGAATACATTCTGCCAACTCGTGGAGCTTACTCTCAGCAAAATACTCAGGTTTTAAGGAATGGTTGGGATTCTTTTTACTGTGTTTTAGTGTTGCTTTTTCCTTCAGAGGGACCAAGAAAACCCATCCTGTGTTTTCCTTTCTCTCTTTCACCTCACGTGTGTGTGTGTGTGTGTGTGTGTGTGAGAGAGAGAGAGAGAGAGAGAGAGAATATCATATAAGAGAGAGAGAGAGAGAGAGAGAGAGAGAGAGAGAGAGAGAGAGAACTTATATCATATTTGCCAAACACCATTTTGTTGGAGTTTTCTACCTGGGTTCTAGGGATTGTGAACACCCAGAGACCCCAAACTAGTCAGAAGGAAGGCAGGTTTTATAGGCAGACCTCTGACTCTGTGCACAGCTGGTGGGAGCCGTCTGCTCTCAGATTTCCCTGAGCAAGTGCAACCGTGACATGTATAGTACCTGTAGGGGTTCTCTGCATCTTACCTTTGTTTTGCTGTCAAAGCAGGTGAATCCCAGGGCAAAATCCACCGTGAAGCACAGAGTCTCCCCTTGCCAGCTGCACAGATATGTTTTTGACTGGAAAAGAGCATTAATTTTGAGTAAGTGCTCTACAATAGTTCTTTTTAACTACAGGAAGGTAGTTGGCAGATTAGCTACTTTAGCCAAAGTACATTGTTTTAAGTCTGAACACACGCATTATGTAGGATAAATGAGAAGGTTTGGGAGTTGCATGGAACTGCAGAGGCACCTACAGCAGGGAGCACTTTCTCACTTTTCTGTTTTCAGACAGACAAAGATGTCTTTGAAGGCATCAATTAAACAAAACTGAATCATTAAAACATTTCAACAGACATCTGTTCTCCAAGGACTTGGTTTTCTGGCTCTCTGACATGTGTGCATGCATCTGTGTGTGTCTGTGCACACACACTCACACATCCAACACAGGGAAGTCAGGAGGAGCTTATCACTCTGCACAGGGTGCCCTGCACATCCTCTGCACTGATACTGGTTCTGTCATTTATCTCTTGCTATCTTATATTCTTTTCCTAGAACTAGACAAATGCCTTGGACATCACTGAAGTGTGTCGAAGATCCCTGAGGAGACTGTCACCACGTCTTGGCTCTATTTTCTCCTTTACCTCTCCTAGCAAAACAGAGAGCAGGCCCAGGAAGCAAGGACCCTGTCCAACACGACTTTGACAACGCTTCCTTTTGCTCAGCCCTTGGTCAGCTTCCTAACATTTTCAGGAGTCCAAAACTGTTCACCAAAACCGTGCACGAAGCAGGTGCCCACTGCATGCTATGCAGACTGCTTTGATGCTGGTGGGAATTGCTAGATCCATCTCTGCCCCCAGGAGCTGTTCCCCTCGCTTGCTTTTTCTAACTTGACCCAGACCATAAGACATGCTCACATTCCTTTTACAAGTCCATAATAATGGGTGCTCTCATACTGTGGGAATTACTAATTTCTGGAATTTAAATGTAGTGATGATAAACTATGAGCAACAATTTCTAGGAGATTGTTGTATTCTTGGAGCCTTGGTCTCTGACATCATGAAAGCGGCAGAACTGTGAACCCTGGTGGGGAGTGTCTGGTCTTTGGTGTGCAGGAGAGCACTGCTGCAGTGTTAGACACTCGTGTGCTCAGAGACTCAGCTGGGACGGGAGACAGGAGTAGAAAGTTTGGGCAGAGGCTGAACCCTGCAAAATCTCGCAGCAGAGTCTTCCCATTCAAATCTTCAGACTCTGGCATGCGGTGTGTGTGTGTGCGCGCATGGGTGCATGTGTGTGTGTGAACTATAAGTACCCCCGTTGCATTGGATGTTTGCTCCTTATTTTCCTTAATATGTTGGGGGGAAAAACCCTCAAGTTGACACCTGTTTCCCAATTCTCTGAGAAGAGACTGCCTCATGGTCCATTCAGTGGGACAAGGGTATCAGAGGATTTGTCACAAACATGACCACGTTAGAGGCACCCACCCTCATGGACTGCTTACATTTCAAAACAAAATCAACCATTTAAACATTTCAAATGACAGGGGAACTTATTATGACACATTCTTGAAATTGCTGAAGATATGGAGGCTATAAGAATGACTTTCTTAATCACTTCTAGATCTACTGGTGAAAGCATGGATAAAAGTTACACACAGAACACCAGTTGCTAGGCAGAGGAGTAAGATATGACTTTTCTTGAGAGACTCTATCTGAAGCATGTCATACAATGACCCAAAACAATGCTTAGTGGTTGACTGTAGCATTAGACACCTAACAACACTCTGTGAATAAATCACTGTGCTCAGGAAAGAAGTACTAAACGCCTCCTACAACAACTGTCCAGCATTTAGAACAAATTTCCAAAGCGTTTTAGAAAATATTATATGGAAATGTCAGAGAGAGCTTAATAATAGCTCAGAATACATGGCTGTGAAGGTCAGCTTCAGAACAAAAGCAAAGGCAGTCAAAAAAAGAGCAACCAATGTTTAAGAAAAATATCAAAAACCTCAAGCACAGAATCACCTGGGGAGTTAAAAACAAAACCCAACAACCTAAGACAAAACCAAACGAGAATACTAGTGATCATAAAACGCCTTCTCAACTTTGTTCTGGATAAAGAGCCTTGTTGCCTAGAGATGGTGCAGAGTTAACCCCAGAGCAGTTGCTCCAGTTCATGGAGAAAATTATGTTAAAACAATAAACAGTCAGTTGGGTTTAGTGCTGCAATGCCAGCTTTCAGGAGGCTGAGGCAGAAAGGTTAACCTGGTCTACACAGCCAGACTGTAATAATAAAAAATGATGGTGGTGGTGGTGGTGATGATGATGATGATGATGATGATGAAGACATCAATACAAGCAACTTGAAAAGGTCCTGGACTCCAATAATGAAGTGAGGAACAGTTCTGATCACATCCACCTGGAAGAGTTTGTGTTCCTAAGGAATGTGACATACAGTGTCTTTGTGCCTTCCACTTCCTTGTGTGTGCAAGTGTGCTCACGCATGTGCGCATGTCTATCTGTCTCCCTATCCCTCTTTCCTTCCTTCTCCCCTTGATTATGGGAAAGTGTTTTCATTCTTTTTCTAAATATTTGGTAGAAATCTCGGGTGGAAGCAAGAAATATCCCTTTCTTGCGGGAGACAATCTGCCTCACCTTGATGGAGTTCCCCTTGATTTCTGCCATCTACTCTATGTATGCAGAGTCTCCATCTTTCCTCATGCTGACGATTTACTTCCTTTACTCTTTCTCTCTTGAGTCTTTTTGCAGGCTTGTCAAAGCTAATGATATTTACAGAGAGTCAGCTTTGTGATTTGCCTTAATGCTTCTTTGACACATGGATGGCTTAGAAATTGCCGCCTTAAAGTATTTAAGTATGTTCCATTTATCTTTCAGTTGTTGATGACTGTTTCCAATTAGGTTGGAGAACATCTTTGGAATGGCTTCAGCTCTTATCAGTGTGTGGTGGTTGTTTCATAGTCTTGGTATGGTTTACTTTGGCATATGCCCCACAGGCCTTGAAGATAACCTCCAGGAATCTACTGTTCAGTGGAGCGCTCCATAAACGCTTCTCACGCATTGCTTTTGGTTCATTTCCCTTGGCTCCGTCAGCTTTTACCATGCATATCTTAAAGTTCTGTGTCTGGTGAACACATGCATATTGGCCAAGTCTCCTTGGCCAGGGAGTTGACTGCTCATCCTCCCACAATCCCTCCTGTAGTAGCTTCTTGGAAGTCTACTAGATTTGACAACTACCCTCGCTTTCCTTTGACCTGAGCCATACGGTGCAGCCTCTTCTGTCTTTTCTCTTCAGGCTTTGTTGATATTTGAGACAGCCTTTCAGTAGACACTGTATGGTACTTGCTCTCTGTGTAACTCATTTATCAGTGGTATATTCACACAGCTTCCAATGGGTGGGATTTGTGATGTCATTACCTTCTGTTTTCTTTTTGTCTGCTTAATGTCATATTACTTGGGGGAAATGTTAACATTTTGTATTTGTCTGAAAGGTTTTGTGTTTTGTTGTGGCTGTGCTCGCCCTAGAGAAAAACAGAAGCCTCACCTGTTTCCCCATGGCTTTCCTCCTCATTATTGCTCCCTTCATTTAAGCATTTTCTCTACATACATTTGGACTCATATTGGACAATGGTATAGTTTTTGCTTCAACCATAAAATGTGACAATCTCTTTTTCCCTTTTCAAGAAACTTCTGGGTTCCTGCTTCTGTCACTTACTTTTTGTTTAGATAAAGTCTCCATCTATTTCTTCTAGGTATGTCTGCCGAAGACAATTTATCTTAATCCCTCTTAATTAGGAAACAGTTTGAAAGACATTTTTCATTCCTGAAAGGTATTTTCAATGGCCGTGGGATTCCGTAAGCTAATGCCTTCCTTCTGGTACTTAAATACTGGAAGCCTTCCTTCTGCCATCACTGTTCATGAGAGATCTCATCTAAGCTGAGATTATTTTGCTCTGTAATCTTCTATTCTTCCTCTCTGACTGATTTCATGATGTTTTTTTATTAGGTTTTCTGAGCCATGAGAACCATGGCAAGTCTCAGGATAGCTTCCTGGGACATTCGTTTGTGGATTATTCATTTCTCAGATGCGCATACTTTGAGCTTTGAATAATTTCTTTGGGTATATTTGTCTTTCCTCCTTGGGTCCCCAGTTCTGGACACTATACTTCAATCTGTGTCTTGAGTCTGCTGTCCCTCCAATCTGTGTTCTCTCTGTTACTCACAGAGACATTTTTTGTTGTCACGGATTTGGTCACAGCTCCTTCCTCTGCCCTTATTTTACCTCCTTGCCTGAGCTTTTAATTCGGTCACAATGGTTTTCACATCTACTTTTTCATTTTCTTTATTTTTATCCTGTTATGTTAGATCTCTTTGTCTGTACTTACGATATTTCCATTTGTTAGAATATATTCATACTTGCTTTTTTAATCATGTATTTTAAAACTGCAGCTGCCCTTAAATCATTCCCAAATAAGTTTAACATTTCTGAATTTCAGTGTTGGCACCTGAGGACTGTCTGGCAGTCTCTAAGATTTTCCTGGTTTTTGGCATGACAGGTGGTTTTCTTTTGCAATCTGGGGAGTTTTGTACTATGAGACTTCTGATCTTAGGCAAACATTCCATTTTGAATAATTTTCTTGACATTGTTTCAGTAGGGGAGGGTATGTCAAGTATGCTAGATACCCAGTTTCCCCTCTTGGCTTGCCTTGTTTCCCCTGGATGAAGGAAGATATCCTGGCCATGTACTTGGCTGCTGTGAACCCACTGGGGAGGGATGTCTGGACTTGGCTGACAAAGGTAGAAATCCTGACTCAAAGTAGAAAAAGGCAAAGTCAGTGTCTCACTCAGCCGTAATCAGAGAAGCTTCCTCCTTTAGTAGATGTGGTCTGCTAATACAGAGGTCCAGAGTTGGACGATATGCAGAAAGCAGGAGACCTCGGAACGCTCAGCCCTAAGTGGGGTGTCTCCATCAATCCCCTCCCTTCAAGGCTCAGAGAATCCTAGGGCAGAGGAAGTGAAAAGATTTTAAGACCCCAAAGGGATAAGGTACACCAAGGAAACAAGGCCTTGTGAACACAGCAGGATGGGCGCAGAAACAAACTCACAGAGACTGTGGCAGCACACATAGGGCCTTCACGGTCTAAGCCAGAGGGACGTGGGCATAAGCACCCATTCCTAACTCAGAAGCGATTTCCAATTGATAAATGTTCACAGATGAAAACTTAGTTTTCTCCAGTGTAGTCTTACTGGGAATACAAACCAGTCTTAAGGCCAGGTCCCATGCCCAGCAGTAAACGGACAACACAAAATGAATTCAATGGCATTTTTGGACATTATTTGTCTCATAATGCTTTATCAAGTTTCTTTTAACCCCCTGGAAGTATTTTGCCTGTATATTATAGTTTCTGGTTTTGTGTTTTTGTAGGATTTTTGTGTGTGTGACTGTGTGTGTCTCTCTGTATCTATATGTATTTTATAGCTTTGGCTTTGTCTCCTTTTCTTTTTTGCTTGCTTGTTTTGTCCTCTTTTGGTTTCTTTGTATTTTATCTAGTTTTTTAGGTACCTGTTTGTACCCTAATGAGAAAAAGGAAGAATATGGACTTGATTGAGTGAAGAAGTGGAGAGGATCTGGGAGTTCAGGCAAGGGAAAGTTATAATAAAATACTTCGTGTTAAAAAACAAAAGAAATCCTGGCTCAAGAAATTTCCTCATACTGAAACCGGAATCATAAAACAGGTGCAAGGCTTCAATAAACCTGTGGCTCAAGGAATTCTGGTACCCATAATATGCCCTGGAGCCAGGCGTTGCAAAACAGCCTGAATTATCTCTCACCTTGCAGTTCATAAAATAATAACAATAACAATAACAACAACAACAACAACAATAATAGCAGCCGTCATTTTGGGTCAGGCAAAGCCATTCCCTCTTCTGTACTACTCTCTGCACAAAGACTGATTCTCAGATCCCGCATGGCGCATTCCCTGTACCCTCAGATACTGAGCTGCAGGTTTGTTGTCACCAAACTCTTAGACCACTAAGACTGTTCTGTTTATAGCTGAACAGTCATTATATAGACGATTTCTGGTTTACCAGGATCTACTCATTGTATCCCAACTTCTCTATATATTATGTGCAGTGTCTAGGGTTTTAGGTCACTTAGTCGAACCAGAAAGGGGCCCCACAAAACTTTTTTGAAGGAGTAGCTTCATATTAATATTTCCAAAAATTTTATTTTCAGTTTTTGGTCACAACATAATACAATGTTTAATAAAAGCATTTCAAAATAAATGTACTGTTATTGAAACTCCAGTGTTGGTTTTCTGTGGCAATTCCCAGGTTTCTCGGTACTACAGGCAGTTTTGTCTGGAACAGAGAGAAATCACATGGCGAGGCTTTCCTCCCTTCCCAGTGGCCACAGCGGCCCTGTCTACTGCGAGCCTACGCAAGAGCACAGGAGAACAAACTAGAGATGGGTGCATGGTGGGCTGCAGAGCCAGTGAGCTGGGCATGATTTTTTTCCTCCGAGTTATAGTCTGGGACAGTCTCAACCTCTTCCACCTGTCTCCGAGAGGTGTATGAGTCCTTGTCCTTTCCATTTCTCTCAAGGATTTACAGAGACCCTGCCCCTCTCAGTGTGATAGGGCAGACCCTGTCCTCATAAAAAAACACAAGAGACTGGATTTGGAGCTGGCATGATCCTCCTTACTAAGTGCGCATCAATTGCTAAGGCTGTGAGGACCCAGTGAATGGGTGTTTTCCAGAGACAGCGCAGCATGGAGAAACCAAACTGCAGATCTTACGATGCCCACTGTGCAGAACTGCAGGCTTCCACTGCTAGCTTCTCTTGGCACAAAGTGCTTTTCGCTAATCAAGACTTAAAGACCCTGGGAAGGCACAATTAGAAAGCTTCTGAATACCTACCTTTGCTTTCATCTCCGAACGCCACTCCAGAAAATTACATACGTGGTAGTAGCAGGAAAATCAAGATAATTAAGATTAAAATAGCTCTTTGTACGGTGGTGGGTTGCGAACTAAATCAGACTGTGCTAAAATGTAGTTTTAAATAGCACATTTGGGCTCATTTTCACATATTAAAAAATATTCACACTCTGGTACCATTAAATAAACAAAGGCATGAATATTAGCTTTTGAAATATCATAGAGAACATGGCAGAATGTTTAAGTGGCGGCTGATCAACAGCAAAGGAGCTGAAGCTGAGGCAGCAATTCTTTTCATTGAGAAGAACAGGAAGCCGGGGCTGTTTGGAGACACCAGGGCAGGGGAGAGCTTGAAAAGCAGCTGCAAGAGAAGCACTTCTCTGTACGAGCAGAGACCAAGCCTGCGTTCCCTTTACCCCGCTTCCTGCTATCATGGTAGAAAGATGCTGAATTCTCAGCAGCCTAGGGGGTACCTAAAAGGTAGGTACCTGAATCACATCAGAAAGTTCACAGATTGCCCACAGTTCAAGGAGATGCCCATTCTCCTCCTGCAGCATGCTGCTTCCTGCACCAGAGGTCAGAGCTGCAGCCTAAGGAGTTCACACCCCTACGAGGCTGCAATGTGGCCCACTGTATGCTGTTATCTGACATCAGGGAACACGGTGCTAAATGGGCGGTTTACAGTGACGAATGTGAAAGTCAAGAAAGAATACATATTGCAACATAATATTAGCTTGGATGAACTAGAAAAGGAAGGAAAGCATGGAATCAAGTTCTAGAAGAGGGGAGAAGGCAATCAGTAGCAACAAGGAATACAAGAGTAAAGGAGAAAATAGTAAAACAACATGGAGCATTTACAGACTCAACATGTGACCTTAAAAAATACTTTTAAAAACTCCAAATTTTAGCTATATTGATGAAATATTAAAAAAAAAAAGACTCACATAGCCCAAGTCAGAAATCAAACAGGGCACATAGCTCTGATTTTGCAGAAAAAATACTGGAAGAAAACTGTAAATAATTTTGCACAAATAAATTAGATAAATTATATGAAATTGATGTGTCCTATGAGACACACAATCTGCTAAGGCTGAATCATTATGATGCAGCAAGTAGGAACATTTATTTACTTGCAAAGGTGCTGAGCAACAGCCAATACCCCAAATCCAAAGGAAAACAACAGATCACACATTCTACTGGTAAATTCTACCAAATATCTAAGGAAGAATGAAGATCTCTGCTGTGGGACAATGGCCTTGTACCCTGAAAAGATTTGTCACTTGTATTGGTTTAATAAAATGCTGATTGGCCAGAAGTCAGGCAGGAAGTATAGGTGGGGAGACCAGAACAGGAGAATTCTGGGAAGAGGAAAGGCTCAGGCTGCAGTCGTCACTCAGATGCAGAGGAAGCAAGATGAGAATGACTCACTGATAAAGGTACCAAGCCACATGACTAACACAGACAGGATTTATGGGTTAATGTAAGATGTAAGAATTATTTAATAAGAAAGCCTGAGCTAATAGGCCAATCAGTTTATAATTAATGCAGACCTCTGTGTCTTTCTTTGGGACTGAATAGCTGCAGGACCAGGTGGGACAGACATCTCTGTGAACAGATCTCTTAAAAACTTAAAATTTGATGTTTTCAAACCTGTTCTCTAAGTTCTGCATCTCTTAGTGCCAAAGCCAAAGAGACCCCCCCAGGAAAAGAAAAGTAAAGATCAGTATTTTTGATGGATACTGACCAAGATCACCACAAAATGCAAAACACGAACAACCAGAACTCAACAGTGCATTAAGGGCACTGTATGCCATGACAAGTAGTATTTATCTATGTAAAGAAAAGATAACTTGACACTGGAAAAATCAATCAATGCCCTGTACTTTATTTAAAAGGAAAGGAGTAAATTTTTTCATTTTGACTGATGTAAGAAAGGTCTTGGAAAAATCTAATACTATCCCATGATTAAAGCATAGAAATCACTGAGAGAGGCACAATGAAACAACCCCATGCATGTGAAATTCCACAGCTAATGTCAGTGAGAAAGATTGAAGGTTTTGTCTCTAAAGAAACAAAAGGCATCAAACTGTAAATAGAAAAAAAAGACCTGTAAAATGATCCTTGCTCACAAATTACATGAACTTATGTAAAGAAAGTCTTAAAAACTGAACAAAATTGAAAAGTATTTGAGCACAGAAAATTAGTGACAAAAACAAATTATGCTTCTACATGCTGATCATGAACAGCCTAAGAAGGGTGTTAAGGAAATAATCTCATTTACAATTACATCACAGAGGATAAAATAAATAGTAGAATGGTCAACTAAGTAACAAAATACTAACCAACGAATAAAACATTTAAATATTTAACCAAGGAATTAAAAGAATCTTAAACTTAAAATTTGAAAAGTGATCTTGTGTTCCCACATCAGGAGATTTAATGTTGAAGTGTCAATACCGCTCAAAGTTACTGATGAACTCAATACCAACTCCATAAAAAACTCCAAAGACGTTTTCATAAGACTAGAAAAGCTGCTGCAATGAGTCTGTGCTCTGCTTTAAGTTATTGCAGTTGTGCAATCCAGTATTTTTCTTGCCTACCTTAGCAACAAAACAAGGCATGCAACTTCAGTGCAAACACCTAGGCGGGGGGGGGGGGGGGGCACACACACGACTCCGCGCCTTGCGGTGAGCTTAAATACCGCCCATCTACACACTCCAGGAACTGGCTGAGGATTTATACATACTGATCTATGACCAACAGTGAAACGACCCTCAGGGATTAATTCTCTTGGTGCCATATTATAGACAAGGAAACCAAAGCAAAGGCATCATTCTAAATTTGGTCAAAGTTGTCTAGCTGTTGCGTAGTGAAGGCTGGTGTCCTTCTACAAGATTCTACAGCTGACAATGGTGCCTGATGACAGAGTGAGTTAATTCAGGGCCACAGAAAGGAAACTCCTGATAAGACCATCCCTCGCCCCCCACACCATGGAGTTAACTGCTATAAAATCGCAGCAAAGAAGATAACACTGCTGCTTTTCTTTGTCCAGTGGAAATGTCACAGAACCTTTTCTTCACGGATGTTTTAGCTTGGCCTTTGAGGCTTAGAACAACAGACTGGTACTATGAGCATATGTATGGTTTTACTCACAGTGACCTTCTTTTGAGTATCCTAAGTAATGTCTGTGAGGACAGTGATATTAATAGTGTTCTCATTTTGCTTCTAGATCAAGAGTATTTTATTGCTTCTATTTTCCATCCCACACTGATTGCTCAGCCCAGAGCTGCTTGCTCCCGTCCCACTGCCTGAGACCCACAAGCCTTGTGGACTGCGACCTGAGCCTCACGGGTAAAGCTGAGTTCTCCAGCACTGCTCTGTTGATAAACATTGCAATAAATGGATCATAAGCAGCACGCCCCATGAGAATAAGGCACATTGCTGATCTCCACCTTCTCTTGCTGCTGACTCAGTGAGTGCATCCTGTCCCAGCAGAAGCCTGCACTTCCTGGAAGTACGCTATGCATGCTAACCAGTCATCGTACAAAATAAAACGTGAGAGAATTTTCACAATTTTAAATCTTCTCCATGTTCTACACATGTGGAGAACAGAAGCTTGTTTGCAGATAAAGAACTGGAAACCAGAGTCCATGGGCTCTCCCTGGTATCCTCAGTAGGAAAGGCTCATGGTGGCTTCAACGTTCTCTCATCCCAAGTGTGGCTCTCTATATCATTTCTATGACCTGTGTCTGTGGATCCCAAAAATTTGGGTGTGGTGCAGTGTGGGTGTCTACTGGAAGGCGTGACTTTTGTAGTTTCTCCAAACCCATCCATATCTGAAGCCCCTGACTCTGAGAAAGAAGAGAAGCCTGGTGAACAGGCTCGGGAGGAAGGGAACAAGAAAGGACAACATCAATAATAAAGGTCACTGGTCGACAATTGCTTTTGAAATTGGTTGTCCTGGTTGCGTGTTTTTGTTTTTTGTTTTTTTTGTCAACTTGACTCAAGCTGGAGTAATCTGAGATAATATTCTACTCGTTTTGTAAAAAATGTTGCTGTAAGTAAACATTGAAAAGTAAACCATTTTTTTTGCTTCATTCAGAGAATACACAGCATATTTTTTTTTTTTTAAAAAGATTCACATACAAACTGCAAAAGATCACAGCTTGGAATTTATTACAAAAGAAAATGCAACCCCTTTTTTGGTTGCTTTGTAAGTTTAGGGGGTACCTGATTTGTGAGAGAGTCCCGTGAAAATCTGGGATTATAGTGACAAAGAAAACAGGATGCTGGTTACCCTGAGACTGTGCTCCGGAAAACCCATCTGGACTTGACTGTTAGACATACTACTGGGTCAGTGGTCATCCCTTCCCACACCAGAATGCGAAAGCTAAAACATGGAGGGCAGAAGCAATTAATAAAAGTTAATTTGGCAAGCTCTTCTGGAGATGAGAATGTTAACTGAAGGGTTGGATTAAACCATGAGATAAATTAGGTTGCAGAAATAAAAACAGTACCACTAGTAATCTAATTAAATTAAGCTATGATGGACTTTAGAGAAATGTCATGCCAGCTCTAACCCAATCTATGCTCCAACAGCTTTTTGGATACTATTCAGAGAGGCTAATTGTGCCAAGAACACTAAGAAGGAGTTTTTATCACCTCACATCATAATATATTTTGGATTTAACCACTGAGCCCCCTTACAACGACATTACCCTAGACTGACCTCAGTTGCTAGGCACCTGGAGTAGGGAAGCAGTGCACGATGTCCCCAAGTATTGGAAAGTTGTCAGGGAGTCCAACAGGGTCCTGGACGAACAGGGAAGACTGATAAACACAAAACATGGTGAGTCTAACCTGTTGGAACGCAGGGCAGGACAGACTACTGAGTGATATCATGGCAGAGAGGTCTTATCAGAGGACACACTCTGCAGGTCTGGCTTTGATCTTAGAAGAGAGCCTCATGGAAGAATGTTCAATGGCTCTGCAGGGACTCTGGCTCACAGACGGTGACATGGACTACTGAAATTCAGTTTGGAGTGGACAAGAGGCATACACCAGAAGAAAAGGTTCTTAAATATTGCTCACCAGTGCTGATTGACAGATAAATTGCACCAGACACATCCAGATCTAGGACAGTAGCTGAAGGTCACAGGGTCAACCAGTGGCAAAGGGGCATAGGCACAAATATGTCTTTCCTATCCTGCCTTTCTTCCTGAGAATGTGGGCTTCAGAATGGATGCTGTGCTTATTGACTTAAAAACTGGCCCATTTACCTCTTCCTGTCTCCATGTCTATGTTATATGCCTCTTGTTAATGCTTTGAACTTAGCACAGATAGTATATGTGCTTGTCTGCTATCACAGGATACCATAGTGTGCAAGGGGAACTCAAATGGCTTCAACAAAAAGAACATTGTGGTTATGGGAAATGCAGAACTCCATTCTGACTCTGTCAGTGGCATTAAAAATGGAGAACAGTGCTCTTGAAGCAAGGACTGAGGAACAGAGCAAAGCAGAATGTGTTGACTTAGCATGAAGGATAAGAGACACCTCTGAGCGTGTGTACCATTGTAGTGGGAGCTGCGGGCTGTGTTCCTGCCGCCCCAGCTCCTGGTCGCCTGGCTAGCTTATGCCCCAAAATAACAACACACAAACTGTATTCTTTTAAACACTGCTTGGCCCATTATATCTAGCCTCTTCTCGGCTAACTCTCGCACCTGGACTAGCCCATTTCTAATAATGTATGTAGCACCCAAGGTGTGCTTACCGGGAAGATTCTAGCCTACGTCCATCCTGGGTCGGAGCTTCATCGCATCTGCCCCAGAGAGGAGAGCTATCGAGTCTGAGCTCACTTCCTCTTCCTCCCAGCATTCTGTTCTGTTTACTCCACCCACCTATGTTCTAACCTATGAGGGCCAAGCAGTTTCTTTATTTTTTAACCAATGACCTTCCTCCATCATACCATGAAGAGAGAGGATCATAAGACACAACAGATGGATCCTCTTGTTGGGTATATTAGCTGTCTATTGCTGTAATAACAAAGAATGAGAGGGAAGCTTATAGAAGAATTTATTGGGGTTTATGGTTCTAGAGGGTTAGAATCCATTATGATAGCACATTGGTGACAAGCATGATGGCTGGAAAAGAGTTGTGAAATCACCTCTTAAACTTTAATCAGGAGGTCGAGAAGAGGGAACTGGGAATGATGGGTAGCATGGAACCCTCAAAATCTGTTCCCAGTACATACTTTCTAGCAAGGCTCACACCCGCTACACATATACAAACAGCACTACCAATTGGGGGCCAAGCATTTCCCACCCAAGCCCATGAGGGACATTGTCATTCAAATCACTGGTGTGGGACAATTCTGTATTCTGTCAATCATATTTTAAATAAACACTGATTGGCTGATAGGCAGGCAGGAAGTATAGGCAGGAAAACCAGACAAGAAGTAGAGGTGGGGCAAGGAGAACAGGAGTATTCTGGGAAGAAGGAAGCTTTTCCTGCAGTCCTGCTCAGATCACAGAAGAAGCAAGATGTGACATGCCCTGCTGAAAGAGGTACCGAGCCATGTGGCTAACATATACTAGAATAATGGGTTAATATAAGTTATAAGAGCTAATATGAAGCCTGAGCTAATGGGCCAATCAGTTTATCATTATCATTAATGTAGACTCATTGTGTGATTTTCTTTGGGACCTAAAGACTGTTGGAACTGGGCAGGACAGAAACCCCAATTAGCAGGCCCTCATGTTACAAATCACTACACTGACCATGGCTGAGAAAACCCAACTTGGAGGCACTGAGCCATCCTGTATCTCAGCATTCTCAGAACACAGATAAATCTCTGATTTCAAAGCATGCAATACTCTCAGATAAACACCACTCCAAAAGAGAGAGTTGGAATGAGCTCAAGAATGATGAATGAAGAATAAATTGAAGATGCTACCTCATCCAATAGGATTACAAGAAAAGATACCTATACAAGTATATAATGCTATAGTAGCTACAAGTGAAAAATGGAACTTTTATATTTGAGTGTAATTCAGGTACAATGGAACTATATATATATATATATATTTTAAAATAGATCCACATTTATATCTTTGTAAAAGAGGATCCTGGGATCCTTCATAGTGACCAGAATGGGGGTATAAAGGAAAGTTACTGAGGACATGTCAAGTCCAGTAAGTTGGGTGCATACTCTGATGCATGCACCTAATAAATCATGGTCATTATACTCAGGTTATTTAGTGCATTTTCCATTGTCTTCACTCAGTGCTACAGACTTGGAACTAATAAAGAAAAGCTTTTGTATTTATTTTTAGCTTTTATTTTGTGTATATGTGCATACGTGTACTTGTGCTTGTATGTTGGAGGCCAGAGGACAACTTCAGCTGACATTCCTCAGGTCCTATCCACCTTCTTTGTAGATAGGGTCTCAATGCCCTGGGACTTACCAAGTAGTCTAGACTTGATAGAGGGAGCTCCAAAGATGTACTTGTCTGTGTCTCTGCAGGACTGGGATTACAAGCAAATGCCACTACACCCAGCTTGGCTTTAATGCGGGTTCTAAGCATCCAACTCAGGTCCTCTCATGCTTGAGATGGAGGTGCTTTTCACACAGAGACATCTCCTCCCACCAGAAAGGTTTGATGAACTCATGGTTTTGGAGATCTGCTGATCCAGGGGTGAGGTTTATCTCAATGATGTGGGTGTCACAAACTCCCATAACCGCATACAAGCCACTGAGACAGTCTAACTGCTTTTCCAAACAGACCCAAATTCATATAGCATAAACCTCCTAACCTATCAATTTATTAATCCATGAACTGATCCACTAATTAGTGCAGAGTCATTACGACTCAACCACCTTTTAAATGTTCTTCTTAGTCTATCTTCTTAATACCTGCCAAAGGGGATGATATACAAGACAAATTTTTGACTGCCCTACAATCCAGAAATAGAAAGTTCCAGCAAAGCTGTAGGATTTGGAGTGTGTATGTTAACCAGATCGTCAGTGGTTGGAAATCTTACTCCTAGAGAAACAATATCAAAAAGGGCAGCAAAGTCACAAGGCTGAGCCGTCTTGTGCTGGGAGTCGAACATCAAGGCTGCACAGGGAAATGAAGCACTGCACACCTGCTGCATGATTACATTTCGTCTACACACTTGCTCCTGAAGGTGACGTATGCAGGACAAGCAAAGCCCTTGGCTGGTGCGGTCAGGACTTGGGCCAGAGAACTAAATACATTTCCACTTACAAAAACCACTCTTCCCCAAGGTGCAATTTGCTCCTTAGTAAATGCAGACTGATATTACTAAGAACATGTTTGATTTCATAGCTGCCAGCATACTTGGAGTGCTGTGTCCTCAGGAGTTCTGCAGGACTCTGTCTGGTGACCTCAAATAATGTGCATTGCTTCCACCCCATGCTCCCACGGATACAGAGTCCCAAACAGACCTGTGCTTTTGTGGTTTGATGACATGTAACAGCTCTCAGATGAGGACATTTAAATACCTCAAGAATGACTTTATGCTTGAATTCAGGAGAAAGTAAGAGGCAAGGGCCATAGGCCAATTTCCAGCTCAGGTGCTATCTTTGGATCATGTTGTGCTATCTGACTTCGACTTGAAATGTTCCCCCTGGAGAAATACAGACCCACCCCCAGGACAAGGTGATAGTTCAGTAAGTGTCTGCTGTAAGGAAAGCCTGCCCTGCCCACTGCAAACGCCCTGCTCTCTCTTAGAAGGAGGTGGATCATGTATAACTACAAAGCAGGTGAAAGACAATGAAAGAAAAATCAGCTTCTTTTCAAAGGCAGCAAAGACAAAGCAGGCACTCTGTCCTCTGTCAGACTGTAGTGGTCACTGGTCACTCGCTTCTCTGCTTGCAGCATGGCATCTGCTCATATCCCTTGTCTGAATGTACCTCTCAGGGCCTCCAACTGCAGGGGTACCATAACAAGATATTTGAGGATGAGGGCAACCCAGTGTGCCTTTCCTGACTGACATGTGCCAGGGTAAGGTTAGAGCCTGAAGATATTCGAGTTAGTATAGACTCCAATGCTCTTTTAGGTTACTCCCTAGCACATAGCCAAGAGTGTCCTGCCAACCCTGGAAACATGTAACAGAACTAGTGGCAAAAGGCAGATGAGAGTCCTGATTCCCTGACGACTATTGGTGAAGAACGGTCCTGGCTTTCCAGGCTGATTCCTGTCATGTACTTTCATCCGACTGCTATGGTAAGCTACTTTGCCCATCCGGGACATCTGAAAGCAACCCTTAAATTCCCAGATTTCTCCTCTCTGGATGAAGTGCCTCTCAGGAATTTCTGTCATCACGCTTTAACCTCTCGTGTAAATGACAATGACATCCTCCTAATCTGTCCTTGAAGGGTAACTGAGCTCAGCTTCCAGCTATCCACAGAGCACTGCTGATGTTGCTCAGAGAGAAGCCTTGCAGGAAGGATGTCGGAAAGGAGGTGGTTCATGTGCTTTCCTCCCCAGAGGTTCCTTTAATTCTCTTTAATGCAGTAATTCATTTTATGAGGACTCTGGGCCCCGTTTTAGGGCAGTGAGGTGACATTTAATGTGAACACAATCGTGATACATGGGGAAGTGGGACAATGGAGTCAGAAGTTGAATCAGATCAGCCAGTGCTAGGAAAAGAAGGCCCAGGTTTCACTCAGCCCCAAGACTGCACAGACAGAAGCCACTGGGACAGATAGTACTTGGCAGGCATCCAGGGAGAGGCTGGGGATCAGTGGTCTCGGAGAAAACAAGGAAGCTCAGCAGGGCTTGGTCCAAATACTAGCTTCCTACATCTGGAGATGGGCATGAGCTTCGAGAGGAGACACATTTGGACGAGCGACTCCAGCAGGGGAGGAGAGGAAGGGCTGAGGTAGCAGAGTGAGTAGAGGTGATAAGGGCTAAGGGACCAGAGACCTGAGACAAGTGGTCATGGTACATTGAACTGAGGGTGTTCCCACCACAGCACTCAGGGTGTCTTCTGACTCTCACTGGAACGTGGGGGGCTGGGGCACTTTCTGGCTGTGGGCAGTCACGAGGCAGGCATGGAGCTTCCTCTACCACCCAAGAGGAGGCTAGGAAATCTGAAGAGGGGTTGCATGCAGTGTACTCATGGCTAGCTCATTAAAGTAGCGTCCCTGCTGTCTTTTGCTCTATGTGCTGTGCATGCCCACATGAGAGGGGACAGAGCAGGGAAGGGGCAGCTAAGCATTAGTCTGAATGACAAACTCATGTCTGAAAACAGCAAAAACATATAGATGGCCAATCAGCAGACAAGTGAAGTTTTAGAACAGTTAAAACTGTATTTCCTTCTTCAAGTCAGGTTCACGTTCCCATGGGAGTGGAACAGCACCATCCATCAAGAAGCTAACACAATAACTTTGCTCAAGGGCCAAGGTCTTTCTAAAATAACTAACTTTGCTCCTCCATAAAGTTATAAGAAAAATCATGTGGCAAACAGTTGCTCACTGGCACCAAGAGCCCAACTTGGTCACTGTATACACCTGGTTGGATCTGTGTACAACACACACACACATCTAAAAGTATATATACACATATATAGCCATCTATCTATCTACAGACACATATCTGTAAATATATATGCACATATATAGCCCCCTCTCTCTATCCATCCACACCCCCCCCCACATACACACACATCCAAATACTGGATAGCTTCAGTCAAGCCTGAAGCTATAAATACAGTGATAACCAAGCCTGAGAAGGTGCTACAGCTTCACCTTGGTCAGCAGCACCATGACCTCCAAACATACATCTAGCAATGCCTAGAACAGACTCCGGGCTGTTTGCTCCCTGAGGTGACTGAAAGGCATGACAACTGAAAGACTTTTAGATCAGGAAAACAATCCGGTCATCAATCAAACTTCATGAACCCTCACCATGGAAAACCTTCTGCCAGAACAGACCTCTCCCTAGATTTCCAGATAGAGCAGAGCCAGTCTAGGAGTGTGGGGTGGAATTTCTCTGCCAGTAGCGGGTAGCGGGATGTGGCTCCATAAGCCTACCCCAGACCTCCAATCTACAGAACTGTGGGAGAGAACACTCTAGTGCTGGGTAAGCCACAAAACATATGCTAATTCTTGTGGCAGTCATACCAAGCTCCCGTGCCCAGCCTGTCTCAATAATACCATATTTTCTGTGAGTTAGCAAACCCATCATCCTATTTCATTCTTGAAGCTGACCCCATTTCCCTGGCTAGATCTCTGTTGCTTTACATTTCGTATTTACCTTTTCCAAATAGTTTCCAAGGAGGTGTTTGTGTTGGGCAAACATAAACACAATCCAAGTCTAACTAACTTCTGTGTGCAAACATTAGGCAGGACAGCCACTGGTAAATGTTTTTATAGATATGTATTCCCACATATCTTGCTACCCTGACAAGAAGAGTTGGTGCCAGATTCAGCTTTCCTGGGCTTTTCTTTCAGGAGCTATAGTATTAGCCATTTCTGATGACATAACTTGAGGTTCTGAGTTAAGCTCAGCTGAATACAGACTACCCAGAGAATGAGTGTGTGATGCTAAAGGTGTGTTCAACATGAGGTCCCACATATCTCTGCCTCTTGAGAGTCTATGTCTCTCCAGGAGTGTGCCAGATAGCTGTGAATTGTGAAATCTGAGTTTGACCAGTTAGCTAAGCTCCAATATGCTTAGCAGAAACAAAACACTAGTAGAATTATAAAATTCAGCTATGTGTTTTAAAATCAAAAATTGTGAATTTTTGTGGGTACCCATGATGCAGGTTTGTGAACATGCACATGCAAAGACCTACATTCAGAGACCAGAGGACTGACTATTTTATACAGTTAGTTCTATCTTTTCACCTTTAGGTGGTATTGGGGATTGAACTCAGGTCCTCAGGCTTGCATGGTAAATGATTTACTCCTTGAGCCACCGAGTCCAACACAGATTTAAGGAAAAATTTAAGCGAATGTATTGAATAACATTCATATGAAGATACTTTTGAATTTATTGAAAGTCAATATTCCCTTAGTGGCTAAGAACATCTCACAGAGAATGTTCAAGCAAGTAAGCAGCAGGAAAAGCTCACTCTAACATGAATTTATATGGAACTTCAAGAAGGAGGCAACTTAGGTGTCTGTCCTGTGCTCTGAGAAGCAACAGGAGTCTGCAGTCCTAGTCTGCAGTTGTGACCCAGCCACAGAAGAAGCAGGGTGTGACTGCCTCACCAAATAAGGTACCAAGCCACGGGGCTAACATAGACAAGAATAGTGGGCTAATGTAACTTGTAAGAGTTAATAAGAAGCTTGAGCTACTAGGCCAATCAGTTTATAACTAATGTAGACCTCTGTGTGATTTCTTTGGGACTTAACGACTGAGAAAACCAGGCAGGACAGACAACAGAACAAGATGCCATTTCAGAGTAATGGGCACCACACTGATGGGTTTAAATTAAGATAAACCTGAATAATAAGCTACATCTGCAGACATCTCAACAAACCAGCACTGTGGTTTGCTGTTTTGTGTACAAAATTAAAACAAGCTAAAACTTAATCTCTTCTGGTAGCAAAGCAGCGATGATCTTTTAATTCATTCATTGGTCTAACCCAACACTACTTAAAATTCTATTCGATGTCTCATAAGTTCCCTGTTCTTTCAGAAGAAATAACAAACCAGTTGTAGTAGTCAAACGGCATTAGGAAATCTCTCACTAACAGTGATTTTTTGAAGTAACTCCAAGATTGAGATTTCTCTAAAAAATTATCTGGAAAATTAACTGAAGCACTTAGGGAATTATGTTTTGCATATTTCAATGTGAAGTGTATTTTAAACATTAATTAGTTAAATTACTGGTATCACTCAAGAGATAAAACAGCAATCTCTTTGGAGACAACAAGCAAAAGGAAGGCGGAGACTGATTTCCTTTTATCTGACAAACTCAAATGAACAAAGTAAGGTCGGCAACAATTCACTCACCCCAAATACCTCTATAGCAATGGTCCAACTCACCCCAAATACCTCGATAGCAATGGTCCACTCACCCCAAATACCTCCATAGCAATGGTCCACTCACCCTGAATACCTTCATAGCAATGGTCCACTCACCCTGAATACCCCCACAGCAAAGGTCCACTCACCCCAAATACCTTCATGGCATACTCTCTCACATATAAAACTATGATGTGCAGGAAGCACTTTCTGTGTAAACTCATGTTATTTGTGGTTATCAGAACCAGCCCTCTCATGTCTGCACCTTTTGCCTACAAGGTGGGAATGCCTTTGATGGAGATGCTTCCCATCAGCTGCTGATCACTGGTACCCTAAACAGTGGGTAACTCATCAGGCAGAAAGGATTAGAGATTTACCACAGTACTCAAGACAATACAAACCAGACAGGGAACCTAGACAAGCTAAGACTCCAGAGTTAGCAGAGCAGCTCACACTTGGAACTCTAATTCCTGTACATCATCCACACTCAGATCTTCTGGGGTTTGTTTGCTCATTTCTGAACAACACTGACAGGTGTTACTGCTTTGTTTTCTCTGGTGACAGAAAATATGGACATCTAATTAGGAAGAAGAGCGTGGAAACAAGAAAAGAATTCATGCTTGAAGAATGAATAAGGACCTAGAAAATCCAAGAAACAAAGGGATGAACCAGGCAAGACATTCGGTGTTAGGTAAGGGCAGGTTTCACACCACATATCCAGTGTATACGGTACACATATCCCTGCCATATGGTACTATGGTTATTTTAGAAAGTTTCCCTAACTAAGATCATTTGAAGTGTCATAAAGGGGTGAAGAACATAAGATATTTAGAAACTTATCCGTAAAAATGTAGCTCTGGATTTGTTTAGAACAGAGATAAACGTCCTCTAGATTTTAGAAAGCTTTGACAGTCAACTGATGACATCATGGCAATGGTTGAATGATATCGAGGGGATTTGATGCCTTACCAGAATTATCTCTGTTGCTTTCCTATCAGAAGTCTTAAAATGGGCCAGTCACATGTCCTCAGCAGATCACCTGATGCCTGCCTTGGTCCTGAACTCCTGCTTCATGTCTTCAGAAGATGGGGTTCCTCCTCGCAGATTTCACTGTGTAGCTACAGCCAGCTTCCCTGCACAATGTGCATGGTGGCACCCACCATGAGAGGTCACCATCTTCTTTCTTTGAAGGGAAGCGCCCAGTAACCCACCGAGTCTACATGAGGGACATTGTCACATGTCATCTACTAGAGGAATCCTCTTTAACCCAAGAATACGGATTTGAATTGTCTCACATGGCTTTGGAGTAGTTGCAGATTTCATTTGTTATAAATGCAGCCGTTTTGAGCAGTTTCCTGCACCGGTCGTGAGCAGGGCACCACTGACCTATGGTAGGTACTAGTTTACTCTGAAGACCCTAACACACCTGTGGTGCTTTGCACTTTGATAACAGAGCAGAGACTCCCATTCCTTCAATCTTATAGGTAGAACCTATGCAACCCATCTGCTTCTTGAGTCAACCATTTGCTACCCACTCTCCTCTGAGAATTATTGACAAGTGAGCTCGTGCTGATCACTCTTCCAAAACCAGCCTGCCCTGCTCTTAAATAGCTCCAGAGTTAGAACACATTATCTGGTCACTGTCACAAAGGCTTGGTCCTTTCCTGTGTACTGCTTGTAGAAGAATGGACTAGGATGAGTATCTCACTCATCTCTAGGCTATCCTCGCATGCCACTCTGACTCCACAGGGTCAGGTTTTATAAAGGAAACTACCCTCAAAGCATCTGCTGGATACAAAGGGGCTTACTTGTCTCTATGCCATCCCTAAGCCCTATCTGCAGCCACCCTGAGAAGAGTCATTCATCAACACAACTGGAGTTAGGTGGGTCCTCAGAGGATGCTGAGGAGCTCTGGGAAATATGTGACATTGCATTATGGGACCCACAAAAGCCACACTTCTTTCGTATGTGGCTGGCTATTTTCTTCCTGTTTTATATGGGACCACTGAGAATGGCCAAGTCCATGTAAAATAAATGACCCCATTCATCACATCACCCCGGTGCAGTGACACTACTAAACGTTCTTTGAAAACCAAGATGGATACACACAAATAATGTGTAAAGCACTGGAGATCTGGGAGACCCGCAATGGCCTCTTCCAGAAAATCCAAAAACTGACCCCATGCAGTCAGTTCCTGTGGGCAGTATTAAATGTCAAAACCTGGGCTTTTATCTTCCTGTACCATGAGCCTTGCTGCTTACTGTCCAGTGTAGACAACACAGAGGATCCAGCTACCCTCTGTTCATTCAAAGGTGAGAGAGGTCTTCTCCAGCAGGGGGACCTGGAGATTAGCCTGTTTCATCTGCTCTAGCGGGAAGGTGGTTTATGGTGCAGGACACAAATTCTTTCTCAAGGGGTCTGATGCTGAGAGAGACTGTGTGCACAGGGATCTCCAAAGCTATGAATGAAGGCCAGCAGCTCAGTGCTGCTCAGACAAACCTCTTGGGCCTGCATCTCCATGCTAGGTTTCTCACCTAGAGTCACCGTGAGGTCACTCGAAGAAACAGTGTCCTTACTGGCTATTCACCTTGCACTTATCTAGCCCCTACCTGCCTTGTAAATTGCTCGCACACAACTAAAAATAATTCCCCCTTTTCTTCAGTTTTCTTTTCTCTAGACTTAGTTATCTATACTCACTGTGGTTTGAAAATATTAAATAGAAAATGCCTGAAAAAAATCCACAAGTTTAAATGTACTGTTCTGAGTGGTGTAAGGAATTCCGGTCTCACGTCACTCAGTTCAACACAGGACGTGAATCCGCTCCTTATCCAGGATGTCCAAGTAGCTGAAGTCGTCACGATCCTCAGGTCACTGTTGATGGGTCATATTTCTTGTTTGCCCGGTCTTTTATGGTAGCCCAAGCATACACCGTATATTGCAATGGCTATATTGGCATGCCTTTCCTTTCGTCAGGTAGGCATGGCATCAGCTTACAACATCACTAGCAGAAGGATGAAGACAGTAGGGGAAGATATCACAAGAGAATGGGTCTCTTTCACATGACCTATGACATTGTCATTGCTACACAGTTTTGTTTCATGTTGTATGTTCATGCGAAGTTTAGTCTCCACAACTCATACCTTACCATAGGTAGGCATGCACAAGTAAGCATCCTATGGAGGATTCAATACATCCAAGGTTATTGGTACCCACAGGGGCCTTGGAACATAACCACAGAGCTTGAATGTACAGGGGATGAGAAATGAAGACACAGCACTGTTTTCCCACTGGCTCTGAGATGGCATGCGCTTCAGTAATCTCTGGGAAGAACAGAGATTATTGTACTCTTGTCAATCCCCTTGTCCTTCAGAAAGTCTGCAGTGGTCCGTTTGTCTGACATCTATGCCAGAGACCTCTCTTCCTATAGGCTCTCAAAACTGAGATGCTTCCATCCTTTTCCCACTATGCTTCACAGGAGCAGATGTCTTCCTAGTTCCTAGAGTGCAGGCTAGTGGCAGAGACCCTTCAGCAGATGGTACTTTCTATATAGCCTTTGGTCTGATGAATTCCTGTTCTAAGCTGTCAGATCAGGCTGAGGAAGAGACCTGAATTTAATCATTTGATATGTCTCCTTGCCCACTAAACATTCATAAGAAAGCATTTTGCTTTTGAGAGGTGGTCTGTAACCAGGTTAGTCACCCAACAAATACATCCAAGTCTGAAGCTTAGCAGGGTGAAGTTTCTGGGGCCACCTTTTTCTTCTTACTGTTGATGGCAGTTTGAGTCCTGCTATTTGTAGCCAATCGAAACCTATTAGATATTTTCCACTTGCTGGTTCTATGTTATTATGAAAAAGATATTTTATTTCCATTTTAATTGCTAACCCAATACTGATGGCATAAATAAAACTTTGGAGGAACTGATGCAGAAAATACATAAAAATATTTTATACTGCAGAATAACATGCATAAAGTAATGGATATATAGTTTAATAAAATATTCTGGTATATATGTCAAAGCAGTTTGAAAGCTATCCACTATAATCTTAGCATTTGCATGTTGTGGTTGAGAGGCAGTAATGGAGCAGGTAGATCCATGGGAAGAGTTAGATTTTTTTTTCTGAGTGACACTGAGACTTTAATAAATTTGGATATCTGTGATATAGATATTATTTAAAACAATATCACACAGGACTATGCAGATTGAAGAGACTGTTCAGTGAGAAGCACTGGCATCTTTGCCTTGATATCTTAGGGTTTTTCTGCACAATGCCTTGGCCATGTGGGCCATATATGGAGGATCTTATCTGTAGAAATGTGTCCTGAGTTTGAGGTAGAGTCCATGACACACAGAGGGCATCACTCAGATGTCTTTCCCTAGAGGTGACCCAATAGCTGATGCATGCAGAAACTGAGCTCACACCTGCCCCAGGGAGAAAGAGCCCATGCTATCAACACTACAACCTGACACATCATCCAGCTTTAAAATGGTGAACCTTGTGTTAGAGCAAGATCCAAAGTCAGTAAACACAAACCCAGCGAAACAAGAAGTAGAAATGGGAGGTGAATTAAATAGACACGACGGTATTAAACAACAAAGAAGGATGTTATTGATTGTGTCTGAAAAACGCCAGTTGTGGGGTGCTCCCCTAGAATTTCGTTCTCTCTCCAGGGAGGCTGTATGTTGTGTTAGAACAGGACATAGAGCGTAGAAACTCTTAGACTGTGACACCATAATTTCTAGATGGCCATGGAAAAGTCATAGAGCCCTTATGTGCTTATGAGAAGAAGCAGAGAGGAAATCAATGTTACCCACTCAGCACATTTAGAAGTCAGGTGTGGTGGGTGGAAAGGGAAGCAGGGACAGCAGCATGGCTTCCAGGACAGCTCTCGGCCGCACCTATGTTAGAACCCTCCATGTTCAGGAGCCATGCTGCAGTTTGGAGAACTGCTTTGAACAAATCATTAAAGGAGGAAGCGGGAGTCCAGGATTGGTTTTGCCTGAAATCGGAAGTGTCCCCTCTCCTGTCTGTCTGTTTCCCAGGGGGACCACGGGAATGCAAGGACTCTAAGTCACTTCCTGTATAGAGCCTTGAAAATAGCTCCAGGGCTCTTCCTAGGTCTCTAGAAGGATCAAAAAAAATGAAGCCCTTGCCCACTGGGAGGAGGGAGTGAGGGTGGGTGGGAGGAGGGGTAGGAGGAAAGCTGTGGTTGCAATGTAAAATGAAACAAAACAAAACAAAAAACAACAGAAAAAAAATAAGAATGAAGCCTTCGTACTCTCCAGAGTTTCTGGGATACACTCACTCCTCCCTTCAACCATGCAAGACCTGTAAGAGCTCAGTACTGGATGTTGACAGAATTTTCTTCAGACTTCATTTCCTTTCTTTCTTTTGATCTTAATCTCAATACTTCCCTCTTCCCTTTCTCCTCCTTCCTCTTTCCCTCTACCCCCTCTCTACCCTTTCTCCCCCTCCCTTCTCTCTTTCTCCACCCCCTCCCCCGCAGCCGCCCCCAAGGTTCATCAGCTCCCATCTTGATCTCTGATTCTTCCTACATGGAAGGAAGGAAGGACTCCACCTGCTCCCATGTCTGAACACTGTCAACCTCTGGAGAACAGATGTTGTTTGGGACGGTTACAGCTCCAATCCCCCAGCCGCCTCTGCCCTCTTTTAGAAGATGACACTTCTGAATATAAAGAAGGACTTACAACCTCTGTGGGGAAGAAGTTCTCCTTTCTATCAACACTGCAGACACACTTATCAATCAGACTGAATCACCCACAGTGCCCACTATTGAGAGGAATGGCTGCCAGCTTCCCTCCAACCCTGAGTTTTGTGATGGAGCTTCCTCTTTATCTCAGGACATCTCCTGGTTGTCTGTCGCTTGTTTTTCAGGGAGACTGTGCTCACCTGACTGCATTGTCTCAGGTGCCCGACCTGAGTTCTGTAGAGCATTGACCGTGGCCACCAGATGGGTGTCATCCTTGTATCTCCAGCTTCCATGTTGGAAGCCGAATGTGTACTACAGTCCTCAGAGCAAAAATAGCTCCAACGTCTACTCCCTATAAAGGCATCACAAAGTTGCCTTCGGGTGGCATGGACTATCTGTTTAGATGATGTCCAGGTGGCTACAAGTCATCATATCTAGTCAGTGCTTGAGGAAGAATAGCCAGTATTGTGGGGTTTCCTTCCAATGTCAGATCCTGAAAAACGTGACCTGGTGTCTCAGCTCCACGATGCTAATAAGGATGAAGGAATAAGGTACCTCATGCACATATAGTGGCTATTTCAGAGGAAGACTTCAGGGAATGGGTGGAGCAAAACATTCAGTTTCTGTGGACATCTGGATGTCAGGGCGTTTGGTGGTCTAACAGACTTCACATACATTCTCAGGGATGATCAGCAGTCAGCGACAGCTCAGCCCATTGCAAAGATCATGTGTCTGTGTTGACAGCCAAGAGACAGGTAAATGAACAGAATCTTTTCATACTGGAAATGAAGCAACCGTCTTTAGTTTTTATGCTCACGCTCTTAGAGTTATTACCACCAGACTAGCCATGAACCCAGACTCTTGGCAAGGGGACAGCGCTTGTCTGACGCATTGCTTCATTTATTTTCTGCCATTCTTTTCCCCAGCAGGACATATCCTGTGACGAGGCCCATATTTATGATAACAGAAACCACAGTGCACCCTTCCTTATCCGCTCAGTGGATATGCGTTGAAATGTGTGGGTGATTTATTTGCTGTCTTCAAGAACAGAGAAGCAATTCAGACACATTGCTGTATCATATTCTCCTTAGGACTATTAAGTCTGAGAGGAAAGCCCGTGACGCACCATAAAATATCGCAAATCCAGGTGATTCAGAGCTGCCCTGTGTCTACAGCGGCTGGTGAGTTCCTCAGCAGAAGGTGATTTGGCCCCTTTCTCACAGTAAATATGAATGCACATATGAGCTAGATGCAAGACGTTGTGACAGACAGCTCCCCTTATCAGTGAAGGCCCTGCTCATCATGGAAGATTGCTTTGACATGGTGACTCAGATGAAAAACGTTCACCTTTCATGATTCGCTCTCCTGGAATCAACGCTTATTTCTACCCCATCCCCCAGGGGTGAGATGTTGCCCAAATCTAATAGTGAGAAAAGCGTGCATCCCATAACGCACTCACCCCAGTTCTCTGGACTTCCATGAAAGTTGCTCTTTGGAATGACTTCTCCCACACGGCCAGCTCACTGCCCAGCTCCACGCTGAAGACGTGGCTCCTCCCATGGCCGACCAGGACACTGAAGCAGTATGGCCTGGGGTCTTCACAGTCAAAATCGTGGAGACCCAAATACAAGTTTGCCTGCAGCCAGTAGTTGTCCGAAAGCCAGAACTGAAAAATAGCGTGGATTGGAAATGGGTCAGGATTGAAGGCTACACCTAGGCTACAGAACCCAGCCTACTACTGGGGAAGAGGGTTGCATTTGCCTGGTTGGTGCAGGTCACCTCTTCCTCACAACCACCAAATGGAATGAATAATGAAGCACAATTAAGAAAAATTCAGAGGCAGAAATTGGGGTTTAATGTGAAGGCCAGGAAAGCAAAACGGCCAACCCCTGGCTATTTTTACCTTTACCTTAGTCTGAAATGAGGTTCCTGCCTCAGGAAATCTCAGAAAGACACTGAGAGTGAGCGCTGTCTCTTCTCGTTTTATAATCCTCTCTAGTTCTGGGCTTAGGGTGTGTACCACTACTGCCTGGTTTCTATGGCAAGCTAGTGTGGCTGCTGGGATAAAAGGTGTGTGCCATTGCTGCCGGGGCTGTAAGGCTGACCGGTGGGGCTGTTTTACTTCTCTGACCCTTAGGCAAGCTTTATTTATTAAAATACAAATGAAATGCCACCACACTGTGCCTCAGCAACATTTTCAGAACCACAGCTGAAGCAAATAGAAAGGAGGAATGTTCAGGGTCTCCTGACTGTCCTGTTCCCACTGAGCAACTCGCAGCTGTATCTTCCAAATATGTTTCTGATGTGCTTGTTTAGAGGCAGTCAGTTCCTCGGGGATTTCCCCTGTCAAGGTTAGTTACAGGGACTAGATGCCTGCCACCAGTTGTTGCCACTTTCAGAGGAAGGGCACAGAAGCAGGCAGCAGGGAATACTGGCAGGAATCTTCTGGGATTGGCCAGGGTTCTAAGGAGGAGTTCAGGTCCAGGGCTGCAGGATGGTGGCTATTGTAAAAACTCTGAGTTTTGAGGTGAATTGTTATCCAACGATAGGTCTCTAATGCAGAGGCAAAAGTATGCTCTTGTTCTTATAACTATTTTTTAACCATAAATTGTAGCAAAGGAGTTCATGACTGAATGAGTAAATCTTAACTGGGGGCGGGGCAAGGGACCATACTTAGGAAACTGAGCTAAGAGGTATGAATGCAGAGCACGATCCTCCACATTAATAGGTTCATCCCAGCAACTATGTATTTAAACTGTCTGCCCTAACAGCGCTGAAGTGACAGGAACACAGATCACTAAGATGCATCTAGCCTGCTATCTAATAACTCTACACAACCGGCGAATAAAATGCAGTTTATAAAGGATTGCTTCAGAATAGACTATGAAACGCTGCACAGTAATTCACATATCTGGCCACAAACCAACATTCCCAGGGACGTTTGTGTCAGGAGAACTCAGTTGTGAGACATCTCACAGCATGTAAAATTAGAGCTTTTTTCGCCTTTGGTGAAGCTCCCTCCAGATGATCACAACACAGAGAAGGTTGAGAATCCCTGTAGGGCCTGCCCCTGGCCCGAATGAGCTGGAAACTAGAGTCCATGTCACAGGGACATGAGAGGAGTGGTGGCGGCACATCTAGCAAGCTTTCCCCACTGCACAGGCCCTGCCATCACTCTGCCAGCTCTTAGTTTGAGACCAGTCTGGGCTGCGTAAGACTTCAGTAAAAAAGAAAAAGAAACCAACAAAACAAACAAATAAAAGGTCAAACAAAACTTCCAACAATATAACTAAAAGAATTCCCTCTATAGCTGAGTGCCCACCGAGTGGCTCACCTTGGTGGGCTATGCATTTACGGATCCTGTCCATTGTTCCAATGACATCTTACCATTAAGGGGAACTGACTTCCTGCCTGTGGATCGGCTATGTCAAACTGTGCAATACACTGGACAATTCTGACAGCTTCATGTGATTACTGTGGATGCCCCCCCCCCAATATCTATGAATACTTCCATCTAATTGGTTAGAATTACTTTACTCATTATTCTGGCCTGCCCAGTTCAGGCTTAAGTAAGAAATCATTTTAGGTCAGAAATTTGAATTTGATTGCTAAAATATTCCTTTACAGGGCTGAGATGGTGGCTACGCAGGTAAGACTGATTGCTGTGAAAGCCTGAGGACCTGAGTTCAAATCCTCTATATGTGTAAAAAAGTCAGGATGACCCTGTGTGTTTGGAGCCCCAGTGCAGTTAGGGCAGAGAGAGGGAGGATGGCTGGAGCCTGCTATTGGTCTACCTCCAGGTTCAGTGAGAAACTCTTTCAAGGGAACAAGGTGGAAAAAAATTAAGAAACCTAGCAAACTCTCCTTGCCTCTGTATATTCAAGGGCGTACTTACACATGCATGCACACCACACACACACACACACACACACACACACACACACACACAATCCACCACCACCATGATCCATCCATCCACCCTAAATACCAGCCATCATTTCATCATTCAGTTACCATCCATCCATCTACTCATCCATCCATTTATCCATCCATCCATCCATCCATCCATCCATCCATCTGTCCATCCATCCGTCCATCCATCAATCCATCATCCATCCATCATCCACCCATCCACCCGTCCATCCATCTGTCCATCCATCCGTCCATCCATCCATCCATCCATCCATCCATCATCCATCCATCATCCATCATCCATCCATCTGTCCATCCATCCATCCACCCATCCATCTATCCTCCTCAATAATCAACAGCATGATAACATACTGGACTGGAACAGCTGGTGGAACAAGAAAGGTTCAAGTTATTTTTCTATCTCAAAATATCCCTCAAAGAACACATTGCTCCTCACACACTGTCAGCTGAAGGGCATCTTCTCTCTATGAGGCACCCTAATGTCCAGGATACCCACCTTGTGAACTTTAAACAGCACCTCACAGAGGTTATAGGCACGTTCTGCTCGTCCCCAATCCAGTGTGCTTACCTGTGGGAGACAAACAGAGACATTGGTGCAGGAAGAGGAAGCTCCTTCAGCTATGAGCTCCAGCACTTACTGTTTCCACAGGTCTCAGTTTAGATGCTAAACTTCCCTTGTCCTGGGTGACAATGAACTTTATATCCTGGTGTGGGTTCTGATTCTGTGTCCTCCTCTAGTGTGTAACAGGGATACGAAGGATACTTTGAGACACACACTGGTAATATGAGAACTTTATACTCCTGAGGATGGTTTTAGGGATCCATTTTTTTTTTTGGATTATCTGTCAATTAAATTTTAGTTTAAATGCAGAAAATGTAGGAAGAGTGGGACAGCATGACAATCAAGCAGACACACTGTTGACCGGCTGTCTGTTACTCAGGCCTGAACTCCCTAGACGTTTCTGATTCAGAAATGACAGGAAAATTTACCTCACCAATTTACCTGAATGTGTTTTTGGATGGTTGGGCACACCACAGCTCATAACTATTCATTTTTGAGTGATGTGTTATGATTTGTAATTTAAACTCACACATATGACCTCTGAGTTAAAGTGCTTCTGGCAAACATGTATACATATATTCTCAGCAGAGTGAGAGATTTGGATCTCTTCTGAGGACCATGCACTTAGTCTTACAATCAGTAAACTTAAACAGGAGTTTTCCGTGTTGTCTTTGAGGCACTGAATCCCCAGGTATTTAATCAGTTGGTGGCTTCTTGGCCATCATCCCACCACATAAAACATTGCCAAGGTGCTGCTGAGGTCAGAGAACTAGCCCACAGTGAACGTGACACAGAAACAACGCCGACATGTTACCGCTTAACCTGCCATTGCTCCAGAACTCACTGCTACTGGAAATGAACAACAAAAATACTGGAAAATTACAGCTTAATAGAAAGCAAGTAGGATAAAAGTGCTGACGTGAAGCTGGCTTTTGAGTTAGCCTTTAGGCCTAGCATGGTTTCTGGGATCTGCAGATTCTGATTGGTCTTACTGCATCCTTCAAATTCAAAATGTCTAAGACTTTTACACCATTTTCTAAAGCCAAGATGCTCAAGGGTCCCAAGACAGCATTGCTCTGTCTCAAAGACAATGCTCACTGAATCGGAAGCTGCTCCTGCCCTCCTGTTCACGTGGATAAGGGAGATACAGATGCTTCTCAAGGTAGAGCCCCAGGGTTGTTGGTATTACTAGACAAAAATAAACCATACATGGACAGGCACCATGCGCAGCATTCCCATTAGAGAAGTGCTGATTATTTTGAGAGAATTAACACACAAAAAAACCCCAAAGAAATGACTAAACACATTATTCGGAGACATGTTCCCTTAATAGCTGTTGTGATGTTTAAATATGCATTATACATATTCATAATTTTGCCTTTTGAAATGTAGTTTGTAAAAGAAGAATTTCCCATGCCATTTTTTTTTTCAGAAATAAAATTCAAATGGTAGCTTGGAATCTCAGTGTGTAGATTCATCATTTTTGTAAGCCTGCCTGAACTTTATGCTGGCCATTTTAGATTGCGGCTATATTTTAATCATTCTAAAAGTGCCCTGATTATCCCATTGAGAACATTATGCTCTGATATCCTGTTGTTATCAAATGCATCTTCCTCATTAGTCTATCATCAGTATATGGCAGAATAGCCTTCTTTCTGAGCTGTGTTCTTAAGCAAGGGCAGGAGGAGGTAGCGGCTCTTATGTTTTGCTTCCTCTGCTATATTCAAGGTATTTTCTGGGCACCTGCTTTCCTTCTGTTTTAATGTTCCTACCAGGAGGTCATGCCTATCCTGTTGGGATGACCCCATCTCCACTCTAGCCCCCAAGTTCCCGGAAGTGACTGATGCTCCCAGCTTCTGTTGTTGTATAAATCATGTCCTGCCCTTCATCACCTTGGTCACTGTGACAGATTCAGGGAAGAGACTGCTGCAGTGATGGAGATGAGGTAGAAGGGCTAAGATTTCTATGAAGACATATTTATTTCATTATTGGACCTGAGCATTGCTGGAAGTCATAATAGAACATCGGTAGCTGATGATGTCTTGATGACACCAGTTTCTTTGCTATAACAAGTTACACAGATGCAAAGTAACCTGAAAGGGGGGGGGTGTGGAGGTGGGGGAGGGGGAGGAGTCAGGAGTTATGTGACTGTCTTCTATTACCTGCTTTTTCTTTAAGCCTCAAACTCGGGCTGCTTAAAAAAATATAGATCTTTTTCTTTATTCCCTTTCCCTGGGATTCCTGAACTCTTCTTACAGGCTTAGCTGAGACACAGACTGGAAGTCTTCATATCCTGAGAAAAGACTCGGTAGCCATGTACCTGGGCCCTCACCCTTCACTCACCTAACACTGCATTTCCGTAGGCCTTTGCTCGCCCACTGTACCCGGGTCTGCTATCCAGCAGGCCCTGGGAGAGAGGGCACGGACCACATGCTCAGAGAGGAGCGTGTGTGCTAGCAAAGTCCCACCTTGAGGCTGAGCCAGTACTCAGACTTGCTAGGCTGCAGCCAGTCTGGTTCTAGCCTGCACAGCCTCCTCTCCCTATGTGACTCTGGGGTAGAGATCTCTAATCCAGCAGAAAGGCAGACAGGAGGAGTCTTTCAATTTCTCCTTGCAGAAAATATTTGTCATATTCTGCATGGTTCTTTTCACTTTTTATTAGTTATAGCTCTAAAACCTGACGGTGAGTTCTGAATTCTGAATGTAAGTCTTTCAGCGCTTATCCTGATATCCGCATTGCTTGAGTAGAAAACAGTTGACAGAAAGAGCTATTTGAAATACATTCACATATTCATAATAGAATATACCTGCAAAGTTCAGAAACGTCGCTCTGCCTGGTCAACAGTATTCTGACAAAAGTGACGGTCTAGTGAGCTCTGCAGGTTCCTGCCTTGGTGCTCAGGGGCAGATACCGCGCCTGCCAAGCTCACCAAGACAGAGGTCCTTGGCCCTGCAGTGTTTCAGATGAAGCTCAATGACCTCAAATTTTAGCTTCTAAGTAAAGTGACATGGGCTCTCTAGTAGGGCGTGTGAGGTGGTCACCTCAGCTTCTACTGACACTTGTGAACCATGGAACCTAGATGAGCCTAGGACTAAGCATCCAGGCACACTGCTGAGAAGCTGCATGGGCACACCATTCTCGTCCCATGGATTTGTGAGGAAACTCAGAGACTCTCCAGCTTTTGAGAAGGAAAGAAAGACTGAGGAGAGAGAATGGTACTTTGGATAAAAACACTCTATTTACACCACAGACATGCATTTAATTATTGCTATCTTTACAAAAAAGAGTTCCTGATTTTGCAAACCAGGTTCTCTGTGCTGTCATTTCCTCAAGTGAAAGGGTCCCTCATAAAGGAAGCACAACTTCTTTCTGCTATAGTACTTTCATGGTGACCCTCTCAGGGAAGGGATAAGACATCAAACAGAGAGAAGGAGCACGCAGCTCAGCTGCGCTATCATCTAGCTAGCTTCTCTAGACAGCGGCTTCATAGGCCTTGACAGTAACTTCCCCTGGTGATGCAGAATCAATGCAAGCAGAGACTAGGCCAATGGATTCCAGACCCCCGCAAAGGTGCATTGCAATGAAGACAACCAAGCAGACACTCGTGGGAGAAGAGAATAGGGATTGCTAAATCACACGTCCTTGCTCCTCCAAACAGTGGCACTTGATGACTTTCTGACCTGTCTGGCCAGTTGTGGCTTTCGGCAGAGCCATACTTTTGACGATAAGACACACTATGTGGATTTCTTTTAGGGTTACCATGGGATTGATGCCAAATCAGGATGATGCAACAATTCTACAGTGGAATCATTCTGGCCGGCATTCTGCCAACTTTAGTCAATTCAGTTCTTTCCAGATAAATGTAGTGGGAGCTGCGGGCTGTGTTCCTGCCCTCCCAGTTCCTGGTCGCCTGGCTAGCTTATGCCCCAAAATAACGACACAAAAATTGTATTCTTTTAAACACTGCTTGGCCCATCAGCTCTAGCCCTTACTGGCTAATTCTCATATAGCGATCAACCCATCTCTAATAATCTGTGTAGCATCAGTCTTACCGGGAAAGATTCAGCATGTCTGACCTGGCGGCTTGCTTCATTGCGTCTGGCCAGGAGAGGGGAGCATGGCCTCTGCTCCAGAGAGCAGAGCTGTCGAGTCTGAGCTCACTTCCTCTTCCTCCCAGCATTCTGTTCTGTTTACTCCACCCACCTATGTTTTAACCTATGAGGGCCAAGCAGTTTCTTTATTACTTAACCAATGAAATCAACAGATTGATATATGACACTCCCACATCAGATAAACTTTCACAAATATTAGAATATATCTGCCTAATGGCATTCTTAAAATCACTGCTAATATTTCCTGTGGGCACAAGGGCCTTCAACACATAATTTTTACACTAATGCTACACGATGCTGCTAAAAGGATTTTGCAGCCTAACTTTTAACACCTTTTAATGGAGTTTGAAAACATGAAGAGTTGAAGCATCACCTTTTGGATTCGCATTTACAAGTCAGAAATAAATATTCTATCACTGAAAGTGAGCAGAGCGACAAGCGGGGCTGAGGGTCTCCGTCTTCCATCCCAACGGTCCAGGATCTCTGAGGGTTTTGGAGATGGGGGATAAAGAATGGATGGTGGGGTTCCTTTCTTTCAGACCCTGCTTCTTCTTCAACAGAACACCACACTGCAAAGGATTTGACCTCCATATCTCCCCACCTCTTCCTAGAGGAACTCAGAAAGAAACTGTCCTTGATCGAAGGATATTATTTTTTTAACCTCTTTCTAAATTTCCCATAATAAGAATCTTTAAGTCCTTCTAGGTTCTGTTTCAAACTTCTGATTAGATATGTTGAGAACTAGAGTTTAGTGAATATTTTGCCTTTCCTGTATTGTCAAGGTTTATAAATGCCTATAACTGGCCTTTGGGGTGAAGGCTGATTGTGATGTAATCATTTCGGGAACACTAGTGACAATCATTTAGGAGCATTGGCAGGGTTTCTTCTCCCCAGAAGTCACTTGAGTAGCTTCAAACTCCTGGAACAGGAGATTCTGCCTCCTTCCTCTAGAGAGGACATGCTGACTTTACTGAGATGAAGTCTGCACTATGGAGAGATGGGTGGGTTTCCCGCTTGCTGAATAAAGTCTATACGAGAACAGTAACTTGGGAGCTCCCATCTGAAACGCAGGCCACCGTATATGAGGGAACCATGAGCCCTGCTGGGTCCACACGCTGGGGAACCTGGCACTGGACACTCTGCAAGTCATTAACTGCCTGTCTCTGATCCAGGAGCTTAAAGCTTCATTCAGAGTTAAATAAATAAAATATTCATTAAAACTTAATGCTTTAGATTTAGGCAAAACAAAAACTGTTATTGGAAATTATTAGCAATTCCAAGATATAAACCCTAGGCCCAGGAAACATATATAAATATTTAGGTGTAAATTTACTTACCATATCGTATGCATTGCTATGGCAACAAAAAGCCGTCTAGTATTACTAGTATGATTTTTATCTTTTAAATTTTATGTGCTTCAGAGGCTTCAAATCACGTGCATAAGTAAACCATTCTGTGTTCACTGCGGCCCAGTGGGATTTTCCAGTCGAGATTTATTATCGCTGACAGATAACAGGGGACTACTGAAGAAGAAATGTAAACAAGTAGCCTCATGTCCCTGGATGGTAAGCAGGACAATTATGCTGAGAACTTGTAGCTCCAAGTTATTAACCTGCAGCCAATTCCATCGAGACAAGGGGTGATTCTTCTTCATTGCTCCACGTCATCTTTCCTATCTTGCTTCAAAATACACTTTGGTTATTGTGGATAAAAGATGAATTGTTTAATAAAATATCTAATTTTGTCCAACACCACTCTATTATGCAAGGCCAATTTTTATCTTTCTATTTAACATGTCATAACACGCTGTCTAGGCTGCTTGCAGTGTCTTGTCCTTTTATTTAATAAGGGGCTCGCTGTCTTGAGCACACTGCAAGCGAATGAACCTCCCCTATTTGTCTCTAGAAACAGATAGGTGTTGAGCTATGTCAATGGGATACAAACAAATCTGAAAACCCTGGTTTCATGGTCTGACTTCTAAGCTGCTGTGCTCTGTGCTTTTGTCTTCCTTCTTGCTGATGCTGTATAGGACACAATCAAGGCTTTCAAATTACTCAGAAACTAAAAGTGACCTCCTTCCTTTTTTGCCCTTAATTATAAATGGGAGTAACCATCATGTCTACTTTTAATGGTGTGTCTGGTTACTGTGTCTGCTATCACACTGTCTGACACTGTGAAGATCCTTGTCCTGGATGTCCCTGCTATGTGCTTTGAGCACAGCTGTAGGATTTCACTATCTTCCAATATAAGGGATTACCCAGCCAGAGACCATTCAGCCATCAGAGAGTGTCTATGTCAGTCACTTAACCTCCTAACCAGCAGCGACTTTATTACCCTTTTACAGGGACTGCAATGATAGCTATGTCACCAGAAAATTGAAAATTATCTGAAGGCATAGGGACTGTACAAACGAAAGCCCCTACTTCAGTCTGACTATGGGCTGGATATTCATTCACATACCCCGCTGTTTTCACCAATGGCTTCTTTCAGCATAATTGCCACAGGAAGAACGGAACTTTCCCAGGCCTAGAGGAAGCCAGTGGCACTTGCTCCAGTCACATCGGAGGATCCAGCCAGATGAGCACCACCCCTGTGGTCCCCACTGCTAACAGCACCTGCTTGCTACTGACGTCATTATCCAGGTTATACCTGAGCAGGGGGGAAGACTCTAGCAGTACTCAAAAATACCCACTTACTCTGTTAGATAAAACCCTATCCCTCAACAACTTTAAAGAACATTAATTAGTTGACCTTCAGGAGAATTTAATCAGTGCTTCTGCAAATCTATAGGTGATTGGAATGTGAGAAAATTTACAAGAGTTTTTACATAACAAACACCACTTTGTTGTCCTACTCCAATTGTGGGGGCAGGGAGCACATTCCTGGGGAAAGCCAGGGAAGGTAGCAGTAGGTATTCACTAGTGAGTACCTTTCCCCCTGTTAGCTTTCCATTTTATACAGGATGCACAGCCCAAGGGAAGTGCAGTAAAGGGTGCTTTTGAAAATATAAATTTTTTCCAAACATTCATGTTGCTTTTTCTCATATCAATGGTAGAAATTTATCTCACTACTTTTGTGGCTCTTTCTGACTTTTCAGAGACATTAAACCAAGTTTCATTACTTTTTAGACCTAGTGGTCAGAATTCTGAAAGTGAAAATAAATAAATAAATAAATAAATAAATAAATAAATAGAATACAAAAATGTCCAAATGAGGAGCTTTTAGACAGAGCATTTATAACCCGTTTGATCGACCTGAGAACAGTGTGGGTAGGAATCGGAAAATAGAAGTATAGAAAACAGTATCCATCCTTACAGTTATGTGATGGGTCCCACTAAAGCAGGCTGTTCGCTTTGATCAAATCTGGAAATTGTGTGGGAAAGAATAACTTTGGAAATTTCATTATTTAGACATTTAGTTAGAAATATCTGGGGGGGGGGGCTGTGTTTTGCTTTGACTGCCTCTTGGAGCTTTCAACCATATAACTCAAGCAAAGAGCTGTCTGCACCCCACCTCCACACCAGCTGATGTTTGGAGCAAAGAAATGCTACAGCCCTATCTCACCGGCTGTTTGAACTGAAAGACAGAAATGGATTCGCTTATGAGTTTGAAATAGGTCCCTGGTGGTTAATTCATAAGCAGGACCCATTCCAACCACTGAGGTCTGGAGACAACCATGGGCAGCCACCTGTCTCTGCCACTTCCCAGGGCCCAATGGCATATGAATAACTCCAGCAACAGGCCCCTCACCCGCATCAGATGCAAAGACATTCTTACCGGAGGAGTGCTGAAAATGTAGAAAGATGAGCCCTTCAGGGCCAAGAACTTGGATCTGAAGTTCTGAGAGGTGTCATCAGCTCCCTGGAGCCTCTCATTTACCCAGCCCATGTGCACCACCTGCAGAGGGAAACCTTGGAAAATTAAAAGCCAAGCCTTAATGAGAGTGTTCTAAAAGCAGCATACTAACCACACTCAACATACAATGCTCTTTGACTTCAACCCAGTACATCTAGAAAACAGTGGGAGATCAAAGAAGTCTACACGAATCTGTAAGTTTCAACTCAAGTAGACAGAAGTATAGGACAGTTTGTGATGGATACCGAGATCCTTGTGGATAAGACTACACAGCAGCTAATTGTGGAGTCCTTGTATGTCTTAAAAATGTGGCGCTACAAGACCTTGAAAGAACAATACTCCAAATGGAAGAAACAAAAGACCCAGGAGAGCCCAAAGAATCCTGTACAATAAAGGAACTCCAGGGGCATCACCATTCCCGACATCAACCTCTATTATAGACTTAGAGTAATAAAACAGCGCGGTATTGGCATAAAAACAGACAGGTGGGCCAATGGAATTGAATCAAAGACCCAGATATTAATCCACACATCTGTAAAAAATGATTTTTGACAAGGAAAATAAAATTATACAATGGAAAAAAGAAAGCATCTTCAACAAATGGCACTGGCATAACTGGATGTCAGCATATAGAAATATACAAAGAGATCCATATCTATCACTATACATGAAACTCAAGTCCAAATGTCAAATTTAAGACTATTAATTCCAACCACACTGAACCTAGTAGAAGAGAAAGTGAGAAGTACCCTTGAACGCATGGACACAGGAGACTACTTCCTAAATATAACACCAGTAGCACAGACACTGAGAGCAACAATAAATAAATGGGACCTCCTGAAACTGAGAAGCTTCTGTAAGGCAAAAGGCAGAGTCAATAAGATAAAAATGCAGCCTACTGAATGGGAAAAGGTCTTCACCAACCCCACATCAGACAGAAGACTAATCTCCAAAATATATAAAGAACTCAAGAACTAGACATTAAAATACCAAATAATCCAATAAAAAATGAGGTACAGATCTAAACAGAATTCTCAGCAGAGGAAATGTTGGCTGAAAGACACTTACGGAAATGTTCAACATCCTTAGCTATCAGAGAAATACAAATCAAAGTGACTCTGAGATACTATCTTATACCTGTCAGAATGGGTAAGATCAAAAACATCTATAATATCTTATGCTGGAAAGGATGCAGAGTGAGGGGAACACTCATCCATTACTGGTGGGAATGCAAACTTGTACAGCCTCTTTGGAAATCAGTATGGCAGTTTCTCAGAAAATTAGGAAACAATCTACCTCAAGACCTAGCAATACCACCCTTGGGCATATATCCAAAGGATGCTCAATCATACCACAAAGACACTTCTCAACTATGTTCAAAGCAGCATTATTCATAACAGTCAGAACCTGGAAACAACCTAGATGCCCCTCAACTGAAGAACGGATAATGAAAAAGTGGTCTATTTCCACAATGGAGTACTACACAGCAGAAAAAAATGACATCTTGAAATTTTCATGCAAATGAATGGAACTAGAAAAAAAAAAACATCTTGAGTGAGGTAACCCAACCCCGGAAAGATGAGCATAGTATGTACTCACTCATAAGTAGATATTAGATATAAAGCAAAGGATAACGAGCCTATAGCCCATGACTCTAGAGAAGCTAAGAATCAAGGAGAACCCTAAGAGAAACATACATAGATTTTCCTGGAAAGGGGAAATAGGCAAGATCTCCTGAGAAAATTGGGAGCATGGGGGTTGGAGGAGAAGGGAGGGTGGAAGGTGAGAGGAGGGGAAAGGGGGAAGAGAGAGGAGAACTTGAGGTAACAGGATAGTTGAGATGGGGAAAGGAGGGAGGAAGGGAGGGAGGGAGGAAGAAAAGAGATACCTTGATTGAGGGAGCCATTATGGAGCTAGCAAGAAACCTGGTACTAGAGAAATTCCCAAGAATCCACAATGACCCCAGCTAAGACCCTAAGCAATTATGGAGAGGGTCCCTGAACTGGCCTTGCCCTGTAATCAGATTAATGATGATCTTAAATGTCATCATAGAATCTTCATCCAGCAACTGATGGAAGCAGGTGCAGAGGTCCACAGTTAAGCACTGGGCTGAGCTCCCAAAGTCCACTTGAAGAGAGGGAAGGGTAATAATATGAGCAAAGGGGTCAACAGCGTGATGAGGAAACATCCCACAGAAACAGCTGACCTGAGCTAGTGGGAACATAAGTCCAAACTAGGCCCTCTGAATATAGGTGACAGTTGTGTGTCTGGGGCAGACTGTGGGGCCTCAATGAGACCAGAATTTATCCTTATTGCTTGCACTAGTATTTTGGAACCCATTCTCTTTGGAGGGATATCTTACTCAACCTAGATGTAGTGGGGAGGTCCTTGGTCCTGCCTCAAAGCAAGGCGCTAGATTTTATTGACTCCCCATGGGAAACCTTATCCTCTCTCAGCAGTGGATGGAGGGATGAGGTGAGGGGAAAGGTGAAGAGAGTGGATAGAGGGGAGGGAATGGGAACTGGGATTGGTATGTAAAATGGGAAAAAAGGTTTTTTTTTTAAATAATTAATAAAAAAATGTGGTGTTACCAGAGACATGGCTCAGCTATTAAAGGCAAAGCGGTTACAACCCAAAGGACAAAAATGCAGTGTTAAATTACACTCTACTAGGGATTATGCAGATGTAAAAAATAGCTATTCATATTTTCAGCATTTATGGTAATCTTGTAGCATCATACAATGTGAAAAAAATGAGTAAGGCTTTTTTACAGTTTAACTCCCTAGCAGTGAAAATAAAATAAAACACAAGCTTCTTACAACTCTAATAGTTTTAACCTTAATCCATAAAATGTAAACTATAAAATCAGAATGTGCTGTAGGTGTAGAATGGAAATACTGATATAATTTGAGAGTCCAGTGAATGACATTGGCCATATTAAAAAACAACTCCCATGCTACCTAAATTTACATATGATACATACTCCATAGTGAATCATCTGAGTGACCCCAGTTCATCTTTCCCGTCTCCCCATTTTCCCATTTCAAGAAAAGCCATTTATCTAAAAAACCAAAATCCTGATAAAAACAAATAAACCCTAAGTTAAGACAGAGTTTCCAACCAACCCCACCCTCATTCTTCCTTGACTAATTTTTAGGGAGAGTCTTACGATGCAGCCCTGGCTGTCCTGGTACTTGCTATGTAGCCCATACTGGCCCCCAAATCATAGAGATCTGTTTCTGCCTCCCCAGTGCTGGCACAAAAGTTGTGTGTCACCATGTCTGGCTTTGCAGCATTTTAAGTGATATATCTTATTCACTATTTCAGTGAGCATTTCCCAGGGTCCTTTGGGGCCCATGACCTTGTTCCAGAGTTTAGAACAGGGACAGAAAGCTCATCAGTAGTTCCCATGGCCTGGGGTAGAACAGCCTTGCAACAGTTTTGTTTTGTTTTGTTTTGTTTTTGCCCAATAACTTTTGGCAGTATTCATTCTTACACATGATAGTCCTGCCCTTGAGGTTAAGATGTCAGCCGACAGGTAAAATACAAACAAGAAAGACAGACATGGTATCTGTTGATAGGGAATGGTGGAAAAAGTAGCAGCTATGGCTGAACATAATTGCCATATGATGTATATTGAACACAAAAAACTGCTATACAAATCTGTAATGTTGTTGTTTACTAGAATTTGCATGTATATGTATAAGCATTGTGTATGAATGCTCAAGCATGTGTAGAGCATGTTTTTACACAGGCACATTTAATTTGTGTACACATACATTCATGTAAAGTCCAGAAAACAGTCTTGGCTATCATTTCCCATGCATTGTGTTCCTTGTTGTTTTTATTATTGTCGTTTTTATTGCAATATACAATTTTCTCCTCTGTTCTTTTCCTTCCCTCTCCTCTTTTACCCTCTTTCATGAGCCCCACACTCCCAGTTTACTCAAGAGATCTTGTCTTTTTCTCCTTCCTATGTAGATCCATGAATGCCTATCTTAGGGTCCTATTTGTTGTCTAGGTTCTCTGGGGTTGTAGAATGTAGGCTGTCTTTTTTCTTTATGTCTAAAAGCCAATTATGAGTGAGTGTGTATTATAGTTGTCTTTCTGAATCTGGGTTACCTCATTCAATACGGTTTTATCTAAATCCATCCATCTGCCTGCAAATTTCAAAATGTCATTAAATTTTTACTACTGAATAGTACTCCATTGTGGAAATGTACCACATTTTCTTTATCCATTCTTCAGTTGAGGAACATCTAGGTTGTTTTCAGGTTCTGGCTATTATGAATAAAGCTGCTATGAACGTAGGTGAGCACATGTCCTTATAGTATGATTGCGCATCCTTTGAGTATAAGCCCAAGAGAAGTATTGCTGGGTCTTGAGGTAGGTTGTTTCCTAATTTTCTGAGAAACTGCCATACTGATGTCCAAAGAGGCTATACAAGTTTGCACTCCCATCAACAATGAAGGAGTGTTCTCCTTACTCTACATCCTCTCCAGCACAAGCTATCACTAGTGTTTTTGATCTCGGCCATTCTTTCAGGTGAAAAGTGGTATCTCAGAGTTGTTTTGATTTGAATTTCTCTGATGGCTAAGGATATTGAGCACTTCCTTAATATATTTTGGTCGTTTTAGATTTGTCTGTTGAGTTTTCTGTTTTTATTTATATCCCATTTTTTTTATTGGATTATTTGTTTTTTTGATGTCAAGTTTCTTTAGTTCTTTGTATATTTTGGAGATCAGTCCTCTGTCTGATGTGGGGTTGGTGAAAATATTTTCCCATTCAGTAGGCTACCATTTTGTCTTGTTGACCATGTCCTTTGCTTTACAGAAGCTTGTCAGTTTTAGGAGGTCCCATTTATTAATTGTTGCTATCAGTATTTGTGCTACTGGTTTTATATTTAGGAAGCAGTCTTCTGTGCCCAAGTATTCAAAGGTATTTTTCACTTTTTTTTTCTATGAGGTTCAGTGTGGCTGGATTTATATTGAGGTCTTCAATCATTTTGGACTTGAGTTTTGTGCATGGTGATAGATATTGATCTATTTTCATTCTTCTACATGTTGGTATCCAGTATAACATCACCATTAGTTGAATATGCTTTTTTCCATTTTATATTTTTAGTTTCTTTTTAAAAATCAGGTTTTCATAGGTGTATGGATTGATATCTGGGTCTTCAATTAAATTCCATTGATCCTTCTGTCTGTTTTTATGCTAATATCAGGCTGTTTTCATTACTGTAGCTCTGTAGTAGAATTTGAAGTCAGACATGGTAATGCTTCTGGAAGTTCCTTTATTGTACAGGATTGTTTTGGCTATCCTGGGGTTTTTGCTTTTCTATATGAAGTTGAGTATTGTTCTTTCGAGGTCTGTGAAGAATTTTGCTGGGATTTTGATGGGGATTGCATTTATCCTGTAGACTGCTCTTTGTAAAATTGCCATTTTTACTATGTTAATTCTACCTATCAAAAAACATGGGAGATCTTTCCATTTTCTGCTACTTTTAATTTCTTTCTTCAAAGATTTAAAGTTCTTTTCATACAGGTCTTTCATTTGTTTGTTTAGAGTCACCTTAAGATATTGTATATTATTTGTGGCTGTTGTGAAGGGTGATGCTTCTCTGATTTCTTTCTCAGCCCATTTATCATTAGTATAAAGGATGGCTACAGATTTTTTTTTATTATTATGTATACAATATTCTGTCTGTGTGTATGCCTGCAGGCCAGAAGAGGGCACCAGACCTCATTACAGATGGTTGTGAGCCACCATGTGGTTGCCAGGAATTGAACTCAGGACTTTTGGAAGAGCAGGCAATGCTCTTAACCTCTGAGCCATCTCTCCAGCCCCCGGCTACAGATTTTTTTGAGTTAATTTTGTACCCTGCTACATTACTGAAGGTGTTAATGAGTTGTAGGAGTTCCTTGGGAGATTTTTTTTTGGGGGGGGGTTACTTATATATGCTATCATCATCAGCAAATAGTGAAAGTTTGGCTTCTTTTCGGGTTTGCATCCCCTTGATCTTCTTTTGTTGTCTTATTACTCTAGCTAGAACTTCAAGTATTATATTGAATAGATATTGATAGAGTGGACAGCCTTGTTTTGTTCCTTATTTCATGGGATCACTTTCAGTTTCTCTCCATTTTGTTTGATGTTGGCTTGCTGTATATTGCCTTTATTATGTTTAGGTATGTTCCTTGTATCCTTGCTCTCTCCAAGACCTTTTTCATGAAGGGGTGTTGTATTCTGTCAAAGGCTTTTTCAGCATCTAATGAGAGGATCATGTTTTGGTTTTTTTTTTCTGTGGTGGATTATATTGACAGATTTTCATATGTTGAACCATCCCTGCATCTCTGGGATAAAGCCTACTTGATCATGGTGGATGATTTTTCTGATGTGTTCTTGAATTTGTTTTGCCAGTATTTTATTGAGTATTTTTGCATCAATGTTCATGAGTGAGATTGGTCTACAATTCTCTTTCTTAGTAGTGTCTTTGTGTGGTTTGGCTATCAGAGAAACTGTAGCTTTGTAAAAAGAGTTTGGCAATGTTCCTTCTGTTTCTATTGTGTAGAGCAATTTGAGGAATAATGGTATTAGTTTTTCTTTGAAAATCTTGTAGAATTCTGTGCTGAAACCATCTAGCCCAGGACTTCTTTTGGTTGAGAGATTTTTGATGACCTTCAATTTCCTTAGCAGTTATAGGTTTATTTAATTTGCTCATCTGCTCTTGATTTAATTTTGGTAAGTGATATTTATCCAGAACATTGTTTATTTGCTTTAAGTTTTCCAATTTGGTGGAGTACAGGTTTTCAAAGTATGACCTGATGACTCTCTCAATTTCCTCCATGTCTGTTGTTATGCCCCCTTTTTCATTTCTGATTTTGTTCATTTGTTAATTTTCTCTACCTTTTGGTTAGTTCGGATAAGGGTTTTTCTCTTTTGTTGATTTTCTCCAAGAACCAATTCTTTGTCTCATTGATTCTTTGCATTGATTTCTTTGTTTCTATTTTGTTGATTTCAGCTCTTAATTTGATTATTTCCTGTCCTCTAGTCCTCCTGGGTGTGTTTGCTTCTTTTTGTTCTAGAGTTTTCAGGTGTTCTTTAACTCACTAGTTTGGAAATTTTCTAGTTTCTTTATGTAGGCATTTAGTGTGATGAACTTTCCTTCTAACACGGCTTTCATCGTGTCCCTTAAGTTTGGCTGTGTTGTGTGGTTATTTTGATTGAATTTTAGGAAGTCTTTAATTTCTTTATTTCTTCCTTGACCCAGTGGTGGTTCAAGTAACATGAACATTGTTTAATTTCCATGTGTTTGTGGGCTTTCTGAAATTAGTGTTGCTGTAGAATTCTAACTTTTTTTCTACTACTTCTTTCTACTACTACTAAGCCATGGTGATCTGATATAAGGTACATGGGGTTATTCCTATTTTTTTTTTTTTGTATCTGTTGAGGTTTGCTTTGTTACTGAGTATGTGGTCAGTTTTTGAGAGGGTTCCATGAGGTGCTGAGAAGAAGGTATATTCTTTTGTGTTTTGGTGGAATGTCTGCTAAGTCCATTTGAGTCATAACATCTGTTAGTTCCCTTATTTCTCTGTTAGGTTTCTGTCTGGCAGATCTGTCCAGTTGTGAGAGTGGGGTGTTGAAGTCTCCCACTATTAGTGTGTGTGGCTTAATGTATGATTTAAGCCTTAATAATGTTTCTTTTACATGTGAGTGTGCCCTTGTATTTGGGGTATAGATGTTCAGTATTGAAATTTTCTCTTGATGAGTTTTTTCCTGTGACAAATATGAAATGTCCTTGTTTATACCTTTTGATTGACTTAGTTTAGAGTCTATTTTGCTAGCTATTAGGATAGCTACACCAGCTTGTTTCTTAGGTACATTTGACTGGAAATTGTTTTTTCCAAACCTTTACTCTGAGGTAATGTTTATCTTTGAGATTGGTGTGTTTCTTGTAAGCAATAGAAGAATGGAGGTCTGTTTTCATGTCTAATCTGTTAGCCTGTGTCTTTTTATAGGTGTGTTCACTTCTATTAAGGTGTATTATTGACCAATGATTGCTAGTTCCTGTTATTTTAATTTTTGTTCTTGGTGGTGTTATTGTATGTGTTTTCCCCTTATTTGGGATTTGCTGCTCTGAAATCATCTTTTTTTTTTTTTTGGTTCTATAGGTGCCGTTTTGCTCTTTATGTTGTTGAGTGTATTCTAACTTGTTGTCTACCCCTCTTTTCCTCCAGTTGATGTAGTTAGGGCTGTGTCTCCAGTGATCACTCCTCCAGGTGCTAGTAGGGTCAAGGTTCAGATAGTCACTCCTTGAGGTGGAGTCGGGGTTTTAGTTCCAGTTGCTCAGCGTTCCAAGAGGTTAGTCAGTGCTTCCTTGATTTTTTTTTTGAGACACAGGGTCTCACTGGCTTAGAACTTGTCAAGTCTGGTAGGCTGACAGGATTCTATGTGGCTTTGCTCCACAATGACATGTGCCACCATGTCAACTTTATTTCCTACAAGCTACATGGATGAAACTCTGGTCCTAAGGCTTGGGAGGCAAATCACTTCACCAACAGAGCTCTTTCCCCATCTTCGACTTTGTCTTTCATATGCCCAAGAAGGTGAGTCATGTCAATGTAATATGATAGAGTGACAATATTATTATTTTGAAACTTTCATATGTGACTTGGGATAGTTTTAATGGAGTTGGACTTTTATTGTAAATGGGACTAGTACTCACAATATAATACGACACCCACAAGTATTTAACGCATCTTAGGAAATCTGCAGACAAGCAAGGTGGTGTTCATCCTGTAGGGAAACTGCTGAAATGGCAGGCTTCCTTGAATGGCTTCAGGCTGACCGTGTGGCGGCAGCAGGGTCTTCTGTCTTCCTCCTCTTCATATGACCATAAACAAGGCAACGAACTCTGAGAAGGCATGTGACGTGCCCACAAGGAGAGAGAATGCTGACATTCACAGATGTGTAAATGAGTATGGATAAACAGAAGTGCACAGGAAATGGGAAGACACTATAGCCAGCTGCATGGCGCAGTCAAAGCTGAAGGTGTCAGCTTTGGATTCCTGGCTGAAATGGAGAAGCGGCAATCTTTTCCTTCCCACAGCAGCAGAATTCAAACAAGGGCAAACTACTTGGATTCTAGTTCATCTGAAGGCCACCACGGGTATTCAGAACGACAGGCACTAGCTGGGAACCCAGCTCCACTTCTGAAGGTGGTACAGCCAGCGTTCGGCTCTCCTTGTCTTCTACGCCCTTCACTTCATCAGTGTCCTGTTGACGCTGTCTCTCTACACGTGGTCAATACCACGCTCGGCACATATTGCACAAGAATGCCATACAGAGGAGTAACCGAGAAGCTTCTGCCCTTGCTACGGTGACAGCTCAGGTGAGGAAGCCTCCAAAACACCAATTAGCTGGATGTGAACTTAATTAAATCTCATGTGTAATTTAATTCTGCCTACATCAGTCGGCACTGAAGTAAGTTATAACTTTGCCATTTTCCAGAACATTGGCGGCTTGTGAATCTTATTTATGTATATGTAGCTAGTTCATAAATAATCTATAGGAATATAATCTTATCTTTTACATTATGAATTTTTTAATGACTTGCTGCGTGTTGTAAGAAGTGTATAGCACACTTTCATGAGTGATGACCTGATGTATTATGTGACACCATTAACTGGGGACAAAGTATTCCACCATCTTCACAGAGGAGTACATTTTCATCCATCTTTTCTGCCGCTATTTCTGTGGAAAGCCCTGTTATTTGTTGGGTCAGAGTAGATAGATACTTGGTTAAATCTATACCAGATTGTCATTATATGTCTGTTTTTTCTTCCATATGAAAAGTAAGTTTCCTGCGTTACTTACGTTACCCTTGGAATATTAAATCAAGGCATCATTATTTCCCTAAATTAAAATCCAAGTTAGAAGAAATTTATTTCAGAAATAAATAAAGCTGTCTGCAGTTTTACTAGGTGAGCACACCCTGGTTTTCCTAAAAGAGTTTCTCTGTTTGTGCTTATTGTCATTAGGTTTAGGCTGGCTATGTGCGCTTTCGTGTGTGTGTGTGTGTGTGTGTGTGTGCGTGTGTGTGCGCGTGCGTGTGTGCGTGTGTGTGTGTGTGTGTGTGTGTGTGTGCGTGCGTGCGTGTGTGTGTGTGTGCATGTCTGTCAGAGGTCAACAATGGCTGTCATTCCTCGGGTGCTTTTTTTTTTCTTTTTTGTTTTGTTTTTGAAAAAGGGCCTCCTGTTGGTCTGGAATTCACTAAGAAGACTTTACTGGCTGGCCAGTGAGTCACAGGGGTCTTTCCATCTCTGTCTCCTTAGTGCTAGAATTACAAACATATACCAATGCACTTGACATTTTCCCCCCTTTTTTAAAATATGGGCTCTGGGAACCAAACTCAGGTCTTTATGCTTTCAAGAAAAGTGAAGTATGTTACAAACTGAGCCATCTCCACAGGCCAGCTTGGCCTTTGTTTTAGACAAGAGTGTTCCAGTTTGAGTGACAATTTGAACAACAACACTACTTTAAGCAACTCCCTAGTTAAATGCTGAGTATAAAATTCTATGCCCTGTAATTTTTTATTAGCCTTTATGCTCCCTTTTCTTTTTACTTTCATTTTAGCAATTGTTAGATGCCATGTTGGATAGTTTTGCATGAACTTGACACATGCTAAAGTCATCTGAGATGAGGGAACATTAATTTAAAAATTCCTCCATAAGATCAGCCTTAGGCAAGCTTATAGGGCACTTTCTTAATTAGTGATGGATAGGGAAGAGCCTACAACCCTCCATCCTCTGAAGTGGGTCCTGGAGACACGGCTCTCCACTGGCATGCTGGAAACCACTAACCTCTCCCCTTCCAGAAGACTTGATGTTTCCATCTTGTTTATCTGGAGCCATCTCTCTGTGGTCACCTGCTGAGACCCTACCCCAGCAGGCAGCAGAGCCCTGTGGTCCCCACCAGATCAGCTGGAGGAGCCAAGGACAAGGACCACATCACTCCTTGCCACCTGTGAAGGGTTAGCTCTTCAAGCACAGAGTCTTGGAAATGTTTCAGAGCTTCTGAGCAGCTCACAGAGTTCAGTTTCAAAAGCAGTAAATCGTTTGTGGAAATAGACAATACAAATTCAGTTGGACACCCCACCGGCGACAAATAAAATGAGAGAATGTTTGTGTGTGAACCAAGTGGAGGTGTCTTAGTGGAAAAATTGGCAAAAAAATTTATCTTCAAACTGTGAAGTTCAGTAGGAATATAATATTTTAATGTGGGAAAATATAGAATGGATGCTATTCTAGTTTGGAGATGTTTATAGAATTATTGCTCATAAAATAGCTAACCCCTCATTAAGCTATGTAAAACACAAACAGCTGATGATTAATTTATAAAATATTGAAAGCAATAACTTATATTTAGAAGAGTTATATTTAGGAATTGCTTCTTTTCCAGTGTAAAAATGCTGGCTAACAAGTACAGTTGAAGCACCGAGTGATTTTCTTGTTTTCTCAGTCAACATTTAATTGACAGAGAAATGTTCTCCTGGGTATCTTTGTCTTGGATTGGGATTCTTTTTTTATTATGATTTTTTTCTATTTACTTTACATCCTGACCAGTCTCCCCTCTCTACCCATTGGACGTTACATGTGTTGGGTCAGTGCCTTCTGGGATCCCTAGCAGCTTACAGATATGGATGTCATCAACTGAATCCCACCTCTGTGATGAGGACTGAGAACTCAACAAGAATGATCTGGTCATTAGAGTAGGGATGTTGCAGATCCAGAGCCAAATCAGCCTAATCTCTCTTTAGCTCCCTTAATAACCACTCATGACTCCCTCCATGTCTGACCTATTATCCTTGTGACTCTCAGGTAAATCCTTTCAGGATTGATGATGTAGGTGGTCCTTCTTTATATGTGTTGCTTTCATTGGTCAAGTAATAAAGAAACTGCTTGGCCTGATGGGTTAGAACATAGGTGGGTGGAGTAGACAGAACAGAATGCTGGGAAGAAGGGAAGTGAGGCAGACGCCATAGCTCTCCTCTCCGAGATGGATGCAGGTTAGAATCTTCCCGGTAAGTCACCACCTCGTGGTGTTACACACATTAATAGAAATGGGTTAATCAAGATGTGAGAGTTAGCCAGTAAGAGGCTAGAGCTAATGGGCCAAGCAGTGTTTAAATGAATACAGTTTGTGTGTTGTTATTCCGGATGTAAAGCTAATCATGCGGGAGCAGGGCGGGATGGAAAACAGGCCTGCTCGCCTCTTCACTACAGATTGATTAACAGACCATGAGCTGCCACCAGCTCCCAAGCTGAGAAGACCACCGGATAAGATGTGGAACCGTCAGTAGAGATTTCCCGACTTTGCTACATGATGTTCCATCACCGTATTTGGAAAGTGCCTTTATCTATGAATTTCTTTGTGCTGTTACCATAGAAACTTCAAGAGACTATTACCACACTGGAATACGGTATTTGTGGAAATCTTTTACCTAGACTTCCAGCTACGGTTACTGAAATTTGACTCCAGAGCAAACTCTCTCATTCCCTTCGAGATGAGAACTACGCTGTTGAGTCAACAGCATCACCTGACAACATGATCCCAAGTCACACAGGCCTCTCTCCCTCCTAAATCCCCTCTGGGCTCCCACAGTCCTCTCTAAACACCTCTCAAATCACATTTTCTACTGGATACATCCACAGACCACATTTATCTACATTTGAACACAGGCAATCAGAACAGTCCCCAAATGTGTTTCTTCATAAATAAAGAGCATTAAGTCCACACGTGGGTCAGAGTCTACCAAATTCAGCTTGACTCTCACTAGCATTTTCCTACCTAAATTTCACAAAAGGAAGAGTCCACTTTGGGGTTTGTTATCCTACTGAGTTGAAGGCACACACCTACCTGGTCACAGGGAGAGCAGCATTTATTCGCCATTTTCATCTGTGGAGGAAAGACAGCAAGAGGTCAGTGCGCCACACACATCAATTTCTTCATTTTTCATCCTGTCTAAATGGAAGCTCAAATTAATCAACCCCAAAAACTTCCTTGGAAGATTTTTTTTTTCCTTTATGCTGGGCTTATCTTCAAACCAGAGCAAACACACACTTAACCACAGTCGTTCTCGAAGTCGATAAAAAACAAAACAAAAGGAAGTGTGGAGACACACTGATGTCATTGTTACCAAGTGCCAGTCATTGAAGGGAGGACAGCTGAGGGATGACAGATGCATGAACACGTGAGAAGAAAGAAGGAAGATGGCCTCTGTGTCACACCATCTAACTACTATGACCAGTGACCACAGTGGATAGTTGATTCTTTACTCCTTTCCCCAAACCCTGTAGGTGTCACTTTCAGTAATGTTACCAGTGAAGAAATGGTGGTCTCAAAGAAGATACACCCAAGACTGTGAGCCCACATGTCTGCCCTGCCAAGCAGCCCAGGAGTCACCTTAAATAGTCATCCAATCAGGAGCACCCTATACTGACCGATATTTCTTCAGATGCCAATCAAATACCACCTGCTTCTTTTGGCTTTGCTTATTTGTCTATTTAGTTATTTAATTGAAAAAAATCTATCCATCTAGACCCTAGGGATTCAAAGTATGGAATATTAAAACCAAGAACATAGGAAGGTGCTTCTTTATACATTAGTAGAAAGATGGCTCTTGTGTCTTCAGGATAGAAATTTCGCCCATCACTGCTTCCCTAAATATCTCAGATTATTCAACCAACTTCTGTCTAGTCACGGGCAGGACAGGGCAGGGGGTGAGCAATGAGGGGACAGCGGGCACCAGACGGTGGCTCAGAGTATCACAGGTCTCACCAGGCTGAGGAATGGGACACAAACACACAGCATGGGTATTTGGAGGGGGTGAGGATGGGAGCCGGGCCAAGCCTTTGGTTATGGGGCCAGCCCTGCCACAGATCCATAGCTACAGCTTGTCATTCTTCACGAGAGACTTAAGAAGGAGCTGATGTTCTCCTTCTCCCAACCATCTCTATGTATTCCTTTACTTTACAACTCTTACTGACTTTGAACACTAAACCTATCACCCAAGGGCACCAGATACTTTTTTTTTCTGACCCAGAGATGCTTTCAGTGAGACACAGTTTATGATTTTGGATAGGTATGTCCTTTTTAATTTTTTAAAAATAAATGTTTATTGGAATAATGGCATTCTCCAGGGGAAAAAAATTTAAAAATGCCCATGATTTGTGTGTGTGTAAGTTTGTGCTCATGTATATGTGTGCATATATTTGAGAAGCCCAGAGAAAATTAGGGTATCCAGGATATACTATCATATTTTTATCCCAGTTAGTAGTTTATCCAAATAAAATTGCCGCATTGAATTTAACACATTTGGATTTACACACACACACACACACACACACACACAGAACTCTATGTGTGTATCAAGAGAGAGATAGGAAGGATGGAGACAGAGACAGGAAGAGAATTAGCCTGAACGTTTCCAAATGTCTATATCTAAACACATTTTAATAGCTTAAATTTTAGTTATTTGAGTTGGATATTTGATCTGTTGAAACAAGTATATGTTCTGCATGCAGACCAAACCTTGCAGTGGGTTAATCAAACTTGGAACATTCTCATCACCACTGCTAATGGAAACATGGAGGGAGTAAGTCCTGGGCCAGATGCTTACATGTTGAAGCGTCAGGTCACTGATGTTGGCTGAGATTGCACGCAGCCATTCCGCACAGTCCTGGGCAGTGGAAAACTGAAGGACTCCTGTGCTGGTTCCATCCAGGGCCAGCACCTCGAATGCACTGGACCTACAGCAGAAGAGAAGACACCAGGGAGGCTGTCACCTGGGAGAGAATGACACTGCTCCAGTCCATCCAGCAGGGGACAGGCGCTTCCAGCCCCTGCTGCCCTAGGCTCAGCTGTGATACACCTAGGAAAGAGCAGACAGTCCTACTCTCCTAGACAACAGGCATAATAGGTTAGCTTTACCAAAACGAAAATCCACACTGAATTTCCTCACTAGGAACCATTTCTAATATAACAGGAACAAGGAAAGCAGGGCAGGTGGGGATGAAGCCTTGTTCTGGCTAAAATCTCAGAGTTTCTATTTAATAGAAACTACAGCATCTTAGTTGTAGTTGCTCTGAAGCCCATTTACCTCATGGAACCTAGCGTGACATCAGACAACACACTCAGTGCTGACTGGGACTGGAACTTCCCCGTGCATGTACTTAGGATGGACCGTAGGGCTCTGGAGAAGCCTCAGGTCCTTGCTTTGGTCTGAACACGGGGCATGACTGATATTAGGCTGACTCAATCCCAACAACTTTCCTTATGGAGAAGTCCTTAAATCCCCTATTGCACATGCATAGTCTGCTCTAACCTGTGCTGTAACAACCTCTCAGCTATTGCTCCTGCTACGCAAGATGAGGGCTTAGAGGAGGAGGTGGACCAAGACCTTCCTGGGTGTGAGCAGCTCTCAAAACAGCTTCCCAGGAGCGAGCGATCTTTCTTTTTAAAACAGGTATCTCCCCGGCTGTCCCCACCTTAATTGGCACTTCTTGAATGAGAATGAAGCATCTAATTGTTCCCAGCTGACTTTTCAGTCTGGTGGAGTATGAAGGGTGATGCGTGTAGTTGAAAACCTTGCCAGAGGATGAACCTACAGGGAAGGCACGGGCAGCTGACAGGATGGCTTAAGAAATGGACCAGGCATTTTTACTACAGCCTTTACATGACTGTTTCTAGTTGTTTCTTTCCCTTGTGTCTTCTTGGTTGACCCATTTGTCTCTGACTTCTCTATTTCAAGGTTCCCTGTTCCCTGTGTAACTGCCTCAGATCTGCATGTTCTATGACAAACTATCTCTTTCTCTATGTGGCAGTGAACAGCATTAAAAATACGTCCTTGTGTTTATTTTGGACATGGACTTCATTCTAACTGCAAGAGGAAGTCACCAGGAGGCTTTGAGCAAAGAAACAGCATGATCGGAAATGGATGATAAATTGGCAAAAAAAGAGAAAAAAAAAGAAAAAAAGGAAAAAAATGTATTGAAAATGGTCCAAAGGGACAGTGGGGAATGAGAGAGGACTAGTAACTGCTGGAGTAACCAGGCAAGGAGGGCGCTTAGGAAAGCCAGCCTGGGGAGATGGCTGAGGAGGGGAAATGAGTCAAGAGACTGGACTCAGATCATGGGAAGAGAAAAATCAACAGTGAACACAAGGTTTAGCTGGATGCACAGAAGCATAGCTGGAATGATCAGCAGCTGTGCCGGAGGAACTGGACCCAATATGTGAAGAACGCCAGACCAGGGACACAGTTTGGGCCATCTGTTTGCTTGCGATGCTTCCTGAGCTGAGCTGGGAGTGGGTGGTGGAATAGTCGCGTGTGGGCACTAGGGACGCATCTTGTCTAGAAATGGAAAATAGGAGCTGTCCACCCTGCAGGGTCAGGCTGTGAGGAGAAGAGAGCTCACCAAGGAACAACCTGAACAGTGCAGCAGCTGGAACAGAGCAACCAGCAGAGGGACCACCAAGACTAATGGGCTAAGCTGGAGATGCTAACCGGGCATGCGGCCCTAAAAACCTGCACCCCAAGGAAGGTTTCTGCAACAGAAATGAGTGTTGGTGTGCTGATGTTCTCTGTACAGCGATGTGAAGACTCGGAGTCCTGCTGCCTCCCAAATATAGAAAATACTGCAGACCAACAGATGTGTAAATCCCAGAACAAGAAACATGGAGAAGCAAGGCAACCAGGCTCTTCTAAAAGACCAAAGTGCCTCAACTACCAAACATACAAATACTAAAATAAGCAAAATGTCAGACCAATATCCTAAGCTTTCTGGTAAAAATGATTGAGAGCCCGAAAATGGATACAAAGGTGATAAATTCAGTCTAGAACATGAAGCAGGTCTCAGAGGGACGTGGATCTGGATACAATCCCTCTTCATCCCTCAGATAAACAGTAAAACTAGCAGACTCCAGGGTTCTAGCCGTCATTTTTCAGTGGGGAGGGTACCATCCACCTAGGGTGATGTCAGAAGACCTTTGGAGATGGAGTCAAGTCTAGCCTTTGTTTGGATCTGAATAGAATTTCAGTAAACAGTGACATCAGGACCAATAGAATTTGACAGGATTTGATTATGTTTTATGAAAGTATTATGTGAAATACATTATATGTCAGAGGAAAACTCTAATGAAGGCTGGGGAAGGTGGATAGAGCCTGCCACAGTGTACTTGAGCTCTTCCTGGAAATAACGACCCCTGCCTCTTTCTTCAAGCTTCTGGAATGCCATTCAGAGCTCCTTCTGTATTGACGTGTCCTGAGACCCAAAGCCTTGCGCCTACTCCAGCAAGGTTTGAGATCCCCAAGATGCTCCTCCCCCAGGACAGGACTGTTTCCCAGGGAGCTGCAGCATCCACCTGCATGGTCATCAGGCCTCATATACAACTAACTGCTATTCACTCTCCCTGAGCCATGCAAAGCCTGTGTAGGGCTGAAGGGACAGTTGAATCTCAAACAGCAACTCCTTCCTGAAGGCTCTGCATTCTCTGCTGCTGTCCATCCAATCTCACGTCAACACCCATATCCGTATTGGTAACCACACAGAAAACCGCTTATGCCTTCCTCAGATAAAAACCTGTTAGACTGTCACAAAGTCAGCTGAAGACAACAAATTGATTCTACAACAGAGTTCAGTAATGGGGGCAGGATATGCATTTGTCTGTCAATCAGACTCCTCGTTTTTAAACCTGCATCCTTATTTGCATCATAAACCCTAAACTTGTTATTTTTTAATGTGTCCCACTAGAAGTCTCCTTTTCATTGCAAGATCAAATGCTAACTGATGTTCCGAGTGTTTTCTGAGAAGACGTCCTCAACAAATATATTGGCTTTCGTGTACCAGGGAACCGCACTGTCCAGATGCTCGTGGAGCTGGGACAAGCTATGATTCACCCACACCAAGCACGTTGCTCAACATAGACACAAACCCTCTGGTCACTCGTGCCTTTCTGTTTCGTGAGGATACTGGCAGGAAATGGCAAACAAGTTCCTGCCACGTGGTGTTTAAATTCTGCTCCAAGGAGCCTCTGGCAATGTTTGCTGGCTGGGATTCTACTGATTTTTATAGAGGTGAGAAAATAAGGAAAGGTTTTCACTGAGCGCAGTGGGCAGAGATGGGGGGGTCAGTTCAAGGCTGGTCTCAGTTATAAATATGTCAGACCTTGTCTCAAGAAGAGAAGGAGAGGGATAGAGAGAGGGAGAAGGAGAGATGAGAAGAGCCCTCTCTTAGCTCCTGATAGTGAAGCTGTCTGATCTGGAGAAACTGTAAGATCCTTGTGCACTGAGAGGAAGAGGGGGAGAGGGAGGAAGAGAGGGAGGAAGGGAGGAAGAGATGGAGAAAGAATCCTCAGATAGTTAAAAAGGCAAGACTATAAAATCTTATGTCCCTCTCCTATTTCTGTCTTTTAAAGATTCAATAAATGCTTTTTCATATACATGTGTTCATGTACATGTGTGGATGGGTACCCCTGAAAGAAGAAGGGGGAGTTGGATCATCTGTAGCTGAAGTTACATGGGTGCCCTTTCGATGTGTGTTTTCAAACAGGTCAACAATGTGCAAAGAATTCTTATGCTTTTTCAAATGATATATTAATTCTCCCTGTATTTCTCTGTAAGTCTTTGAAGTAGAAGGTTTAATAATATAGGGGAAAATTTGAAGATGCTCACACACTCCATACACAATCGAGGGAGCCAGCTAGCAACAATCCTTCCTTTTGTAAATTAAACATGGTGCATCAGTTTTCGAACAGTGTAGTGGCGTTACCTTCACCGTATGAAGAAGGGGCCACTACTGAGGTTTAGAAACTGATGTGTACGTGCTAATCACTTACCCAAGCTGACTTATCAGCCCAGGCTGTCAAAGGCAAGGGCCCACAGTCAGGTCAGGAGAAAGGAGGGGCTTCTGACTCCAGCCCTCTCTTAGCTTCCTGACAGTGAAGATGTCTGATCTGGAGAAACTGTAAGATCCCTGTGCATTGAAACCATGGCAACCGCTGTTTCCAGGGGCACATGGTTCATTCTTCCCCAACCTCACAATCCGTTTGAACCTGGTTTCTGTTTTGGGTTTGGTTATACTATGTTGGCTATGATGGCCAATGGCTGTCATTTTACTCTTTCCTTCTAGGGCAAGACTGCAGCTGCAGACTGTAGATGCACAGAAATCAAACGGCTGCCTGGGAAAACCGGCAGGAGCTTTGAAGAGGACCTTATCTAGGTAAAGAAAAAGAACACCTCTATGCTACAAAATTGATAGGGGCAGAACACTTTACCTTCATAGGAACAGATCTAAGCTGAGCAAGAAGCAGGATGCATTTGCAAAGTGCAGCTTGAGGTATCTCCTCTCCACTCTGCACAGGCAAGACAGTCTGTGCCAGAAAAGGAATCTGGGCAGAAGAGTCTCCTTGGGAGAGACTTGGTCTTTGTGGGTGACAGACCAAAGGTCTATCGACATCAGTGTCCTTTTAAAGACCCCATTGGGAGCTCTATTACCACTTCTTAAATGTGAGATCAAAGTGGGCAGTTCACCAGAGAGTTACGAGGACCAGCCACCATAGCTGATCTGGGGCTCCACAGTCCACGGTGGAAGGCTGATTGCCGATGCTGTCAGGTGCCTGGCCTGTGCAGCTTTGAGTTCAGACTACACTGAAGGAGCTAGAGTGAGCCCTGAGGTCACTTCACACACTGGTACAGAGTCCGTGCCTCTAGAACCTTCTTCATCTCCTTTCCCAACCCAGGCTCTCTGGACCTGGTATTAACTTCCCTGGATAAGAAGCAGTGACTGGATCCCTTTCTTTACTACTGCGAAATCCCCTGTCACTGAGGTTTCTTAACTTTGTTGCGGAGATGGGGATGTGGTAAACTGAGGACAGACGGTCAAGAAAATGACTTTGCCTACAGCAGTGGGTCAGGAGCAGAGGAATTAGATGCCAGTCTGCCACTGACGGAGATGAAAGATCTGTGAGTACCGCGGGAGGCAGGGGCAAGCTCTGGGGAGAAAGCCATGCCTGTTGTTATGCCTCTTTCATCCATTGTGATTTAATTCTTCCAGCTTTAAAACCTCTTCCTATTTATTTCCATTTCAGATCTTGAGAGCCAATTAAATCTCTACCCACAAAGGAAAGGAGAATCAACTCAGCCTTCAAATGGGAGGGGACTCACGATGAGTTTTATCTTGCTCTGCAGCGAAGAAGCAATCTTTGTGCCTGAAAGTGCAGGCTTCAGGGTCCATCAGCACATGGGGCACTAATCCCCTGCAATCAAGATGAATCGTCCTCAGAGATAGAAATGAAAGATTCTACATGGAGAAACTGATATTGGATGCAGGCAGAGAGACAGACGCAGAGAGTTGGAGGGAGTCAGGCATGGAGGGAGTTACGTGAAATGATTATGTGTGCGTCAATCTAGAAGACAGATAACTGGTTGTGGCAGCAGGAGAGGTGAGTGCGGGGCTAGCTGAGGGGATAATTGTAGCAGCATTTTGCTTCTGAACCTACATGGACTCAGATCAGGACAATTATGCACAAGGGGTCACTAGCCGAAGTAGCAGTGACCGCAGCCCATCCGAAGTCTCTGTGGCTTCCGCAGAAGAGTGATTCATTTGAGTGCCCACTGCAGACCACTGGCTCATTTACGTGCCCCTGAGCAGCTGGCACACAGCAGGTATCTGGAGCACATGTAGCAAGGCATTACCTCTGTCAGTCTTCTGTCTATAATATGAAGTTATCTGTGAATTTAAAGACAGTGCTTCGAGAAAGCAACAGCAATCCTATCGCCTGCCGCTGCCGACAAGGTTGTGGGGTCCCCAGACAGAGAGGGATCCTTCCTGGACAAGGTGGAGGAGAGCAGGGCAGCCAAGCCAGGGCCCCCGTCATAGGCATCCAACACAGCTACCTGGGACCAATAGAAGATTCCCTGGTCCTAGGAAGGATTAAGCCTGCTGCTCCTTTCCTCTCGTTTCCAAGCTCCAGAATAAACATCGTGCTATATGGTGCCCATCGGGATCCTGTCTGACAACTCCCCATGCAGACCTGATCTTCGCTATCAGGGACTACACTCCTTCATCTCACAGCAGGCCCTCTTCCTGCTGAGTCCAATGGTTTTCAGGACTCTTTTCCTGCATACTATGTGAAGCCGATCCCAGAGGCTCACAGGCGTTGGGAACACTGTACTCTGAAAGACCTTGACTGCCAGATACATTCTATAGAGAAGCTTTTTTTTTTTTTTTTTTTTTTTTTTAATTTTTGGAATGAGTGTTTAAACATGGCACCATCTTTTGCAAAACAGATCAAAGCATTTATCAGGATAATTGTGACTTGCACTATCACTTTGCAAAACATGCTTATCTACAACATGCCTAAACATTCTGCTTTGACTCCACCAAGCCCATCTGGTCCTCACTGGTTCTTATGTAAGGGATCACTTCAAAACAAATGGGGTTTTCCCTGAGTTATGAAATAAATCTTCATTGTTGTTATCAGAATCTGGACAGATGGGGCAATGGGACCCAAAGTTGTTGTCTTCACTTCCTCCAATTCTCTTTCTTCTTTTCCTTCCTGCCCCCCTTTCCTGATGTGCAGAAAGAACAAGTTCAATGACTCCTTATTCTTTTCAAAGCCAGCATAAAACAAAAGGTGTGGAAATGGGTCCTCTGTATGGAAGGATAGGAACGGTGCCTTTTGGAAAGGATCATGTAACACAGGGTGGTGGGTGAGTGTGGGTTCCTGTACTGTTTAGCTTTGTGCACTAGGGTTCCCTAGAGAAACAGAACCAATAGGGAATCTATCTACTCTCTCTCTCTCTCTTTCTATCTTTCCATCCATCCATTCATCTCCAGTGGGGATTTATTAGATTAGGTTACAAAGTTTTGGCTATGTAGTCCAACGATGCCTGCATTCTGGAGAGGCGAGGAACCTGGTAGCTACTCAATTCATAAAGATCCTGGTGTATCCCGGAGGATTCTGAAGAGCCACTGGTCTTCAGTCCGCAATGGAAGGCTGAAAATGGGTTCCAGTATCAGCGAAGGATGACAGTGACAGGAACCGAATAGACACACTCACTAACAAAGAGTGAAGGTCACTAGGTGAAGGGAGCGGCTTTCCCTTTGGACTTCCTTGTATCTGGGTTGTCACCAGAAGGTGCCATTCACTCAGAGGTGACTTCCTTTCCTGGTTAATCCTTCTAGGAATTATCCTTACAGACCTTCCCAGAGGTATGTCTCTTTATAGACCTATACATTATGAATCCAGTCTAGTGGGTGACTAATTGCTCTTCTTTGGGGATAGTCACCCTTTAAGACATCTCCGTGCTCCTCTGCACTTATAGTTAGGCTTTACCTTGCTTTCACAAAACCATCTCAGGAAGCAGTGAAGTCTTGTCTCTCATTCCTTTTGTTCAGAAAGAACAACAGCTGGGAACACCTGTAAGCATCCCCATCACAGTCCCCAGAGGGCAGCTGGGGAAACCACAGGTCCCAGTCCATGCCTCCCTCTCCAAACCCTTGCCTCTCTTCTCAAACATCTGCCTCTCAGCAAGAACAAAACATAGGTGGAAACACCTGCAAGAAGCCACATCACAGTCCCCAGAGGGCAGCTGGGTAACTCCAGGTCCCAGGCCATGCCTCCTTTCTAAAACCTTGACTCTCTTCTCAAACCATTGCCTTTGGGCTTCACAACCCCTCTGCTCAGTTTTTCTACACATTCTTCACTATCAGAAAGATTGTCCATGTCTGCTGGCACACTTATTGCTCTTGTTTTTTCACCTTGATGATTGGACCAGCAAGTCCAATGCCTTGGTCTTTGCATGAACCCAGACAGTGACTATCTAAGCCAGGCTGGCTCCTAACTGAGGAGCTATAAGAGGTAGTAACTGACATATGTCAGTGGCTATGCGTCACTGATTTTTTCCATGGTAGAAAATCAGTGCGGTAGAGCTAAACGAAATGTTAGCTTCCCTCCACGAATAGCTAGCCTTCTTCATAGCGGTGACCAATGGTTAAGCTGTGCTTGTGAGAGGCATCTTAGTAGCCAGTCCAGGACTCAAAGTTGCAGTATGAGGCTGAGCTGTTTGCAGTGTGACATGGCTGTAGGGTCACAGGCATCTTCCTGCATTTACAGAGTTGAGCCTACTGAGCCCTCTGACGAGACCCTCTGAGAACATGCTGGAAGTTGGCATGTATTAGTTTCATATCCACATATTCTGCCCTCAGATTCTCAGTGAACAACTACTCTCTGTCTTGTGTGGTATAGTCTTAAAACAGCCTTAACCCCCAAAGGGCTTGATCACAGCCATACCTGGCACAGAGCCTGTTTTGAAAACCATTCCAGCAAGGGAGGAGTCTCATGCCAGGGCCATGGAAGAAGGTTTGATGATATGAGAGTTTCCCCATGACTCAGTGTGGTCCCTCAGCTGTGGGGCCAGCTCTGTCCTACAAACATATGGACCTAGGGGGAGACATGGCTAACTGTACCAGGACCTGCTCATAGCTGATGCTGAATGGCTCCTGAGTGTTCCTGAAGGCTTTGGGGCTCTGGTCCAGGAAACAAAGCAATCTACACGAGACACCTACCTACTTCTGACATCGGGCCAGGCCTGGTGGTTTTAGTGTCCAGTAGACCTTGATGGTTCTGGAGCCCAGGTAAGCACCCCTCCCAACTCTGGTCATGGAATAGCTATGCCATTTCCAGCCAGAGCTCTAGAGGGAGATACTTCTGAAGTCTCTAGGGCAGGCTTGTCTGACAGTGTCCCGCAGTGATTCCTCTGAGATTCAAAGACTTGGGTCTCAGTTCCAGTTCTTTACGGCTATGCACCAAGAAAGGTTGGCCTGGATGAGACTGGAAGGAAATGTCTCCCACGGTGCCCTTGCAGTCTCCTGGGATGGCCTTACACCTGGGCTTGGGTTCCTTTTCAGCCACCGATCAGAGTAGTGTAACCACGCCCCCCGGGAATCTTTCCAGCCTTTCATCAGTATCCTCAGAGACCCAGAGGAAGATACTCCAGTTTATGAACCCAGCACCAGGTTTGCAGTATAAAATCCTTCACAGTAGCCCCAGAGAACTCAGTTCTGGAGCAGTCCATCCTATCCAGGGTAAAGGAAGATGCATGCCCCTTAAAACGCTCACGTCCATCAACTGTGTCTTCTGCTGCAGATGCAGTCTGAACAGTTGATTTAATCATGCAAGACAAATCAGTGAAGTTGAAACGCAGGTCATTTTAACAAGGCAATGAGTGGGGAAAAGCAAGAAATCAGAAAGAGTAAATAAATCATGGTGAGCTGATAGATCATGATGGGAGTTCCAGACAGAGAGGGAAGAAGCAACAGGCAGAACACGATGTCTGGAGATATCATGAGTCTAGAGAGATCTGAATCCAGAAAGCTTGAGATATCCCCAGAGTAATCAATTCAAAGTAGCAGAGCCAATCATATTAATCCAATTCTCAAGAGAGAGAATTCTGAAGCAGCAAAAGAGAACAAAATATCATCTATAAGGGAAAAGCCTTCAGATTCTTGGCCAAAAATTTCAGGAGGAACCACACCCTCCTGGGAGTCAGAATGCTGCATTTAGAGTATTAGAAGGGGAAAAACCAAGTGGGAATTCAATGCCTGACAAGGTTGTCCTTTGGACCAAAGGCTGAAGGAGTTATCACCATGATAATCACAGCAGTGCTCAAAGGATTTGCCAATCTGTTAAGAACAAAATGCTAAACAATGTACAGAAATGTGTGAACACGAACGGGAAAGCTTATCAGTTTTGCCCCATGGTTGATGTCACATAACAGCATGTGGCTGTGATTGAAGAAGAGGCCCAAGACAAGAGCAGGAATGCCCACCTCTACTTCCTCCTGTACAGGTGTATTTATCACTCTGCTGCCAACCTCCACCGATGCCAAACTCCAGCTTTTTCATTCTCTCCAGGTAAGCTAGACACCGGTGACTTTTCAGGGAACTCCCGGGCTTATGATGCTGGGTGGGACTTCTGAGGCCGCTAGCATCACAGACTAAACAGCTCCCAGGTCCTAGGTCTCTCTAGTGTCTAGGTAGGTACTGGATGACCCTGTCCCCAGTGTCAACCTAATAAATTCCATTTATCATACACACACACACACACACATATACACACTATACTCAAGATTCTCATGATCTATAGTATAGTATACCGTTACTATAGTAACAGTAAAAATGTTGGCATGTGAGCCTGTAGGAGCACTGAGGATCACCACCCCCACCTTCTACAAAGCTGTCTACAGACAGACTTGTCTCAGTTCATGGAGATGAAGAACTAAAAATAATATTTGTGGGTATGTGTGTGTGCATGGTGTGTGCATACATGTGTGTGTATTTGTGTGCATATATTTCTCTCCCAAACAAACAAGAACAATAAAAACAGATAAGACATAAATAAAGGCAACCAAAAGTATAATAAAACTATATGGTGATTCTTTGAAAAGATAAAATTGATAAAAATGTGGAAAGATTAAAAAAAGAGAAATTCCAAATCAGAAATGAACAATAAGATATTGGAAATAGCCTATAGTATCACAAAGGATCATATGTGGCAATTGGGAACAATTGATATTAATTATTTGGATAATCTAGAATATTAAGATAATTTAGAAGATAAGTTCCAAGAAACACATACACGACTAACACTGAATCATAGTGAGAGAGAAAAACCTTAGTGAGCCAAATCAAGAGTTTTGATTCTCATTAAAGAAAATGTGGGAACCTGGTGGCATTACTGAGTTCTATAAAACCTTCAAAAAACGAACACCAGCACTTCTCAAAGTCTTCCAAAGAATAGGAGAAGACAGAACACATCTAAAGTAATTCCAAAAGACTATCATTACCCTTTGTCTGACCCCAAAGCCAGAAAGACACTACAAGAAAACACGAGTCTAAGGAACACATGCACATTGACAAACACATTTAACAGGATAATTAAGTGATCATTCATGTAGCCAACTGGAATTAGTCCATGAGATGAAAGGATTATTAAATACACACAATAAACATGACACACCATGCCAAGAGAATGAAGTAAAAGTCGCATGACCATTTCAATGGGTATAGAAGAAACATTTGACAAAATCCAATATCATCTCATAATAAAAAGCATTCTCAAAAAATTCGGGATGGATTATATCTCAACAAAACCAAGGAGTGTAAAAGACCACAGCACACATCATACTCTTTGATGAAATGGTGAATACTTCCACTGTAACTGGGAACAAGAGAGGATGTCTATTCTCACCACCTCTGTTTGACACAGCACTGGGGATACTACACAGGAAGTAGGCAAGAAAAAGGGAAACCTACACATCTGTACAGGAAAGGAAGAAATGGGATTGAGCTTATCTACAGAAAACACCAAAAGACTTCACACACACACACATATACACATCAACACATGCACACAAGCCATTCAAACTGACACGTGGGCTCATGACAGCTAAAAGATGCAAAATCAGCACACAAAATCTGAACGCTGGGAACAAACTGTATAAAAATAAAGAAACAATTCCCTTTGCAAAATAATAAAACAGGAGTAAGTTTAAGGAAGTTCAGAGTCTGATCACTAAAGCCTATAAAGCGTTGATGAAGAAAATTAAAGGTAATGTAGTTACACTGGGTTTCCATGGATTAGGAATGTTATAATTATGCGGGCCTGCCCTGTCACCTGGGTACCCGGTCCCTTAAGAGACAAACTCTGCCCACTCCCAATCTCCCCCTTCCTGCCACTGCTGGTACTCACATCCATTTGCTCCCACACCTTCCCTATAAAGAAATGATTTCTTTTCATTTGAAATGTGCATTATGCATGTGGAAAGTCTAGGGACATGCTCCTGAGAGTGCAGTTCCCTGTGGAAACCAGGATGCTGCTGGATTCCATGAAGCTGGAGTTGCAGGTGGTTATAAAATACAATGCGGGTCCTAGGGACCAAATGTAAGTCCTCTGGATTAACAGTATAGGTTCTTAACCACTGAGCCATCTCTCCACCCCTAACAATGACAACAAATCTTGAGGTCATTATCCTGATCCAGCCATCACATATTGTGTGGGAAATATCACATTGCCCCCCCATAAATACATAGATCATCATGTATCTATACAAAAGAAGCCTGAGAACACATACATGCTCACAGCACTCATCATACAGTGTAACTTTATACAACACTATACCCACACCACGTGTCAAACAGTTCAGCCACACACATATTTTAACACAGGGCTCAGTGGACAACAAGATGTCTATGCTGTGCCTTTGCTAACTGAAACTGGCAGGCAGGTCACCGTTCCCTGAATCTGGCTTCTCTCACAACTCAAACAAGGAGCTCTGGACTCTCAGCCTACTCGGAAATGTACATGAGGCTTCACGGATACTTCTTGAAACTACATAGTTAACATGATTTCCAAACAAGTAGCATTTATTAAACACATGACCTGGCCTAACCCTCTAACTTTATTAACGAGGAGAATGAAGATCACTAAGGTTAAATGGCTTTTCAGTATCTATTTGCAATTTAGAAAAAGTATACAATCTTTTATAATTGAACCTATTCTGTTGATACTTAAAGCTGAAGACAGAATTTCTTCTTCTTGGACTATTTCCTAAGCATGGACAATTGCTCTTGCTAGAAGGGAAAACAGCTTCTATTTAAAAAAAATAAAATAAAATGAAGATCAACCACTCCAATTGCTTTTGCATTCCTTTCCTCTTGGCCTTCAATACTTCCTCAAATGCTACACTGCAGAGACAAAGCCCACGCTTGCCAACTGGGCTATCAGACACTGAAGCAGTGGATGGAATTGGCAGAATGAGGGGTTTGCCAGACATTCCCACAGTGATGAGTTCACTGCCTTTCTTTGCAGTGCCAGGTTCATCATTTTTCCCCATTTCTGACATCGGTCACATACCTGAGTCTTTCTGTTCCAGCTTTATACCTGGAGATCCGTGCCATGGACAAAGGGACTGACAGGGTGTCTAGCCAGCGCTTCTCATACTTTGGTTCATTAGCTATGGGTGAGGAAGGTGATGATGGAGCCTGTGTGAAATAAGCAAGAGTCAGTTGACACAGGACCTGTGAGAACACTGCTCTCTGGCGAGGCTTATAGCTGAGGCACCCATCCCACAACACCCAGATTAGCCCACTTCAACTGAAGAAAGCCTACAAGATCACTTCCTAGAGATTCAGACAGAAAGCAGCACTCATACTTGAATACAAAAGCTTTTAAAACAGATTTTAAATAGTATTTTTGCAAAGAGGGGGAGAAAGCTAAAGAAGAGGGCAGAGAGAACTGTATTTGGGGGAGAAACTCACAGTCACGATAGTACTTAGCTTTAAAATGTGGAAACTTAGGAGGGAGTAGTTTAAAATGAGCTGAGCGGATGGATGTTGGTGCCCCGGTAATGTGGGTACAAATGGAATTGCTTCTACCAGCGTTAAATGAATCCCAGCTACGAGATATATTTCTAGACCAACGTCAGGCATGGTGGGGCTTGTGCTTCTTTGTTCGACATCCAGAGAGATGTGAAGTCACAGCTCTTGTTGACCTGAGAGGCACAGAGTCACTTAATGGGTGACTACAGTTCTTCCCACTTAAGGTTCAGGTTTTGGAGGTCCTGACGGTCAGGGCTTTCATCCTCAGACAATAGACAGCTTTGAAGGGAACTGTGATAAAACTTTGTCTAATGGAATGGTAAGCGTTGACTCATAAAATGCCTGTGCAACACTAAAAGAATCATGGCATCTGCTACAAAGAGAATAAGCAACAAAGTAACCAAATCCCTGGATCTAGAGAGGAAGTCAGACAGACCGCTTAGCTGAGTGTATTTAGGATCAGAGCTGAGGCTGCAGGGCAGGACTCTCAAGGGTGGAGACTCTCCAATCCAGGGCCTGGACGTGCATGCCTGCCCATTTTAAAGTCACTATGGAGTAGGGGACTTTCTGTCGTCTTGAGACAGTGTTCATTGTGATCAACCTAGCCCACAACACGTGTCAGGTAAAAGAGATGTGGCTTCTCTGTTAGTCTATGTTCAGGTGAAGATCTTCATTGAGAGTCACACTGGAACCTGACTAGGAGCCTCATCATATAGGTCTTGTTTTGGTGAGGTTCCTTGGTCCAGTTGCCAGGACCTGAGGCTGAAGAGATCTATCCTTGAGGATGTGGAGAGTAAACACTCTGCCAAGGGCAAGGCACTCTGAGCTTGCGGAAAACGTCTAATTCCCCTGTTCTGTGTACACATGCGTGTGTTCTCCCATGCGGGATAGGACTTGGGCATGGGAGCCTCATAGACTTAAATGATACTAACATTTTGGAAGCTCACCCTTGGGGACTGCTAACAGCCAGCAATCTCCAAGAACCCGGCGAGGAGAGATGCCAGCAGTGTGTGCACCCTCCAGACCAAACTCTGAAGGCCTCTGGGGCTAGCTAGCTACACTAAGCAGCTATATGTATACCCCCAGCCCATCCCAACTTGCAGATTACTTAGTGACATAAAACACTTTATTAAAAACTCGATGGCCAGAATAAGATACAAATTTATAAATCCCAGACATGGCAGCTGTGACATAATAATTATGAACGAACAATTGAATTAGCCCCCTCGCATTGTATCCAAAAGGGTCACACAGCAGAGGGGCCCTGCCAGACTTCCTGTTCTGCCTTGTGAATCAGATTCCCCGTTCTGATGATTCAGGAAATAGGAAGCAGGTTTTGCTGGTGAAAAGAAGGACATGCTAACAAGAATAGTAACTGGTAGAAATGTGCTTTTCTTTAGAGCACACATGGATTAACTAAAATATTTCAGGCTTTGTCTCACCCCAACAATCCAGCAGACTAAACACTATGTTGATGGTTATGATGCTTTGGGCTAAATTCCTACAAGTCTCATGTTCAACTGCATCAGGCTGAACCAGCCACAGAGTACTAGGTGAGATGGTACTCTGAACTTGACTCCTTGGTGGCAAAGGCATGTCTTTCATCTTTAGACAGTGGCTTCGACTAGCAGTTGAGAGACACTTATCTACCAGAGAGGGTGAATGTCGACTCCCCAACATCACATCAGAAGATATGGGAACACGAGGCCTTCTGCAACTGTGACAAGAAAAGAAACAGATAAGGGTCTACGGTGTCACCTCTCTGAATGTCCAGAGAGTCAACTGCACCTCCACTCTAAGTACAGGGGAACATCAAAGCCATCCGACTTGACGGCGAGCACCTGTGTTTTTCTCTGACCCCTAAGCAGTCTTTTCCCTGAGCGTTTGTCTGAGGATTCTGCTAGACAACAGAGCTTCTGGTTCTCCTGATTTTTCCCTGAAATGTGGCAGGTTATTTATTCTTTGTCACAGAGTCCAGCTAAGCCAAAATCTGCACCTGTCCCCTTGCCTTTGAAGTCAGCAGAATAGCGCATTGTTTCGTCTCTATTGTCCTAAAGCAGACCCCTAGAGGGGTGCTTTCCTGTGCCCTGCCTCGCTGGCTGTCAGGGCTGACAGTCTTCAACCACCTGGCTCTTGCTGTTTGAAAGCAAGGGCCTTGCTTTATCCAGCTTAATGCTTTTTTAACTGTTCGCTCCTGTCATTTGGGATTTTCTCATCTGAGAATTATGTTGCGCAGGAAGCCTGGGCTGGCCGTTTAGATTTCCAGGTCTATGTCTGACAAATGCAGCCTATTGACTTGAAAACCTCACTGCGCATATAAATCACATAGGTAATTTCTCAAAGACAAGCTCCCAGTCCAGTTTCAATGAAATTTAGTTTACTGATAATGGATGTGACCCTGGACTCTGCTTTCAGGATCCGGGTTACCACAACACTGCAGCTTAGTCCCGCACCATGGAAGTCTGCGTTGGTGTGGCTGCCACTCCAGAGAGCATCTTCTGCTTATCTTAGACCTTGATGTCTTACAAGGAAAAAACTCCCCAACTTCCCGTGTTTCTGAGTTGCATAAGCATCCCTTAGCATAACATTGACATCACTTTGTCAACAAATTCTAACTCCATGTACCAGTCATTGGAATAAAATGCAGTGCTTGACAACATTTAAAGTAATTTCACCTTGGAGATGGACATCATGTGATGTTGCCTGAAGTCTGGCTAGTAAAGCCACAATAAGCCAGGGACATCTAGACCTTGCCAGTAACTCATGTCCTGCCCTGACTTCACCTGAGCACAGTCTGTGACTTCCTGCCATACTCAGATGTTGGTGAAACACACTCGGCAATCATAGGGGAAGCCCCATAATCTCTTTGTATAATGTTTATTTCTATGAAATCAATTTTATAAAGCACTAGAAAAGTGCCTGGGGATTTGTTGAAGGTATGAATCGTGGCTATTAATGCAATATGCAAATTAAAATTCATTAATCGGTAGAGATTACCAAGAAGGGAGCGTGCAAAGTGTCAGTTTGAATGCAAGCAAAATGTCCCCAAACAGTTTTTGGTGTGGTGTGTGCATGTCTTGCATGAAGCTCGTTATAAGGTGCTCGCATATCTTGATGTTGTTTGTAAATAACCATAGAATGTTTTCAGTCCTTAAAGAATGCTTTGATCAATAAATAATCACTGAACCTAGGACAAGAGTCTGTCTCTAACTGTGTGGACACTTCATGTTCAATTTAAAATAATAATGGCTGCTCAGCAGACAAAACCTGCCTGTGGCTCTCAGATTGCAATTTCTATCTTCTCGAATCCTGCTGGGGCTGCGAGTCCTTGGTAATGTGATTTTAGAGAACAAAACAGCACAAATATAATAAAAAGAGCAATATTTGACCAGAACAGAGAAGAACGGATGACCCAGGGAAGCCCTGATTGAAAGTGAAAGCTGTGTGTACGGTTGGTGCCATCCCCCACAGGGACTGGGGCAACTTTCTCCTCAGAGGGAACTCTTATTTATAAGGACCTGAAAAGTATTTTTAAAAGGTTTCTGTGAGAAGTCGCCACTGCTGCTATATCTTCTATCTGTGGAAGAGTGCCGGTGACAATGTCTGAGGTCTGGCAGGGAAACCCACAGCAAGGAACAGAGGAGATGCCTACTGTATTGTCAGCAGTTTGTATCCAGCCTTTGCTTCATGTGTGCATAGCCCACTCTAGCTATTCCGACCTCTAATTTTCTGGGATATAGCATCTGACAAAGAGAGAATAGTGGGTGATAAAAAAAATTGAGGAGTGTCCACAACCTTGTTCTACTATATTTGAAAACACTTCAAAAACATTTACTGCCAGGGAAGGGATGACTGTCTAGATTCTTGCCCCGTCAGTCCTGGCTTTGTATGTGCATTGCCCTGTGGATGCCAAGTTTCATACACACCTGACCCTGTACACACCTGTCCTGTTATATCTTACTCCATCAATGCTGGCCCTTTGCACGCCTGACCCTCCCCATGCCTGACTCCTTGGATACCTGACTCTGCCTACCCTTTGACTATGGTGGGAGGGCAACCAGGAAGGAGGGGTTCCAGGGCCCAACGGTATCCAGAGTCCCCACATCTGCAGTCTGTGGCCAAAGCTGCAGAGAAACAACACAGAGTGACTGCAAAGGCAAGGTCTTAATGAAGACACAGGGTTGTTTTGCTTTTATGTTCTCAGAAGTATTTAGAGGAGTCTAAACTGTAAACTAGGTGAAAGGGGAGCATGCTATGAGCTGTGGATTTGCTGCCTTCTCCACCTGCTTCAGTAAATTCCTAGTATGCTCTACTGCAGAAAACTAAGGAGGCGCAAAAAATGCTCGGGGTTTCTTCCCACAGCTGAGAGGGGAGGTGTGTCAGCTGTTTGGTTGCTATGCTCAAACACCCAGGAAAAAGAAGGAGCCATTTCTTTTGGCTGTTTTGGAGCTTATGGTTCAAGGTTGGCACCACTGCTGAGATGGAAGACTGTGGTGCTGAGTATCAGTTACTTGCCTCAGAGCTGCGAATAATCCTGGCAGTTTAGAGGAGGGCCAATCGTTTGGTTCACAGTTTGAGAGTACAGATCAGGATGACGGAGAAAGCCTGTAGCAGTTACAGCTTGCTATTGGAGCAGCAGGCCCATGGCAGCCAGCAGTTACCTGGCTAGAACACCAGAGACCTGCATCTGCCAGCTATGTAAAAAAGGGTTCCATAACTACCCCAAAGAACGGTACTATCTGGGGACCAGGTATTCAACTGAGCATTCAGGGTTATTTCAGATTCAAACCAGAACGTGGGAGAAAGCTGCTGACCTCAGGGCGTCCTGGAAGCTGAGGATGCAACAGGAAGGGGCCAGGACCAGATAAACCCTTCAAAGTCATGGCTACCACTTTCAACTAGGCACCACCTAGTGGCTTCCACCCCGTCCCAATATCATCATGTTATGGATCTGCTGGCATACTAATCCATTTATCAGGTGATGATCAAATCACCTTTGATTGACTGGATGCAGCATCTGGGGTCCTTCCTTTAACATAGGACTGTTTTGAGGAATATACTTCACGTCTGTACCATTAGAGGTAACTGATTTCTGCTTCCAAAGGCAGTATATAAACTAAGCTTAATTCCTTGCTGTTTCTATACTGGGCAGGAACTGCCATAAACCCAAGACTACTCCACATCAGCTCTCCAGGGGCCACCAGCAGAGAGCGCTTGCCACAGTTCACATTTCATGAGAGAGAAACGACATTCTGAGTACATTCTGTTTGTGTAAGCAAGGATATTCACACATCCCTCTCTGCGGGGTTCTAAGATGAGCCCTACTTCTTTACCACGTGGGCTTCTGCTCTGAGAGATTAGCCCTGAGCAGACTCCTCAGAGCACAGGCCTCTCCCAGGTGGTCACTACCACCAGCCTCCACGAAGGGTTACTTTGCCTGGGCCAGCACAGAAAACTGCTTGGCACAGAAGCTGCCCACTCATGCCATGGCATCTCTGCCAAATACCAGTATGTGGACTCTAAGCTGTCCTGGATAACAGCCAGCTGCTGAGTTAGCAGTCAGTGTTTCGGGAACCTCGGCTGCAAGACAGCATGCATAAACCTCCAGTACAGGGCAGGAGCCATCCTCCTCCTCTCTTCCTATGCAGGAGTGAGGATACAGGGGAGTTAAAGTCTGATAGCGCCTCCCTGCATTCCTGTGATCAGCAAGTTTGTGATTTTCCCCTTCTGGACAAAGAATAGTGAGTCAAGAAATATAATTTCATTCTGAATTACTATGTCAGGTAACCTGCTTCACCCCCCCCCCCAGCACATACACATTCTTCACCATCCCAGTACCCATTATTATCTGGGGCAAACCAGCCAGAACAGGAAGCAAACTGGAGTGTGGTATTGAAGGTGATTTTAACAGCTGGAGGAATTGGAATCAATTCAAACATAATTGCACCTGTGTGTTTACAACAGCAGTGAGAAACAGGAAGCTCAGGGAGTTGAAGGGAGCTGCCTCCACCTCTGGAGGACACTCAAAAATGCAGAGAATGGCTGCAGAAGGGTGGCCAGAACGTCCCTTCTGCTCAGCAGATTTATCTGGACATCTGTGTGCTACGCCTCCAAACAAGACGGATTTTGGAAATGATCCTTACTAAAATATGGGCCTTAAATAAAAATTACAGTAATTTTAAATGTGAATTGATGCTGTAGGTTGAATATGAAATGCTCCTATAGGCTTCTACTTCAAATGTCAAGTCCCTAGCCTCTGGGCTATTTATAAAGGATCTGGAGTCTTTAGAGATGGGGTCCCCAGCAAGCTCTTTGAAGGTTACATCCTACAGTCTCTGTTTCTTGATCTTAATCATGTAAGGAGCCCCTACCACTTGTACGGCTACCACAAACCCCTCTATGTTTTCCCATCAGAATGAGCTAAAATTCCTCCAAACTGTGGGCCAAATAAATCTTCTCTCCTTGGAACTATGTCTCTGAGGTATTTTGTCACAGTACAGGGAAAAGTAACTAATAAAATTTCTTAGACTATCACTATCTATATGACTTTTATGAATAGGTCTCATTTATGGGGAAAAAAGACACACATGTTCTGTTGTTTGAAAACAAATCCAATATAGTATGAGGAAAGTATTTTTTTTTCCAGCAAGGTCTGTAAATATAGACCAAGTATAGTTGTATCTCAGGTTGGATCTCAGCACAAATACAATATCGACCTCTGAACTTTAAACTTCAAAAAGAGACTTAGAAACAAGCAGTCTTCAGGGTGCACAGGTATAGGAGTGAGAGATGAGCAACATCTAGACTTCAAAGTTTGCACTGACTTCCTCAGTTTAGGAGGAACTATTTTTTTTAAAGGAAGCAGTTTTTAATAACCAGGTAATGAAGATTACTGTCAGTATGTAATTTAAGGTAACTACTTGATGTTGGAGATGATGGGTTATTTTGACTGGAGCACTGCAGCCCCCTTTAAGAACTATTCATGGTAGATCTTACATATTTCTTATTTTGAAAACAGAGATTCCCCATTTCGTTTCAGGGAAGAGGCATGCCACCACTCCGTCAATCTTGTCATTTTTCTCTCAGCTTTAGCGACTATGTTATGGTAAATTTTACAACGATAATTATTCAGCTCCTGGTTATATCGTCTGGTTGAATATAATAACCATGCCACTGTCAGCCATAGCTCACTTCTTCCCCGCTCTTGTGATCCAGTGTCTCCAGACACACATCAACCATGGCTTCCCAGACAGAGAGAGAGTATATTCCTTTCTGGGTGTCTTCTCCACCTTCAGGTGTATCTTGCAGGAAGCAGGACTAAGATGTGTATCTCAGGTCCTGTGTCACTGAGCAAAGCTTACAAGTACCGAAGTATAGTCCACAGTGCAAGTGCTCTGTGGACACTCATGGATTCTCTACTGTGGGAACAGACAGATGGCACCTCATCATGATGGAAACACAGAACTGACTCTCTAAGCATCCCAGTTCATCGATGGCTCCTGCATCTAGGGTAACGCAGGACACCAGCCCCTAGAGCCATTTGCTTTTCTCTGCTGACTTGTCTCAACTGAACGTCAATATGTTACCCAGACTGACTTCATACTTCTAAGCTCAACAGATACTCTGCCCCTGCTTTTGAAGCAGGGAGACAACAGGTGTGCTGTCGTGCCTGGCTCAACACTAATTTCTGAAGTCAAGTGAAGATCGGGAAAATGAGGGTGCTGTTTGTCTATGGACCCAAGACCGGGAGATATGACCTGTGAGCATGCCACTTATTCTCTATTAGTTACAGAAAGCAGATTCTAAACTATCAAAAGCAATTAAAACCATTAAAGTGAGAAATTATGGTATTGTGAAATCACACAAACAAACCTGAATCTTTTCCCCTGAGTTCTCCCTGAACGCCAGGGTGGAAAAGGATCTACTATAAAATACACCCTAAAACCAACTGTGGGGAGCTAAGAGTCTGTTTCTCTGTGGGTAATGAGTCCGCCTGCCCAGAGGGAGGCTGATCCCAGCACTAGGAGGCAGACCCATGGTAGCAGGCACTGGGGGTTGAGATCAGTTCTAGGATCTTAGGGATAGATAGGGCAAGTGAGGCACGGGATTGAGGCTCAGGGCTAACATACAGCACTCATGTTTCCTTGATGTTTTCTAGGAATTTGGGAATAAATTCTCACTGTTACTGCGTCCTGTGAGTCTTCTGGAAATCTTGAGACCTCAACAACTTGAGGCCCCATTGGTAAGGTTGCCTGAAACTCAGAGGTTACTTTGATTTCTACCTCAAAATGAAGAAGAAAGGTGTTTACTCTCCATGCAATTATGAACTACTGGTTTAAGGTGTCTTAGTGGGTATAAAGAGCCTATGTGGGAGTAAATTTTAATAGCACTGACTAATTCCTGTTTTCATTGCTTCTTCCAGAACATCTCTCTGTGCCTCTGCTGGATCACGGACAGGCTTGCCTTCAACCCAGGGCCCTTGGGATTGAGGTTCCCAGGCTATGAGGTCAGGGGATGGCACGTGCTTACTGTGTGGCTGCAGTGGCCATTGAGGTGCAGGCCACTGTCAAAGAGAGGCGATGAGGCCCTGCTGCTGTGGTCACTCGATGGCCCTGGGGACCCTGAAACAAAACGAGAGGCGTTCATTCCAGATGCAGTGGTCAGCTACATCATTTGTGACTGACTATATGAATGTAAGATAGCCAAGCATATCACCGGAGACAGCAGTCCATTGCTAGGTCCCTCTCAGGGATGTGGAACTGAAGTTGGGGATGACTCTCTGTTCTACTTTATTAGCCAGAGGCCTCCCCTCCTTTCCTAGAACCTGGTCTCCCCATCAATGCTCCTGGTGCCATCATTTGCCCGTCATGTCATTGTGCACTCTCGGGATGCAGAGCATGACTGTGTCTCCAAAAGGACCATGTGTCCTTAAGGTTTCTCATCCCACTCCCTTATTAGGGCACATTCCCTCAGAGCTGCTGACTGGTGAATGACACTGGGATCTCTTGCTGCTGCAGACAGATAGGATGAGAACGTAGACAGTGCAGGCCAAGAAAGAATGACTCTGCATCAGCCATACCACCTCCACCAACACCGTCATCATCTATGAAGAACTGAGCTAAAATGCATTTGTGTATTGTTTACAAATGCAATGGATTCACTTGTAAAATAATGTGGCACGTGGTGTCACTTGTAACCATCACTGTTAACAGGCTGGGTGACTGATAGATTTTCCTACTGCATCCTTTGGCAGCTAAATGTCCCACTGTTATGGAAGATGATGTGACTCAGAAAGGTTTTCCTAGGGCTAACACGTAAAGGCTAACCCTCAGCATGTTTGACCCAGTCCAGAGAGAGCAGGTGCCCAATAACCTTAACTCTCTTTAAGAACAACCCTGCACCCAGCTTTCACACAAGTTCAGCAATCAAGCTAAACTAGTAGCTTAATTAAAAATTGTTAAGTGAACCTTGGAGCCATTCCCAAGGCTTCAGGCCATTCACTCAAGGTCCCGAGGGCAACTCTAAGAAAAGACTGTATTCTGTGACTTCTCTCGGTCCTGTTATTTTCTGCACAGACAGTAAGTGTGGGCAGATGATGTATGCCAGTTCTTCTGTTTTTGTGGTGATGTCTCATAGAGGCACCATTGCCCGATGACCAGACTCCCAGGAAAACTGAACAGCTGACATCACATAAGAAACCCCCCAGAATCCAGGAGCAGAGAGACGGCCCTGAGGCTAAGCCTTCTGAGCCCTTGGAAAGCAAGCAGGGGTGCAAAGGATAGCATAGGGGTGGGCTTATCACTGACTAGCTGCGAATCATGGTGAGGATATAACGCTATCAAGAGAATGAAGCAGGAAGGCAGGTCTTCTCCCTGTCAGGCACCTGCAGGAAAAGACAGTGAGAAGGGGACCAGGAACTGGGTACGCACTGTTCTATAAGTCAGTGCTCGATCATGTCATCTTGTTCCTAGGACTGAAATGAGCTGTCAGAGCTCCTCAGGGCACATGGATATGGGTGCCTAGTGACCAGAAGGCTCTGAGGATAACTGCTCATCTCCCGTCTACCTCTGCATCGCCCAACATGCAAATCCCAGCAAGTCAAGGCCCCCAGCCCACATACGTCATATCTGTTAGGACAAGTACTACAAAGCACTTCACTGCATCCCTACATGTGTTGGGAGATACAAGAACTCTCTGCCTTGATTTGAATGAACCATACTGATGAGTGAGCATCTCCCTGCTCATTTACTACCACAGATACATACTGTTGTTACCCAGTGGAATCTAGCCCAGCCCAGGCTTTTGTTCCTTTCTATTACAGAGTGTTGTTTTTGCAAATAGCACATAGCCTGATATAGCCTGTTTCTTCTTCTTCTTCTTTTTTTCATTTCCATGTACACTTTAGGATAGTCCATGCAATGCTTGTCAAAGTCTTTCATTTATTTCTAGAATTAACTTGTCATTATTTGCAATAAAGATGAAAACATTTCTAACTGCCTGTATACCCTCAAAAATCCCCCAGGTAATGCTTGTTGTTGCTCTGAGTGGCACATGATAAATGCCACCATAAGCACATGTCTGAAGAAGAAATGGATAGTAAGCTAAGAAATTTAAGATTGATAGTCTTTTGTAGACATTGGATTTCTATGAACTAATTTCTCATGACTGTCAGCCTTTCTTCTGTACTTGCAAAGAAAAATTTGAATAGTTTCTATATTGCTTTTTTTACCACCAGAATATCCATGTTTAAAAGCTGGTCAATGTTAGTAATTGTGCTCTCTCTCTCTCTCTCTCTCTCTCTCTCTCTCTCTCTCTGTGTGTGTGTGTGTGTGTGTGTGTGTTGGGGGAATGTGTTCATTTGTGAGCAAGTGCAAGTGAATGGAGAGCTACATGTACATGTGTGCGCATGCATGTTGAAGTCAAAGGACCACTTCATCTGTCATTCCTCAGGTACTATCCACCCTGTGTTTTGAATTGGGGTCTTTCACTGGCTTGAAGCCCATGAAGTAGGCTAGGGAAGCAACTGTGTCTTTCAACACCTGGCTGTTTTGAGGTAGGTCCTGGAGGATTTTTTTTTTTTTTTTGGTTTTTCGAGACAGGGTTTCTCTGCGGTTTTGGAGCCTGTCCTGGAACTAGCTCTTGTAGACCAGGCTGGTCTCGAACTCACAGAGATCCTCCTGCCTCTGCCTCCCAAGTACTGGGATTAAAGGCGTGCGCCACCACCGCCCGGCTCCTGGAGGATGTTTTTTTAAGACAAGCACTTTATTGACTAAGCTATCACCTCAATGCTAGTATTAGCAATTATTAATTACATAAAGAGTTGTTCTTAAAAAAACAAAATATATACAGTCAATTCTTATAAAACCCTTCCCATCAAGGACTGAACTCTAATCTGTCCAAAGTTCTATGGCTACTTTGACTGGATTCAAAGCAGTAGATACACAGAGGGGAAGCATTCTGGAAGATGCTTGACTCTAAACATGGCATTACCACAGGACCCAGAATCCTCTTTTCTAGGTAGAGACTTAACAAAGATGTCCAAACAGAGCCAGCTGATGAATGTTCACAGCAGCAGAACTCATAACAGCCCAGAAATAGAAACACGGGTTCATGAGCTAAAGAGTGGATGGAGCAAGGCCCTACAACCATATAAAGCAGAGTTATGCAACTGTCATGGATGCATGCTACCTCACCAGTGAACTTGGAAAGCATCATGGCAAGTGGAAGCAACAGCAAGCCAAGGTCACAAACTGAATGACTACACTGATATACATTGCCAGAAAAGGCAAAGACACAGAGGCAGAAAGCAGTGGCTTTTAGTGGCTGGGGGAGGGGAATGGGGACCAAATGCCAGCTTCTGGAGGACCTCTGTTGAGCAGTGGAGCGTCAAGAAATTTAATCAGTGGTGATGGTGTACATCACAGTGAAACTCCGCATTAATGTGCAAAGTCTACCTGTATAAGAACACCACGTGTCTGAGAGTCTGAAAAACACACACAGGTCTGTTCACTCAATCTCACTGGGTACTTATTTTCCCATTAATATCAATTTAAGAAATGCTGAAATGGACATTTTTTTACTGGTGGTATATTTTTATACATCGGCAATCATCTCTGTGGGACAGATGTGGCTTCAGACAAACAATCACCCCAAAAGAATCTACTCAGGCAGAAACAATTTTACCCCAGTGATGTGTATTCACCAGAGGTCATTTTGCATGGATTCATGTAATGATTATGGCCTCTGAGTTTAAATTTTTATAGATACTAGGATTTAACTGTTTTATTAAAAACCAAACACAAGGAGAATGGGCATTTATACAATTAATGGAGAACTCAGCATCTGTCTCTGGAGCTCTGCCTTGCCCCTGAGCAATGGGGCTCACAGGAGTTCATGGTGGGTCTAGCCACAATGGCTGAGCTCTACACTGGGGTACCTAGACAACCAAAAGCTACAGGCAAAACTGTCAGATTCCAGTCAAGCATGTAAATGCAGTTACTTGAAGGTTCCTGGGTTTTAAGAGCTCTTTTGAGGGAAATGGCAGCTTCAGAGCTGTGGTGACCCTTCCTTTCCAAGAAACAGGTGCTGAAATCCTTGTAGCCGTCGGTTTTATGGCTCCTATCATCCCAGTGTTGGGAGCTACCAAACACCGTCTCTCTTTTCCCAGAAATGTTACTGACCTCTGATGGAAGGCAGGGAAAGGTGTGTAAGTGTCCTGTTGTCCTTGCCATTCCTGCTATCTATTGGGCCAGGCTATACCCATCCCCCCTTTGAATCTCACTGCAAAGGCTGAGACTCACGACACACGGGTAGGCTTACGCAGGAGGTGACAGACACTCACCTGGAGGAAAGGTAGGCTGCTCTATATGAGGCTCTACTTATGTAAGAATAAGATAGAAACACGTGTTTAGCATTACCACCAATCTTCTATATCCTGGGGAACAGGGCTGGGGTTGGCACAGACTCCCTTGTACACAGTGTTAAAAGCCCCCATCCACCATCCTTACACGGTTTGGATACATGGCTTCAAAGGCCATGTACTGAAAGGTGTGGTATCAGTTTATGGTGGTACTAGTAGGCAGAGGCGCTGTTAGGAAATGGCACTTACACAGGGAGTCTAAATGGAAGGTATCAAATACGTCCTCTCAGAGCTTATGAAACCCTATGGAAGAGGAGGCAGGAAAAGTGTAAGAGCCAGAGGGATGGAGGAAGACAGGAGAATAAGGCTCTCTAAGTCAACCAAGCAAGGTCCATATGAGCTCACAGTCCCTGGAGCAGCAAGACGGGGACTACATGGGCCTGTAATGAGGCACTCCACATATATATTATAGCTTTCAGCTTGGTGTTTCTGTGGGACTCCTACGTATGTGAATGGCTCTCTGACTTTTGCGTCTGCTCCTGGGACTCTTTTCCTTATTGGGTTGCCATGTTCAACTTCAAGATGATATCTTTTCTCCTTTGTTTTATTATGTTTTATTTTGTCAAAAAAATCTTAGCCAAAAAAGAAAAAGAAAAAGAAGCGGCACTTAGTGGGAAGAAATCCAGTGACCTGCCCTTGGCACCCTAGGTCCTCCTGCAGTGTCTCTCTCTTTGCCTCCTGGTCACCAAAGTAAGGAGCTGCTTCCACCATTCATCCCTGCTGTGGTACGCTGGGTTCCCATAGGCCTGAAGCCACAGGGTCAACCGGCAATGAACTGAAATCTCCAACAACGATCAGACAAAGTAGAACCTCTCCATAGGGTTATTCTCCCCAGTGCTTTATCATAGCCATCGGGCATTGAGAAGTGTATGCCTCTTCTTTAACTGTCCCACCCTGCTCAGAATTCTAGGGAGGGCAGACATTTTCTTTCCTTGATGACCCATGTGTCCCCACATCCATAGCAATGGGACGGCTAGTTCTTGTACTCCACTCTGCTGGCCACACCTTCCACTTCACACCCTGTTACAGAACCTCCGTCTGCAGTCAATGGACCACGTTTCCCTACTCAGCTTTTCCAACTACCAAGACCTGCTCTTGACCTCACTCTGAGTTGGGAGAATTGGTCAAGACGAGAAAATGTTGAAATGTATTATTTATTACTCTCTCCTCATTTTCTATATCTGTCTTGTTTTTCAATCTGCTGTGTTCTTGTTCCTTTTCTGTGTGTGTCTGTCTCTCCTCCCCTCACTTAACACCGTTATTTCTTCCATTTCAAATTTCCCTGGTACACTGCTAGAATACTGCTAGAATACCCTTATGTCCTTCCAACACCATCTAAGCGACTTGTAGAAGAGCACTTATGCTGACGTGTGGTAACACAGGGAAGCTGGAGTTCACTGGTAACTCTGAGTGATTGATCACAGCAGCACCACATCCCTGTCTCTGTGCCCATGGGAACATTTTTAGCATCCCTTGTGAATTCCACAAAGACAACCGTCACTTCCTTCTCATCTTTGACCTGGTTTTGATATCCACTTTTCTTATGCTGGGGTCTTCCCACCTACACATGAAACCCTTCCATGTCATCCTTGGCTTCTCAGGAACTTGTCACCTACTGTTCTCCCTCCATTTCACAGGGCTGTGGTCCCAGGAACACGGGGCAGGTAGCCACTTTTATCTAGGTGTCTGCTCATAGGGTACCAATTACTCTCAGGTAGCCATTCTTCTCTACGTGTCTGCACATAGGGTGCCAAAGAGTGAATATCATGATCACTCCCTGTGGTCTCTTGGACATGGCAGGCTCAAAGGTCCCAGAGAGAAGAGGATAGAAGGAAGGTCTGAATCTAATGGCTCTTATGACAGAGCATGAAATGGATGTACGGTCAGAGTCCACAGCTGAGCAGGTCTCAGCACCCAGCAGCACCCAGGCCACTTCCACAGTAACTAAGGGAGACGATAACAACAGGGTTACAATGATGGGCGAGGAGGAGGGTGAGCATGCAGGACAGAGCAGGGAGAAGGAGCCACTCTTTCCTGCAGGAAGAGGATGGAGAAAAGCGTCAGTCAGGACAGCAAAGGAAGGCAGGCTCCTGCGGCTGTCAACTCTTCCTGTACTACAGAAAGTGAGCTCTCCAGAGGCTGAGCCCTGCATTGCAGAGTTTTACTAGAAGTAGAAGACAGCTTCCAGGAGAGGGCCCGCTGAAATCCAGAATAAGGGCAGGGCTTCTGTTAAATGTGACGGCTCTGGAGAGTAAGTTAAAGACACAAACAATGGCCAGTGAAGTGCTTTCCTAGGCTGGATATTTGTCACAGTCTGGCAGAGAGAGTATCACAAGCTTTTCCCCATCATGGCAGGTACTCTGAAGCATGCATTAGCATGAGAGGACTGATGGAGCCCCATCGCATATGTGACCATGAGGTTTCACCATCCCAGGCTCATGGACTATCTCTGTAGACCTTCAGCACTGTATACTCCTGATGAAACTCAGTGTTTTCTCTGTTCTCCAATGTCTTTATACATTGTCCTAGCGATTCTTACTTATTAAGGACTGAATACTTAATATGAGGTCAATCTAGATATTATAAATACAAACTACTCTACATAGATGCTCATGAACATGTGTATAGGTAACTGTGTGTGCATGTATGTTAGTGTATGTGTATGAGTGTGTGCATGTATATGTCAGTATGTGTGTATGTGAGTATGCTATATTGTATGAGTGTGTGCATGTATGTATGTTAGTGTATGCTGTGTTTGCAAACACAATATCAGGGACTTCATGTGAGGGAAGGGTTGTTTCTGAATTTTGCCTGCTTGCCCTCAGTCTTGCTGTCAAGTTCATCTATCCTGTTGCTCAGGCATTTTTTTTTTTCTGGATTTTTGAGACAGAGTTTCTCCGTAGCTTTTGGTTCCTGTGCTGGAACTAGCTCTTGTAGGCCAGGCTGGCCTCGAACTCACAGAGATCTGCCTGCCTCTGTCTCCCGAGTGCTGGGATTAAAGGCGTGCACCACCACCGCCCGGGTAGGGTTGTTTCTGATTATGATGTATGGAGTTCCTTAGGACCCTGTTGTGCTCCTCTGTCTAAATCAATCTTCTCTCTGAGCATGTGCTTGGGAAATAATTTATTCCCGCTGTGCCAAGACATGTGGATAAATAATGTAGGAAGGAAGAGAACCCCATAACACCCTAAAAATCTCTCCCCTTCCCACTTACCTAATGGTAGCTTCAGAAACGAGGGCGCTTCCCTGAGATACTCAACAGTGATGGTGACGTCATCGCCAGCGTTTCTCAGAAGGTGCACCTGTTCAGAGGGCGAGAACAGCACTTTGCCATCACAGAAGAACCAGACATAAGTGAAAAATAAAGTCCATGTGGCTCTTTCCTGCTCTCTAGGGACCCATTTCAGTTTCCTCTGAGACACGGACACTCGGTTAGACTAACACGGGATAGAGACAATTGGCTAGGTAGAGCTAAGAGTGAGAGCATTTGTGCCTCACTCATGAAAGCGTGGACATCAAAGCATCTTCGTTTCTTCAGGAGACAAGGTTGCCCACATGACCAACGGTTTAACCCACCACAAAGTAAGATCCCATGCACAAGAACTCAATTTGCTGGTACAAACAGCCAAATGTCAGACACTGGCAAAAGTCACTCCAGCTGTGTGACTTACATAACCATATAATTTCAAAGGTCAAATATCACCTTAACTCGGCAAAATGATAGGCATCGTTAACTCTGATGCGAAAGTCTCCATTAAAATCTGAAATTATTCGCCAGAGTCACACATCTTATGCCCATTTCTTTCCTGAGGGAACCTAGAGTCAGCTTTCTGTACACTGTGTGTGTTGTTAAAATGGATTTTATTAAAACACTATTGGCTTACACGCTATAAATTTATTTATTAGGACTGATCGGGGCCCCATCGCATATACGACCATGAAGTTTCACCATCCCAGGCTCATCAATGTCTCCTTGGACCTTGGCCACTATGTACTTCTGACAGAACTCAGTGTTCTCTCTGCTTTCCAATGTCTTTATACGTCACCCTCAGCAATTCTTGCTTGGACAGCTATGGTGTGGAATGTTGGTGTAAACTCTTAGGGGAGCAGGGGAATGGACCGAAGTGTGAAGAGACACAGCGGAAGGTTCTCTGGCCCCTAGCACCAACATTCTTCTATGTCCTTCATGGTCACGGCTGCCTGTTCAGCTTCACCTGTCCACACCCTCTGAGCTGACCAGATCTTGGGTTTGCCAGACCTTCTATAAAAGACCAGACATTCCTTATGCTGAACAGAGCCTTCTCTAGGCCACCTCCTTGACATGATGGTTCCACCACGTCCTTAAGCCTTTACTGGATTGTGACCTCACATATTCTTTTCCATTGGGATTGCTGAAGCCCTGCCTCCACTCTACCTACTCTTGTCAAGGATTTTGGATGCCCCTCCCCTTATTGTGGTCACTAGTGACCAGGTGCTAACAGTATCCTCACTGCAGATATGTCACATGTATGTCCTCCATGTAGCCATGTGGTCCTGAGGATTAGCTTGTCTTATACGTTCCAAGGTTCCACCCTAGGGTGAGGATAAGCCAATCTGATCCCATCACCCCACAGCACTTCTTTACCTGCTGCTCAGATAAGGGTACACAAACCGAGCAAAGAGAGGGACACATCACCCCCAACACACACACCTGACATCCCCTAATGTTTAGTCTCTGGCTGCAAAGTGGGTGAGAAATGCACAACATATCTGCCCCCTCTCTCTTTAGCAAAGGGCTGGCCTTGTAAATCTCACCCAAGGATGCCTTAATTCTGAACACCAGATGCTTAACAGTGGGCAGGGGATGGCCACACAAAATCTTCTGAGTGGACAGTCACTGCAACACACTGTGTCCGAGAGCCCAGTGTAGGTTAGAACAGAGACAGAAATTGTTGAGAGGTGTGAAACCCAGGTTACCACAGCTCAAACTGCTCTGTCTACTCTACACAGCATAGTCAGGTTACAATGGTCCTGTAGATCTGCATCTTAGTCAGTTGTTCTCTCTCTCTCTCTCTCTCTCTCTCTCTCTCTCTCTCTCTCTGTTTCTCTCTGTTTCTCTGGGTGTGTGTATGTTCCCTGTTGAATTATTAAATAAAATGAAATTTAAAACTCTTTAATGAATTTCAGAGCCCTTCAGCAGAAGAATGTGGCTTGAAGCACTAAAATCTGTGATCGCATATGATCACATTTATATGTATCTTGATAGATGATCTTGTTTGAGAGCTAAAGGGCCATATGGAAAAGTGCAGCCTGAAATAGTCAAGAGCTTTAGTTTAATTAAAAGGCAGAGACATTTGGTTATTTAAGTCTCAAAATGCTCACATTTCCCTGATCTTTTAGGGTAATATTATGGTGAGACATAGGTCTCTACTCACTAGCAATCCTTTTCTTCTAAGTCAAAGCCTGTGTGTGGATCAAGAGAAAAATGGAATTAGATGTGGACGCTGCCATCTCCTCAATGACCTACAGCTCTTCCTCCATCGGCAGAGCACAGCCTTGCACTGACAGGAGCTGGAAGCTGCAACTTCTGCCAGCAGCGACCACTGCTGCCTTTTGTAATTGTTTCTGTTCCCTGGAGACAGCTGCTTTGAGCTCCATCTCTGATTGCAGTACCTATCTTTCCGAGCCCACTGGTACAGGCTGCTGTTCTCACCTCTGATTTCCAGCCATGTCCTTACAGGTAAGCCTCCTTATAAAGGATTCCACATCTTCATTTGCCTATGCGTCTCTACCACCCGGGACATTCCCTACATGTGTTTACCTAGAGCTACCTTTCTAGATTATCCAGACCCACAGCAAACCGACACCAGAAATTTCCTTCTCGGGGTCTGGATCCTGGAGTTGGTAGTCTGAGCTCAGCGTATTGGGAGGGTTGATTGCCATGCCACACTCGCTATCCTACATCAGGAGAACATCATGATCTTATGGTCACCTCACAAGGGCCCCACCTGCCAGGGGACACAAGTACTCTGCTCATAAGTGAGGACTGATGACAACCCAAGCAAGGACTCTAGGGCCTCAGATCTATAGAGATCCCCAGATTCCTGGGGACATAAGTAAGTGCTTGGTGTGGGTAGACATGAGGCAGTTTCAAAAGAGTAACTGCACAATTTTAGATACAAAATGGTTTAAAATGCGGTAAAAGAATGCATATTTTCGCCATCATCCCCATCTCAACCTTTCAGGCCAATGTAAAGATGCTTTTATCTTCCCAGAAACAGTCATAGTCAAGGCCTGTCTCTGATCTCAAGGGAGATTTGACTTGACCTGTAAAAATTCACTGGTTCCCCCCATTTGTCTGGTGACCACCCAAGTGGACCCGCCAATACCTGTGGCATGTAGGAATGACATACCATGAGATTATTCGCGACGCTGTCTCAGTTCTCACATTCATGGATACATGCCCTGAACTCTGGCGAGGCATCACATGCAGATGGGTTTCTGGCTTTTCTTAGACTAATGTGTCTGATTCAGGAACAGTCCAGATTTGGGTTTGCAGAGCGGGTCTGTCACTAGGGTCTTCTCACTGATGCTTGCTTTAGAGGCTTTGCCTGCCATCTTCAAAACAGGAATCCAGCTAACAACAGCTGTGATTAACTGGGCTTCCCTCCCTGTCTCATATTTTCTTTTTTATAAACTTGTTCCTCCGTCTTTGCCACCTCCTTGTTTAAATTCCTGTGTTAGTCCTGCTTTAAATCTCCAATGTGGAAAATAGATTCAAAAAAAAAAAAAAAAAAAAACCAACTTTCTTGCATGTTTAAAAGCTGCTACCTACCCAGAGGTATCATTTAGTCATGTCTCATAATTCTGCCATGAGAAATCTTTCAGTATTATTCATGTTATTTTCTATGATTAAAAAATAAATAAATAAAAAATCTTTTTATATATGTTTGTTTCAACAGTTTATAGTATAGAAACGTGAAAACCTTTCAAAGAAGGATCATTTTGTTAGTTGGTTAGGTTTTTGTTTGTTTGTTTGTTTGTTTGATACAGGATTTCTCTTTGTAGCTCTGCCTGTCCTAAAAGTCTCTCTGTAGTTCAGGCTGGCTTCAAACTTAGAGATCCGCCTGCTTCTGCCTCCTGAGTGCTGGGATTAAAGGCGTTTGCCACCACCACCCAACAAAGGATCATTTTGTTGGCTGTGAAAAAATCTATGCTAGGATTCCTCTGGGGCTGAAACTACTTCCATGTATTCTTAGTTACACTGGTACGAACAATGGGAGTTTTTCCTTTGAAAACAATGGGAAACAGGTAAATTAATTTAAAAAATAGCTATGTCCAAATGTGTGTATATGTGTATTAGTGTGTGTTAGTGTACGTGTATGTACAAGGATCTAAGTGCATAGGCATGAGTCCATGTGTGGAGATGTGTGTATGTAAGTATGAGGGTGTGTATGTATTCACCAAAAAAAATTACATCCTGACTAACTAAGACAACTAAACTTTTAGTCTCTTCCATTTGTTACCTCTAGCATTGCAAAGATTTCACAACATCTGTAGAAGAGGCAGAAGGGACATCCCTGATACTATTCCCTTCATTCTGAGTACAGGACCAGATTGCTACAAGGTCTGGGAGATTCTATCACCCAAAGAGACAAAGCTCCATGGAGTCTCCCTGGAAAACACCCTAGCTCCCGTCCTTGTAAACATATCACATTCTTGCTAGCAGAGCCCAGTGGACTGACCTGGATTTGAGCATCTCCCCTTTACCTCGGTTTCTTTGAGCACAGAAACCGAGGGTTGGAGCCTTACAGATATGAGAGCCGCATGCCAGCTTGGACCACAGCTGAATGCAAAGCCAGGCTTCTAGCATCTCACTCATCTTCACTCTGCACATCTGAGTGTGTGAGGGCATGCTCTCTGTGACCTGGCTACAAAGTCTCCAATGATCCTAGTTTCCAAGCTGATTAATTTCAACTTAAATTGAGTTGATTTAAATTCAATCTTTTCTGTTCCCCCTTCCCCAACTGAGACACTAATGTGACCCTGGCTATGTAACCCAAAGAAAATACCTTGGATTCATCCTAGTCTGAAATAGTGGCTATGAGCGTCTAGGCTCTCAGTAATACAGATGCTTCAGAATCTCGCCCATCCTCTTTCTTAAGATGACACCTCTCCCCCCTCCCCTAGCATCCAACACCACACCCCTTCTTTTCACTCATCAGGCTGCCATGGAGATCTTTATCCCACACGTATGTGAAAGCTGTGCCTATGTTCCCACCACCAGACTCGACACCTTGGTCTGGCTTCACTCTGTCCACCCATCGTTCTCAGGGGACAACCTGCCTTGGCTTCGTCTCCGACTGAGTCGAGCGTCAGCTTTCTAAAGACTGCACCATGTTACTCTATCACTCAATACATTCATTCCGTGCTGAGCTCCTCCCTTGGAATAGCACTACATCAAAGCACCTGGAGGCACAGAAACAGTCTCCAAGGTGTGTTCCCTACACACCCGAGGCATTTCTACTCTTCTGTCCACAGCAAAACGCTGTTAAAATTTTGCTTGCCCTCTAATTCCTCATGTCTGCCCTTCTTAGATCTCCCCGCTATATCTAGTCTAGCCAAGTAGAATTCCTAACCCTCAGCTCATGTAAGTTGACCTACCAGACACCTTCAACCTAGCCGATCCCTGCTCCTTCCCGATCAGTTACTTCCTGTGTGTTCCAGTACCTGGCTTCTCATCTGTCTGCCTGGCTACCTCTGCTGTCAGTGCTGACTTGTGAATTCTTGCAGCCTGAAGTCCTTGGGTGCTTCACCCTAGCAATCCTTGCTTTCCAAATACTCACTGCCAAGCCCTGACTTTCAAAAACAGACATACACTTGATGTTTTCATTTCCCACCTTACAACAATATTTCTCTGCAAAGCCCTTTCTTCAAACACACACTTCTAGTCAAGTGGATATCTCCCTGAAGCCCAGTCCAACAGCAAGTGAAACGTGGCTATGGTGGAGACATCCTCCTGGCCGCACCACTGTGGGACTTGACTGACATAAACACTGGAACCCAGGGCTCTCAGCCAAGGGTCTGTTACCCTGAAACTCACCCTGCCCTTATATTTTGGACCTACTATCTTCAGAGTTTCATGTGATCATGGGAGTGCATGGGAGCAGTGTGTATAAGCTTGTGTGTGTGTGTGTACAAATTTGTGTTGGCAGGGAGGAAAGAGGCAGCACTGAGCTTCTGAGAAAATAGGGTAATGCATTTTTCATACAGGGAAATGCAATGTAATTTCCATTTAATGCTCCAGGGTTTTAATTTTGATGAGGTATTAGACTGGCCAGAGCATCAGAGAATGTCTGTTTCTTTTGTATGATCTGTTTGTTTTACTGACTCGCTTAGCTTTGCAGTCTCAAAAATAGTTTTCAATGCATCTGTAAAAGTTAATGTTTTGTATTTTAATTTTCTAACTTAAGTCTGTATTATATATCAGTCAATCAACCCATCTATCTATCTATCCATCCATCTATCCATCCATCTATTGATTTTTGAGACAGGGTTTCTCTGTGTAGTCCTGGCTGTCCTGGAACTCACTCTGTAGATCAGTCTGGCCTAGAACTCAAAAATTCACCTAAAGGCATGCATTGCCATACCTAGTTATACGTAATTGATCTTACTGAACATCCACCTATCCATCTGTGCATCCCTCTATCTATCTAGAGAGACATTTACTCTCCTCCCCATTGCTAAGAAGTCTTGCAAAGATTTGCACACCCTACAGTCTGCTGTGTGCTGTGTGGTTTGCTGCTGCTGCTCTCGGTGTGACCAGTTCTGGACTGTCTGATGCTCCCAAACTCTCAGGTAACCTCCCACACATCCCATTGCGTTGCAGCCATTTCTTTTAAGGAAAATATTCTCTCCTGGGGAAGAAGAAAGCTCTCGGACTCAGGAAACAAAGAAAACTTACAAGGGCCAGCAAGTTCAGAAAGGGACATGACTCAATGTCCTGTCTCCAAGGCTGTAGTAAAGGGAGAAGATCTCTCTGGACAAGCTGACTGCAGGTTGGGCACATCTGGTTTAGGAGTCACTGCCCATGCTGAGGTGGGCCTTAAATGAGGCAGATGAACCTTGAACTACTCATGTTCTTCTAAGTAACCCAAATAAACTCATCAGCTCACCAACAAGACAGGTGAAAGAATTTTTTGGGTATGTCATGGCTAAGGAGAACAGATGTCTGTTCATGCCTTCCTTAACAGAACAAAGAAACAAACAGAAATCAGTCATACAACAGCCTTTCCCTGTGTTTTCAGTTGGGTTTCCTGTGGATTCACCCACACTTCTTCCCACTGGTTCAAGAAATCTTCCAAGATCCCTCTGCAACTGTGAAAATTTCCTGGTTTTGTTTAAATATAAATAAGATATATTTAAAAAGTACCTTGAGTGATTTCACATCTGAACCAAGATTATACCCTTGTCATAACTAGTTTCTAGGATTTACTTAGCTTTGTTTTTTTATTACCCTTGCTTATTTTAAACACAGGCCTCTACTTAGAAGCCACATGCTTGCTACAGCTACATCCTTGTTTTAGTAGCTACCGCTAGCTGCTGCAGGCATTGGGTCCAGCATGCTTAACAGTTTGGGAAAACAAATAAAATTTTAACATCCACTGGTGTTTGTTGCTTTCAATCAGATGCATTTTACTGCTTGATTTAGTTACTGTGCCTAAACAGATTATAAGTAAAACGTGAACAAATTCAAGCCACAGGAAAATCAAATATCTCACTTCTATGAATGTAACTATATCACACCATTTCAATCTACTCATGTACATGGACAATTGAATTTTAATCATCTAAGAAGGCATCCTTTGGAGTATTCATTATTATTAGACATGAAATAACTCCATTTGTATATTTTAATATTTGGATTTATATTTTTAATTTCATATTTTCTTTACAACTCAAAGTAGCAGGTCCTCTTCTGATCAACTGAACAAAGATGGAACAGTTTGCAAGTGTGGGTATTTTCCTTTGCATATTTCAACACTGCCGTTACAAACTCTGGCTATTCATAGCTGTCTGTAATGGTTAATTTGTGAGTCAATCTTGCTGGGCAACACCCAGTTACTCAATTAAATATTAATCTAGGTGTCACTAGGACAGGCTCTGCAGATATGGTTGGCAACCATCCTCAGCTGACTCAGTAACAGTCTCCTATATAACAAGAATGGATTGAGCACAGAATCTGTTGAACCTCAAAGTTTTTAAAAGGTTTATCCAAGGAGGAAATTCTACCTATGACCGAGAGCTTGGCTTCTCCCAGCATTTTCAAAAACATGTCATTTGCTACAAAGTTCACACACATTTACAGAATACACAGTTGCACATATGTTATATGCTTGCACACAGGTAAACATGCACATAGATGTCTTCTCCTCCCCTAATGTCTCTGGTAGAATCACATGCAACACTGATCAGCAGCACAGTTCTTGGGGTGACAGGGGCAGTGTGAACGGTCAATTGGAGGTTCTTTTCCTTTTTGCAGATTAGAAACAAAGATACACAAAGAGCATTTCAACCAAGTCTGAGCTCAGGGTGTCAGAGTCCTCCACACTCAGGGTTACACTTCCTTGGCAGTCAGAGGACGTGAGTCCCAGTGCTCTCCAGAGCTCTTCCAGTGCTCGGACCTGCAGCTCGTTGTGGTCTTGGCCCTCTTTAAGGTAAGCTTTTCACCATCTCTTGTCTTATCAGTACTTCTGTGTGGTTTATCATCTCAGCCCTCCAAAATCCCAATCTCAGCTCTCGGCAATCTCTGTTTCTAGTTACTCAGAACTCTTCATCGACCCTCTGGAGGCGACTGGAATGTCTAGGCTGGAAGCCTGAGCACTGTCTGCTCTGCATGTCATCTGCTCAGCTCAGCCTACCCATTCTGAAGACCCCAGAGGGGCTACGGTACAGCAACGGGGTTGGGGGGGCGGTGTGCAGAGGAAAGATCTGTTGGGTGCTACCATGAGAGGAGAGGGGATAACTGTTTACACATCCAATCACACATGCTCCTTAGCAGTCATGAGTTGTAGAGGGGTTCTTCCACGCCAGACAGGGAAGTCACTGGAGCATGTGTATATGGGTGGCTGGGTTATCCCAGGGTCTTCTAAATCAAGTAGTCCTTGCAGGGTACCTGCAGGAGCCATGGCCGAAGCAGGGTCTCCAGAAGCAAGGTTGCTAACAGTATAGTACCCATAACTACATAGCTGTGACTGGAATGAAGTCTCTTCAATGTTAGTAGCTGCCTCAAAGCATCTGTGTCTGGATCCAAGTTTCCCTGAGCAGTTGTAAGATATTTAAAGCAGCCAGTTATCTTGATTATAGCTGGAGGAATAGTGAGAAACATGGCTGCATGATTGACAGCTCCTATGCACAAACTTTATTCTTTCTTTTTTTCTTTCTTTCTTTCTTTTTTTCTTTCTTTCTTTCTTTCTTTCTTTCTTTCTTTCTTTCTTTCTTTCTTTCTTAACTTTCTCATTATTTCCCATGTTCCATTTCAATAACTTCTGGCTGGATTTTCATTATTTATTTTGATTCTTCAGGAAAACATCAGCTCATTTTATTATAATTCTCTAAAATTTATTTTTTAGCTGATAAATAAAAAGCTATGCAACATATGTAACTCAACACTTTAACATGGACTCGAGCCTGAATGATAACAACCATCAGTTTTCTTTCTCTGAGAGGTCACACATCTCAGAATCTGTACATTGAGAGCATGAACAGCTTTCTGTCTCCCACAGCTACTGTAACACTATACAGCTCTATGACTGAAGCACACAGTTGTATTAAAAAGAGAGACTCTCTGCTAAATCACATATTTATATGTTTAAAATTTTTATCAACCCCAATTCATAGATTTTTCAAATCAGCAGACAAAGATTCTTTTTTGCAGACATGTCACCTTGCAGATAGATTTACATTAGAAAGATTATCTACTCTGGGCATAGCTGATAATTTTCCCTTAAGAACTTAAACCAGAATTTATTGTAAGATTGAGAGGACAAAACTGCGATGTATGATGTCTTTCACAAATGGGACATCTCTACGAAATTTAAAATCCTGACAAAATAAGGTTACATATGTAACTAACGGTGCTCCTGTAACTTACTTTGTATCACAAAATAATGTAGACATAAAATTTGATAAAGTATATTAGTGCCAAATACTTCTTGGCTGTAACAATATTTATAAAATCTCCATGTCATTTACTGAAGAAATTGTTTCTTGGATAAATACTTTTAATTCTACTCACAATACTACCGGTGTTAAAAAGTGCATAGCCTTTATTTCAATTATGTTTTCTCACCATTAAACTATCACATTTTGCAGAAGAAAGACAAAGAACATTGTTAATTAGTAAGCCTGGAAAGCTAATAACGAGTATGTTTCCTCCAAGTGATCATAACTCCCAACGGTACATCTCTACCAACCAAGAAGCATATGTGCCCATTTGTGAATCTCCCTCTAGCCTGGCACACAGGAAGCAGCAATAAATATGCCCTGAGTGAGGAAATTAATAAATAAATGAGTTGCTTGTGCCGAGCAGGTCATCATATGGGCACAAATCACTCCAAATACTCAGCTGGTTTCATGCGAACTCAGCTTTGGGCAGAGAGGGGACTCTGCCTTAATTCAGAAGAGTTGACTTACCAAAAAAGCACTGCCCAGTGAAAGGGACAAAAGGAAGAAAGCCCATTAGGGATGCTCACTAATTAAGATCCTATTTGAGTTTCACAGCCACACAGAATGAGACCTGAATGGGGGTCTCCTCTAAGCTCATCCTGCCTCCTGTTTCAATAACTCTCTGCTTCTCCTCCTTGCTGCTTTTGCACCTCATTCCTGCTCAACCCCTGTGCACGTAGCCCGCCCTGCAAGCACCTCATTCCCCTCCTTCCTCATCTTGTTTCTCAAGATTCAGCTTTAATGGAATCTCCATAATGTTCTCTCTCACACACAGCAACTAGGACCTTACTACACAGGCACCATGGTACCAGATTCTCTGCACTGTGGGACTCTCTCTCTCTGCCCCAAAACTAGAGTTGATGCTTCAGGATGAGGTATCTCTTCCATCTTTCTTGCCTTTTTAACCTAACGATACCTGAGCCCATTTCTTGGGGGTGAACTGCTTACGAATAATTTTGACCCACGTCATCTAAAGTAACCATCAAATGTACCTATCAGTTGACCTCTCCACATGTATATTTTACCCACTAAGATGCTGGGGGAGCCAGTGTATCAGAAACTGAAGACTCCTGACAGTGAGGCCTTATGTGGTACAAAGACCTTGGAGGGAAATCTGGTAGAGTCTACTTTTTGTCCTGAGGTGGCCCTCTAGGCAATGCAGTAAGTCAAATGCTTCCTGAATGTCGATGCCCTGAAATTTAAAATGGGAAAAATCTAATGCACTTTCTTCAGCGCTTGTGAAGACCTTCCGGTTCCGGGTGTCTTGTAATTAGCTAACATACGTGTTCCTTTTCAATTCTAAAATTGGGTCTATGAAAACTTTAAGATAAATGTAGGATAACAGAAAAAATATTTAGAAGAAAGTAACACAAAAATAGACCCGTCCCCCATGTAAGACTTACCACTTCTTCATGGGTTGAATTTTCTACATTAATGCCATTCACCTGAACAATGACAAATGAACAATTTTGAGGATAATGGCTGACGGGAATAAGTTTAGAATTTAAAGATGCAATCGAGTTAAGGATTAACGTTTACAATACTGACCTGCAGCACAGCATCTCCTACGAACAACATCTCTGTCTGGTCAGCTGCAGGGTTGCAAAAGCAGCAATATCGTTAAGGGACTCTTAGCAACCTTTCTTCACAGAAGTCTTTAGCTGGCATTGTGTTTGCATGAACAGACATACATGTGCTTTCGTGTCTGCATATGTTTGTGCATGTGTGCCCAAATATGTATGCTCTGATATGTGTGCAGATCAGTGTCAGTGTGATTTCAAGAGAACAGTAAAAGAAGTGTGTTCTGTGTGCATGCTTGTAGCTAGGTGTGGAATGTGTTTTCATGTGCATGTACATGTCTGTGCATGCCTGTGTGTGTCTGTCTGTGCTATGTGTGTGTTGTATGTGCATGAGTTTGCGTGTATGTGTACATAGGCAGGAGTGCAAATGGGTGTGGGAAAATGTAAGAAACCAGTGAGTTAAATGGATCACCAATTTTAAGTACCTTAAAGAGACTTGTGATGTGAGCTACAAATACCACTCCCACTATCGATGAATTTGATTGATGTATGTGGAAAGTTGGTTCACACTTTTCATTAAGTCAACATAGACAATAAACAAGAAATTTCAGAAGCCATTCAGTATCTCCCTCTCCTCCACATGAATGTGCTCAGATTGCTACCACTAAAGAAGGAAGGACTGTGTTATCAAGTTCAATAAAATCTCACACACATTTCCACTCGGCATCTCCCCCATCACTGAAGAGATAATCCAACACAACTGAACTTATTTGCACTGTGTGAAGTATTTTTCTTTCATATTTGATGAGAGGAAAGTCTGTATGTGAGTTTGAAGTTTTAAAGGTCTTTCATTAAATACTGGAAAAGAATAACTTTAAAAAATACTAGCATGCTCTTTAAGCCCCATGGACAGCTGGATGTTGTGGCTCCTGCCTTTAATCCCAGCACCCATGAGACAGCAGGCAGGCAGATCTCTATCAGGTCAGCCTGGATTAAATAGTGAGTTCCTGGATAGTCAGCAGTACACCATGAGACCCTGTCTCAAAAATCCAACCAACCAGCCAAAGAAACAAACCAATCAGAAAACACATAGAGATAACGACAACTGCCAAAGCTATTCTATTCATAAACAACATTAAATTATATTGAAAATGAAATAAACATCCATATGTCTGAATCTTAAAGCAAGGATGTTCAGTAATCCACACGAGGTCCCTCATCTCACCAAGGCTTACCACGAACAAGCTGCCACAACCATCCCTTGTTGCCACCAGGTCTCCCTTTGGTTCATTCCCGAGGCTCAAAATTCTCTTTCTCTCTGTCCTTAACTGCCTCTGTCACCATCCCCATTTCTTGCCATCTCAACCTCTCCATTTCTGGTTCTTTCTCATGTCTTTGCATAGTCTTTATCTTCAGCTGTACCAGAGTGGGGTGAGGCTCAATGAGAGTCATTGATCCTCTTGCACACAGGAGAGATCTAAGAGACCAGGTCTACAAGAGCATACAAACCCCAAATCCATCAAAAGACATTGCACACATAATGGTAAAACTATTTACAGACTGTAGCTGAGTTTCCAGGTGAGTAAGTCTTCCTGTCAGAAACACATTGAGGAGGTCTGTTTGGTTCCCAGGATGGCCAGGAGCCACCAGTGGATACTGAGAGATGCCCTCAGGGAGAAGAGGCTCATGCTCAGTCACACCCTCATCTATATTCCTGTACTGAGACATGCTTGCGCCTGCATCTCCATATATGCTATCCATCTTCATCTGCACCTTGTGTTGCGCTGTGCTTATGGATGCTCCCTTCTGCCTTGCCACACCTGCACCCCTGTGCTACACTGTGCCCACGCCCACACCCCTTTCTAAGTAATGCCTACTTCATAAAGTCATGCCATGCCATGTCAGTACTTTTATTCTGATACTAAACTAACTCCCAAAAGCTTTCTCCTGCTATGGCATGGCCCGTATCTGTGCCCTGAGCTGCCTTTTCTGGATGCAGTGTATTCTCCCAAGGACTGGAGAGTCATTAAATGACAACAGATTCTAGGTAAGACTGACTGTACACCAAATCAACTCCTCTTAATGCATCTTGCATGAAATAAGGTTTGACTGGAAAGAAGTCAGCTTTATTAAAATTTCTCAGGCCATGAGCTTGGCATGTCTGATATCTCCTGTTCTACATCAGCTTACAAGTCACCAGAGTTTCCATCTGGGAGAAGCAGCCACTTCCTATAGTCTCTGGAATGGATGGTGCTGTGTTCTGCAAGCTGTGCTGGGTCCGGATGTTCCATGCCAGTTGGGCAACAGGAGGATCAGTCCTAAGGAACTACTGAAAGCATTGATTGCACACAGATTTCATGTTATAAATTACCAAGTAATGAAGTTAAAATGTCAGCAGCTACCTAGATAAATAGCAAAGCACTTGTATAAAATTTCTGAAGTTTTTGAGAGCAAATGAATACCCTCAAAGAAAATGGGCAAATCTTATTAAAGTAGAAGACAGTGGTACATGCCTGTTCTCTTCTTTCCTTAAAAGGCAGTTCTCCCTCCACTGGGGGTTGAAGAAGTAGCGAAAGGAGATGTTTGAAGAGACAAAGGGACATGAACGGTGCCTGCATGTCCTTCGGGAAGGAAATGAAGGCTGAAGCAGTCTTCCTTGCTACAGTTTTTCTTTGTTGTTTGCTACTTTGTTCCATTCGCGACAACAGCTAGCTTTACTAGAACTATGACTACTTGAATTCACAGCAAACTGCAAGCTTTATTTCTGGAATGATCAAAGCTCTTATATATGCCCATACAAAAATAGTAATAAGACAATTTAGTTAAAGCATTATCTATAATTTCACTGAACGTCAAATGATTCTTGGTGCAAATTTAACTCTTACCAAATAATCCAATTTTTAAAAAAATGGATCTAAACAGAGAACTCTCAACAGAAGAATCTCAAATAACTGAAGACACTTATGGAGTTGTCAACATCTTTAGCCATCAGGGAATGCAAATCAAAATGACTCTGAGATACCATCTTACACCAGTGAGAAAACACCAAGAATAGCTTATGCTGAGAGGATGCGGAGTAAGGAGAACACTCCTGCATTGCTGGTGGGAGTGCTAACTTGTACAGTCACTGTGGAAATCAGTATGACAATTTCTCAGACAATTGGGAATCAATCTACCTCAAGACCCAGCAATACCACTCTTGAGCATATACCCAAAGGATGCACTCTAATACCACAAGGACATTTGCTCAGCTGTGTATATAACAGTATTATTCATGATAGCCAGAACCTGGAAACAACATAGATGCCCCTAAAACAAAGAATGGATTTAAAAAGTGTGGTACATTTACACTATAGAGTACTACTCAGTGGTAAAAACCATGATATCTTGATTTGCAGGCAAACGGATGGAACTAGTAAAAGCAATCCTGAGTGAGGTAACCCAGATCCAGAAAGACATAAACAGTATGTACTCACTCATAAGTGGATATTAGACATAAAGCAAAGGATAACCAGCCTATAGTTCATGACCTTAGAGAAGCAAAACCCTTAGAGACATACATCGATCTTCTGGGAACAGAAAATAAACAAGATCTCCTGATAGAAGTAGGAATGGGTGGGGGTGGGGGGAGAGAGAAGGGAGGGTGGAAGGGGAGGGGAAGAGGGAAATGGGAGGGAGAAGGAGAACATGAGGGAACAGGATGGTCAAGATGGGGGAAGGAGAGGCTACGGAAAGATTGAGGGAGCCATTAAGGGACTAGTGAGAAACCCGGCACCAGGGAAATTCCCAGGAATCCACAAGGATGACCTCAGATAAGACCCTAAGCAATAGCAGAAAGGGTGCTTGAACTGGCCTTGCCCTGTAATCAGATTGCTGACTACCTTAATTGTCATAATGGAACCTTCATCTGGCAACTGATGGAAGCAGATGCAGAGAGCCACAGTTAAGCATTGGGTAGAGCTCCCAGAGTCCAGTGGAAGAGAGGGAGGAGTGATAATATGAGCAAAGGGGTCAAGACCTTGATGGGGACCCACAGAGACAACTGACCCACGCTAGTGGAAGCTCACTGACTCCAGACTGACAATGGGGGAACCTGCATAGAACTGATCTAGGCCCTCTGAATGTGGGGGACAGTTGTGTGGCTTAGGCAGTCTGTGGGGCCACTGACCATGAGACCAGGATTTATCCCTAGTGCTTGAACTGGGTTTTTGAAGCCCAATCTCTTTGGAGGGATACTTGCTCAGTCTAGATATAGGGGGAAGGGTCTTGGTCCTGCCTCAAAGGGATGTGCTAGACTTTGTTGACTCCCTATGGGAAGCTTTACCCTCTCTAAAGGGTGGGTGGGAATAAAGTGGGAGGAGGGGAGGGGTGGAAACTGGGATTGGTGTGTAAAAGGAAAAGATTGTTTTAAAAATAAATAAGTTAAAAAATTTTAAAAAGAAATGTAATGTGCTCACGACCCCTCTTTGCATGAATATGACAGGCACTTATGCCTCATAGAGGCGACAGACAATATCAGAGCCACCGAGCCCCAAACAAAAGCAGGACTATTTTTTTTCTTAAATGTAAATTTTCTATAAAAATTAAAAAAAAACAGGGTAATATTAAAGTTTGATTCTGTTAAAAGTAAACAACAAACGATATATTAGCATTGGGAATCCGCTAAAATAATCAGTTCTCCTTGAACCTTTTGTGTTTCTAGAATAAAGGCTGGAGCGCCATCCCTGAGGTGACCCAGGCTTTGAAACACTAAAGCAGCTCCACCACGCTGAACACTCAATTATCTCTGGTGACTTTAAAATATTTTCTCTCAGAAGAAGCCTGTACAAAGCATCCTTTTTTTTTATGTCCTCTCCCACAGAGTCTTAGGCAGGCCAATCCCAATTTCTAACCCTGAGCTGCCTCCCCAGCCCCTGATTGTGTGATACAAACACGAGTGTCTGCCTGTAGGCACACATGAACACACCAGAGCACACCAGAGTGTGTGTGAGTGCCGCAGAGCCTGCCTTATCAAATTCCTGCTGTTCTCACCTGGGGCTTCTGCGGCTTTCACTGACATTTTGTTCTAAGGCTGCCACTGTAATAAAATGTTCATGCATGTTCATTGTTCTGGCGAATTGGCGAAGGGACTACACCTGCCGAGGCAGCCTTTTCTGTGGCTTTCACTAACTCTGCCTCACCAACAGAAACCAGTTATGCCTGCCATCACCCACTCCAGCTGATCCCTACGGTTCCAACCCTCCCAGCGCCTCCTGTCCAGTCACATAGGAATAGGGTGAGCAGTTAGTCACAATGGTTGTTTCTCATTTAGTCATGCGTTTGATAACCCTGGCTCAAAAAAATACCAACTAAGATAGAACATGATGTCACTGCCATCAGAGACGGGGATAAGGATGGCCAGGTGGCCTCCTATTGGGAAGATGGCTCACTAGTTCCCACTTCAGTTCATTTCCCAAATACAGCCTTTATTAAGTCTCTAGGCCTTTCTAGAAAGGTGTAATTTACCTATAACAGGGCTATCTGCACTCTTATAGTTTAAAGGTTACACTTTGAAGCATGATGCAACCTACACTTAAATGGTGCTTTCTGTCTCCCAGGAGGCTTCCAGAAGCATAAGCCAAGGATCCAATTGGGTGACTTTAAGAGCAGAAAAAGATCACCCCAAACTCCATACCTCGGGATCTGTGTAGGTCCTGGACAGGCTCTAGGAGGTTCAAATATCACGTGCTCAGAAAATATGTGTGGGTCCTGATTAGGCATGAGCAGGCTCGAGGACACTGGGCATCTGTTGGGTCCTGACTAGGCACGAGCAGACTTGAGGACACAGGGCTGGGCATCTGTGAGGGTCCTGTCTAGGCACCCAAGTATCTATATAACCATCAGCTCCATCCTCCAAGCCTGCGATCTGGTTCTGACATTAATTAAAAATAACTTATAGTGTTCCTGCTCACCTTCCTTCAGTTCTGCCTCAACTCAGCCACTGGAAGTGGAAATTCCTACACAAACTGAAATTAAATCTGCAAGAGATAATATGTGCTGCGGAGCTCTTGAAACAGCTCAAGATTCTTTGGGGGGCTTTTACATTTCTCATTCAGCTCTACAGTCAATTTCATTATCCGTGTGAAGTTCTGTTTACTCTGATAGCTTTAAAAGCGTATCTTTTATTGAGGCCTTAGCAGTGAAGGAAAGTTGATCTATTCTCCCTTTGATTTATGACCCAATTCAGGGGTGAAACCAGAGCTTCCTTTCTGTAGGTCTAAGAACAGGCTAACCTGAGACCAGAACAAAGCTTATTTGGCACAGTAAATTATGAAGGAAAAAAAGTTAATATAAAAACTCCAAATTTGACTCCACGTCCACCTTGCCAGGCAAAAGAGGTTCCCTGTGATCTACTCTGGCAAGCACATCCAGAGAAGACAGTAACTGTCTTTCCCAGTGGCCTTGAATGTTCACATTTTAAACTTCAAGAGCAATTTCCTTATAGCCTCAAAACGAAGGAAGAGTGATACCCTCTGAAGGGAAAGCCTCACACTCCAGAAGCAAAGTGCCAGAGATAGAGCAGCCTCCAACCCAGATGTAGGCGGTAACCATGATGGATGCTCCAGGGCATGAATAGTGGCGTCACAGACACATCCATGAAAATAGACATTATTGCTATCGAATTTAATGATATTCAATACTTAAATGGAAGTGTGGAAATAAGAGAAGTATAAGGGCTAAGGGAAAATGTTCAGTATTAGATTAAGCAATATAGATGAAAATATCAAATAGGAAAAAAATAATGGCAAAAATGTGTCATGGAGGTATATGGCAGGACTCTGATGCCAGGTGACAGTTGTGGGGAAAGTTAGAATCCATCTGTCTGTCTGTCTGTCTATCTGCCTACCTACCTACGTATCTACCTATTAACTATCATCCATCTGCCATCTATTCACCTGTTAATCTATATCTATTATATATCATCTATATATCTATGATCTATCAATCTGCTATCATTTAGCATTTATCTCTCATCAACCAACCTATATTTGTCTGTCTGTCTATCTATCATCTGTCTGTCTATCCATTTGTTACCACCACCAAGGTAGATGTCCTGAGAGAATGCAGGTGTGACTGGAGAGGGGCGGGGTTGGCACCAATGATACAAACAGGGGCTCTGAAGCTCAGCCAGCTATTTCCACTCATATAGCAAACAAAAATCATTTTATATGGGCAGGGTGTGACAGGGCCACACAGCAGAGTTAAGATCAAAGAAGATAAAGATGAGCAGAAAATTCACACCCCCAGTGTTAGCAACTCATTCACACAGAACAGCCCTGTTCTAATAAAGCTTATACATGCCCTTCACAGGTAGATGTTCAGTCTGCTGCCACTGGGGAAAGAGGGCATTTAGTGCTTTTCTTCTCAGTGTGACCCAGGTTCCCAGGCAGTCACCCTGATGAGCATGAAGCCCTGAATCCCGAACAGACGGCTTTTGTCAAATGCACTGCAGGGGCATCTCTAGATGGAAAAGCAAGTGTCCATGTTTGAATGCCCCAGGGTCTCAGCCTGACATCACAAGAAGCTGGTGGGGTTCCCTCTCATGACATGACATTATCGCTTGGCAGGGTGACAGCCATGTGCCCTGCTCAGTTCTAAGTGACTGATCATTGCTATTCTGCAGTCGCTCTATTAAGAGAAACAAGGAAGCGTTCTTCCTGTAGATGCTAACACAAATCCATCCTCAACTTTAAAGTCCTGTCATGTGTTCACTGCTGCCTGTCTGCCTCAGCCCTCTGCTCAGGATTCAAGCAGAGAGGTGAGAAAACACAGGCAGGGCATGGGGATGCTACTCTTCAGAGTCATAGGCTGGTAAGAACAGCGACACACCTATCAAAGAGAGTGAGGCTTTGCCATGCCCACTACTCCTAGAAGATGCAACAGGTCTGAAGAACTTCTGCATGCCCATGTAGCCACCAGGAACCCGACCCACAGCTCCCCAGACAAGTGTGGGATATAGGTGTTGTGGCTGTTACTGAAAAAGAAATTTGGGTTCTTCAACTCAATTATTTTTCCACAATGAGGACACAGAATCAAAACAGGTCACTGTCTTCCTCAAGACCCAGGAGAATTCTCAGTGTGTCTTCCCAAGGACAGGGAGGTTCTAATTGGCCCTGTAGAGATCACTTTGGCCTCTGACAGAGGTCAGCACACCTCACATGAGAGTCACAGGCCAACCAAATATACTGCACACTGCAATCGAAGAGCTATATAAACTCCCATCATGTTAAATTTATGTTCTTATAATTATATTCTTGAGGCCTTTTAACAAAATATGGTATTTGAAATGAACATTTACATATATAGATGCATGTATATGGAAAGATCAAAACTAAAATGTATATATGTATACCTATACATGAAAATCCTGAAATATTAGATAAATAGTTGAGAAGGAAGTAGATTAATGGGCAGAAGGAGGATGGGAAGATAAACAGGGAGATGGATTGAGAGACTAGAGACAACATGATGACAGACAGACAGGTTTTCAGTGCTCAACACAGCTTTCTTCACTATGCCCATGAGCTTCCCTAGCATCTCACGAACACAGAAAAAAGGAAAGGAGGGTAGGCAGGGAGGAGAACTCATGAGATTCCTGTAGGCTGCCCTGGCCCGTGTGTCCTTTGCTGTTTCTGCTCGCAGTTCGTCTTTGAGCTATTAAAAACCTCGCCAACTCCCATGCCAGGTGTGACATTCCTATATGTCAGTTGTTCCCATCCTTCTTAATGTTGTGACCCTTTAGTACAGTTCCTCTGTAATGACCCTAAGCATAAAGTTATTTTCATTGTTACTTCATAACTGTGATTTTGCTACTATTGTGAATCATAATGTAAACATTCAGTCTTAGGCAATCCCTGTGAAAGGGTTATTCAACCCTCCAAAGGGGTCATGACCCACAGATAGAGAATGGGGTAAGTGCTATCTTGTTTCCTATATGGAAGAGAGTAGGATCGTGACAGGCGTGGCAGTTTTTGAGGACAGTTTTTGAGGACCTCTATTTCTAGAGATTTATTGCAAGAAGACGCTGTAGCCTTACAATCTGAGCAAGGAAAAGTTTACAATGCTCTTTCTAATGTTTTCATTCTAGTTAGCAACAACTTGTAACTGCAATTAACAAATAGGCTGTTGACACATCTTTATTTACCACTACACACTTTAACTATGATCCTTAGTGCAGTAACCTGAAAGGCACTCAAAGAGCATTCCCTACCTCAGTGTGTCAGCAGCCCTTCTGATTGTCTCATATTTAATTGTGTATCCCCAACTTCCAGATCTGGTTCTCATATAGCTCCCCATAAGTCTCCAGTCAAAGACAAAGACCCCTTGTCTAGTACTGAGCCATATTCTGAGGAAGGTAAGCTCGATGGCTGCTCCCCTGTTCTCTTCTAACCTGTGCACAGCGCAAAACCACACCACGTTGTGAATCTTCCAAGTGCTGCAAAAGACCAAAAAAGATCAGAGAGTAGAAAAGCTTGAAAGTGGGAATGAAGTAGGTTATCTCTCAAAATGGGGAGAATCATCAATGAACGCAAGCACAAAAAAGATGACTCAGTTATTTATAGGGGACACTGAAATATACCGGACAAAGGTGGTCAGGTACCTGAGAGAGCCTAGCTGAACGGCCAGAGCAAGAAGATTTGAATGGTAGAACTGGAAGGGATGGGGATAAGTCAGGCCAGTCTCTGTGCACTTATACACCAGCTACCATGTTCTCCATACTCTGCGTTAGAATATTCTTGAAAGGAAAATAGATCCTGAAGCTCATGGTGGGAAGAAAGCTCTCGCAGGAACTCATGGCAAATGCATTGTCTCAACTCCTCAGAGGGAGAATTTGGGCTCCAACTCTAATTATAGAGGCAGAAAGGAAAGAATATGGTAGGTTTCCCTCCCAGAAGATGGAAGTGGAGTTGCTTGGTGATTACCCACATTTCCCTCTTAGACCGGGAATGAAGACCTGCCATCTTTCAATAGAGTTACCCTACTGCATGCACGAGACAAAATCCTGAAGGAACCTGCACAAGCTAAATGCAGCATTATCATATGCATCCCATGTTTTCTTTGGTTGAAAAAGCAAACCTTCTTTCTTCAAAACCCTGGAGACAGAGCATATTTTACCACCCACCACTTCCCTACTGGATTAACTAAGTACTTGCACAAAGCATACACCCAGAGTCACAAGCACAGAGGATAGAGCCTAAAAGTCTGGGCTTAAGCTGCATGAAAAAAGCTCTTTACCATTTTTCTTTTAGCAAATGTTCATTCATGGTAGGAAAAACTCAAACTTTAGTGTAATGTATACATATTAAAAGTCTTTTGATTGACTAATGAAGTGTAAATATAAAATTGTTTGAGATAAGTGATTGTCTTAGCTGCTTTTCTAAGACCAAGACAATGTTTAATCTGGAGCTCACAGTTCCAGAGTGTTGGAGTCTGTCATCATCATGGTGGGGAGCATGGCAGAAGGGAACAGCTGGCAGGAAGGCAATGGCACTAGAGAAAGCTAACTGGAAATGGTATGGGATTTTGAAACTTCAAAATCTGTCCCTAGTGACATGCCTCCTCCTAATCCTTCATAAACAGTTCTATTAACTGTGGATTAAACATTCAAGTATCTACGAGCCTGATTCAGACTATCACAGGGATCTAGTTAGAAACTGATTTGAGATAATCCATAAAATTCTATGTTCAATGAAACAACCAACAATGAGAATAATCTATAGTATGAATAATTTTGGTCTTACAACCAAGTTCATTTGAAATGTTGTTTCAAGCATCTTTCCCATTGTCACTACAAGCTCAGTATCACCCGGCCTTATGCAACAGCCACCCAGAACAGGAGTAATACAAAGAATGTTCAGGAGTAAGCAAAGAAGCAGCAGAGACACTCTGACTCTGCAGTACGATCCTCACAGCGCTGTAAGGAATGGGCCTGGAGGCAAGGGCCTGGAAGTGCCCTGTTCCTGCTGCCGCTGTCAATCATTAGGAAAACTCTTCCAGATGTCTGTCTCAGGGTTCTCCTCTGAAATATGGGGATGATCCCATCAAGAACTCATGGATGCTTAGAGGCTATACAATGATGCGTGGAACACAGAAGTTCCAGCTCCGATGTATTGTGTTTTCCCTCTCCCTTTGTAATGTAGTCTACGAAAGCAAAACCATCTTTCTCCACAACTCCCATCACCAAAGTCTGTGCTTGTCATAGGGAAATATTAAAAGGAAGGGAGGGAAGGAAGGAAGGGGGAGGAAGGAAGGAAGGACGGGGGACTGTAATTATAGCAGTCATGGATGTCTTGCCTGTTTGATGGAGTTTTGCAGTTACCAAATGAATAAGTTGCAGACACGTATAAAATTGATTTGAAGTAGGTGAAGAATCAAAGGAACTGAAATTTATGATGAAGTTTTAATGCTCTTAAATTATTTTCAAGATTTCTTTAATAAAATATGTGATGACAAATCTCCCCGTCATGATGTCAAACATCACTCCACGAATTAAAAAGGATCTGGAGACCAAGATGCACAGCTGAGCATGTGGTTTGTCGACAGCGTCAGGATCAGCTGTCCCTGAGCCACAGGAGGGACAGACCTGTAGGACTCTGAGCCTTTGAGATCATAGGTTGTCGTCATCTGGACCCTAGGGTGGATTTAAGTGTGTGGTATAAATTCTACGACACCATGGCATTCCTGGGTGATGCCATCAGGATCTGCAAGCTGGTCACACTCACCAACTTGCCTCCATGCTCCACAGCTGAGGAGACACGAAAGATCACTTCCCAAAGGACGGGAAAACCAGAGCTGAGACAGCACTGCCTCTCCCTCTCAACTCCCGCCTTCCCTTTTAGCCCTATTCTCACCGCCACCTCTACCCACTTGTGTCCTTCAGGAGTTCCCTTCTCCATCGAATCAAGTTAAATCCTCTTTTCCCTGATTCCTCATCTCCACTGTGTCCTCTGAACCCATGCACATACACCTCTCTGCACAGATCACAGTCTTGACACGGAATGTTCATTTCCTGTCCCTGCTTTCACCTAACTCCACAGGGTTTGTCGGTCACTTTATCAAGGTCATCACCACTCCCCTCTTTCCAAAGGTGATGAACCAGTAGGCAGTGCTCAGTCTCTGCCCTCTTGCTACCACCACTCACCATCAGCAGCCTGACACTTAAGCTACAAAGGGCATCTGGACTCTGCCCATTCACTCGAGCTCAGCAGAGCACGTCTGCATCGTTCATCTGGGTCTCTTTATCCCGCAAGGTGACCTGAATGGCTGCACCTGCACTTCCAAGATGTCCTCTCCTGAGAGTGACATTTAAAGTGCAAAATACCCTTACCCCTTTGCTTTTCAAAAGTGGCTCCTCTTAATCATAAAACGACATCATCACCTATACAGAAAAAGTTTTTTGTTTTTTGTTTTTTAAAAAAACAGCCATGTTTTCTTATTCAATCATCCTTAATATTTTACACATGACACATGGTCCCTGTTTTCTGAGTGTGTGTGACAGGAGCTTTCGCTTTCAGCCTGTCCTGCAACGGACAACTTCAGTCTCCTCTCTGAATGCTTCAGAGAGCTATTTGTTGAACAAGGTTGGACAAATTCTTAGATACATAAGAGATTTTTCTTCTTTGATCCAACAGGCTACATCAGTCTTGTTCCTAAGAGTAAGACAGAAGGAATAGCCCTGAGGGCCAGCTGAGGTGGTCAGAGAGTGGGAGCATAGAATGCCCTGCTTATGCAGGCCTTTCTCCTGGGGATGCTGCAATATCTATCCAAGTCATGATGAACATCTTGGAGTATCCTGGAATACAGGCAGTTTCTCTTGGAATAAGCAGGTATTCCCAACTCCGAGGTCTTATTCTTGTTTATGATCTTCCTGCCCAATTCCTAGACTGTCTGAAGACTCCATACTTAATTGGCTAACAGTGTATGTTCTTTATGTCCACACCTGGGTGAGAAATGCAGGCTCCGTTTCTCAAGTCTGGAAATAGTCAAATGTTGGATGATTTCATGCATTAGTGATGAGTGTATCTGAGTGGTGAGGTCCATCCTCCAGAGCTCCTGCCACGTTGGGCATTAAGCATTATACTCCAATCACCCACCATATTCTTAATGCAAAGGCATAGCCCTCTGTTAGCCTCATATAGATGATGTGGGATTTCCCCTCTGTGTGCTGTGATTACCATTAATAAACAAACTGCTTTGAACCTATAGCAGGACAGAACTTTGCTGCAGGAAGGTGTATAGCTAACAACTACTCACCTACTGGGGCATGGCCTCATAGACTATTTACCTGGATGTGGAAGCGCATCCAGCCTTCTTCCTCTCTGCCTTTCCTCCCGGACCCCAGTTTTGCTGGTACAATTTGTTTGGATCTCATCTTTATCCATCATTCATGCAGAGAATCCTGATTTGTGATTTGTAAGTTTTATCTATTAATAAATACCTGTATATTTCTTGGTTTTGAGCTAGTGTGGGATTCCTTTTATTAAGCGCCAGATCTCTGCGTTCAGAACTTAGGTAGGCAGGGAAAGCTAAACTGAATGCTGGGAGGGAGAAGGGCAGAATCAGAGAGATGCCATGGAGCAGCCACTAGAGTCAGACATGCTGAAACTTTTCTGGTAAGCCACTGCCACATGGGGATACACAGATTAATGGAGATGGGTTAAATTAATATGTAAGAGTTAGCCATTAAGAAGCTAGAGCTAATGGGCCAAGCAGTGATTTAATTCTGTGTGATTGTTCTGGGTCTAAGCTAGCCGGGTGGCTGGGAACCAACAAGCAACCTCCCTTCTCCAACAATATAGAGACTCAGGGTGAGCCAGCCCTCTTCTGTTTATGACTCTGAGACCATGTCATACATTAAGATATGAGCGATCGAGAACAAGCCCTAATCCTAACTGTAACCACAATGCTTATATTTCCTTCACACATTTTATGCATGAAACTACAGATTATCTGATGCAGACTATCAGCACAATGAAGACATGAAGAGTGTTTCCGAATCACTCCTGTAAGAAAGGGACTGGGGCCGGCTAACACATTCAACACACTCTCTGGATTGGATGTCAGTGGTGGACGTCAGATGGAAAGGTGCTGGTGATACCACCTTCATATCAAGCCTGACTGGACTGCAGTTACATGAGAGACTTCCAAGGATCTGAAGAAAAGCATTCCCTCAAAGCACTGTGACAGCATGTCCTCACACTAGGCAGCTCCATCCGCAATCTTCTAAGTCCTAGGTCCTCTGACCACATGCATCTGATTAGGGTAAGCAGGCAGAGGCGATTTCAACAAGTTTACACAGGGTGCCCTTCTCAAAACCAGTCTCACTCCCACTTCTGTCCTGCACCAAGGTTTTCTTTCTCAGCTGAGCATGAAATTTCTCACTGACTTCTCTGCTGTTTAGCCTCGTTCCTTTCTGAAGCATTTCCTATCCACAAGTTAAAAAAAAAATGCACCAATGAAAAAGAACTGATAATGTTTACGAAGATGACCTCTAGAGACAGAAATGCCCACGAACAGTCTTCCTTCAATTATTAATCAGCCAAGAAGAGGGCTGCCAGGGGCACAGAAGTAATTAAACAGAGCTAACATGCAAGGGAATTGATTTATTCCTTACTTATAGAATTTCCCTTTCGATGCACCAGAGTCTCTGCTTCTGTAAAGCATGTCAGCTCCACAGTTACATCTGATAAACAACACGGAACCTGTAGTATGATTTAAGCACAGCATTTGTTTCTAAATGCTTTTTAAAAAATCTCAAAAAGAATTAGTATTTAATTCCGAGAACTATATAGGTCTTTCACTTTCTTGTTTGCCAAGCTTAGAGCTCATATCTTCTGATCAAATAAAATCCTTGGTGCCACCAAGGGGTGGGGGATGGGATAAGAGTGTGTGTGTGTGAGTGTGTGTGTGTGTGAGTGTGTGTGTGTGTGTGCATAGTAAGACGCATACTTCCATCTTTTTCTATCAAGACCTAGAGGTAGTTTCTTCCTGCCTCTGGGCAGTGGGCACAGAATGCTGTATCCCTAGGCTTATCGGATCTCACTCCTAACTAGATATCCTGTCTGCTACAAGCAGGGTTTGCCACTGTGCTCAGAAAGGAGAAAAATGTCTCCAGGCATTGACTTCTAAACGTCCTAGATGATGACAAATTCTCATGTAGATTCCAATTTCAGAATTAACTATGTGGACACTTCTCTCCTTCCCAAAAATTTATCCAAAGGTGTCATGGGGCTCTATAATCTCTCTGGAAATCCGCCTCTCATTAGAACTGTCTCTGCAACACAATTCCATGCTATCTGTGACCTCTGTCGGTGGCCTGGATGGGTCTATGGCACAGGCTTTCTGACACCTCCTGCCATTAAAGTACTTTACCTAGGGCATTCAGAGCAGCTCAGACCCAGGCAAATTAGACCAGACTAACTCTGGTTCTTTGTCTGGTACAGTCAGATGAAATGGATGAGAAAGCTTTGAAAGACAGTTCAAGCTCGTTCTCCCTCCCCCCCCACACACACATACCCTTTGTTTCCAATAGGAACAGACTCAGAACCACAGGCATCCGTGGTGACTGCCACCCTCAGTTACAGTCTTAATTCGAGGTGTGGGAGCTCACCAAACTGACCCCACTTCCGGGTCCTGTCTTCCATCCTTTTTAATTTGAAGCCCTAGGATGCTTGTTAACCCTCCCTCCACCCTGGGAAAACAGACTGCAGGAGACTGCCCATATTAACCCCAGCATGCTGGCCTGTGGAGACTGAGCTTCCCAGGCAGAGGCTGAGCTGGGATGGCAAAGCTGGAGGAAGGGCAGAGGAGGCTGTTGTGAGATGCTGACAGCAATGTGTCCAGCATCAAAGTCATCTGGGAACATCAGGAAATAGCCTGTTTTGTTGAGAATTACCTGCCCCATAAGGAAGTCTCACCCTCACCTTCTCTTGCGTTCACATATCTTCTCAGAGACAATAGTTCTGCCATTCCTAACCATAGCTGGGGCTCCTCTCACAGCCTGATGTACAGCTAATGACATGATGTCCATGTGCCCTGGTTCCAAGCGGTGGATTTTCGTTTCCCTTCTGGGTCACTCTTGAGCATGTCTGGAGTTCTACAACGGGTAAGTTACTTTCATGCCCACAGACTCTTTCTAAATGCCAGTGGACATGACCGGGTATCACCTACATTTAAGTCTCCTTATGTTTAAGCCAATGGTAAGAGACTCATTGCTCAGACTTGTAGTAGTAAGTGCTCTCTGTGGTACATGGCCACAGTGCACAAGAAACGGTCTTGTATGGGCTGACAGGGTCAGGAGAAATGGAGAGGGAAGCCAGCATATATCAGGGGTCCAGACTCATCCTCTAAAACAACACATAGCCGCCGTAGTGACATTTAATTTAAAGCATGCAGCCAAAATAACTGTGTGCTCATTTTCTCATAGTAGTCACTGGTCATACCCATCACCAGGGCCAGTCTTACCTGCTTGGTCTTTGAATATTTTGGATATGACGACGGGGACACCATGCTCTGCTCCGCCCTAGATGGCAGAGACAGGAGAAGGAAACAGTTATCAGGACTGACACTGAAGGCTTTGGGGCCTGATGGGCGGGGGGGGGGGGGAACAAGCTCATACCTTGATGCTTAGGCCCAGGCCACCCACAGGCTGTCTCCGGACTGTAACAGTTCTGTGCTTTAAAAAATGTTAGGAAAAACATAAGTTTAGGTTACAATGCATTACCAGAGAACGAACAAAAGAAAAGAGAATGAACATATAACTTCCTAATTAAAACTCAAGCAATTTTTAAAATAAAATCTTCTAATTTATCACTTTCCAACCTCTGCAGTAGCAGCAGCATAGCCAATCTTAACTGGTGGTCTTCTTACAGGAAAAAAGGCTGCTGGTAAAATCAGGTCCTGTTGAAGGCATTGCTACAGAGCTGGTTAGCTTGTCTCGTCCTTACGTTGCTCTGACAACAGAGCCCCAGGTGGACAAGGGCCATGTCTATTCTCCAAGTATAGAAGCTGGCTCCCTTTTAACTTGGTCTCCTCCTGCCATCAGCAGAAGGGAGATCCTCAGCACGCATGCCTGCGGTCCCTGCGTTTCGTCTCTGCGGTCGCCAGCATGCATTCTGGAGGAATCAGTTTTTTCATAACCTCTGAACACAGATGGCTGATAACAATTAAATCAATATGATGATAGAAGCTAAAAACATAACATGCCCGTAACTGGCAAGACTCAGAATCTTGTCTTTTCCATATGATAGCATGGTCTTTCGTCTTGCTGTGTTCTAAATACAATGGAAAGTTTTACACAGGGACACAAGATGCAGGACTCATGCTGGAAAGGACAGGGAGATGACTGGAGTACAATAATAAGCAAAGAAAAGCTTTTCTTTTCCCTCGAAACAATATAAACACATAAACATCATACTTTAACTGAAAAGTAATAGCATTCAGAATGAAGGGCTCCAAAGAATCAATGTTTGAAAAGCATGGACAGAAGCTGAGGACTATGGCAGGACACCCAGGGACCCCGCTTCTTTCTGGGACTTGGTTACCAAAATAGTACACATAGAAACAACAGGCTGGTAGGAAAAGCTGCTGTGGCCCTTGGCGTGTGTGATGTCTTCCACAGACTGTCATTTCAACCTGGAAATATGCTCTTAGGAAGGAGTATGTCGGTTATACGATAGCTAAGTTTTAACTGGTTGTGGCAGCAAATGCTGTGCTTCTAAGAGAGCTTCCCAGAAGAGCAGGGGATTGGAGGTCTGAATCATAGCTGATGCCTTAAGCACATCATACACTCAGGTGAAGAAACAAACAAAAAAATGAGAGCAAATAAACACACTACAGAGTCCCTGGGTGAACACCTTGCTTAGCCTTGTAACTGGAAGCATTATATTTTGTGCATAGATCATATGTCTAAATAATGAGCCCTTTTTAAAAACACACATGGAAAGAGGCGCAGTTTAGAGACTCTAGTGTGAGAACAGCCATTTTCATGTTCCTCATCTAGGCCACACTCAAGTGCACCTGGCTCAGGTTGTAGACAGATTGTCACTCTTTATCTGAGGGACAAAGAGAGTCGCCATTCACAGGTCAGCAAGAGAGAACAGCAGAGAGCTGCAGCGTTCAGTTTAAATTGCATTCATCACGGCATTCATCACCATATTCAGGATCTCAAAACAAAACCGAGTATCTAAGGATGCATGAGTTGATTGAGATTCCACAGTGGGATACCAGTCAACCCTGAACAGGAGGGGAAGTTACTTATCTGTCACCCCACATATGAACTGCAGAAGATTATTAATATACTGTGACAATTCAGGCACAAAGAAGAATACAGCGTGATGTCATGTCTCTGGTAAGCACCCAAGTTACAAGGTGCACATATAACAACATTGGCCAGAGGCAAAAGGTGTGAGTTACATGACTGGTAATTTGTAGCTGGGTGTGCTGGCCTGTGTCTGAAATTCTAGCACCTAGAAGATACGGGCAGGGGGATCAGAAGTTCATGTCTATCTGTTGGTTAGATGGGAGTTTGAGGGCAGCCTGGGACACAGGAGACTGCCTTAAGAAAATACAACAAAAAGGTTTACATTCTGAGACTCTGACTTCAAGATGAGAATGATGCTTCACAATATTGTACTGTATACTTGAAATTTGCTTGGAGGGTAAATCTCACACTCTAGTATCCCCGAGACCTCCACACACATGCAAACAATGTAAATATACATGGTAATATACGTATATGTTTATATATATATATATATAAAGAATAACTTTAGTTACAGCAATCATTTCTATACATAAATCAAACAGTCATATTTATAAATCCAATCATCAAACTCTACAGCTAGATACATGTGATTTTATTTGTCATTTATATCTTAATAGATTTGATAAAAATCAAACCCTGCTGTAGGGATAGAAGATCTCCTATTTGGAAAAGAGCCTTAGATAGGGTTTGTATTGTAATGCAACATTACGATGGAACTTGAGGGGCGTATTTTAGTTTGTAGTTCCAGTATCATAGTTCATCATCCAGGGAAGTCAGGATCCTAGAGGCACAGATCTGAACACAAGTTTGAAGCTGTAACAAACTCTAGTCTGGAAGTTAAAAAGTGAGGGTTAGAGTGGGTAAAAAATCCCACAGGAACGTGAAGGAGAATACGATAGGAGAGCTGCCTCTTGCACTTCAAAACCACCTTTGTGCTTGACGAAAAGATGCATAAAGGTAAGAATTATCTATGCCGGAGAAGACAGCTGTCTTGACATATTTCTAGTCAGGAGGAAAGGTTGAGAGAGCCAAGCACAGTTGAAGTGAGACCATAGCCAAGGTGTGAGTATCAGCTGATCTTTAGGGCAATGTGCTGGGCTGAATCCTACATGCAATCTCTTCTAAACGTCATTTCATAATCCATTGTGGGAGGGCATGAAACAAAATTTGAGAACGCAGTGAATTGTCCTACAGAACACATCTACTTCCCAGAAAGCAGGTTTTACCACATGTAGTCATCAGTTCTCAATCTGTTCCTTAATTAGTGAGTGAGGGTCTGTGTGTAGAAAAGGGGGTGCCCATCTGAAGGAGACTGTCCAGACTACACATTGCCAAGGGTCTATCACCTCACCCATTCAACTCCTTACCCAGCTCTGAATGCTATGACCTTGACTCTGGTGGGTAGCTCTCGACATACAACAGATTCTGCCTTGATATTTCTCCTGACCACAATGATGAATTCCCCAGTGACTTGATCATGTCCTCTAAGTGACTCAATCCACCAGACTTGCTGCATGGGCTATGTGAAGGTCACTTCGTTCCAAACCATGCACTAGTCAAATGAAAGTCAATGAAGGACATTTGGTGGTTGTTCTGGCTTTTTAGATAGACTCTTACTATGCACCCCTAACTAGCTTTGAACTTGTTATGTAGTTCAGGTTAGCCTCGGACTCACAGAGACACATGGCTTCTTCTGCCTCCCACGTGCTGGGATTAAAGATATGTGATATCACTTTTTGAATTCAGTTCCTATCCAGAAGTATCCACGCTAAGAAATGTGCAGAGATAGGCAGATCCACTGGGTAGCCAGCCTAGCCAAACTGAGGAGCTCTGGGTTCAGTGAGGAATTCTGTATCACAAGATAAGGAGAGAAACAGAGGAGGACCTGATGACAACCTCTGGCCTCCACACAACATACAAATGACTACACCATACACATTACACGTATGCACATGCATACATCGACCTCACCTCGCCCCACTCCCACATACACACACATGTACGCACCAAACCTCTCTCACTCCTATATGCAACATTAAAAAGCCACCGTGGAGAAGGCATGGGTTAGAACTACCAAACGAGCATTTAACCCTGTGACGTCATCAGCCAGGCTTGGGGGATAGATGTTAGATGTCTTGCAGCATACCAACTTCTTACAAGACCTTCCTGGACAGTGGTGCTTGCAGGACTCTTTGGAAGCTCCTGGACCTGGCTTGGCTTGAGCCATGCCCTGGAAGCAGGAGCACTTACATTCGCACCAGGAGGGGCTCCCCCGATGCAGATAACATCTTGCTTCTGGATAGTCAGCACCTCTTTAGTCAGCTTCAGCCGGACGTCGTAGGCATTCTCCAGCCCTTCATCATACAGCAAGGCCAGCGCAGTTTTGGTCTGAGGATGCAAAGCGGTGACATTAACAAGTGAGTTCAGTTCTCTGCGATGAGAGGTGATAGTGCTTCCTGTCACACCACCTTCTACCCTGCGCTCACATACGTCTCTTCATTCATGGCAGAAATGCGATGCATTTACAGATCTATCTTGAGTAGATCTCTCTGGAAAGCTGGGCTTTCCTTGGACTTTACAAATGCTGCGTGGGATTTTCCCCAACTTCCCTGAGACATGCTTCCCCATCCTCAAGCCAGAGATGCTGAGTGATCCTGGTCTCCATTTGCAACAGGCATTCAGGGTAGCAGGGCAACCTCACCAGCTCTAGATGGGAAACTGCAGGACATGGAGAGTCCCTGGGGGCCAACACCCAGAACAATGAGAACCTGTCTAGCAGCCGCAGACCACGACACAGGGGCTGTCACCAAGGAAAAGCACACAAGGCCTAAGAGAAGTGCTCACGCTATGGAGGACAAGCAGGGATCTCAGTGGACATGGAAATATGAAGTACCAATTCATGCAATGTCGGTATGTCATCAAGTCCACAGTCACATTTGATATTAATTTCAACAAATTCATTGAGCCAAACAGCTTGTACCAGTGAATTGTCTTAGTGAGGAAAATCCCTGTGCCCAGAGACTCAGGAATGGAAACAATGGGAATCCATTCAGAAGAGAGAACAGTTGTGCAGGATGACGGCCAAGGAAAGGGTGCTGGCCCTTTAACAAGAGACTATGATATTATAATTACACATTTTGGAATGGTTATTCTCTGTGGCCTGCTTGGCTGGATGGAGAAGTGCCTAGAAGACTCTAAGTGGAGTTTTCCTGAGGGTGTCTCTATAGAGGAGACACAGAGCCGGAGCCAGAATTCAGACCACTGGAAGGTGATGGGAATGTAGAAGACAGGCCCTCGTTGGGCAAGGTGCTTCCCTGAAGGCACGCTATTGAAAAGAGCATCTTGGCCTGTCCACTTCCTGTTCTTCTCTGTGTTCTGATGCCAGTAGGTCACCCACACGCCACAGCCCCCAAGATACTTTAATTCATCACAGCCCGAAGCAACAGCATTGCCATGGAAACCTCTGTCATTGTGACTCAGTGTAATCCTCCTGCCTCATGGTGTTATCACTAACGTTCTCACAGCTACTGAGACTGAAGAGCATACATTTTAATATTTAACACCATCCATTTAAAAGTTCATCAAGGAGATCAAGCAGGACTCAATAAAGATCTGACATGGGCTGTTTGCTGCCTTCCTTTGCCCTATGATCCAGGTGACACCAGGAAATCCAGCTCCTCAAATATTTAAAAAAAAAGTCAGGAACAAAACCAATTTGGAGATAATTAAGCTTTCTAAGTCAAAACTATAATTTTGCTCAAATTATTTCCTCCTATGAAAACATTCACTTACCCCCAACTATAATTAGCTTGGCAGACATAATTGTGTGCTTTGATACAAATAAGATGCAACATCCAGGGGGTGTGCTGGGCGCTCCTTACTGCACCTCTGCAGACCCTGACCACTATTCTCAGAAAACTCACCAGTGTCGTCCAGATACCAGGCTGTGAGGAGGTCACAGCTGGCACCAAATCCAGGCACGGTGGAAAAAGAAACTCGCTCCTTCCTGCCCAATGCTAACCCAGCACTCTAACCGTCTACACCACGGCTCCAGCAATGGCTCCTTCTTTAAGGAGGTTATCAGGGACCTTTCCCTTCACACAGTACCCCAAATCAAAGTTACCTTAATCTACTTCTTTAAAGTAAACAGACTTTCTCACTCATAAGGAAATTAAAAACCTAATAAAAAACAAACCCCCATCTCTTCTGTAGTTTTCCATTCTAGGGTGGACAGTGTCATTGCCCAGGTGTATGTGGCCCTCTGACTGCCATGTCTGAATCTCCAACAAGCCCCTTGAAGCATGCCCTATATGGGAATACACCTAATTCTGCAGCCGTAGGATCCAATATTGTCCTGAGCCTTCCTGGTGCCACCCATGCCCCCACATGCAAGCTTTATCATGGTGCCCAGGGAAGCCTGCTACATTGGTCCATATGGCCTCATTCTTCTAGAAAAAACAAAAACAAAAACCCAGGGGTCTCCACCTCACAGGAAACGCCACATTGCATTCTGCACTGATGTGGGCTTTGGTTCCCTCTGGTACCTCTTTGCTTCTACCTCAGCCATTCTGCTGCCCTGGGGGCCACCAACACTGCAGTCCCGTGCCCACCTGTTCTTTGCTAGTCCCATGCAGATCCCCTTCACTGCCTGAAGGGTCAACACTAAGGTAAAAAAAATCCTGACACTATCTCCTCTTATGCCCCCAGTGTCCTGGTTCCCTTTTCTACTCCCCTTCCTCTTGGGATCTGCAGGAGAGTTCTTGCTCCAGGAGGATCCTATTACTTTGCTCAGGGCTGGCTTCAGGTTGCTACAGTCAGAGTCAGTACTCCTAGGACAGAGAAATGTTCCTCTCCCCAGTGAGACCCAAGAATAAAATCTTTCCTTCCTTCCCTCCCTCCTCTTTTTCCTCCTTCTTGTTCCTTTCTCTCACATAGTGTAGTGTCCTGGGTTATCCTGACTTAAAAGCTGAAATACATTGATTCGCAGCACAGAAATAGTCAACGTTTCTATGACAAGAATACCATATACAAAAATGTGAGCATGCAGCAGACAATAGGTTAGTATAAATAGTCTTACTCGTCAGGGTAGAAAATGAACATCCTGTTAAATTGAGAAAAGAACTTGAATACAATTCCCAAGCGTTCTAAAAATTAACTCCTGAGAGAGTAACTTGAACAATAAACGATCATAGATAAATACAAGCTTGTGAGTGAAGGTAGGTATGCACAGGATTTACAAAGATGGGCTTTTTAAAAATCGTATTCCAAGCGGAGGTGGGCTATTTTTAAGTTTTAAGCATGTATCATATATTACTGCCGATCTAAATCTCCCAGGTTATAGCACTCTATGCTCATCCCTTGCCTGCTGAAGTTGATTTCCCTTCAAGAAATTTAAGGTAGGCTTCCATGGATTTTGAAACATGATACGCATTGTATAGTTCTCATTCATTTGTGCCTCTGGGTGTATCTCTAGGACACAACCACTTACTGATGTCTCTGTCACAAAGGCACCTGAAACGTTTAGTAATTCAGATGACAGGGATGTCAGAGTCCTCAGGATTAAACAAAGCACCTGTGGCCATTCCACTGTCCGAAGAATGAAAATGGGGACAAGTTAGAAGATTTTCCTGCTTCATTTAGAACTGAGTATGCCTTAGTGCACTGTTGACATTAGCTGAACGAAAGAATAAACATCACATGCCAAGGGAAACTTGAAATCAAGCAGTTACTAAGTGCAGAAAGGAAAGGAACTCGACCAGTCTTCTTCCCGGGCTCTTCAGAATTGGGAGGCAGACAAAATGTTCCTTTAGCTTTGATTCTAGAAGCATAAAATTGAGGTGACTCTAAGTGACACATTGTTTTAGAGAATTCTAAGACCTTCATCACATCTCCTACGTGGTTAGGAAAGCTTTCCAGATGTCAAGACCTCGTGAGTGAAGTCAGCTCACCAATTGTGCAGCCAGCCTTGTGAACAAGCTGCTTCCTATTAACACGTGCATACGTCAGGGCAACATACAGACCAGTTTATTTTTTTTTTTTTTTTTTTTTTTTTAGAAGACTAGCAGGAATCTTTTATTTCCAAGTTGAATCAATACATTTTTAATAAAAATATAAGAAAATCTTTTAACACTCATAAGTATAAATGGCAATGCAAATGTACTGAGGTCTTCAATTGCTACTTTGCGACAAATTGCTATAGTATGACAAAGACATAGTTTAACAGGTTATATAGACTAAGTTTGATTCTAGCAAAGTTTAATGGTGTACTTGTGTCTCAAAATTTGCTTTTTTCTTTTTTTTTTTTTTTTTTTTATTCTTTTTTAATTAAAATTTCCACCTGCTCCCCGTTTCCCATTTCCCTCCCCTCCTCCCAAATATTGCCCCCTCCCCCCACTCCCCTCCCCCTATCCCCACTCCTCTTCTCCTCCCCCCACACCATTCCCCCTCCCTCTCGATACTGAAGAGCAGTCCAAATTCTCTGCCCTGCGGGAAGACGAAGGTCTTCTATCTACGTCCAGGAAGGTGAGCTTCTAAACAGGCTAAGCTCCCACAAAGCCAGTTCATGTATTAGGATTGAAACCTAGTGCCATTGTCCTTGGCTTCTCATCAGTCTTCATTGACCGCCATGCTCAGAGAGTCCGGAATCAACCCATGCTTATTCAGTCCCAGACCAGCTGGCCTTGGTGGGCTCCTAATAAATCAGTTCCACTGTCACAGTGGGTGGGTGCATCCCTCGTGGTCCTGATTTTTTGCTCTTGTTCTCCCTCCTTCTGCTCCTCATTTGGACCTTAAGAGCTCAGACCGTTGCTCCAAATTGAGAATCTGTCTCTACCTCGATCCATCGCCAGATGAAGGTTCTAAGGTGATATGCAAGAAATTCATCAGTATAGGATAGGGTCATTTCAGGTTCCCTCTCCTTAGTTGCCCAAGGTACCAGCTGGGGACATATTCCTGGACACCTGCGAACCCCTCTAGAGTCAAGTCTCTTGCCAGCCCTAAGATGGCTCCCTTAGATAGGATATATACTTCGCTGCTCCCGTATCCATCCTTCCTATATCCCAACCATCCCAATCCCCCGAGCTCCTCCCATCCTCCCCTTCTCATATTTCTCATCCCATTTCCCCTTTGCCCCGTGCCACCTCACCCGCAAGTTCCCAGTTTTTGCCCTGCAATCTTGTCTACTTCCCCCTCTCCATGCGGATGACTATATGATTTTCTTTGGGTTCACTTTCTTATTTAACTTCTATAGGATCACACATTATATGCTTAATGTCTTTTATTTATGGCTAGAAACCGATTATGAGTGAGTACATCCCATGTTCCTCTTTTTGGGTCTGGGATACCTCACTCAGGATAGTGTTTTCTATTTCCATCCATTTGCACGCAAAATTCGAGAAGTCATTGTTTTTTACTGCTGAGTAGTACTCTAATATGTATATATTCCACACTTTCTTTATCCATTCCTCCATTGAAGGGCATCTAGGTTGTTTCCAGGTTTTGGCTATTACAAACAATGCTGCTATGAACATAGTTGAACAGATACTTTTGTCATTTGATGTGGCATCTCTTGGGTATATTCCCAATAGTGGTATTACTGGATCTTGGGGTAGGTTGATCCCAAATTTCCTGAGAAATCGCCACACTGATTTCCAAAGTGGTTGCACAAGTTTGCATTCCCACCAGCAATGAATGAGTGTGCCTCGTTCTCCACAACCTCTCCAGCAAAGGCTATCATTGGTGTTCTTGATTTTAGCCATTCTGACAGGTGTAAGATGGTATCTCAAAGTTGTTTTAATTTGCATTTCCCTTATCGCTAAGGAGGTTGAGCATGACCTTAGGTGTCTTTTGGCCATTTGAATTTCTTCTGTTGAGAATTCTCTGTTCAGATCAGTGCCCCATTTTTTTATTGGGTTCATTAGCATTTTAAAGTTTAGTTTCTTGAGTTCTTTATATATTTTGGTGATCAGACCTTTGTCTGTTGCAGGGTTGGTGAAGATCTTCTCCCAGTCAGTGGGTTGCCTTTTTGTCTTAGTGACAGTGTCCTTTGCTTTACAGAAGCTACTCAGTTTCAGGAGGTCCCATTTATTCAATGTTGCCCTTAATGTCTGTGCTGCTGGGGATAAACGTAGGAAGTGATCTCCTGTACCCATATGTTGTAGAGTACTTCCAACTTTTTCTTCTATCAGGTTCAGTGTGTTCAGACTAATATTGAGGTCTTTAATCCATTTGGACTTGAGTTTTGTGCATGGTGATAGATATGGATCTATTTTCATTCTTCTACACGTTGACAACCAGTTCTGCCAGCACCATTTGTTGAAGATGCTCTCTTTTTTCCATTGAATACTTTTAGCTCCTTTATCAAAAATTAGGTGTTCATAAGTTTGTGGGTTGAAATCAGGGTCTTCTACTCGGTTCCATTGATCAACTTCTCTGTTTTTATACCAATACCAAGCTGTTTTCAATACTGAGGCTCTGTAATAGAGTTTGAGGTCAGGGATGGTAATGCCTCCAGACGATCCTTTATTATATAAGATTGTTTTGGCTATCCTGGGTTTTTTGTTTCTCCATATAAAGTTGATTATTGTCCTCTCAAGATCTGTGAAGAATTTTGATGGGATTTTAATGGGGATTGCATTGAATCTATAAATTGCCCTTGGTAGAATTGCCATTTTTACTATGTTGATCCTCCCTATCCAAGAGCAAGGGAGATCCTTCCATTTTCTGGTATCCTCCTCAATTTCTTTCTTCATTGACTTAAAGTTCTTGTCAAATAGATCCTTTACTTCCTTGGTTAGGGTTACCCCAAGATATTTTATGCTATTTGTGGCTATCGTGAAGGGTGATGCTTCTCTGATTTCCATCTCTGCTTCCTTATCCTTTGTGTATAGGAGGGCAACTGATTTTTTGGAATTGATCTTGTATCCTGCAACGCTACTAAAGGTGTTTATCAGCTGAAGGAGTTCTTTGCTGGAGTTTTTGGGGTCGCTTATGTACACTATCATATCGTCTGCAAATAATGAAAGTTTAACTTCTTCCTTTCCGATTTGAATCCCTTTGATCCCCTTATGTTGTCTTATTGCTATTGCTAGAATTTCAAGCACTATATTAAAGAGGTATGGAGAGAGTGGACAACCTTGTCGTGTTCCTGATTTTAGTGGAATAGCTTTGAGTTTCTCTCCATTTAATTTGATGTTAGCTGACGGCTTGCTATAAATTGCTTTTATTATATTTAGGAACGACCCTTGTATTCCTAATCTCTCTAAGACCTTTATCATAAAGGGATGTTGAATTTTGTCGAATGCTTTTTCCGCATCTAATGAAATGATCATATGGTTTTTTTCTTTCAGATTATTTATATGATGGATTACATTGATAGATTTTCGTATGTTGAACCAGCCCTGCATCTCTGGGATGAAGCCTACTTGATCATAATGGATAATTTTTCTAATGTGTTCTTGGATTCGGTTTGCCAGTATTTTATTGAGTATTTTTGCGTCGATGTTCATGAGTGAGATTGGCCTGTAGTTCTCTTTCTTGGTTGTGTCTTTGTGTGGTTTTGGTATCAGAGTAACTTCAGCTTCATAAAAGGAATTTGGCAATGACTTCTCTGTTTCAATATTGTGAAATACATTAAGGAGTATAGGTATTAGGTCTTCTTGGAAGTTCTGGTAGAATTCTGCATTAAAGCCGTCTGGACCTGGGCTTTTTTTGGTGGGAAGGTTTTTTATAACAACTTCTAATTCTTCGCGACTAACAGGTCTATTTAGATTGTTCACCTGGTCCTGGTTTAACTTTGGTATATGGTACTTATCTAAAAAAGTGTCCATTTCTTTTACATTTTCCAATTTTGTGGCATACAGGTTTTTGTAGTAAGATCTAATGATTCTCTGAATTTCGTCTGTGTCTGTGGTTATGTCTCCCTTTTCGTTTCTGATTTTGTTAATTTGCGTATTCTCTCTCCGCCGTTTGATTAGTTTGGATAGGGGTTTATCAATCTTATTGATTTTCTCCAAGAACCAGCTTTTTGTTTCATTGATTCTTTGGATTGTTTTCTGTGTTTCTATTTTGTTGATTTCAGCCCTCAATTTGATTATTTCCAGTCTTCTACTTCTCCTAGGTGAGTCTGCTTCTTTTCTTTCTAAAGCTTTAAGGTGGGCTATTAGGTCTCCAATGTGTGCTTTCTCCGTTTTCTTTATGTGGGCACTTAATGCTATGAACTTTCCTCTTAGCACTGCTTTCATAGTGTCCCATAGGTTTGAGTATGTTGAGTCTTCGTTTTCATTGAATTCAAGAAAGACTTTAATTTCTTTCTTTATTTCTTCCTTGATCCAGGTGTGGTTCAGTAGTTGACTGTCCAATTTCCATGAGTTCATAGGCTTTCTGGGGATAGCATTGTTGTTGAATTCTAACTTTAATCCATGGTGATCTGATAAGACACAGGTGGTTACCGATATTTTTTTGTAACTGTGTAAGTTTGCTTTGTTGCCGAGTATGTGGTCTATTTTCGAGAAGGTTCCATGAGCTGCAGAGAAGAAGGTATATTCTTTCTTATTTGAGTGGAATGTTCTATAGATGTCTGTTAAGTCCATTTGATTCATTACCTCCCTTAATCCTCTTATTTCTCTGTTAGGTTTCTGTCTGATTGACCTGTCCATTGGTGAGAGAGGAGTGTTGAAATCTCCTACTATTAGTGTGTGTGGTTTGATGACTGCCTTGAGTTTTAGTAACGTTTCTTTTACATAAGTGGGTGCTTTTATATTAGGGGCATAGATATTCAGGATTGAGACTTCATCCTGGTGAATTGTTCCTGTTATGAGTAAAAAATGTCCATCTCCATCTCTTTTGATTGATTTTAGTTTGAAGTCAACTTTCTTAGAAATTAGTATGGCCACACCTGCTTGTTTCTTAGGTCCATTTGCTTGATAAACCTTTTCCCAGCCCTTTACTTTGAGTAGATGTCTGTCTTTGTGGTTGAGGTGTGTTTCTTGTCAGACCAGTTTATTATGTTGATCTTATGGTTGTGATACTTCTGAGAACCAAGCATTGACTTTGATATTTCTGTCCTTGCCAGCAAAGGTCTCTACAGGTGTGAGGCCTATAGCTTGCCAACTGTGAAGCAGGCTCTAGGCCCCCATGAAGCTACCAGCCAGGTTCTATGATTTGTTCACGGACATTCCCCTTCATTTTCACAGTATGGTCATCACCAGAGATCAACAGATCATCGAAGCCTGGCCCAGATTATCTGAGAGGTTCGCTTTGTGATCCTGAACATCAACACTACGTGTCCACTCTGTACATACATCCCAACAGATTTCAGGGTTATCGACAAATGGCTGCTTGGGGGTGGGGGTGGGACTTGTACAGCATTTAAAACAATCTTATCAGTCAACTTCAACCTAACCACAAAGCAAAGATCTGAGGCTAGGAACCCAACAGTGATTGAGTGAGAAGGGGGTGCTATCCCCCAACTGGTGGACAGCCTCTGTGTTTCTACATAAGTAGCTACCGCTGCGTGCAAAGTGCCTGGAAGTTCAGTGTCTCTGGCAAATGTGCCGCATGGCCATGCCACACCTGCAGCCCAGGGTCACACTACAGCCCAGGGTCACTTTTCACCAACGACTGTGCCATTTTCCATCCAAAATCTGGATGGTGAGATGAGAACTCCCTCAGGAACAGCATCAGATGGAGAGGGAATGTTTTCCTCACCTGCTTTATGCCCTCCCCCCCAGACTCCAGAGCCCCAACTCAGGGTCATGGAAAAGTATGCAGAGGCCAAGAACTCTTAGCCTGGAGCAGGCTCATCACCTTCTTTCCTATTATCCCCAGCTACGCCACTATTCTATGGAGTTGGGATCCCACCAGAATATAATTGTTTCTCCCATATTGGACAGTTTAGGCAATATAAATTAGAAGATGTGACAATGATTCCTCCCCTACTTTAGTCCTGAATCCTATACACTATGGTGCCTTTGTTTGCTGTGAACAGAAGTTTCTGGAGGAAAAGCCACACGTATGATAAAGACCCTGCTAAGCAGAACTTGATGATTGCGAGGAGCAGAACGTAGCAAACCCAGAGCCCAGTTATCTTGGGCTGTCTTCAGACCCTTAAAAGCCTTCATGGCCTACATCTGTTTCTGACTCACCATCCTTTGATGACCATGTGATATTTTTTGAGATGGACTGACTTCATGGCAGAGTAACCTTCACAACCTCAAAGCTAAGGGTATCATCAGATAGCATCTGAAACTCAGAGACTTCCCAGCTTTGCTTAACCTGCTTGCTTGGCGGTTCCCCCAGTGTGTTTGAAAACTGCCTTGATTTATAATGTTCTTTTGTTCTGTTACTATAAAAATATTAGCAAGCTGTTACCACATCGAGGCATGGTATTTGGGGCAAGCTGAATGTGTGTTCCTGGGCCATCATCACTCACATTTGGCTCTAAAATAAACAGCCTCTTGCTCCCCCTGAGGTGAGAGCTATGTTTTGTATCAACACAACATTCAGCTTACAATAAAGTGACAGTTTTGTTGCGGAGATAAATCTGTATGTTGTTATTTCAGGGTTAAGGCATGCAGTCGTTTATGAACATTGAATTCAAGTTCCAATGTAGACACGGCGACTGTTAGACACATAAACATCCCCTGGCCTCACTTCGCCGTGCACTCCTCACTGTGAGGACGTAAGAGCTCTGATTGCACTTCTGAGCATCAGACAGGACAAACTGTTCTTTTATCTTACGTGTGGTATGCATGCGTGTGTGCGGGCACACATACGTGTGAGTGTGCATATATTGGACAACTTTGGGTGCTGTTCCTCGGTTGTTTTGTCCATCTCGTTTTGAGACAGGGTCTCTCATTGGTTTGGAACTCACCACTTAGGCTAGAATGAAGTTTGACCCACCACTTCAGCAGAAAGTCAGGCATGGCAGCATGCACATGTAACCCCAGCACCTAGCCGGGAGAGACAGGTGGCTTGCTAGCGCTTACTGGCCAGCTAGACTAAATTGCTTGGAGAGCCCCAGGTTCCAGTGAGAGACCCTGTTTCAAAAAACAATGCAGGCAGTATCTGAGGACTGGCATCAGAGGGTGACCTCTGATTTCTATACACATAAGCACAAACATCACACACACATACATTCAACATGCATGTGTGTAAAAGAAAACAGAAGGAATATTCAAATGCTGAGCAGAAAGTAAAATGTATTGTAATGAGCACTGTGTGTACAGGAAGAAACACCTAGCGTTAGCACTGACACAATGGTTAGCCGGTCACTAGATGAAGTTGTTTCTAGTTAGTGTCATAGTAAAATCATTATTCCTGCAACTTAGTCATTGACCACTGGACACTATATAATATAAGATTGTTTATATGTGTAATTTCCATTGAAGTATTTTTATAACCAGTAGGATTTGTTCTTCAGTAACTGGGAATACCAAATCAAATAGAAATTAGATTTCTCAGCATAAGCCAAACTTCTCATCAGTGACCTTGAGGGGACAGAAACTTACAAAGACATTGAAGGTTGTCCCAACTATCGTTATTTGACTGATTACCATGAAAAACCCACTATATAAATATGAGACAAAAAACAAGGGACACACAGCAAATAGAAAACTCTAGGATACAGTCCAAACCATTTCCTTACCATATCATACCACATGATATCATAACATTAGAGAACATGTGTGCTCACATGCACGCCATGGTATACGTGGGGAAGTCAGAGGACAAGTTTGCTGAGTGATTCTCTCCTTCTACCTTTACTTGGGTTCCAAGAGTCAAACTCGGGTCAGCAGGGTGGTACGTTAGATGCTTTTACCCACAGAGTCACATCACTCACATCACTGACCCACCCAAAACAGTTTTAAGAGGTACACTTATAGCTATAAGTTTCTATATTAAAAAGAAACAGACATCAATCTGATTACAGGGAAAGGCCATTTCAGGCACTGTCTCCACTATTGCTAGGAGACAATAGGGTCGTCCTTGTGGATTCCTGAGAGTTTCCCTAATCCCATAATGGTTCCCTCTATCTAGATACCTCTTTCCTTGATCTCCCTCTCTGTTCCTCCCTCAACTCATCCAACCCTTTCCCTCCTGTCCTCCTCTGTAGTAGGGAGCTGCGGGCCTCTTCCCTTAGCCCGGCTCATGGTTGCCTGGCTAGCTTATGACCCAAAATAATGACACACAAACTGTATTCTTTTAAACACTGCTTGGCCCATTTCTATTCATGTGTGTAGCACCCCAAGATGTGCTTACCGGGAAGATTCTAGCCTACATCCATCCTGGGTCAGAGCTTCATCATGTCTGCTCTGGAGAAGAGAGCATGGCGTCTGTCTCTCAGAGGAGCTGCCCTGCATCTGAGCTCACTTCCTCTTCCTCCCAGCATTTTATTCTGTTTACTCCACCCACCTAAAGGCTGGCCAATCAAATGGGCCAAGGCAGTTTCTTTATTAGCCAATAACCTTCCTCCATCACTCCTCCCCAGACCCCTTAAACCTCCCCCCACTTACCAAGCCAATCTTATCTATTTCCCTTTCCCAGGGACATCCACGCTTGTCTCTCAGAACCTTCATCCAGTAACCGATGGAAACATATGCAGAGATCCACAGCTAAGCACTGGACCAAGCTCCCCAGAGTCCAGTTGAAGAGAGGGAGGAGGGATTATGTGAGCAAAGGGGTCAAGACCATGATGGGGAAACCCACAGAGACAGCTGAACCGAGCTAGTGGGAGCTCACTGACTCTGGACTGGCAGCTGCAAAATCCTGAATAGGACCAAACTAGGCCCTCTGAATGTGGGTGAGAATTTTGTGGTTTAGGCAATCTGTGAGACCACTGGCAGGGGGCCCAGGATTTATCCCCAGGGCATGAGCTGGCTTTTTGGAGCCCATTCCCTATAGAGGGATACCTTGCTCAGCCTAGATACAGGGTGTGTGTGTGGGGGGGCTGATCCTTTCTCAACTTGATATGCTAGACATTGTTGACTCCCCAGGGGAGGTCCTACCCTTTCTGAGGAGTGGATGGGGAATTGGGTGGAAGGAAGGTGGAGGTGAGCAGCAGGAGGGGAAGGATGGGGAACTGTCATTGGTATGGAAAAAAAAAACCTCTTAAAGAAATTTAAAAATTGCCATTTTTACTATGTTGATCCTCCCAATCCAAGAGCATGGGAGATCCTTCCGTTTCTGGTATGCTCTTCAATTTCTTTCTTCAAAGACTTAAAGTTCTTGTCAAATAGATCTTTCACTTCCTTGGTCAGAGTTACCCCAAGATATTTTATGCTATTTGTGGCTATCGCGAAAGGTGATGCTTCTCTGATTTCCCTCTCTGCTTCCTTGTCCTTAGTGTATAGGAAGGCAACTGAATTTTTGGAGTTGATCTTGTATCCTGCCACATTACTAAAGGTGTTTATCAGCTGTAGGAGTTCTTTGGTAGAGTTTTTGGAGTCGCTTATGTATACTATCATATCATCTGCAAATAACGAAAGCTTAACTTCTTCCTTTCCAATATGAATCCCCTTGATCCCCTTATGTTGTTTTATTGCTATTGCTAGAACTTCAAGCACTATATTGAAGAGGTATGGAGAGAGTGGACATCCTTGTCATGTTCCTGATTTTAGTGGGATGGCTTTGAGTTTTTCTCCGTTTAATTTAATGTTAACTGTCGGCTTGCTGTAAATAGCTTTTAATATATTTAGGTATGACCCTTGTGTCCCTAATCTCTCCAAGACCTTTATCATAAAGGGGTGTTGAATTTTGTCGAATGCTTTTTCAGCATCTAATGAAATGATCATATGTTTTTTTTTTCCTTCAGTTCATTTATATGATGGGTTACACTGATAGATTTTCGTATGTTGAAACAGCTCTGCCTCTCTGGGATGAAGCCTACTTGATCATAATGTATATATATATATATATATATTGGATGTGTTCTTGGATTCGGTTTGCCAGTATATTTTTTTGTTGTTGTTGCTTTTTTTAATTAATTAATTAATTAATTTATTTATTTATTTTTTCTTTTTTAATTTTTAATTAAAATTTCCACCTGCTCCCCGTTTCCCATTTCCCTCCCCTCCTCCCAAATATTGCAGGGCAAAAACTGGGAACTTGCGGGTGAGGTGGCATGGGGCAAAGGGGAAATGGGATGAGAAATATGAGAAGGGGAGGATGGGAGGAGCTCGGGGGATTGGGATGGTTGGGATATAGGAAGGATGGATACGGGAGCAGCGAAGTATATATCCTATCTAAGGGAGCCATCTTAGGGTTGGCAAGAGACTTGACTCTTGAGGGGTTCGCAGGTGTCCAGGAATATGTCCCCAGCTGGTACCTTGGGCAACTAAGGAGAGGGAACCTGAAATGACCCTATCCTATACTGATGAATATCTTGCATATCACCTTAGAACCTTCATCTGGCGATGGATCGAGGTAGAGACAGAGTCTCAATTTGGAGCAACGGTCCAATTTATTTATTTATTAAAGATTTTGCCTCCTCCCCACCACCACCTCCCATTTCCCTCCCCCAAACAAGTCCCCCTCCCTCGTCAGCCCTAAGAGCAATCAGGGTTCCCTGCCCTGTGGGAAGTCCAAAGACCATCCACCTCCATCCCGGTCTAGTAGGAGGAGTATCCAAACTACCTAGGCTCCCACAAAGCCAGTATGTGCAGTAGGATCAAAAACACCATTGCCATTGTTCTTGAGTTCTCAGTAGTCCTCATTGTCCGCTATGTTCAGCGTGTCCGGTTTTATCCCATGCTTTTTCTGACCCAGGCCAGCTGGCCTAGGTGAGTTCCCAATAGAACATCCCCATTGTCTCAGTGTGTGGGTGCACCCCTCGCGGTCCTGAGTTCATTGCTCGTGCTCTCTCTCCTTCTGCTCCTGATTTGGACCTTGAGATTTCAGTCCGGTGCTCCAATGTGGGTCTTTGTATCTGTCTCCTTTCATCGCCTGATGAAGGTTACTGTTCAGGAGGATGCCTATATGTTTTTCTTTGGCTTCACCTTCTTATTTAGCTTCTCTAGGATCACGAATTATAGGCTCAATGTCCTTTATTTATGGCTAGAAACCAAATATGAGTGAGTACATCCCATGTTCCTCTTTTTGGGTCTGGCTTACCTCACTCAGGATAGTGTTTCCTATTTCCGTCCATTTGCATGCAAAATTCAAGAAGTCATTGTTTTTTACTGCTGAGTAGTACTCTAATATGTATATATTCCATACTTTCTTCATTCATTCTTCCATTGAAGGGCATCTAGGTTGTTTCCAGGTTCTGGCTATTACAAACAATGCTGCTATGAACATAGTTGAGCATATACTTTTGTTGTATGATAAGGCATCTCTTGGGTATATTCCCAAGAGTGGTATTGCTGGGTCCAGAGGTAGGTTGATCCTGAATTTCCTGAGGAACCGCCACACTGCTTTCCAAAGTGGTTGCACAAGTTTGCATTCCCACCAGCAATGGATGAGTGTACCCCTTTCTCCACAACCTCTCCAGCAGAGGCTATCATTGGTGCTTTGTATTTTAGCCAATCTGACAGGTGTAAGATGGTATCTTAAAGTTGTCTTGATTTGCATTTCCCTGATCACTAAGGAAGTTGAGCATGACCTTAAGTGTTTTTTGGCCATTTGAAATTCTTCTGTTGAGAATTCTCTGTTCAGCTCAGTGCCCCATTTTATAATTGGGTTGATTAGCCTTTTACGGTCTAGTTTCTTGAGTTCTTTATATATTTTGGAGATCAGACCTTTGTCAGTTGCAGGGTTGGTGAAGATCTTCTCCCAGTCAGTGGGTTCCCTTTTTGTCTTAGTGACAGTGTCCTTTGCTTTACAGAAGCTTCTCAGTCTCAGGAGGTCCCATTTATTCAATGATGCCCTTAATGTCTGTGCTGCTGGGGTTATACATAGGAAGTGGTCTCCTGTGCCCATATGTTGTAAAGTACTTCCCACTTTCTCTTCTATCAGGTTCAGTGTGTTCGGACTGATATTGAGGTTTGCCAGTATTTTATTGAGAACTTCTGCATCGATGTTCATGAGTGAGATTGGTCTGTAATTCTCTTTCTTGGTTAAGTCTTTATGTGGTTTCGGAGCCATTTTAAGGTTGGTAAGAGACTTGACTCTGGAGGGGTTCCCAGGTGTCCAAGGAGATGTTCCCAGCTTGTTCCTTGGACAGCAGAGGAGAGGGTGCCTGAACTGGCCTTATCCTATAGCCACACTGATGAATATTTTGCATATCACCATAGAATTTTCATCTGGTGATGGATGGAGATAGAGACAGAGACCCACACTGGAGCACTGGACTGAGCTCCCAAGGTCCATATGAAGAGCAGAAGGAGGGAGAACATGAGCAAAGAAGTCAGGACTGCAAGGGGTGCATCCACCCACTGAGACGGCGAGACTAATCTAATGGGAGATTACCAAGACCAGTTGGACTGGAACTGATGGAGCATGTGATCAAACCGGACTCTCTGAATGTGGTTGACGGTGGAAGCTGACGGAAAAGCCAAGGACAATGGCACTAGGTTTTGATTCTACTGCATGGATGGGCTTTGTGGGAGCCTAGTCTGTTTGGATGCTCACCTTCCTGGACCTGGGGGGCGCAGGGAGGACCTTGGACTTCCCACAGGGCAGGGAACCCTGACTGCTTCTTGGACTGGAGAGGGAGGGGGAGTGGAGGCAGGGGAGGGAGGTGGGAGGAGGGAAGGGGTAGAAATTTTCAATAAAAAAAATATATTAATTAAAAAAAAGAAATTTAAAAAAGAAAAAGACAATATAAATATCTTTACATTATACTTCAAGGATATAAAGAAGCGACAAACTAAACCTGCAATTCATACAAAGAATGAAAAGCAGAGCAAATTATAAAATTCACAAGGAAAAAAATGAATGAATCTAAGAATCAATTTGTAGTTTTCTTTGAGATTAAATAATCCTTTTTCTAGATGAAGAAGAAAATCAGGGATATTCAAATATTGAGTGAAAGTACAAATGTGTATTTTAGCAGCAAGGGGAAGGAGGAACCATCACAAACTCGTGTATATTGATAAGGTGATGATGAAGGAAAATGGCGACATTATACCAGATGACACAAAAAATGAAAATACCAGTAGAGGCTAAGAACAACCACAGACCAACAAGTTGGGTATCCTAGAGGAGGCAAACACACTCTTGGCTAATATACCATAATATGCTTTAACTGAGAATAGATGGGAACCCCTGAACAGAGCAATAGTGAACAGAATACTGACACACTAATGAAAAGATCCCCACAAAGGGAAGACCACGTACAGGTGGCTTCTCGGCTGAATTCTATCAAACTTTCAAAGATGAATTAAAGTCAGCATTCCCAAACTCTCAAAGTACAGGACCAAAAGGAATACTTGTAAGTATACTTTATGATGCTAGTACTACCTCACACCAAAGACTGACAAAGATACCACAAGAAAAGAACCCATATGTCCAACATTGAAGCTATGTCCTCCACTAAATATCAGCAAATAAAATCAGTATTATATCAAACATAGTATGTGTTATGACCAAGTAGTGTGGATCCCTGGCATACAAGGATGGTTTAACAGATATAAATCAATGTAATACAACATGTTACCATAAAAGTTAAAAACCAAATAATCATCTCAGTCGATATAGATAAAGTATTTGATAATTCCACAACCTTCCTTGATTTAAAAAAAAAAAGAAAGAAACAGCAGTGTGGATACAGAAGGACATTTCCTCAACAATGGGTACATTATAAAAGTCTTCCCACTAACTTCACCAATTGTGGGAAGGCTGAGGGTTTCATGCATCTGAACTTATAGTGGACAAATAACAGTCTCTGTAATAATTGGTGCTGGTAAAATGGGATTTCCATGTGCAAAAGAGAGGAACTGAACTCGCATGTTCCATCATATACCAAAATCCAGAATGCTTGTAAGATGCAGCCATAACTCTGGAACCAGGAACCTCTTGAAAGAAAATTTCAAAAGTTCCTTGATATTGGTCTGGCAATGATTTTTGGAAGGAGTATCACAAAACACATCAGGCTATATCAACAAAACAATAATAGTAAGTAATAACAATAATAATAAAATCATGATAAATAGGATTGTACTAAACTAAGATTGGCCCATACCCAAAGGAAACAATAAACAGCATGAAAAGAGAAGCCACAGACTGAGAAACAATGAAAGACATACAATTGATAAGGAGTTAACTTGAAATTCCCAAACAGCTCATACAACTCAATAGCCACAAATAAACTGACTAAACACTATATAAAAGTCCGGAGTAGATGCTGCCTCCAGAGAGGATGCAGGGTGACCAAGAATTACGCAGAAAGATGCTCAACAGATTGGAGAGATGGTTCAGAGGTTAAGAGCACTGGTTGTTCTTCCAGAGGTCCCAAGTTCAATTCCCAGCAACTACATGGTGGCTCACAACCATCTGTAATGAGACCTGGTGCCCTCTTCTGGCACATAGACATACATGCAGGTGGAACACTATGTACAAAATAAATAATTTTTTTTTTAAAAAGATGCTCAACATCATGAGTACCAATTAAAGCCATGCTGCAGTGTCACCTCTCACTCAGTAGAGCAGCTATTCTGAAAGTCAAGAGAGAGGGAAGGGTGTGTTTCAGTGGCAGAACACTTGCCTGGCATGCCCAAAGCTAGCTGAAATCACAAATAATGGGGAAAAAAGTCAAGAGAGTGAGAATATAGTTGGAATAACCATTATGGAAAAGAGTATGTGAATGCCTCAGAAAACTAAAGACATATCTATCATGCCACCCAGTCAATCCCCACAACTGTGTACACTGAAACTTTAGCAAATGAAATTATCACACCACAGTGACAGCTGCACCCCCATGTTCAGGAATCATCTGTCTCAAACTGTGAAAACAACCTACATTTCTACCAATGGACGAAGGGATACAATAATTAGGTTATATGCATACATACCTGAAAATTACTCGCACTTAACAAGGGAAGAGGTCCTATCATTTGCGTTAGCACATGTGAAAGACACTGTGATCGATTTTCTTAAGTAAATGCATAAATGCAAACGTGGCATAGTTTCACTTACATGTGAAATCTTAAAAATAAACGCATGAAACACATGGAGAGAATGAGAGCCTATCAGGAGAGGGACAGGGGAAAGGTGGCAACGTAGGTCAGAAGACATGCAAGGCTGGGCAGATAAGGGTCATCATGGAGATCAGATTTACAACAGATTTCTGTTAAATGGGTAAATTCCAGCTGCTCCTCCAAAACATATAGGTTACTTGACAAGATGGCGGGTATGTTGCCTTGCTTCTCTGAAGTAACCATCTCATGGCTGTACCTTATAATCTCATGAGAAACACCTTTAATACACAGAGTGAGGTTTGTTTAAATATATTCAAATGCACACATCTGAGAACAGGATGATATATATATGATTTGAAAGCTACTGCTAAATCCAGAGGTAAAAATACTTTGTAAATTAATTTGAATTTTTAAACTGCACAAATCTATAGCAAGCAAACATCACTGCATAAAAGACACGTGTCACGGAAGGTAACTATTAAGCAAACACCACACAGGAGAAAACTAGCTCTCTGCATGCCATTACCTGAAATGGTCGCATTGGTTGCATTGACACACCTCTGGGGACACTGTACCTCAGTGTGCCTGGAGACAAAGCCAATTTATATCTTGTTTCAAAATAATTATGAGTGACTTCCCTTTAGATGTTTGCACAATCACTTCCTCAGTGACCCAGACATGGGAGAGACTGTGTAACGGGCCATGAAGAAGGAGGCCTGGTGTCCACTTCCAAGTGGACAGTGGTGAAGGAATACTGCAAACCCACGGGAGACTGTATTGTTCTCATGCACAGGAAAGGAGGTTTTTTCTCATGTTACTAAGGTAACCTGGAGTTTCATATTAAACACCTGGAAAGATAAGTCTCGTTTGTAGGTTTCACTTAGTGACCTTCCTACCACCCGCTTGATCTCTATGAAATCCCAGAAATGGCTCTCATGCTTGGTTTTGACCTGGAATGTCTTTTGTTTTCTCTTTTTGTGAAGCATGTTCCTTATATATGGCTAAATCTCACCATTTACCAAAATTTTCAACAGAGTCATTTTTTTAAGGCCTTTTAAGGTAATGCCTGGTATTATTTGCTTTAAATATACCATGGTTGGTCCTTGTTTCCTGTTGGAATCTTAATTTTTTTTCCTTCCTCTTGACAGAAGTTATCTCTCTAGAGGCAGTAAGGTAAAAGGTAAGGCTAAACTGGTATGCAAATGTTAGAACACAGATCATATTTTAATTAATAGCCAGGAAGCCACGCCCAAGCTTGGAGACCAAGAACACCTACAAGGTTGGTGACTGGTAATGCCAGTGGGGTTGACACGAATCAGTAAAATGATTCAACATCAGCAGCTGACAAGTCAAAGATGGGGAAACAGGGGCTTCACCAATTTGGAAAGCTAGCACATGAACAGGTTGTGATCACCTCCTGGGGGACAGGTATTGGGTATGGGTGCACATACCCAATTTCCACAAACTTAATATCCCCAGAGAATGAAGCAATCTCAATAAGCATCATCTTGACCCCCAAGCAAGCAGGTCAATGGGTTCTCTCTTTCCTGGGCTCTTCCTCTCTAGGGAGTTTTTCTCCTTTGTCTTGATTACACTTAATACAGCTTGATCTCACTTTGCTCCTTTGTGGCCCTGGCTTTAATCATCATCAGTATGAGACAGTGAGCTGAAGAGCCAGTGTCTTGGGTTGATTTCAAGTGTCATTGATTGGCCAGAAGCTGAGATTTTGAGTCAAGGACATCTGGGCTGAGAAAGGTTCCATCACCCTGGCCTTCTTTCCTTCCTTCTTGGAATGAGTCAAGCACGTCTAACTCAAGTTCATTATATTTACTGATTCCTTTTAGCTACACCTCTTTGGTGTACTTTTAAGAATTTCTCTATAGATGAAAATGCTCTAATACCATCTCTGCCTTCTGTTGCTCCAGCAGCCACGCTCACCAGTCTGTCCCAGAACCAAGGTAGGTAGTAGAGACATACCCTGCACATAGGGGCTTTTCTTCATGTTCTGTTCACAATGAGCAGAGTACCAAGTAACTGCAGAGGCAAGAAAATAGCATCTTCTTTCCCAGGTTCAAAACACAGAAAAGCTCTGTGGACACTACAGGGGTGCCATTGTGAGGGATGGTGTTAGAAGCACAAATAATGTCTGAAAAAGTTGTAAGAAATCATACTATTAATACCTAGCTTTCTAATTAGACCTATGACCTGACCTGCACAACAAGAAGAAAATCATCCTCATAGTGGAAGCCTAGCCAAATACTCAATGTTAGTGAAGTCATAAATTACTTTACTAAACTGGCATAAACCCTAACTACATTCTGAATATTTGTCCCTTTCCTATAGATAAGTGTAGTCCTCACCCCATTGGGGTAGCTTGAATGTAATTGGCACCCATTACCTCATGGTGAGTGGCACTATTAGGAGGTGTGGTTTTATCTGGAGTAGGTATGTCTTTCTAGAAGGAAATGTGTCACTGTGGGGGCAGGCTTTGAGGTTTTCTCTGCTCAGGATACTGCCAAATGCATTAGCCAACTTCCTGTTGCCTGTAAGATGTAAGACTCTTTACTACTCTGGCACCACATCTGCCTGCATCCTGCCATGCTCCCTGTCATGATAATGGACTGAGCCTCTGAAACTGTAAGTGAGCCATCCCAATTAAATGTTTTCCTTATAAGAGTTGCCATGGTCATATCTCTTCATAGCAATAAACCCTAAGAGAGCCCTCGTCAATTAAACTTCTCTTTGCAACAGATGGAGATCTCCATAGAAAACCGCAACCAAACGAAATGCAGAGTTGTGAAGCCCAGGCCACCGGATACATCTATTTACAAACACAATTTTCTGCACATAACGCTCAGGGGTCATTGCAGAAAAGGGGGTAGGCAGATTTTAAGAGGCAGAGGGATATGAATTTGGTGAGAGATTGTGTCCCTGAGAATGTCAGGAAATATATACCCATAAAATCTCATCAGCGTAACAGTCTAAATATGAGTTGAACAAGGATGGCATCAACAGACATGCTAACACAGACAGGTAAAGTTCATGAAACCTCAATGCTAGATAAAAAAAAAAAAAAAAAACTGCAAGCAACCAATGAAAGCTGAGAGCAAGAGACATAGTCTTTCCTAGGAAAGAACATACCAATTGGTTTTTCAGTATCAAATGATTATCTCTAAAACTACACACACACACACAAACACACATGTATACACACTCCAACACTACTACCACCAGCAACATCAACAACAAAGCTAAAAGAGGTCATGAATTTCAAAGAGAGAGGAGGAGTATGAGGATGTATAGGAGGGTTTAGAAGGAGGAAGGTAAAGGGAAGGGGAAAATACTTATAATCTCAAAAAATAAATGATAAAAAACCCTCACTGTCTTGTGTAGAGATACAAATCAAACTTATAACTAGAGGTTTCTCTCTAGCTTGCCAGTTCTGAAGAACCTCTCAGAGACCTAATATTAATTACACTATTTGGCCTATTAGCTCAGGCTTATTATTAATTAGCTCTTACAACTAAATTAACCCTTTCTATATATTTTACCATGAAACTTGTGACTTCTTACCTCACATCTTGCTTCCTCAGTGGCTGTTAGCATCTCCCTTACTCCACCTTCTTTCTCCCAGTGGCTCTGCGTGGATTTCCCACCTGGCGTTATTCTTCCTGGCTATTGGCCAAATCAGCTTCTTTATTAACCAATGGCAATAAAATATATTTACAGCATACAGAGAGATACCTCAAAGCAAAAACCAGAAAAAGACTGGAAGAAAAGAAAGGGGAAGAGGAGGAAGAGAGGGAAGGAGGAGAATCTGCTGTGAACTGCTGGAAAAATGAAAATATATGCATTTTCCTGTAGACCTAGTTCTAAACCTCATCAACATGTCACAAATGCTGCCCAAGTCTGGATTTGGGGATACCCTTTAAGTAGAGAGAGGCTCTATCATTCCCTTTATAAACTCCTGAGTCAATCCTTATGGAAGACTCAAGACCCTTCACAAGCCCGCTTGACTTGATGCATATTCCAGCACATTTTCCAGAATGAGAGGCTCCCGCTCACAAGTCATGAAGATCCATACCATGTTCAACCAGAAGAAAAATAAGAAGCAAGGATGGGTATGTCTGAACTCATAGCAAGCTTAACCAAATAACACATGTGTAAGGCCACATTTAAAAGTGACCATAAAATAAACAATGCTTCTCCTCTAAGGAGAAGACTGGAAGAAGGGGACAGTGCAAACATGCCGATCTGGATCTAAGTCCATGCCTTTCCACAGTATTTTTTTCTTTATCACAATCACATGATTCAATTTTACCTTCCTTGCTTTCCTAATTTAGATTACTTACCTGAAAACATACCTCTCAGAATAGTAAATAAAACACTTCTGTGCAACCCCAGAGAACATGAGACCTATCATCTACTTGTCTTGGAAAAGATGTATTCACTACTCCAGGGGTCAGTTAATTCTTCTTATGCATTAGGACTCCCAGCAATGTCTGCCTCCAGCTGTTCACAGAACTACCATCTAGCACAGCAGGGTTTTAGGCTAGCTCTGGTGGCAAACACTTATCATCACTACAATACCTTTAGGGAATGTATCTATGTCATGTCAGAAAGAGGGACACAATCCCAAAGCAGAAATTTATTTTCTCAAATCCTTAAGACTCAGTCAAAATTATACTCATACTCAAAATTTCAGCTGAATTAGAGTGAGGCAAAGAAAATGCTGGACTCTGGAAGAATCAAAGATATCCTTGGCAGCAGTAAGATAGCCCCAAAGATCACCAAAAAATTACATGTAGATATTCCTCAGGAGGGGAGATATTATGAAAATAGAAATCCGAGAAGTTGAATTGAAATGAACAGAAATGAAACAGAGGGAGTTTAAAGAAGATGAAAAATATGCTAAAGTAACCTGGATAAAATCACAGTGAAATATTTCTAAGCCAAATGACAACACAATAAGAAGTCTGGCCATGCTGAGTTAGCTTAAATGCATAACACAAATGAAATAAAAATGAAAGTGCAGAGAAGATGGCAGAAATAAAATAGCCATGTAAGGATGAACCAGCTTGTAATTGGTATTTCCAATATAAAGGAACATTAATGCCCATAAATATACCAGGAAAGTATCGTCATAAAAACACAGATGTGCCCATAAGAAAAACAAGGTAAGACCAGGAGGGTGGAGGTGGGACATTATCAATGACACCCACGTCACATCTTTCTGGAGCAACTACTTTGTATTAAAGGAACAATAACATGATAGAATTTTTCATTTTCAATAAGTAGTAAGTTTGATATCCCTGATATTTTTCAGGTTTAAAGTCACTTACACATGTAGAATTTTGCACTGAACATGGAAATTTTCAAAATGCCCGAGAGAGAGGTCAGAGTAACCCTCCTTTCCCCTGGGGATTGGGACAGGAGTTAAACATCTTTAGAGAACTGTTAAATACTGTTAAGTCACTCTGAATAAAAACCTTTATTGGAAGCATATAGCTGATTCTTCCTTTAAATAAGTTAAAATGTTGCAGGCCAGTGTGATTTCACTCCCTAATTAGCAATTGTTAGACCCTTTCCTGGTGGCTGGCTGGTTTAGAGAAGGTCTGTCAGCCAAGCAGCCAGCTTAACAGCTCTCATGGGAGCACCATCTTCAGACACTCCGGATGTCTTGACAAAGCTTGCTCCTGAAGCACAAGTCTGTCTCCAGATGGCACACCAACCAGGACAGATTGAAAACAGCTCCTGCTTGAAGTTTTGCCATCACAACCCTAACTGGACTCTTGAAGAGCCTGTAGTCAACTGTTAAAACCAAACCAGAGGAGAATCGCCTCCCCTGATGGTCCATCAGAAGACCTGTGACTGGTGGAAACATAGTACTCCATTTGCATGACAGTAGTCTTGATTGGGGCAAACACCCTGGTCATTCTGTCTTTCTAGATTTGGAGCCAAGCTGCTTCAAAGATTATTATAACTGGCAAGTGCTTTCACAAATCTACAGCTTCCTGCACTCATATCCAAAAGTCTCCTGAAGGCTATAATGGAAATACATCTGTTCTTACATCTGTTTAAAGGGTTTGGGTCATTATTATGCTTTCACACAAGACCCTATGTCATTATTAGCCACTTCCTCCAAACATTTCTGTAAAGACGAACATGATACAAATCCCTCCAGAAGACAGGAGGATAAGAAACACCATGGAACTCCATCAGCCTCAGCTGGGGCCAAAACCCAAAAGGAGCGTGTTGTAACAGTGTACCATGTATCAATCACTCTTATAATCAAAGATGTAAAATTCAAAGGAAAAAAATTCCCACTCCTACTCCAAGGAGAAATATTTTTTAGAGAAATGGAAACAAAGCCTAATTCATTTTAAAAATTAATGCGGCCCAGGGCATGAAACAGTTACCTAGCCAAGGTAATAGAATAACCATCCCTGAAATCAATCACCGCAGTGACTTCCCATGGTACAGATCCTAGAACAGCTTCTACACAGGACCTGGCAGGCCCCTCTTTGGCTGTTAGGGAGAATTCATTTACAATGTGACAGCTCCAGAGACAACAATTTGACAGGGGAGAACTTGATTGATGTGGGATTCCATTCTGTATGCTATATATTTTATTACCATTGGTTAATAAAGAAATTGCTTCAGCCTATAGCGGAACAGAATATAGCCAGGCTGGAGAGATAGAGAGGAGGGAGATTCAGTGTGATGCCACGTAGCTTCCGAAGGACACAGATGCCCAGAACATTTACTAGTAAATCACTGTCTCATGGTGATACACAGATTAATAGAAATGGGCTAATTCAAGATGTAAGAACTAGCTAGAAATATGCCCAAGTCATGTGCCAAGCAGTGTTTTAATTAATATAGTGTCTGTGTGATTATTTGGGTCTGGGTGGCTGGGAACAAAAGAGCAGTCTCAGTTCACAAAATGGCAGCCATCTTGGGGCTAACCCTTGTGACCAGCCACACTTTGTGTCCAGGTGCTTGTATGCCCACTCGGGGTTAGGAGGACAGTAGCTGAAATCATGCCTGCCACTCAGCATCCCTGCCTGAGAAAGCAGCTGGGGTGGGTGTGCTAGGCATGCACAGGCAAGAAAGCATGGTAGATTTCCGCCACCATACATGGAGACATTTCCATACCGCGCGACATGCTGCATGGCAGATTTAGCTTTTACTCAGACAAAAAGGGTTTATGTGCTGCACAGTGCTTCCCAGAGTTGAGGAGGTGAATACAGCTCCCACCTAGCAGTCCTAGAGCTCGCCGTAAATGTACCTCTGCCATAATGAAAGGTCAAGAGATGTGGAGCTAGCATCCAGGCCTACAGCAAACACACGTTTTACTATCTTAAAAGGCTCCTTGTCAAAAAAGGATTTTAAATACACAATAGGACAGATTCAGACATAAAAGACCTCTAAACAAGACACAGTGTGTTCCAAAAATGTACATAGGCTTGGGAGAGAGAAGAAGAAAAGTATAGACAGCTATAAAAAGAAAGAAATAGTTTTAAAAAATAAAACAAAGTCTTTAAAGAGACAGTAAAAGTAATATAAAAGAGTACAGACAGTCATATATTAAAGGAATAAAGAAAAATAAGACACATAAAAATGGAAAATACACAGAGAGTCTAGATTATGCATATGTGTTTTCTTTAAATTTTTTAACTGCAGAGAGACAGTTGATTCTAGGGGATGCTAAGCTGAGCCAACATTAAGGTATCTTGACTTCAAAATTTGTGACTAAGGATATGTTGTTATGAAAAAGAGGCTCTGCTTTTGTTTTCACAGAGGATGAGAATCCGGGGATTTCTACCATGCTAATGTGGTTTAATGGAACAAGACCCCCCCCAAAAGGTCTCAGTGAACTCTAAGAATATTTTACCCAATAGTCAGCAGGAAGTAGTCTTGAAAACTATGCCCAAATTCCTAAAATGACTGTTTATGTTTGTTTTCATTTAAAGGGGTATATGACATAGAGATGAATAAATTGCATTGGTATGGATCTTATTCTATTGATACAAAAATAAGGTCAAATTTGTTATACTATGTATATATACATATATATTTCTATTCTTGTTTAATGTATTATATCTATGTAACTAATACAGATTAATAGTCATCTGTAATAACCAAAATTTTACTTATGTCAGTTAGATTTTCAAGGTATATAGATATACATTTCAGTTAAACAGATAATCTGCATCACTCCAAAGACCTACAGAATATGGCATTTAAAATGTTTTAAGATGTTTTCCATATTAGCCATTCTGGCAGGTGAAAGGCGGTAACTTGGAGTTGTTTTGATTTGCATTTCCTTGATGGCTAAGGATGTTGAACATTTCCTTAAGTGTCTTTCAGTTATTTGAATTTCTTCTTCTGAAAATTCAGTTGACATCTGTACCCCAATTTTTAATTGGATTAGGGGATATTTTGTTTTATAATTTCTTGAGTTCTTTATATATTTTAGAGATCAGTCCTCTGTCTGATGTAGGATTAGTGAAAATCTTTTCCCATTCAGTAGCCGGACAGACAGTTATAGTTAAGTTTTCCTTAGTTATGATAAAAGATAAATTAGATATAAAACATTAGATTCACAAAGATAGGATAGACAATAGAGTATTTTCCTTACTTTGCTAAATGTAAATGGACTAAATATTGTAACTATAATTCTTGCTCGATAATTGTTTTGTATGTAATTTTATTATGTTAAAGTTAAAACCTTCCTTTTTATTTAGACAGAAAAGGGGAGATGATAGGGATTCCCTTCTGTATGCTATGAATGTTTTACTACCATGGGTTAATAAAGAAACACTTTGGCCTATAGCAGGGCAGAATATAGACAGGCTGGAAGAGAGATGGAGAGAGAGCAGGTGGAGTCAGAGAGATGCCATGTAGCTGCTAAAGGAGACAGGTGCCCAGAACCTTTACTGATAGGCCATAGTCTAATGACAACAGACATATTAATAGAAATGGGTTAATTCAAGATGTAAGAGCTAGCAAGGAGTACGACTAAGCTTGGCCAAATAGTATTGTAATTAATATAGTTTCTGTGGGATCAATCGGGTCATGGCAGCCAGGAAACTAAAGAGCAATCTCTGCCTACTTGTCAGCCTGGGTCGAAGCTGAGAATAATGACAGTATCTCAGGTAGTACAGAATCACATGTCTCATGAGATGGTGAGACAAGCCTGTGACATAGTCTTTAGTACATGTCCGTGGAAAATGTCCATGGGCACTCCATGAAAACAAGTGGTGAACTTATAAGGTTCCTCATCTGAAAAATCACTTGGTGAAAATTCATCACTCGTCCCCAGTAAAACTTAATTGGAAGGATCGCCCATGGCCTTTGAGGTACAAAAAAGCACAAAACTTCTGTAAAGTCTCCTAGTGAGTTCTCAGACTGCACCATGAGTGCACATCCACAAAATTATAAGTGATAAATAAGGCTGGCATGTCTCACAGACGCCATTAAACATGAACAGGCCTTAAGAGTATCTCTTTACAGAATAAAGACAGAATAGTAATTTATCACTGGAGTTGGTTATTACTTAATGGTATATGGTGCCAATACTTGAAATTATATTTCAACATATAAGAAATAATTATTAGATAGAAAGACAAAATGTGTAACAGCATTAAATGCTGCCATGATTGTGAGTATACTGTAAGATTTCAGGATCTGCACAGTGAAAATTAAAAACGTTATTGAGGAGATTTTAGGATTTGTATAAAATTACAGTTCGCACCTATGGTGAGGTGAGTTAATATTTCCAAGTTCTCAATTTTCTCCAAATTAAATGATACATTCAAAATCATAGAAATCACAATTTCAGAATTTATTTTTTTTTTAAATCAACGAAGTGACTACAAATTTTAAATGGAAACAAAAGAGGGCAGCTATAGTAAGGGAAGTGTTGAAGAGAAAATAAAAGCTCAAGAGTTATGTAAACAGTCATCAAGAACTATTGTAAACCTATTATATATATATATATATATATATATATATATATTAAAAAAACAATTTGTTGAAAGAACAAAGCCAGAATGGACAAAGAAAATACAGTACCCAGAAAAGATCCACATATGCGTGTCCACTGTAAGACAGTCTTTGCAGTGAAGTATGGAAAAAAGTATTTAAAACATTTGCAACTGATAGAAAAATGAAACATGGTGTATAAAATCAAGTGCCGCTTAACTGCACAGCCATCTATGAAAGGCAAATCAGTAAACAATTTTTTAAAAAATCTTCATTAACATGGAGTGGATAAAGATTCATTAAGCCTCACAGAATATGCTCTAAGCTGTAATTTAGAAATTGGTAAGTTATTCTGCATTGCAACTGAAACATTTTGTTCCATTGAAGATACTGCTACGAGAAGAAGGAGGGACCCACATAGACAGCTCCTTCTGCTTCTCCTGTGTTGGTCTCCTTTATCACACACATTCAGGAGACTCATAAATACAATGTGTACAAAAGTCCTGCATCTATGTGCTTCTTTCCCTTCTGCTCCTGTGATAGTCACAACAACCAAAGACTTAAGGAAGAAAGGGTTTCTTTCACTTTACACTTGCAGGACCTAATTCATCATTGAGGGAACCTGGAACATTAACCACGGAGGGATGAGGCTTACTGGTTGGCCTCACACAGCAGCTTTCTAATACAGTCCAGGCCCACCTACTTAGGAATAGCACACTGGGACCTCCTTTGTCAACTAGCAATTACAATGTTGTGTAGGCATACTTGCGGGCCAATCTGATGTGGTAATTTTGCACCTGAAGTTCCCATAGTTAATGCCAGGCTATATAGTACATTGACAGCTGAAACTAACTGGGAAGGAAAATCATTCAGAATAAAAGGCTATAATTAGTAAAGCCATAAATAGGCATAAAAGATCCAATGGGGGTCAGGGGCAAAGCAGGCAATTGATCTGAACTATCACCTCATCAGGAAAAGATACAGATGGCAACTCAGTCTAAGAAAAGGTGCTCAATCCTATCTTCCCAGTAAATACTACTGAAAAGACCCCATAACCTGCAAACACATAGGAGGATGGGAGCAAAGGAATCTGTCACTCACAGATGGTAGAGGCAGCCCCTTCTCACAAACCCATATGTATGTGTGCCACATACCCAGCAATTTTTCTCTTTAGTGTTTATATAGGAGTTCAGAAATTGTACATACACAGGAATGTGTATGTGCAGCAGCTTTTTCCCTTGGAGGCAACCAAGATGTTCCTCAGTAGACGAGAGAAATAATGTGTGTTTCACCCAGACCAAGGAGTTTACTCAGCACTAAAAACCAAAGAGCTCTTAAGCCATGAATCAGGCATGAAGATCCAAAATATCACTCAACAAAATAAACCAGAGAGTGCTTGACCTCTCCAATAGGGTTGAAGTTTGGAAAGACCAAACTCCAATCAGTATGTGGAGTTTGTCTTTTAAAAAAATCCATGTTGTTTTTTTTTTTTTTACAAAACATATTAATTATATACAATAGCAAATTTCAATATTTCACATTCATACACATACATAATGTACTTTAAAAAATAATACTTACTCCCATTTCTTTCTCTTGTTCTCCTTGCAGTCCTGCTGTTCCCCCCCCCTTCCTCTTCCCAATTAGGTCACCCAGTCCTCCTTCTCCTTTCATGGTGTGTGTCTGTGTGTGCGTGTCTGTGTGTGTGTGTGTGTGTGCGCGCGTGATACCCAATGAGCTCACTGAGTTCACTTACAAGAGCCTGGGTGAGGGATTAGTTACAAGATCGAGGGCACCTTACCAATGGCTACACCACTCAAGAAAATGTCTCTTATTCCTCTAGTAAGCACTAACTGACCAGGGAGGTATGAGACCGCTTGAACCCTCTTCTGGTGAAACTTACCTGTAGTTTTTCTTACACATATCTTTTCATAGTGCGTTAGCATAAAGTGGAAATGTGTTTACAATAGTTGCTGTCTCATGGGTCATAGGCAACCTCTTTTCCTCTTTGTAGTGTGTCACACAAGATAACTGAGTGCTACTGTCACTGGATTCGTGGAATCGAAGAAAGACATCATGGAATTATAATCATTAGAACTCTGGGAACAAATGTAAAGGCGAGAAAAAAATAAAAAATCTTGGAGGATAGCCCCCCCCCCCCCCCCCGTGCCCAGAAAACTGTTCCTCACACACCCTGCCACTCACCTGACACAGAAACTTGATTCCAGACCTACTGGTTACACACAAGAGGAAAAAAAACCAGCAGCAATGATCAAAACAAACCAATCATATTTTCATGGCATGCTGGACGTAAGTTGAAAACCTCCTCCTGTTTTTAGATGGGTCTTCCTATGTAGCCCAGGCTGGGCTAGTCCTGAAATCACATATGTAAACTACGACATCTTGCAATAAAAATCTTGTTTAAAAAAAGTGTTTTCCTGACTGCTGTGACTTTGACAAGTGTTCCTTGCTGTACAAAAAGATAAAGATCATTTGGGCAAAGAACAAATACACCTTCAGATAATTATTCTCACCTAAACACCCGACGTTGATAGTTGCAGCAGCTTCATGCAGCCCGTCCCATCTAGAAGATGGAATCTGTAATTCACGTGTTCACTGGACACAGGCTTTCACTCCTCCCTGAGTGGGTGATAGCATGCAGCTCCCAATTTGTTCAAGAGAGAAGAGATGCTGCTTCCTGCACAAGCCACCACACCTAAGTCACCACGACTTCCCCTCCAAAATCCACCCTTGTCACTTGATCAAGAGTTGACAGAACATGCAACACAGATGAGAAGCAAACTCAGAAATCAAACCCCTCATTTGACACACACCCAGGCTCTGTCACACAAGTATATTTTTGAAGCATAATTTACATCTAATGTCAAGGGTGGTGGGCAGAAAGAACTTCACTGCCTACACTACCACGGTTGCTCAGCCTCTTCACAAATGATATTTTCCACCTCATTTTTAGGTGTTTTACCCCATCGTGTCTGATGTGAAGTCAAAGAAAAATACATAAATTAGCTTTTATTTGGAGGGTGAATTCAAGAAATTTGTTTTCAATGAAGACACTTTTTCCTGTGCACCCATAGATGAGTGTGTTTGCTGAATAGGTCCACGTGGTGTTTGGGAATGGCACTCAGGAACCACACCTTAAGGAGAAGATTGAGATCATCTCTAAGTTGAGGAACTTGAGAAATGTAGATGACGTAATTTCTAGGAAAGGTTAAGAGCTTGAAGGAAAGTGTTAGGGAGTGCAAATCTAGAGAAGAAGGTCATGGGCAGAGAAAGGGGAGGCAGACTAGAAGGTACCAGGCGTTAGGGCTGTGGGGCACAACACAGTTGTAGGTAGAGATAGTGTCCTCTATTTGAGGTGCCCACAGGAATCAGCTGATGTTGGGGCTAAGTCACCTGGTGAAAGTCAAAAGTCATGGATTTCACAACTATGTCCAGATTTCGTTGGAGGAAACTGGGAACAGTTAGAGCCAAGGCCAGGGTGAATAAGTGAGAGGCTGGAGGACACATGGTTGGAAACATAAACAAAGCAGTGACAGGTTCCAGAGGAGCATATGATGGTGTGAACACAGTGACCCATCGTGTTCCTCTAATTGTGAATGCCCTGGCCAAACAGCCAAGCCCAGAGCATCCCTTCCAACAGCTGTTAGGAATTCCACCATCAATGTCTGAACTGGACTGGGCCATCAACCAAATGCCCTAGACAGACACAACTGCACGTCTGATGATCATTAGTGGAAGTCACAGGTATAGTCCCCAGTGGTGTCAACAGAAGTGGAGATTATGCTTTTCCATACTCCAGAGAAAATAAAATCAATACATCCTTGAAATTTTTGCTTAAAAACGTATAGAGACCCAAACTTCAGACCAGTGGTTCTCAACCTTCCTAGTGCTAAACCCTTTAATACAGTTCCTTGTGTTGTGGGGACCTCCAACTATAAAGTTATTTTGTTGCTGTTACATAACTGTAATTTTGCTATTGTTATGAATAACAAATAGCTGAGATACAGGATCTGATACATATGACCTGCAGGTTGAGAACCATGGCTTTAGACAATGACACAGCTCTATAGCTGATACTAAGATATCTGCTGTAGAACATGGCATCAAAGAAAGCCAGCAGCATGTGAGTAACTGGACTTATGCGGTGTTTTCAAGTAAAACAGGTAGAGCTTAGGGTTATAAATGAGTTCTATTCCTACAGAAGCAGAAACTAAAGTAAGGCACAGATCAGCGCCTCCAACATCAAGTTCAGCAGCCGAGTAACTGAACTGGCTGCACACCACATTTCTGCATTATTTAAAATCTGTATCAATCCGAACTGGATTTCAAAACACAATCTAATCATGAGAAAAGTCTTGAAAATAAAAGACTGTATATATGTTCAAGGATTAGAAAGGCAATTACCCAATCCAGATACAGTAAATGGATTGCCACGAGAATCCAACTGCCAACTCTTATGAGGATTACTGCTCATAAAACGCGTATTTTGAGTAGAATGTTGCTACTGACTGGAAAATGCAGAACTAAAGAACTCCCCACCCTCACTGCATATGGGATGCATTGTTTTAGATGTGAATCTATGTGAACTTTTACATACTCCACAGGGACTTGGAGATTCACCGACAGTATCGTGCTGCCAGGACATATATTTTTAAGACATCCTTCTTTAGACTAGCTGAAAACAGAAAATGTGGCTCATTTGGGAAGAACAAACTGTTGCAGGTAGAAGCAAGGAGAGGAATAATGTAAGACGCCAGCATCTCCCAGATGCCTGTGTGTCACAGATGTCACGTTTCGCTGTAAAACTTAATTAGCACAAGCGCCTAGTACTTTAAAAAATAACAGCTTCAGTTACTGGATTTAATAGGCTCATCCGCATCCATTTGAACATCCTGAAAACCTGTAACAAGGTTGAACTCGAACTTTCTTGTGTCCAAACAATGTTGAAATCAATCATACCTTATGGCTGAGTTCTTTAGAGGATGATCCTTCTTGGCTAATTGTTAAGATGGTTCTCATATATATTGAATTTATAATGTTGGATTAGAGTATTATAAAGAATAATAATATAACCTGCTCATTTATATAGTGCTTATTAGAACCAGAGACAGAAGTATAACTAAAACTTTTCTTCAAGAGGGGTTTCCTTAATCCACCACGGCTCCTCAGTATACACTGAATTTCCCAACACACATGGCATCCTCCTGAGTGCAACAGGGTCTATTCCATGCAGCATCCTTGAGTTCCCCAGACACTGAATCCATGGAATGCCTCCTTGTCCTTGTCCACACGGTGTCCCCAGTCCATGGAGTAATGTCACCGTGCAGTGCCTCATCTTTGAGTCTCAACAGCCATTCGACAACTGCAAGGAAGTTCCACAACTAGGCCTTCCACGTTCACAGATCAGCAAGACTGCTCGCATGGCAGCAAGCCTCAAAGCTTACCTACAGATCTGACCCAACCCCTGAAACCATCTCAGCTGCATCTTTTGGCAGAAATTGACAAATCAATTCTCAGCTCTATTGGGAAAATCAAGGGTTCCAGACTATTCAAAAAGATTTTGGCAAAAAAGAACAAAAATAGCAATAATGGTCCTCAACTTCAGAACACTGAAATGGTGAGGGGCAAAGCCCCTTCAAGGCGCCGTCCTTTAGGCATAAGTACTAGTAACTAGATGGCACAAATAGAATAGAGAACCCAGATATAAGTCCCGAGAGTGCCCTGCTTTCAAGAAATGGTGCAAAGATTCAAGGCATGGTGGTGCCTGACTATAATCCCAGTTCTCAGGAGGCTGAGGCAGAAGGATGATGGCAACCTGGGCTACCTAGTGAGTCCCCGAGTAAAAATATAATAAAGAAAAAAAAGCAGGCAGAAAAGAAAGATTTATCCCCAGGATAAATGGACACACATGCAAACAACACACATGTGTCCTACATCACGTCGTATACTGAGATTAGTTCCAGAAAACTTGAAAACTAAGGATAAAGTCAGCATGTTTAGTCAGGGTCCTCTACAGGAGCAGAATTAGCAGAACAAACAAATATATGTATTGGAGTGACTTACAGGCTACAGGCCCACTAGTCCAACAATGGCTGTCTACCAAAGGTAAGGTCAGTCTGAGACTGGCTGTCTCTCATCTAGCCTTCAATCCTCATTAGAACACTGAAGACATAGGCTCCAGTACCAGGGAAGGAGTGCCTCAGCAGCAGAGTAAATAAACTTGTCAGCGAGAGTGAGAGCAAACAGGTAAAAAGCAGAATCTTTCTGTCGTCCATGTCCTTTTGTTTGGGCTATCACCAGAAGGTGTGGTTCAGATTTAGTGTGGGTCTTCCCACTTTGAAGGATCCAATCAAGAAAATGCTCAGTGGTTTAGGTTGTAGTTGATTCCACACATAGTTGACAACCAAGATTAGCTACCACAGGTAGTGTATGTAAAGCTTTTATAAGCCTTGGGAGCAAAGATCTGACATTAGTTTCTTAGAACTGACAGAGCACAGATACCAAATATAAACAAAGCAAAGTAGAAGCTAGGTTCATCCATGGATCATATTCATAATGTTAAAAGAGAACTCACAAAATAAGACTGGCAAATTAGAAATAATATATAATAAAGATCTTCTACTTTTCATAAATCAACAATGGTTTTAAAAAGGAGAAAAAATATGAGAAAAACCTTTGAAGATGTTCAACATCGTTGGGTACATCATGCAAATTCAAACTGCAGTATGATTTGATGGGGGAGAGTCTTCTGTTTTGTGTTAATTTCATTGGTTAAATAAATAGACTGCCTTGGCCCTTTAATAGGACAGAAAATTAGGTAGGCGGAGTAGACACAACAGAATGCTGGGAGAAAGAAGCCGAATCAGGCAGTCGCCATGATTCTCCCACTCCAGACAGACGCAGGTTAAGATCTTTCCTGGTAAGCCAGCTTGTGGTGCTACAAGAATATTAGAAATGGGTTAGATCAATATGTAAGAGCTAGCCAATAAGAGGCTGGAACTAATGGGCCAGGCAGTGTTTAAAAGAATACAGTTTCCATGTAATTATTTCGGGTAAAGCTAGCCGGGTGGCGGGAAGCGGCCCACCATTCATTACAACAATGATTCCACTTTGTATCCATTTAATTGGCCCTCAAGTGAAAACAATCCAAATGTCCATCAATTAATAATAAGTAAATAAACCCTGGTGCATGGTAAACAGAACATAGTGAATACAATCAATTACTGTTTGACCGTAAAGGTAATGATGTCTTCATACATATTAACTTAAAGATGAATCCCGAAAATATTTTAAAAGAATTCAGAGAGAAAGATCCAATCCTCTGTGTCTGGGTGAATAAGTTATCTACAAGCCCATAAATGTGTTCCAGGATGAGGAGGGCTGACTTCTAACTGGCATGATGAAAGCATTTTAATCTAGGGATGGCTGCACAACTGTGAATGCAATACAACTCTGGATTTCAAAAGGATGAACCATTTGGCATGGGTACTCAATCTCATTCGATATTGAAGAAAACTTGGTTGTGACAGCATCATTGGCAGTACTTTCCTCCAAGAGCAGCTACGTCCCAGAGACAGTGCTCCTTGAATGTCACTGTTAGAACCTCAAGATGTAGTGGCCGTGGTTCTGATGAGAAGTGGGCACAGATGCTCTCTGGCCATAGGCCAGTAAGCACTGATGTGGGATTCCTACTTAAAGCTCAGGACTAGAACCCTTTAATTCCATGGTGATGAGAGAGAGAGAGAGAGACAGAGACAGAGACAGAGACAGAGAGAGACAGAGAGAGACAGAGAGAGAGATGGAGGGAATAAAAGAAGGGATTTCCTTGTTCTGATGTGTGAAACTAGACAACAATGCGGACACTAAGAGAGACTCACATAGATCTAATCTACATGGGAAGTAGAAAAAGACAAGATCTCTTGAGTACATTGGGAGCATAGGGACCTTGGGGGAGGGTTGAAGGGGGAAGAGCAGACTCAGGGAGGGGAGCAGAGAAAAATGTAGAACTCAATAAAATTCAACAAAAAAAAAAGAGTCAGAAGTATTTGCTGAGAAAAGCAGACACAGACATAAACAAATACAGAGACTATAATGTATCTGAAGCTGTTAGACAAGGGGAGAACAAGGAGCTGCTCTAAGCACCCTACATGAGGGGGGACCGCAGAGGTGTTTCAGCCCCTTGACTGATTCTGGGCCTTCCACTGAAAGGAGGATGAGTCCCTACCTGGCCAGTGCAACTGGTTGCACTGAGCAGGGGGGTGGGGTGCTCATGGCCCTGCACACTGTGGAGGAGGGATCTACTGGGAAGGTCTTACTGGTGTAGCTTCCAGGTAAAGGTGTGTGTGTATCTACCTCCAGCACTGGACACAACCTTAGAAAAGCTGACCCAATGATCATTGTGAGCTGCTTGCTTCTCCAGACACAGAATTATATTAAATTGATGTATTTCATTCGGAATGGATTTTAAAGACACATTTAAAATTCTCTAACCGTGAAGCAAAGCAAAATACCAAATCTGCCCCATAAAAGATTAGCCTCTGTTGCTTTTCCCAGATTACCTGACATTGTTTTGTGCTGTCTGGTCTCTGACTATGCAGTGTCTGATGAATGTCACCATTAACGAGTGTAAGAGAAGGTTCTTATGCTACTTTACTGTTCAAAGACGCTTCGGCTGTACATTTTTATCTTTTTCTTATAGATAAACCTCAGAGCTAATTTTTCAGTTTAAATATTCTTTGTGTTTTTCTTAGGAATCTAAACTACACTTTCATGGAGAGAATAGATAATGATATATTTACAATAATACTGTGCCAGTCTCTATGGAAATATTTCTATTTCTCCTTACATTTATTATCACAATCCTTCAGAAATGAATTTTCTCCTGCTTATTTTCTAAAGTCAGGTTCTGCCATGTGTGGCCACGGGTCAGGCCACTGACATAGTGTAAGGGGAAGCTTTGTGGCATACAGTATTCATTCTCATTTCCCTCCCTCCCTCCCTCCCTCCCTCCCTCCCTCCCTCCCTCCCTCCCTCCCTCTCTCTCTCTCTCTCTCTCTCTCTCTCTCTCTCTCTTCCTCTGTCTCTCTGTTTCTGTACAGACCCATAAAGCTTTTACTATTCACAGTTCTACTCTTCCAGACCAAGGCAACCCCTGTTCAAAGGAGTAACCCATCTGGATAGAACCTACGGCTGTCTCTCACTCACCTACAGCTATTCTGTGCTTCTCCTCACACTTTTAAAACTAGAAATCATTTTATCCTGTGCTGATCATCTAACAAGGAAGAGATGGACCAGAGCTGCAGCTTCTCATGATCATTGTTTCAGAGAGAAGCACTGCTCTCTCAGGAAAGAGGAAACTTGCTAAGCTCACCAGCAGTTATTGTGCCTGACTGAAGGCTACTGACTCTGTAGGTTTAAGTTGTGTCAATGCAGAAAAGGTCCAGAGACTAGAGCTAACGGTGAGTGCTCATCCCTGTGTAGGCAACAGGAATTCTGGTGGCCAAAACAAAAGAGGGGAGAGGAACAGAAAGATGTTCAGATTAGGAGAACATAAATGCTCTTCTAAGAATGACTCATTGCCCACTTTATATAAAACTATGTTCTTGTCCTTTCACAAAATGATGCTTTTAATATTGTGCATGCTCCCTTGGGGGAAAAATAGCAAAGTCTTTTTATTTCTCTGGTCTCAAGAAGACTACAGCATCTGTCTACACAGCGATGCCATCCACAAAAATTCTACCTGTTTTTCCACTGGAGTAGAGCAAGTTCCCTCTACCAAGTTCCCTCCCCATCACTAGAAGACGATGTCCGGGGAGGCCACCAGCCAGGCCAGCCACTAATACCTCCATCCAGGGAAGTAATGCAGAGACAGCCACTTTGCATCCGATGACACAGTCCAGGAACAAAATAAATAAAACTCTTCCGTTTTGTTTGATTTGTTTTCATTGCAGGGCTCTGGTTGTGGGTAGAACCAAGCACCATACATATGCTAGGCAGGCACAGTACCACTGAGGCACACCCTGACTCTAATAAAAAATAACCTTTTTAAATTGCATGGCCATAGTTTAAATATAAAGTGAAAAATATTCATTTCAACCCAACAGTAACACAAAACAGGAAACCTCCCTCTGGCATATCAGTATCCCCAGTGCGGTGGCTTGTGTCTGGCAGTGACAGCTGTGTTTCTGACCTGGCTTGGTTCCTTCTTACCCTTGACTTTCTCCTTTTCTCTTTTGCCTCTTCTTCCCTGATTGCATCTTAATCACACATTCTCCAGCTCTTGTTTTTCAGGGTCTAAAAACCCTGCCACTACCCAAAGCTCAGGCTTTGGTAGGCAGCTTTCCCAGAGGAGAGTAAGAGAAAATGAGTCAAAGCTGGACCACTTCCTTGCCCAAGGACGTACAGGAGATGTCTGCGAATCCTTTACCCATCTGGAGCATTGCCTGTCACAATTACACTCAAACCTGTATTGGTTTAAATTATGTCAAGTATGAACATGCACTAGGCACCTGACCACCAAAAACCAACCAAACAACAACAACAACAAAAACCCAAAAAACAAAAACCAAAGAGCAGAGTGCCTCTGACCTTAGCTGTTCATCATGCAATGACCAACAGCCATGAAGTTCAGACACTATTCACCTTCCAGGTCTGACCTGTGGCCTAGAAAAATCATTAAGATAATTAAGCTAGATGACTCATAGTTTCCCTATCTGAGCTTGTGGGACACATCCTTATGCTTTCTCTGGGTTCCAAAGGAACCTGAGGGGCATCTTCAGACACTCACCAGCAGATTCTGTCATTTCCCTGACAGTTCTGTCACAGATAGGTAGCTGACGCACGGTGCCAACAAGACTTCAGTTAGTCCATTTGCAAAAGGAGAGCCAAGGAAGGACCATAAAATACATGCATGTGGGGTCTTTATTTAGAGAACACAATATCACTTTCTTGATCACAACCATGATCGTTACAGAATAGAAGAACTCATAAATCAAGCTAGTAAAAAAAATCATGGAAATTTGGTTTTTTTTTTGTGGAGGGGGGCTGTTGCATATAAGGATCTTTCCCCATATTTAGAAGCAACTACAACCTACTCAGTTACTATATGTTTTCCTTAATTTTAATTTTAAGGAAAATGTGTGTGTCCAAATACATTTGCTTTTCGAGCCTCATTTTATTCAACCTCTGTCAGCATTAACTTTGAGAACTGCAGCTCAACCATTCCTCCTTGACATTTCACTGAACTGCCCAATAGCTCCAACATCAACCAAGGCATCACCTACATCACTTCAAGATTGGATGCTTGGCCATGAAAACCAGCCCCTCTAATTACCATCTGTGGCTCCTCGGTGGGCGTGGGATTTATTTCATTCCTTCATGCTGTTTCTTGTCAGTGGCATTCCTTGGTGGAGATTACAGGCAGACTGAACAGGAAATGAGAGTAGCTTTTGATAACCGAACAGATGGCTACTCAATCACAGGGGCATATGTGAAATCAAAGCACAAATTATGTCATTAGGAAGCAGATTTCTGTGCTAAGATTATTCGCTACAAAGTCAGGGCAAGGGGCTTGGCTCTCTCCAAACACCTCGTGTTCCAGTGTGGTTTTCTAAACAAGTCTTGGTGTTATGTAATATTAATGATTATCTTATGCAACACAGAAAATCAAAAACCACTCAGTCAAAAGTCAATGGAATTTATTCATGTTTAATATGCAGTTGCATGCATCATGATTTTTAATTATGGAAATGGCCTTTCTCTACTGTTATCATTTGGGCTTTAAAATAGTGAGGGAGGGAGTGGAACCGAAAAGAACTATACCAATTTTCCATCATTTCTTAATGTAGAGAGAAATTAGTACCTAGTACAGATTAATATTTTAATGAAGATTTCTATAATTGCTTCAATGTGCCTAATATCATTAGCGACTGTGAATTAGGTTCATAAATTACTCAGTTGCTCAGTTAATTATCCACAGGGGAGTGGATATATAGTAGCCCACATTATTGAACCCCTTCGGAAGTTTGTTCGTTACTTCATGAACGTGCATTGACATCTGTATGTGGGGTACATGGCTAAGAACAGGCGCTGACAGGGAGACACATCTCTGGGGAGTCTTTCCATCTGCTGCCTTGGCGCCCACCTATCTCTCATAGAACAGCAGCCGCCGAAGTCCTCGCCAAATAGAAGAGAACTCTCTCGAAGTTCACAAGTGAAGATGTTCAACATATCTTTCAAGAAGCCTAAAAGGACAGCTATAGGGCAAATGGAATTCTCCACAGTTGGAATCCAGGGCGTACCATGGAGGCAGATCAGGGGACACATTCATCCACAGGTGGAAAAGAAAATGTAGCGTTGTAATCTCTGCAGCTAGAGCATAGTTCCCTGGAGCCCTGGCCTGAGACTGTCAGTTGTTTTAAAGGTCAAGAAAGAACTAGGGGACAGCCTGTAGAAGAGAGCGAGTCTTATGACATTCAGTGAAGCACTCCCTGGGGGACAGAAATTGTGTCTCAAATATCGCTGTACTTCCTACCTGACCTGTTACAATGCTTTGTAGATTCCAGACTCAAGACATGTGTTCACTCAAAATCCATGTTCCCAAAGACAATAACTCCAGTGTTATTTGTATAATGAAAGACCAAGAATACTGTTTCCTCCATGAATAGATACCACATATACTCTTCCTATGAAATAATTTATAGCCATCAACAGAAATGACCATATTCAAAACTGATCCAATTCAAAATTCATTAAATTAATTAAAACATTTAAATTAGAAATTACAATTAAGCCAATGATATATTAAATCAATAACAACTACAGCAGAAAAATGAGTATTTTGAAAGACTTTGCACATGTTATTGATTTTTATATTCTTTGCCACAGATATGGGTTAACAGTAAACCAATATTAGAGATTGCATCCTACAGGCCAGGGTTAGTAATAGATCAATATTTAGTTAGTAAGTTTACTGCTGACACTGTTTTTCATTACAATCTCAAAAGTACTGAAAGTACACAGAGGGTGAGTTGACACAGTTATTGAGGCCAAGATATTTATTCATTGAAGGAAAAAAAAATCACTCAGAAACAATTATAGATAGAAAAAAATCTATAATGTAAAATTTGAGAAATCACCCTTGATTTAGAGGGTTTTTTTTTTTTATGCTTATTTTTATTCTGCCCAGGAAATGGCTTTACTAGCTTTTGGTTTCTAAATGTTCAATTAAACAGTAGATTTTAGAAGTGTCTCATCTCCCTGAAAGGGAGGACACCTCATTTCTAGGTTCTCTTCTAAGGACTAGAATGAGCAATTTCTTTCTGTCAGGGCCCGTGTTCAGGTCAGCAAGATGCAGAAGCCAGCTTGCTGAACCCCATATCAATCATGCCTTAGAGATTAACCATAAACATAAGTGACCATAACTGTATCATGCTTATGAAAGTCACAAATGTGTACACACACTGATACTCGCAAAGTAAAGAGCAGCTAGAGAGGGAAACCTTGGTACCACCACACAGCAGCCATCTCAGCATCACTTTTACTACGAAGACTCACAATTTAAGAGACAAAATTGGGTCTGAGTGAAGCTCAGTGTAGAACACATAGCAGCCCAGGTGAGCCCTGGTTTCATTCCCAGCAACACGTAGGTACACACAAAGGATAGAATTAAGCACCAAGCTTTAATTTTTAAGAGGAACTACAGTTATCTAGAGCTGATGCAGGAACACTATTCTTTAGAGAAGAAAGGCTATTGAAACAGAATAGAAAATTGTGCTTCTGTCAGATTCTGTGAAATAACCAATTCAAAAGGAGTTACGAAAGGTATAGTTGGTAGGAGAAAGAGTGTGATAAATACTATTTATGCTGGACACAAGGACTACTTGACACAAGTGATAGACAGCTGATTATAGATAATAACAGGCTGATAATAGATAGATTATAGATAGATGATAAAGACACAGAGACAGAGGTATGGAAACGGGGGAAAGAGCCAGAGAGAGGCAGGACAGAGAGGAATAGAGAGGAGAGAAGGAGAGGGAGAGGGAGGGAGAGGGAGGGAGAAGAGAGAGAGGAAGGAAATGAGGGAGGTGAGGGAGGGAGTGAAAGAGGGAGAGAGATGGGGGGAGGGAGAGGGAGGAAGAAGAAAGAGAGAGAGAGAGAGAGAGAGAGAGAGAGAGAGATATTAAATGTGGGAAACCTGTGAGTGACTCCCAAGCAAATCAGACACTCAGCACACAAACCCTGGTATAGCTTGAGAGAGATGCAAATGAAACCCTCAACATTTGCAAGATTTTCACTAGTTCAGCAGAAACAAAACAAAACATAGAGAAAATACAATAAAAGCTTAATTTTAAGACATAAGCGATGGCTACACGGGTGTTTATTGTCCTATGCTTTCTACGTTCTGTATTTCAGAAAACATTTATTGTTACAAATTGAGAGAATGGCAGTGGGAGCCAGCGCCTGGAGGGCATCACCCGCCTCCACATGAACTACACGGCTAAGGATGGCTACCAGATTTGGGATAAAGCTTTCTTGTCAAATTATTCTCGAACCCTGGAATCCCAGACATTTCTTTCGCTCTGAGGCTCTATCGCAGCTCGGCTGCTCACTAAATGACCAGCTTAGGGTGGATGTAGAGACAAGACAATGTTCCTGGACAGAATGGGTGCTGCTGCGACCCTCTAGCTTTCCAGAGTCCCTTCAACAGAGCTCCCACCCATCTGAGCCTGCCTGGTTCTTCTGTGGTATTGAGAGTTACTCTGGCCCTACCTCCATCCACACCACACATTGGTTTCCACGTTCAGCAGCATATCTGTGACTTTTTTCAGCAACCTGCTTCTTGCTTCTCAATTCATAGGCGAACTCATTTTCTGTATAACTCCACGATGTCCTCTCTGCTCTGTCATGCAACCATCGTAAGGTGAGCATCCACCTCAGACTACCAGACCCTGCTCTGAACATGTGCACTATAGAGTAAAAAAAAGAAAAAAAGATCAAACTATATCCTATTTTCTTCAAGGACCTCCGTGACTGGAGACCTGGCCATTGTGTTTTTAGCCTCCTCTCCTACTACTGAGGCTAAGTGAGACCATGCTAAACTGTCATGTGACCAATGGTCTCTGAAGCCCCCACAAATGCCTTGTCCATTGTCACCTTTCAAAGTCCTCCTCTGAGGCTGGCTTTCTGAAGTGCTGATAGGCTCCATAGAACCCACACAGGTTAAGTTGTATTTTCTAGGTCACGAAACCATCAGAGATGGTGATGTATATTTCACTATTGTCTGAGCTCCAATCCCTGCATCCCATGCCCTGATGAGGATGAATTAAGGGTTTGATGTGAAAGTCAATTAGACTGTGAAAGCACACTGCACTTGGGCCTTTGCCAACGGCTTTACAGAATTCTCTCTGTCCCCCTGTGCCTGCTTTAAGACCCACACTGCCCCCGGCTCTCTGCAGCAGGCAAGCTGTGGGCAGCTTTCTGCACCTGCAGAGCTCACTCTGCCTGACAGGGTGTACACAACTCTTCATTCCTCCCAGGTTTCAGGCTTTATCTTGATATTATCTACGATGGTCTCCATTGTCAACTTGATGGGACTAAGAATTTCCAGCCCCCAAGGGCTTCCTTGTCTCTTGGCAAGACTGCCCATTTTCCTGGTGCAATATGCAATACTTGCGGGCCATTAAGATACTTCAGGATCCAGTCAGCTTTAATGGGAGCTTTAAAATCATTGTGAACTAATCATTTTGAATTATTGTATACCTGCTCATCACAAGTGGGAATCAAGAGATGCTCATTATTGCAACGTATAGTTTGATGAAGAACTCACTAACAAACATTCATTCATCTATTATACAGACACCAAAAAGATGGGAAAGCATCAAAGGCCCTTGTAGAGAAGCCAGAATGCAGTAAGTGCAGTGTGGGTGGTTCTCTCTGGGAGCTTAGGCCTAAGGGAACATTTGGAAGCACAAACTGTGAGACCATGTCATATGATCACAATGTCCCATTCACAGAAAATCAACTTTGTAGCCTGATCTTGAAGGTTGGAGTGATCTCTGTGTCTGATACACAATCACGTGTGATGACTTGCATTGGTTAAAGGCAGGTCACAGCACAAAGGCCAGGAAACAGAGAAAGAATGTCGGTCTTTCATGCTTCCTCCTTTTCCAAATGCTGTGTTCCGTCTAAGGCCTCAGCCTATGAGATGATGCTGCCTACATTCTGGAGAGCCCTCCACTTCTAGATAACCCCATCTGGGAACTGTCTCAGACAGACGCACAGGTATGCTGCCCTAATCACCGGGACACTTGTCAGTCAAACTAAAGTGAGAAACACAAGCTTTGTCCACTTGACACAACAGTCTTGTCTTGGCCTTGAAAAACACATGTATACCATGCACAGTCTTTTGCTAAGAGTTCACAATGCTGACAGTTCCAACACTGTCTATAAGTCTAATCTTGAACAGCCTCTGAGACTGAAGATAAACTCTTAACTTTGAGTCTCTGTTAAACCTAAAAAGCAAGATACTTCTAGTATATGATGGTATCAACATTTCTATTTGAAATGTGAGACATGAGACATGAGGGCAGACAACGGGGATTAGACTAAAGCAGGACTAAAACCCAGATGAGAATTATTCAATCCTCCAGCTTTGTTTCTTGTCTGAGGCTTTCCTAATCAGCCATTCCATGTCCATCTCCACACTGAGGGCTCCTCTGTCACCAGTGTCACCCTCCCGGATTCCCTTCCTGCTTTCTCAGGGGTCGCCTTCAGGGGCTCCAACCTTACCACATTTTCTCTTTCCTCCTGCCAGGCCTCCCTTGGAAATCATGGTGGATGCACTCATGAACCTGTGACTTCCGCATTCAGCATGTTTGCAGAGCCAACTTTGTGTGGACAGCTCAATGACTAGGTGGGTGTTTCGAACCATGGCTGCAGCTTCTGAGTTCCAGGGTGGTTGAGGCTGGTGAAGCATCTTCTAAGGAAAAAAATTCCCAGGTATCTCTGCCGCCAAGGCGTTCTGGTGGGGCTCTCCCTCAAGAGGAAATCTTGTAAATGGGTTTGCATATATACTCTTCACGGCAGGAAACACATGTCTTGCCTTATAGCACCATTCATTTGGAAAACTTAGCTTCAAGTCAGACAAACCATTCAACATCTTAAAATCTGTTTTGTTTCAGGCCCTCCCCTCCTACTACTTACCGCATCAGATAAAACTCCGGCGGCAGTCATATGCTTAGGCTATATATAAACTCCATATCTGAATGAGTGTTGCTGTTCCAATTACCTACCTCACGCTACCGAGTGAGGTGATGATTAAGAGCCAAAATCGAAGCAACCTAATGTCTAAGGTCCTCAGAGGCCACATAAACAGTTCATCCGCAATTTCAGAAACACGTCCACTCAGAAATGCTACTTATTAGCTATAGAAATAGCCGCTATAACCCAGCACTGGCTCTAAAATTTAAACTCACGTAAACACAAACTTTTAAATATTATTATTTTTGGTGGCTCTGGGAACAGAAGCTAAAATGCTAGGTAAGTGCTTTGCCACTGAAATATAACTATAGTCATTTTTGTTTTTCTTTCTGTGTTTCCTGAGACATATCCTTACCATGTAATACTGGCTGGCATGGAATTCACATGTAGTTCAGGTTGGCCTTGAACTTACATCAACCTTGCTGTCTCTGTCTCTTGCGTGCTGGGATTACATTTGTGTGTCACAGTGCCTGGGTCAATATTTGTGACCTAAGGGGCCTGTGAGTTATCTCTGAAATAGTGGAAACAACGCTGTATCTCCAGATGAACATCTAAGCCTGGGCAAGAGATCATGTGAGCCAGCAACCCTTCAAAGCAGGCAATTCCACATCCCCCTCACCATTCTAAGCACCCAGCAGTCACAGGTATGCTGGCTGCTGTTTGCTGCTGGGGACAGGGATGTGAGAAATACAGCATTCTCCTGCATGCAGGATGGGAGTGGAAAGGAGATCCTGAAACCAGAAGCATTACCCATTTCTGTTTGCCCCACTTCCTATCTGCGAAACCCTCATCCTTTTGAAAGCCTGTCTTCTTCTTGTACAAAAAACAAGACTCTAAAAAGAAACCCTTCCAACACAGCCGGCTGCACACAGACACCAAGCCAATAGGGCACCAGGATTATGGCCCTGTCATTATTGAAGCACATACCGTGAACTACAGATTTTCTATTTATCAGGAGGTATGTTAAGGAAGTTTCTAGTCTGTTGTGTGCATTGATAGCAGATAATCTTTCTGGAACTGGTTATATATTTTTAAGTAAATACATCTATCCTTCATTTCAAAGGGGACCACAGCAGTAGACCAGACTTGTTAGGAAAGTCCACGCATTGCTGTCTCACGCCCTGTCATTGTAGTCTTAGGATTTTCTTTCGACATTGCAGGACTCAGTATCTGCCCTCCGCCTCCTCCACTTCCCCCACAGCTCCCATTAGCATACTATTTTTAAGACATGCATGACTTAGGAGTTTGGAGCACCCTGGAAGCTCATTAGAAATTAACATCAGAGACAGAGCTTCAGGTAGCACCAGCTTCAGAAAAACTGTCTCATCTGAGCTGGAGCAGGTGGATGCAGACGGCCAGCCACCAGCTCTCCCTTTGGTGATGTGCAAAGACCATCAGCACACAGGATATATAATTTATATAATTGTTGTTCTAAGGATGCTGTGTATTGAGGAGATGGGAGACAGAAAATAATAGTAAATTACAACAGGAAAGAAAACCACTCATGCGTCCTTCTGAAATGATTCTCCCCACCTGAAAAAATAAAATCAGTGGCTTTTAAACATAAATTTCCTTGTCGTTATTTTTAAGTTATTTTAATCTTATGTATTTGAATGTTTAGTCTTTGTATGTGCACCACATGAGTACTGAGAGCCTGGTGCCTGCCAAGGTTGGAAGAGGGCACCAGATCCCCTGAGAGTAGTGGTTGCGAGCCACTCCGTGGGTGCCGGGAATTGAACCTGTGTCCTTGGCAAGATAACAAGTGTTCTTAACCACTGAGCTAGCCCTGCAGTCCTTCCTTGATAGTTCAGAAAAGGGGCACAAACTCTTTCCCTTTCATTTCAAAATAAAATATCATGCAAAAGAGATGCTGATTGGAGACTGGAGAGACAATTTTATACTGTACATTATAGAGACAATTTTCACTTCAGATTGTATAAAGAAATCTGGAGTGACATGTTATAAACAGCTCAGTGGGTTCATATCATAAGCCTCGGAGACAAGGCTGACCACCCGACCAGAAGACATGACTACATTTTGGAATCATAAATTATTATTTGTTCCCATCCTCTGAAGTCTGCTATAGGCGATGGGAGGGAGGCAACTTTGGGGGATGTTAATCCTGTCTCCCTAGATTACCAGCAGGCTGTTTAAATGATGCGCAACTTAAAGATTCAGTTCCTGACTCTACTTGCCAACACGACCAGGCTCTCTGTATTCCAGTTACAATACTAAACACTTGTCTTTTTCAATTATCTGCCTCTTAAACTTTGGTTATTCTAGTCAGAAACAGCAACTCTGTCGCCAACAGCGGTGGGTGGCTAGGCCGCAAGAGTTGGGGCCTGAAGAAATTCTGTTCCCTCAGGCACCAACTCTCCCAAGGCAACTAAGTGAACTCACCTAAATCTCTGTCCCGCTAAAGAACTCAAGATTCACAGGCTGAGGGGAAAATCATGCTTCCCAGAGAGGCTGAAGAGCAAGCAGCTCACCTAGCCTGACTCCCGGTCTCCCAAGAATCCTTGAGCTGTCTCACCTCTCCTTCTAACCCTTCTCCTCCTGGCTCCTCCCTACTATTTCCTGTCAGCTCGTTACTGCGGCTCCGGACCACAGGTGAATTTTATTTACTCCAACACATCTTTGCATCATTAAACAAACGTTTCAGAGCATAAACAAAAGTCACACACCTTAAAATCACTTTCTACAACATACACCGATTTAGTAGAGCTTCGTCACGTGCTTTATCTTCAATTTTGATACAAATATTGACATCAAAATGGACGATTATACAGACAGGAAGAAAACGTCCACCACTTATTCTCAAGTGTTATTTGGGGTAAAGGCTCACACCCTCCAGGACTCACGTCTAACCGTGGTGCAATGGCGGCCAAGGTCAGTGCCTCTGGGAGGGGATTGTGGTTAGTGCCTCTGTAGGGTACCTTTCTCATTTTTCTTCAGGCATAGACAACGACAGGGACTTCTGTGGCCTAGGAAGCACCTGCCAGCTCCTTGGTCTTGATCTCCTTGTCTCCGAAAATTACGGAGAATGAATTTGTCAGTTTAGAAGCCTTTAGAAGCCAAGGGTCATGATGCCTTCAATCTGACCTCTGGCATCTGCCGAAGGAGGGCAGCCTCCCTCAAAGCAGGCAGAACTATGAGCTTTTGTATTCACAAAGAACACCAGAAAAAGATGGCATCAATAAAATCAGATTAAACAGAAAACTCTCAAAGGTCAAAATAAATTCAATGCTGAGCGAGAGGTAAGATGGTCAGCTATGTGTCTGAGAGCTGGGACCCAGTGCTGGCAGCAGGAAACATCAATGAGATTTTTATAAGAAACTCACTGGAGAAAGCGTATTAAAAAAAAAAAAAGTTGCTTGAACAGTTGGAGAAGCAAGTTTAAAGAAAAAGTTAATGACAGTTTGGGGGGAAATAAAGAGAGAAAGGGAGGAAGGAAGCGGGGAGAAAGGGACAGAGGGTCAATGAAGAAGAAAAAAAGGCAATCTGCCTTGCTACAAAGTTTCAAAACGTGTATTCTACAAGAGACATTTTTCACGGAGACTGAAAACAACTGAAAAAAGGAGAAATACAATTCTATACTGAAAAAATCCCGCTCCAAACACGAGTCACCTTAGCTATTTTCACATAGGATTGGGATGTACATGTTTCTGGGAGCAGCAATCCTGCTTCTGCCGCTGAGATGTGACTGCCTCCTTCTCAGCTGATGTGCGATCACCTCGCTGGCTTTAGCCATGTACCCTCATCCTTACTTCCGGACCTGCATTCCACAAGGTCTCCATCTCCTCTCAGTGCCCACAGGATACCATGACCTTCAGTGAGCAACTATACCTTCTACTGGCATTTCTGTTGACTTAGAAGGAAGCATATTTGCTATACCTTCTTGTCTTCTGCAGCACTTGGCTTGTGCAATACATATAATCATCACCTCAAAAATGGTCAGGTCAGGGAGTATGTGATTATGAGTGTGTGTGTGTGTATCATACATATATGTGATACTCATTTGTGTAGTGGCAACAAAACAACATTCAATTTAAAAAGGTTCTAAACAGAAAACTATTGTAGTGTGTAACATTTGTGCCACCAACCAGCACATCATGACACGGAGACATTATTATTTATGAATACTCAGCCTAATCTTATGCTTCTCCCACTAGCTCTTAACCTGTTTCTCTAAGGATAACTTTTAAAATTATTTTAAATATTTATTAATTCTATGTATATGAATGTTTTGCCTACATGTATGTGTGTCATGTGCATACCTGATGCCCATGGAGATCAGAAAAAAGAGTATCAGAACCCTTTCAGTTAAGATGGTTGTGAGCCATCATTTGGGTGCTGGGAATGCAACCTGGGTCTTCTGCAAAAACAGCTGCAAGAGCAGCTAACCACTAAGCGTGAGTAGAGATTCTCATCTTTGAGAATCTCAGCATTGCTTAAAGCAGGTCCCAACTTCACGTTCATCCTGGTAGACTCCTTACGTGATCCCACACTTACTTAGTATCTCCTTTCAACAATTAACTATGAGTATCTCATTCATAACATACTGATATCACCTTCTGCACGAACATACGGCATCTTTAAACTGGCTGTCGTTCTGGTAAGTATCGTTTGACTCATGCAAAATACAGTTTTTCAGGGAAAAAGGGAAACAAAACTGACTTCTGAGTTTCTCTTTCTCAAAGGATAAAGTTGCTTGGGTCACCACATCCCAACAGCCCAGTGAGCACCATAGAGGAGAGGGCCCTGTCCATAGGAGCTCTGTGTCTGTGCTCAGGTTATGTGAGGAATTCAGTGGCTAAACACCTCGACACAATCTCAGCCTACCTATGTGGAAGGAAAAGGGGCACTTGGCAAATATGAAATCCATTCTTCCTCCTCCCTTTGTATGAAGACACAGTACTTGCAAGAAAAAATGTGGGTTTTCCTTAAAAAAGAATAAAAGCAAATAGGGTAAAAAATTCCCTTTCCCTCTTCTATTTTTATACATACTATATATGTATGTATGTATATAGATGTGTACATTATGTATGTGTGTGTGCATATGTGTGTTGTGTAAGTGTGCGTGTATGCATGTGTGCATATTTATCGTGGGTACATGGTGTGTATGTGTGCATGTATGTGCATGTGTGTGTGCGTGCATTTAGGAAACAGAGGTCAATGTAGGGTGTCTTTGTTAATCACTGTTCACCTTAGGTTTTGAGACAACATCTCTCGCCAAATCTGGATCTCACCAGTTTGGCTAAGGTGCCCAGAGAGCCCTGGGGATCCACCTGTCTCCACCTCTTCAAATCATTGCACTCATATTCTCCAAAGTTAGAGCACAATGGCCCTGGGGTAAGGGTATCGGCCCTAACTGGTAAGGCCATCGTGGTCTGGAGTGGAGAGACCTGGGAAGCAGGCTCAGAGAAGGGATGCTCAGAGCAGCATGTCTCAAGCCCACATTCAGAGCTGCTTTGCTGACTTCCTGCAAAGAGGAGGCTACTAAAGGGAAAGACTCAGAGGAAGGGGGGATCTAATTGCTCAGCGTGACATGTTTTCCTGATTGTCTCTACATTTGCCAAATAGAAAAGCAAAGATGAGCTTGTTTGTGTATTTAATGAGCATAAGCATGTATGTGGCATGTTCTCTAGCATGTATGTGGCACGTTCTCTAGCATGTATGTGGCATGTTCTCTAGCATGCATGTGGCATGTCCTCTAGCATGTATGTGGCATGTTCTCTAGCATGCATGCAGCATGTCCTCTTGCATGTATGTGGCATGTTCTTTAGCACATCTGATGGGAACTCACTGGCAGATATGCAGACTCCAGGGAGATGGTGTTTTTCTTGCTGCTTTTTGCTTTAGAAACCAACTCGTGTCTAAGAACAAAAATGATTTTTATGTATTTGGTCCTCTGGAATTATTTAGGGCCTACAGTTTGATCTGGACAAAATATAGTTACTTGTTTTGAAAAAAAAAGAAATAAAAAAGAATAGTTCTTGGCAATAAAAGTGTCATAAAGCATACTTATGCAGAGAAAATTATGTAGTCTGTAACAATATCATACACACATACATACATATATATGTATAATACATATACACATACATACACACATACATATGTATAATACATATACACGTACATACACACATACATATGTATAATACATACATACACACACACATATATATACATACACACATAAATATATATATAAGAATTTGTTGTCATCTTAAATTAAAATAACAACACCCACTGAGCCACACCTGGTTACTCAGGTCTTGATGCTGGCGATGACCCCAATTACAGCAGTCCCACAATGGCCATCTCACCTGGGAGACCAACACCTGGTAGACGCCCAGTCCACTAGACTCAGTGTCTTAGGAGTTCCATTCTGGCACTGAAAACCGGGATGGTTCCTGGAGAGCTGCTGGTACTTACTACAAGACAGAGGCCTGAGAATGTGGGTCCGGGAATCAGCTGGGAACCAGCAGCAGCAATTATGAGTCAATTCAGAGGCAAGAGAGAAGGCTAAGCAAGGCAGTGGGTGAATCCTCCTCTGCCACAACCTTTCCTTTCTAGATTGCTACCAGAAGGTGCCACCCACCCTGGGGAAGGCACCTTCCTGCATCAATTAAGGCAATCAGGACAGTTCTTCAATTGAAGCTGCTTATGCAGGAAATTCTAATTTGTAGCAAGTTGACATTAAAACAAACCATAATAATGTCGACATTGATAAAATTCAGAATAAAATGTCTTCCTGCATATCTGTTCAGGAAATGAAAAGCGGATGTGTTGTTTCCTGCTAATCCAAGCGGTGGCTCTGGGTGTTTCCTACCTTATAGCAACTGTGTGCTCTTCACCCTCTGCATCCTGCTCAGAATTTCTTCAGTCACTATTGTCCTAGGTGTAGAGGCCTGGCGTGCATCCTCAATGCTGCACTCTGCAAAGGAAATGCTCGGTTCTTCTGTGATCCGTGCCTGTGCAATGGAGGTTTAGGGTTCATTGGAGAGTATAAGCCCGATGGGCCAAGAGGCAGGACGAGTTAGCACAGAGCTCCATAGGGGACCTCACAAAGGAGCCCAGTAAGTACAGCACTGAGTTCAGCAGAAGGCGGAAGTTTCGCGAAGGCTGATGCAGGACAATTCAGCACAGAGCTCATCAGAGAACTTTAGAGAAGGATGCAGGAATAATAAACTTAGCAGAGAGAAGTCTCATAGATGAGAATGCAGGACAAATCATCATGACTTAGCAGAGGTCAGAGACCTCACAGACAAGGATTCAGGACAAGTCAGCATAGTGCTTAGAAGAGGTGGAAAACATCATGGACAAGGAAACAGGATGAGTAACTTGAGCCGTGTCTCCAGTGGAAGAGGAAGAAGAGAAATGGGTCAGGTGGGTGACACCTGCTGGAGGAAAGGAGTGTGAACAGAGAGAGGTCCCTCCAGCGCACAACAGGATTCTTGTGTGACTGTGGAGACATTCACTAAGGAGAGGAGTCTTGTCCTAGTTAAGATGTCACAGAACCCATTTCTCAGGACCAGGGCCACACACTTGCCATTTCTAACCCTGGATAAAGGTTTGTCTTGGGTTTGATCTCATTCACTGTGAGAGGGGATGCTGTTAGTGAAATGAAGCTTGGTTCGCTCCATGGTGGGATACAGTTGGTAGGGAATGGTGCTTTTTCCTCTTTCTTCCAACAGAAGAGATTAGACAGGAAGCAGTAAACTCAGCATTTGAGAAGCGTATTTAATCGTACAGATTTCCAATGAGCTCACTGAGATCCAAATTTCAGTCAAAGCGACTCTCTAACCTTGGGTTAACTTCTTTTTACCTCTGTTTCTCACATGCAATCTGGTTCCCCAACAGGGCTGTCACAAAGATTGTTTATTTAGCATCTATAAAGCTAACCCAAACCCTTCATGTATGCAGTGGAGTGCAGAGGCCCCATGCTTAGAAAATTACTAGACCTAGCATTTCCTTAATGTGTCCCAAGGATAACAAAGTATTTTCCCTTCTGTGTGTGGAATGGCAAAGATGAAACAAGTTTTCCATGTGTGCATTTTCCTTGTGTGTGTATTCATGTGTGCTGGGGCTTATGTAGCTGCATATCTATTTGCATGTGCGTATGTGCACGTGGAGAGCCAGGAACGAACTCAAGAGCCACGATTCAGATGTTCTTCTTCTTTTTCCCCTCTTTGCCTTCTTTTTCAGACAGGGCTTCTCACTGCCCTGAAACCTACAAGTACGCCAGGCTTTCTAGCTCTCTGACCAGCATGCCTCAGGAACCCACCTGAATCTGTCTTCCTAGAATTGGAATTATAAGCACACACTATCACCCTTGACTTATTCATGTGGGTTTAGGGGATTGAACAATTCAGGGCCTTGTGCTCTATGCACCAAAACATCTCTCCATTTTCTGAAGCACATATTTTAATACCACTCCTGTGCATTTATTATGCATGCTAGATAGCACATGACGTTAAAATTGCAGATAAACATCAGTAGCGAAGAGTGAGCTTTGTAGGAACCATTGTATTCTCAGCAAAACAAGTGATAAACTCAAACTTCTCCTTCTCTTCAATTTAAATATAAAATGGGAGAGAAATGTGGGTGTTCTAATCTAAAATTTATCATCTATGTGCTTCCAGCAGTCTCTGTGACTTGGAAACACAATATTTCCTATGCTGATACCAGATAGTAGGAAGCAGAATGGAGCCCATGAATTATTCATCTCATATGCCCAAAATGTCCTGGAGGAGGCCACCTCCCTCCCACTGCTCACTGGAAACCCTCTTTTCTGACCTGTCCACCTACAAGGAGAAGTCCTTCAATGAGCTGACATGGCAATAGTTAGGGGATGTGGGACTAAGAATCCACTGTAGAACAAAGCATATGCAAATCTCTAAGTGCCACGGAGACATGGTAGCATTATATAAACTCATCTAACATCTAAGGGAAGTCTTCCATGAGAAATGTTAGGTGATAATTTATCTACTGAATTCTTTCTCAAGATCTGGTTATTTGTTACTCTTGAAGACTTATTTTTGACAGCACTCAGAGACCCAGAAGCCTCTCTCAGTGAGGACAAACTAGTCTCTTGCAATCTGTCTCTGGTGCTTTTCTTTGGCATTTTTCATTCTCTTGATCAAAAGGTTAGCATATTCTGAAACCTCTTCCGTGTTTTTCTTAGGGAATTGTTTCTTCAAAACAATATGTTGGTATTTGGGTTGTAGGACACACAGAATCATACAGGCTGAAATCTTGGGTTCTTTGACCCTGGGCTTTTCACCTTCTTTTCTTAAGGGGTTTCTGACAAGATAATTGGCAAATATCATCTTCTTTAGAGATATTAAGAAGCTTTCAGATTCTTCTCTTTGGAGCACAGTAGTATCTGTCAGTCCAGGAATCAATCTCTCTCTCTCTCTCTCTCTCTCTCTCTCTCTCTCTCTCTCTCTCTGCAATAGTCAAGTTGAGAAAGTTGAGAAAACTCAGATTGGAATCCATGAATAGTTCTTCTTTCCAATTCTCCTTGGTCTATAACAGGAATACCCCTTATTCAGTATCATACACAATCCGCCGTGGGTTAAGATGCACTGATTCATGGGAAACCCTTGTTCATTTCCACTGATTCGGACCACATAACCCTTGCACTCTACCCAGAGCAACAGCAGCTACTTCCGTGGTCATGAGCTTCTCACACAAACTCTAAAGCTTGTGTTTACCTTCCACTTCAGGGAGTTTCTGACAACTGGTGGTTGGGAAGGAAATATTAAAGTTCATTTTAACAATGCCAATTGCCTAGGAGGTGATACACAAAGACACACACACAAACACATCATACTATGTCTGTAGCTAATCTTAGGAACACAAGGCCTACCCCAAACTTGGGGCAGGTCACACAGAACATCCTTTAATTTGTGAGCAAAAAACTATGGAAGGTGGAATAAACTCAGACTTAATTCTGTTTATAACATCCACAAAAACTCCTTTCTGTTTAACTTAAGATGTTTCTTATTAGACAAGAATTTAAGTTCTCAGTGAGATGACAAGAAAATGGGTGTTTGTCCCTTCCTACAATCAGGAAATACCCGAGGAAAACATCCTGGAAGCAAACATTTCCAGAATTATTAAGAAGTTCCTTTTTTCAAGAACTAAGAAATTATTCCTTTCCACCCAAGATTAGTAGGTAAATGCCATCTGATATTTTGAGGGGACAATACTGAGGAAAGACACCCAACCTATAGGAGCCCTGAGGCGGGCCTACTGTGATCATTCTTCCCAAGGATCACAGTAGTATGTGACACAGACGTGATGCTTCCACCAAGGCCATGCACTGGAGCACAAGCAGCACAGGCTCCTCTGTGCTCATCCTGCAGAGTTCTCCAGCTGGCACACACCACGACTCCAGATCCCAGGAGAAGGTGGGTTCTCAGCCCAAACCACATCATCTGCACAAACTGTACACCAGCTCGTGCTGGGAAGAGGTGTGTGCACACAGTTCCAGGTCCAGCCACAGGCCATTTTTACAAACAGACCCCCATAATAGAAGACGTCTAAGTTCTATGAGGATAAAGCTTTTGCAAAGAATAAAGGAACGATGTTCAGAGGCTTTTGGAAGCAATGAAGACACTACCTAGTAGAAATGCAGAGTGTCCAGTGCTTGCTTAGAAATAAAGAGATGGCTTGGGTCAGCTGTATCTAATACTGTCTAAAGTTTGAGGAAAAAAATTAAACAAAAAGAGCTCCAAAATAAGGAATAACAAGAAAATAGTAAGAAAAGAAAAAAAAAACACAATAAACTTCAAAACAAAATGTTGAAACTGGTAATTCACCAGAGAAAGCTTGAAGGAGAAAACAACAAGCAAATAAAAGGAAGAAAGAAATAATGAATGAATAAGAAAAGAAAACAGGACTCACCAGAATGAGGAACCCTGAAGAGCTCATGGATTTTAGAACCATGATGAAGAATATTACAAAGGAGGATTTTTGGAAGTGTGTTAGTATTATAGACACACACCCTCCTTCTTAGACACACACACACACACACACACACAATATTGTGATTGATTGAAATTTGGCCCTTTCACCCTGGAATGTAAAGTGGTTTTGATTTTCAAAAAATCAATATAATTCATTACATTAATAGACTACAAACAAAAAAGCCATACTATCATCTTAATAGATCTGTAAGAAATATTTCACAAAATTCAACATATTCTAATACAAATCCTAGGAGTGGGGTTGGCAAGATAGCTCCTCAGCATATCAAGGCACTCACGGCTGCATCTGATAACCTGAGGCCAATCCCAGCAACACACGTGGTAGAAGCAGAGAAACAATGGCCGCAAATCCTAGAAGGAAATCTCCTTAAGTTGAAAACAGCATTAAAAAAAAATATTTGACAATACTTGACAATGAAAGACCAAATCCTTCTCCTTTAAGATCCGAAACAAGGCAAAATGATTTTTCATTTTTCTCTGTACAATACTATACCTGAGGAATTACAATTTGTAATAAAGCAAAAATAAAAAGACAGAAGAAAAGGACAATCTGCTGAGAAGCCAATGCTGTATTCACAGGGAATACAGTCTCGTGTTTTAAAAGGGTTCATAGAACAACGAGAAAGATGGCTTAGTGATTAAGGTCCTGCAGAAGAGCTGGGTTCAGGTACCAGCACCCATGCAGCTCCATGTAACTCCAGCTCCATGCCATTCAACATCTTCTGGTCTCCCTCGGCACCAAACATATACACACACTCTTGCAGGCAAAACATTCATACTCAAAAAGAATTTTATTTATTTATTTTTTTTTTTTTGGTTTTTCAAGACAGGGTTTCTCTGTGGCCTTGGAGCCTGTCCTGGAACTAGCTCTGTAGACCAGGCTGGTCTTCAACTCACAGAGATCCGCCTGCCTCTGCCTCCCGAGTGCTGGGATTAAAGGCATGCGCCACCACCGCCTGGCCCTAGAATTTTAATTTTTTAAAAAGAGCTTCTATATAGCTGGATCTGGTGATGCAGGTCTGCCATCCTATCTACTTGGGTGGCTGAAGCAGGAGGGTTGCAATTTCAAAGCGACTGCATAATGCCTCCAAGACCAGCTTGAGAAAATTGGTGCAACTCCATTTCAAAATAAAAGCAAAAGGGGGGCTGTGGATGTAGTAGCTCATTTTGCAATGTCTGGGTAGCATGTGTAAGGCTCTTACTTAATATCCAATGTTAATTTAAAGCTGATGCCACTGTGGTGACAGAAGCAGTGTCTGATCCCTCTCTACAGGATGTCACAACACTCACACTGACAGAAGTTTACACTCACTGCAGAGGAAGTGACAGAAATTGGAGCCTGGGTCCCAGCCCTAGTCTATCCAACCTGGGACTCCTGAGTCATCTAGAGGATACAGCATCTTGAAGGTACAGCTATGCACCTAGCTAGAAAGAGTTCCTGGGACACAAGAAGCTGGCCTCCTACAGGAAAAGAGAATATCACCAGATCTGCCATATGTCACATGAACAGTATTCTTTAGGATAAGAAGGAGTCCAGGTAACAGAAGCCTGTGACCCTTCAGGAACATACCCACAGTTCCCATGGCACTGCAGGTGGGAGAATCAGCATGCTCACAGAGGAAAGAGCTGCAGGAAGATCCGCTTGAAACTTTGTATTGCAGAACTGGGCACTAATACTCCCAGGTCAGGGACTAGCTGTAAAAACCAGATCCACAATACAGCTGACCATCTCGGTCATTAGAAGGAAGGAAGTCATATTCGTCACAATTGAGCTATGAGAATTGTACTTGGGGTCCAGAGCATGAGGAAGACAGGGCCCTCTAATAAACCTGCTCATAGCATACCCTGTGGCAAGGATATAGGGAGGACTCAAAGATGCAGGCAGGAGTCCAGGGGACTAACTTGGGGGTCCTAACCAGCAGAGCAGCTAACTGAACAGGAGGGAGACCAGCTGAGTGGATGTTCCTGAACCCCTCACACGCTTTCTTGTTTAGGTTTTCCTGAGGCAGTCTGACAGCCCATTGTCATTGTTAACTTTGTGGGATTATAAATACCTAGGGGACATTTCTGAGGGGATCTGAAAAGGTATTTCCGGAAAGATGTAGCTGGGGAGAGAAGACCCACCCTGAATAGCACTATCTAATGGGTCCAGTCCTAAATAAAAGGGGACAAAGAAAAAAGCCAGGGAGCTAACTACCAGCCTGTCTGCTGTCCCACTCCCTCCTTCCCTCCGTCCCTCTCTCCCTCCCTTCCTCCCTCCCTTCCTTCCTCGCTCCCTTCCTCCCTGATTCCACATTGTATCTGTAAGTCACTAGTTTTCTCCTGCTCCTACTGCAATGGTCAATCCCCCTCCCCAATCAAGACTAAACACATCCCAGTCAGGCATTTTGTCACAGTACAAATAAAAGTCACTGATGCAGTCAGCTCATAAAAGCCGAAACACTTGCAGCCAGTATCAGACTCCCTGGATAAATCAGTCAGTACTGTAAGGTCTTGCAACAGCTCGCCCCCCTGTACCTCAGACAGTCCACAGACAGCTCCTATTGTAACACTTGAAAATGTAACAAAAGCATCTTTATTATTTTTGTGGGCAATTAATTACAAGAAGACTTGTTTCAATAGAATTTTTTTTTTATAGAAATGAGCAAGTTATTTCTCAAAAGTCACAGACACAATGCAGTTATTCATCGACTCTGAGCATCATGAAGAGATAATGATGCCCAAGAAAAGCTGGGTGCAGGGACATGCTCGTCTCTGAACACTGCAAGGGACAGAGTAAGGCTTCGGAAATAGGGTGTCTTACCCCTAAATTCAAGGAAACTGATACCTCCCTAGTTAAAGCAAGACTCAATTTTAGAATAAAACCAAGGTAATGAAGTGAGATTTCTAAGAAAATGCAGCAGGTTTTCCTGGCTGTGAGTCTTTTTTCCACAAAACCCTTTCCAGCTGACTTACAGTAACCAGGAAAGATTCAACTACAGCTTAAAAAATCCTGAAGTCAGTTTCAAGTGGAGATATTTGAGTTTAGCATCTGCTGTTTCCACAGGTACTTTCCCAGCATCTGTGGAGCCACCACTGTTGCAGGCAGTAGAAAAGAGTGTGGAAAGAGACACCCAGGCTCAACTCAGTGAAATGAATATGTAACTTCAAATACATTAAGTCCAATATTTTTGTCTGCCCAGGTGTATACCTATCAGAAGTCAATCCAGATGCATTTGTTATTAATAATTAAGTTTATTAATTTAGTTGTGAGCACAGCTTTCAAATATCAGAGTGAGGCAGATTCAGGGTCAAACGAGTTCCACACAAGTTCTTATACAATTTAGATAATGTGACAGCCACCTGCTAGCCTTCTTGGAACTTTGACCAAATGTTTTTGTTTTTTTTTTAATATTTTCAAATTTTAGAAAATCATGTATCATGTAAACTTAAAAAACCTCTTTGAAGCATGTTGCCTTTCTTATCTACTTTAAGATAAATGTTTCTATTTTAATACAACTTGGAATTTATTACATCATTCTATTTCAATTTATGTGTAGCAATTTTTTCATTTTCAGTGTGCTTACTTTATAAATAAAAGGGGGTTAGATTCATGTTGGTGCTGAACACTTCTCAAATAGTGAGGTCTATCTGTGGGTATTTGAAAATCTCAAAACACAGGGAGGTAAAAGTTGCAACTTCAAAATCTCTGAGCTCAAAAACAGTGACATGAACCAGGTGTTCAACTCAGTTTCATAATAACAAGAAAATAAGAATCATGTTCCAAGCCAAAATCAACATTCACCTGTCTTTCTTGTCCCAAATCTCTGCCTGCTGAAAGAGTTAGGATATGGACCAGGTCAGAACAGGGAGACTCCTGTTTGAAGGGAGATGTGCTTATTCTCTGTTTGGATTTAGAATTATCTTTTTCTCATTTTTATACAATGATATAAAACTTTTAGTTTTTAAATTTAATTTTAGTTTTCTCTCCCCAGTTAGACCAGAGGTCAGGGTAAGACTCCTCCTGTCTCTTTTAAATAATTACCCGATGTTCTTTGCTTGGCTTCATTACTTAGCATTGTAAGTAACTGAAAGAACACAACCTATCCGCCCACAGACAGGCTGAGCCTCTGCTTTGTGCCATAGGTGAGACACTCATCTCAACTGATTACTTCTGTTGCAGAATTGATACCGTTTCCAGGGAGCCAACATCCAAACCCCACTGTTCTACAGTTCAGGGTGATGTGGTTAAACCCATCATAATTAAGTGGCGTATAGACAAGTCAAAGATACAAGGCAGCAGCATGCCCCAGCTGCCCCCCAGAGTCAGAGCTTTTCTGGGGTGAGGAAACCCTCTGTCACACTTAGCTGGCCAAGTTCAGCCCCTGTGACACCCAACACTGGATGACAGCCCCTCTCTGAAGCAACCACTACAGATTTACACTGCTTCCCTGGGAACGTGCCTGTATGCAGAACTAGGCGGCCAGAACTAACAATGACATAACTCACAGGAAACAAAGGGACTACGCCTAAAACTTGGGAACAAGGGAAAGAAGTGTGGAGGATCTTCAGGAAGCTATAACTCAGAAATCTGTTTGCTAAGCCTCGCCATTGAGCAAGGAAACAAATCATCACCCAGAGTCATGGTGACAAACCAAATTCCAGCAGTCCCATTAGGTCCTTTTCTTGCCCTTGTGAGAGAAACGACATAAGGAAGGAAGGAAGGAAGGAAGGAAGGAAGGAAGGAAGGAAGGATTCAGAAGACACTCTAGGGAAAGTGGCTCATACTGTAACCCATGAGCCTGATTGAGAGGTGACAGACAGTCACTGAAGCCAGAATCAGGAGGTAATTAAATGAGAATGAGAAAATACTAAAACAAATTGCACAGAGATCGCTGAAGTAGTTGAGGACATAAAACTCCATTCTAGTTCATTCGGGAGTCAGAGCAAAGTGAGAATTTCCTTTCTGCCTGCCAAAATTCCTTACCACTCCAGAAATCCCAGCAACAGAAAGGGAGGAGGCACTAAAAACCGCTGGGGGTTACCACGATCAACTCTATTTAAAATTACTACGGCCTCCACCAGAGCTCCAACTGGACATTGCCAGAGAAGAAAGACAGGAGTCCCTAGGACATGGTGAGTTTCTACCAGTCATCCATTTGTAGATTCATAGATGCACGGACAGTAAATGTGTGTATGTTAAATGGGCTGAGGTCAGTCTGAGTACTCAATCTCAAGCCAGGATATTAGTGAGGGTAAGTAGAGTGTGAAATCTATCACCAAGGCACAGAGTGGATACCACTCAAACACTCATGTGGGCTTCCCCTCTGAATGCTGTGAATACCATTGATTAATAAAAGATCTGCTTTGGGTCTATTGTAGCACAGAGCAGGGCAAGGTGGAAATTCCAAGCAGACAGAGGAGGAGAGAGTAGGCAGAGTCAAGGAGAAGCCATGTAGCCGCCAGAGGAGAAAGACGTGAGTCTCCAGCCAGAACCTTGCCAGTAAACCATGAGCCTCATGGTAAAATATAAAATAATAGAAATGGGTTAATTTAAGATATAGGAGCTAGCTAGAAATATGCATAAGCTAATAGGCCAAGCAGTGTTTTAATTAATACAGTTTCTGTGTGCTTATTTTGGGTCTAGGTGGCCGGGAAATGAATAAGTAGCCTTTGCCTACAAAACACCACTTCCTGTTGTGTTCTCAAAGTTCAATGCGTCATAAAAATGTTGGACTAGAGAAGCCATTTTCTGGAAGATATTTTTAGACAAACCTGGGTCTTCAGTACTCAGTAACAAAAGCATCAGAATATGCTGTGCCAATACAGAGCATAGCTTATTCTAAAACCCATTCTGAGAATTAACTCTCACTTGGGACAGGTTAGCCTAGAGTGGCTCAGTTAATCAGAAAGCAGGTCATGTAACCCTACACAGGGGATCAGTTAACACAGGTGTAGGCCAATTAACCTTTACGTAAGCCAGTTAATCAAAGAGGGATCAGTTATCCCATGCGTGATGCAGAAAATGACCAATTGCTACTCCATAAATTTGTGAGAAATAAACCAAAACACTCTAAACAAGGAACAAGTAAGAGATACCCTTAATGAAATGTTCTCAACTTACAAAAACAGATGAATGTTATAGATTTTAGGAACCACTTTTTGTCCCAGCCAAATCAAGTAAAAGGAGCCTAGGAACTCTTTCCTCTCAACACTCTTCAACATTTCATACGCGTTCCATATAGAGGGACTGTTATGTACGACCCACACAGACCTCAGAAACTTGAAGTCAGTCAGACCACAGAGGGTGGCATGAAAACACGGTTTGCATCACTGGCGGGTATCTTGGACTCTACCCAGAATAGCAGTTTTCAGAGCATCCGGCCTGGCCATCTTCAGATGGCTTCTGCATGGACCCCCTACCTGTCATCTTGTTCCTCCCCCTTCTCAACTCAAGGGCTTAACACAACGGTCAACAGTTCATCCTAGGGCACCCACACAGAAGCTCCTGAGTAAACTCCTCTACATCTTATCTTCTTTCTTTCTGAACCACAAAATGCCAACCTAGAAGTGCTTATTCCTACCTTAATAAGAAAGCAAGATTCTTGGTGGCTACAAGGGAATTTGGCCGAAGTGCTGGAAGGGGATAACAGAAATACCCAAGGCACTTAGAATTTTCAGAGACCTGAGCCAGCTCTGGCCTTTTCTATGTAAGTATAATTACACAGAGAAGCACCTTTGCTAAGAGGCAGTCACTTCAGGAGGATCTGTATTTCGCCCTAATCAGACAACTTTTCCATCTCATTTCCTCCCCCACCACACATGTCATTTATAGCTACCAGCTCCCCATTCACCATTGTGACTGTTTTTAACATATAGTATAGTGTGTCTTCATACCAAAGGATGTTTCTGGGTTGTAACATTGTCCAACCTAAAAATGCTTCCTCTCTCTCTCTCTCTCTCTCTCTCTCTCTCTCTCTCTCTCTCTCATCTATCTATCTATCTATCTATCTATCTATCTATCTATCTATCTATCTATCATCTATCTACCCATCTATCTATCTATCTATCTATCTATCTATCTATCTATCTATCTATCTATCTATCTATCTACAGGCTTGGGACAGAACTGAGGGACTCCTCCAAGCTATGCAAGTGCCCTGTTATTCAGCTATTATCCTTAGCCTTCTTTTTCCCTTTTTTCTTTGAGATGGGATGTTAACTACTCTGTTTCCCATGCTGCCCTTGAACTTTGAAACCTTTCTGCCATGGCCTCCTAAGATGCTGGGATTGCAGGCTAATTCCACCAGGCCAGCCATAGAGATTCATTTTTATTATTAAACCTGAGTAATGAACATCCTTCATATAGTATGAGATGCTGTTCCTCTTTCTTTTGCTAGAAAGAGCAACCCGTTTTGTGTACAGAAGAAGGGGCCAGCCAGTGTGCACGAGTAATCATCTCATTATCGTTGGTTATTAGCAGTTTCTGAATTGGAATCTAATTTATCCAATCTTAACCTAGCTTGTTATCTCTAAATCCCAAATGTCAGGACTATATGAATAGCAAAGCATTTTTAAGGTTTAAAAAACTGCTCGTTTTTCTAGCTTTAAGAGAGTTCAAATACAAACAATTTTGGAAGTTCTCAGTACATTTTCATATCTGTCTTGGTTTTAAATGAACAAATTTATTTTAAAATGCCATTTTTTACATTATAACATTTTCAGTTATAAATCAGTTTCTACTGCATTCCAAACCCTAAACACCAATTTAGACAGTGTTGACTTTAGTTTTTTTTTCTCCAAAGCAATTACAGGAAATTTATAAAAGCTAAGTCAATTCAGCTTCAAAGAAATGTCATATCTTTATAAAACTTTTAAGTTTCCATTTTAACACGAAAATATTGCTCTCCATAATTATAGCCACCAAGAAATATAAAGAAAGAGACAACCTGAAGGAAGAGCCAGGCCTGGCACTTCTCTCCTGGTAAGCCCTTGGGCAGGAAGAGTTCAAGTTCAAGGCTAGCCTGGGCCACATAGTAGAACTTAAGACCCCAGCTCCACAAAACCAAAATAATAAATAAATAAAATGAGCAGCAAAAATCTATAAACATAAGCTTAATGTAGAATATGTCCCAAGACAAAGTTCTATTTTACAAATGTACTGAACCAAGTATTTGTCACTGTGAACTGAATGATAAAGTATGTTTTATCAGTTTCATTCTTCCAGATTGTAAAAGAATATTAGAAACAATTTGTTTTTTGAGTAAACTCAAGAGGGAAAAATCTTCTTTCTCAAAATTGACAGCCACAGTTCTAGAGCTAGAAGCCTCATTCACATTCTCACACTCACGGGGTTGCTTTTTCATGAAATTCCACCAACACACAAAGCTCAGACAATCTGGCACATGGCTTTCCTTATATTCCCCTCCCAAGGCTTATGCAGCAAGCTCGGTGCACAGTGGCACCGTCCCTGACCTGTCTCCAGACCTTGTGGTAGTAAGCCAGTTCACAGCGGCATCTTCCCTCACCTACCATCTCCAGACCTTGCGGAAGTGAGCCAGCACCCAGCGGCCACCTTCCGTGACCTACTGTCTCCAGTTTGTGGTAGTGAGCCAGCGCCCAGTGACCACCTTCCCTGACCTGTGAGCTATCTCCAGATCTTGTGGTAGTGAGCCAGTGCACAGTACTAGTGAGTCAGCGCCCAGCGGCTACCATCCCTCACCTACCAACTGTCTCCAGTTTGTGGTAGTGAGCCAGCACCCAGCAGCCACCTTCCCTGACCTACCAACTGTCTCCAGACCTTGTGGCAGTGAGCCAGCACCCAGCGGCCACCTTCCCTCACCTGCCAACTGTCTCTAGTTTGTACTAGTGAGTCAGCGCACCAGCAGCCACCTTAGTGAGCCAGAGTGGAAAACACATAACTGACTTCAAATGTGGATCCATCCCTTTTGTGTCACTGTAACAATATACGGGTCAGAAACAGTCTGGGGTTGGGAATCTTTGTTCTGGCTCACAGTTTCAGAGGATTCCATTTATTGTGGTAGCGAATGCACAGTGGGCAATGTTCCAGCCTTAACGGTGGGAATATGAGGCAGTCGCTATGAGTAGCAGAAGGAACCAGGAAGTAGAAAGAATAAAATCAGATCCAGGAGTGAGTGTCTCCTTCAAACCCTCCCCTGCATCTGGAGTCCATTTCCTAAGGGTTTCCTAGCCTCCCCAAACATCATCAGTCTCTGGAAACAAGCATGAGACTCTGAGGACAATTCAAACTCAAAGGAAAACGAAGGGGTCCCTCTCTCCCTGCTGGTTTCTGATCTTCTTATTCTTATTGATCCTGATGATCATTTCTCTCAGGTGTAGGATGGAAAAGGGCCTTCTGTAGCCACATCCCTGCTGATGCCGCAGCTGGCTGGACAGGCAAGGACATTTTGTCTAAAGCATCAACCATGCCCACCTGATGGGCTGGTGCTAACTAAAGTCACGAAGTCCTCCAAAAAGTCCTTAGAGCATAACTCTAGGTACACATTGGCAACTATGTAAGTGCATGTGGTATTCATATAACATAGATCACACTGCAAACACATTGTGTCAATCAAACACTTCAAAGTTATACATAAATCATATCTCAATTGTACCCTCTGGATAAGACAATATTAACTACATCCACTTTCATGATTATACAAATCCAGATGTGGCTTTAAGTTTAGGAGACCATATTTCTACTGCCCACGGAAGACATATGGAAGGACAGAGCTAAAACCTTCCCAGATACACTGAATATTTTGTTCAAGAATCCCTCCTTGGGGAACCTACCTCAGTCTGTCAGATCCCAGCGACTTCAGCAGAAACAGGTCCTAGGCTCGCCTAACTGTGTGGAGTTAGCAGGCTCTGGACTGTTTCTGACAAAGGAGTGCACTGATGGCAATGACCTCACTCACAATGCCACAGGCGGGACAAGGGCAACCCTTACCGAAATGATTCAGTGAGGACAAACCCTGCCCAACTACATAAGACATGTTCTTAGGAACTCGCCAAAAAAACAAAACAAAACAAAAAAACAAAAAACAAAGTGAGAATCAAAACTGTGAAAGCATTGGGACTGGTTAGTAAGAATCTGCTTGAGAACAGTTTAGTGAGGTCACTACAACAGACCTCTGCCACCTTCTAGGAGCGCCCTGTCTTTTTGAGCAGGCGCTATGACCCTGAATCCCTTCCAGTATGGATGTGCAAAGGAAATAGAAACATTAGCTCTAATAGTCCCAGTTCCTCAGAGACAGGTAGACAGTGCACACACATGTGTACTCTGTGTTGAGTAAATATGTGTGTAATACACGTCTGTGTTGCCTACATGTGTGTGCTGGACTGCAAGCATGTATGGAGTGTACATGAGTGCTCTTTGTTCTGTGTATGTACGTAACTTGTAAGAATATTGAAATGCATGTTTACAGTATGTACACTTGTGTGTACAAGTGGAGGAGCTATGTACATGCACAGATACAAATAAATGAATCTGTTATATGCACATGTGAAAGGTGTACATGTACACATGTTATATCCATATATATGGCATGTGCATTTTATACACATGTGTGGCATGTATAATTATTTGAAGTATGTATCGTGGTATGTACAGGTACAGCATACATCTGTAGCTACCATGTGTGATCTAAGTGTACCTGTGTGGAGCATGTTGCACACAAGCAACTCAGCTCTATCCCTGCCCCTGAGGAGGCATGTCTCTCTGCCTCCTCTTCAGTCCTGTCTCCTCTCCATCCTCACCCCCACACCATCTGTTCCTTCACCTCTGGTTTTCAAATGATTGACTGGGCTCATAGACTCCTCTATCCAAACAGAAGAGGCTACCAAAGGGGTGGAGCCCTTCCTCTATGCCTCCTTGATCAGTGCAATCACTAACCTGGTTAAAGGACAGGCTCCTGCATCATAAAGCCTTCCCTCACCATAGACATATAGTGTGCACAGCTTCTGTCTTTCCATTCTTCAAACGTAGACCTCTTTCCATGGCCTCTGTTCACATCCTGGATTATACTGGTCACCAACACGGAGAAAGGCTCTGCTCATTTAGAGCTTCAGTCTTACAGGAAGCCGAAGACAGTAACCTACTCCTGTAAGCCTAACACTTGAGAGGGATAAGCAAGAGAATCTGATGTTTAAAGTCATCCTTGGCTACATGGTGAAGCCAGTGTCCTAAAACAAAGATAAATGAAACCTTGGAGTCAGGCAGAGTCCCCAGACAGATCTGTATCTACATCTCAATCACGACACTGGTATCTCTAGTTCCCAGCATAGTGAGTGGATCATAAGTAGCTCAGTTGTGTGTGGAACTTATACACGTGTGTCTGTGGTCACATTCACAATCGATCCCATGGTACTTTCTAAGTGAGATTCTCTTTAGCATCACAACGTCTCATTTTCCAGAGATGGCGGTGGTGCTGGTTACCATGCACACTCTCGCACAGTACAGAAGAACTACAGCCAGTGCTTCTAGTGACGCCAGAAAAAGATGGCCTCTACCTTGCAGCAAACACAACAGTGTTTTTAATGCTAGAATTGAATGAAGTCTTACTGTGAAACAAGTGATATTGCAAGAAGGTGGCATGGCCTTCTGAAATCTTCAGTGCCAGCCAAGACAATGCTTGGGGGAAAGGGACACAGTGGTGCCATAGGCAGGATGTACTTCTATTAGGAAGATGGCATTTTCCCCAATCACCAGGAATAAACAAGAGAATCTAACCAATGTCGACAACGTCAACACCAGCATGTGCTTCTAAATAGGCTGCTTCCAACGGCTGTGGAGTCTGAACACCCCGGGTTTCAGGGAGGAGAAGTAATTTCACTTCACTAGGGACATAATGAACACTCCAGGTAATTACAGTGCAAAAGTCAAACTGATAGAGCCATTTGGAAAAGCATAATTACCTGAAGAAATCACTAAGACAATCTTCAGCATTGGGAACAGAATAAATTACATTTAACTATTAATGGTTATGCTCGCATGTAAAATTGAAATTTAGCTACTGTAAAAATAAAAGGACATAATTTATTGAAATATAAATAAGCTAATAATAAGTTAAGATAAATGATCAAGAATCAGGAACGGAGCTCTCTCTCCTCACTCCCGGCAGTGGCAGCCATGAATAAACACAACGGAATTAACGGACTCTGGCGTCTGAGAGTAGAAGTGATACGACAGCCTTGACTCCTCCTCAGAAAAAGGGCACAATTTCCACTCATTTAGAGATAATATTGCTACCAGAGCTGGGACTGTCCCTGCATAAGGGACAGGCACACACACACTATTCTTAAGGAGGGTGTTGAACTAACTTGGTTCCGAAAAATAGCCAGGCTAAAAGATAAAACAATGTAGTAATAAGAGCGTCAGGAGCTCCCGGCCACCCGCATGGCTTTACCAGAAAAGATCTTAACCTGCGTCTGTCTGGAGTGGGAGAATCATGGCGACTCCTTGACTCGGCTTCTTTTTTTTCCAGTATTTTGTTCTGTTTATCAGTAAACATTAGCCCAAGGCGAACACGCCCCCAATGGGTGGGGCTATATCCCTACAGGAGGGCACAGGACAGCATGTGGGCAGAGCACACAGACAGCAGTGCATTCAGGTGGGAGGCCCTGGTTGAGACAGCAACTATAATGAGCTCGTGATAGGGAAGCTGGAGGAAGGGAAGGGTAGCATGACTGCTGAGGAAATGAGCCTATCCAACAAAAGTGAGAAAACCAGGAGGCCAGGAGGCCAGTGGGCCCCGTCTAAATAGTCAACACAGGCCTGGGGTTGACTCTATGATGTTCCGACATGAGAGCATCAGAAAGGAGACCCAGTTCAGAGTTATCATAGAAGGTAAGACTTGGTGTTATTTTCTCTGAACCCTCAAGCAGATTTGACCCAATCAAAGTGGCTGCAAATAGCTTTGGGGGTCCATGGAACGCTATTGTCGCTTAATTCAGGGAGGCCCAGGACCGGGTCAGTAATAGGCAAAAAGTTATGCGAAATATATGGAATAGTGGCTATCCGGTATACCCCAGTGTAAAAACGTGATTGGGGCGGCCACCCTACTAAACGGACAGCTGACAGCACAGTCCGAAGCTGAGAAGCTGCCTGCAGACAAAGGCACAGGGGTGTGGGACTGGGGCGATGGAGTCACCCCGTCCTCAGTGGGGCAGAGGACATGCCCAGCAAGTGAAACACAGCATGCCACCTCTTGCCATTACAGAAAGAATCATAGAATCGGGGACTCAAGTTGGGGGTGGCCCGCTCCGTCTCTTTTACCTCATCTTGGAAAGGGCACGAGGAGGAGGAATTTTTTGTTCAGCTTCTAAAAGCTGAGTCAGCCAACAGTGTGGGAATTGCCCTGGATGCAAAGTATTTGTTTCCCATGGACAGCAACATAGATTTTTACTGGGATTACTGGCAATTAGGCCACACTTCACAAATAAGGACTGTTTTTGCTAAATATTTCAATGGTAACATCAAAGTTTTATTATGGAGTTGGGTGTGATCCTATGGTTACATTTTGCCTATAATGAAGTACTACCATTTAAATCTCTGCTTGCTAGAATCAGCTCTAGGAATGGGATTCAACTTTGGTAGGTGATTTGTCATCCACTTATTTCGATTAAAATAAAAATAGATACATATATTCTGTCTTCATTGGTGGGAGCTTAAGTGACATTACTACTGTCTGGAGTGAGGGGTACATTTCTTCCTGAAGCTGAGGTCCAAGGAAGAGTGATAAGAGAAATAAATCCACAAAATGGAAGTCAATGGGCACAGCCCTTTCCATATCGCGTGCTATTGTATTTATCGTAATACAAGTCAGTGCTATAATCTAGTGGGATCTACCCAAATGTCAAATGGATTTTGGTGCCTGTCCCGGCTGGGTATGTCAAAATGCTGACAATTTAGAATCAGCGTCGCTCTTCCACAGTAAAAACATTACTGAAAATAATAAGACAAATAAGATGTAGGCAAGCAAAGGTAATGGAGATAAAACAGGGAAACAGTGAAAATTCAGCAATTTTGGAGTAAGCAGTCTCTGAAATTAGAATACCTTATGTGTTAAGAATAGAACCTGACATTTTTATAACTTTGCAATTACAGCCTTAAGTAAGCTAAAAGGCATAGTCACTTTTCTTAAATCTTAATTATTCGCCTAATAAAAATGTAACGGGTGAATAATAATTCCAGATCTGAGAAGAAATATTAAACAAGGAAATTCAAACTGAAAAAGAATGACATAATCCTCGCAGCACTTTTTAATAGCATGTGTTGAAGCGTGCCGGATAGTAGTTCTAGGAAGTCATTGTCACCGGCAGGATAGGATTGCAGAGATGCCCTGTGTGTCCTTGGGGGTAGAGAAGAACAACAGCAGATGCTCCCAGAGGAAGCCAGGAATGTCCGCGAGTGGGGATCAAGTAAGCAAGGGGAGCTTAGTGCAGAAATAGAAGGGCTAAGCCGGCTTCCAAGGTCTGAATGGGACTCCGGTGAGGCCGAGGAGACAGCGCCACCTCCTGGTGCAGGAAACAATGCAAGTTTTCCAGTCCCTGTCAGAAGCTTATTGGAACACAAGGGAAAGAGCTCAGGGGCATAAAACCCAAGTGTCTTCCCCGTGAAATTATGTCTTTTCCCCGGAAGGCCTCTGAAACCTTCTTTATTTCACTTTATGCAACAAAAATGCTCAGTCTAACTAAATAGCCAGTTTCTGCAATACTGGAATACTGTATCTAAATGTATGACTAATGTATGCATACTTCATGGCATCACCATGCACTACACTGATCATATGGAAACTGGAAGTTTTAAATGACAGTCATTTGCTAAGGGTGATTGGTGTCAGAATGCAAGTGACCATAAGAACTGCTCTGGAGACTATACAGGTGAGATATACAGATATATGGGCTTCCGAGGCTGGGGTTGCTAATTCTCTCCAATGCTACACACTGTAAGTACAGTGCACCCCCTGGGTGCCCGCACAGCATGGCACAAGAGAGCAGGAAGGACGGGGAGCTCACCCTCCCTGATGTAATTAACTACGTATGTAAATAACTACAGCAAAGCACAAAAGCAGGCTCCAGAGAATGTAACCACCTAACAGCAAAGAGTCGGGGTGCCATGACTTCCCTCTCATTTTGTGCTTCATTGTTGCCCTCCAGCCTCTCTAATGATGGTTATGTGAGTTGTCTTGGAAAATACATCTATATTGAAACTGAAAACTATGTCGATACGTAGATATAAGAGGTTGTCACATATTTCAGGAAAAAAGGAAACTTAATTCCTGATTTTTTTTTGACAAGTAAACCCAGTGTTCTAAATTAGGTCCTGTTCAAATGTTCACTCTGAGACAAGTCTCCAGGTGGATCCAGGTAACTCTTTGTTTTAAAAATACATGGACAAAACCACAGAGAAACCCTGTCTCGAAAAAACAAAACAAAACAGGGGCTGGAGAGATGGCTCAGAGGTTAAGAGCATTGCCTGCTCTTCCAAAGGTCCTGAGTTCAATTCCCAGCAACCACATGGTGGCTCACAACCATCTGTAGAGGGGTCTGGTGCCTTCTTCTGGCCTGCAGGCATACACACAGACAGAATATTGTATACATAATAAATAAATAAATAAATAAATATTTAAAAAAAAAACAAAACAAAAACAAATACATGGATTTGGCCTGTGATGTCACAGGCACCAAGTTGAGATTGAAAGTGTCTGTAAGAAGGAAGGACACTTAGCAACAGCAGGAAACGATGGGTAGTAACAGGATCCTACAGTGCTTGCCAACTTATGTGCAGCAATGGCAGCTCTGGAAAAATGGCTAAGTGATAGCGTTACTAAGTGCACCTTCTCATGGGCAGGGCACGCCATCCTATGAAACTGTACTTTACTGGTTCACACTGTTATGAATTGAAGGATGACCACTTAAAAACAGAAAAACAAATCCTGCTGAGAATTGCAGACTCACAATCTATAAGATGGTTGATCCTCGGAGCAGAACTTTGTGAACTGACCTAACTTAGAAGAGTGTGTGAGACACCAAATCCAATTGCTGTGATTCAAACAAGCAGTCAGTACAAGGAATATATTAATCTTTTGACTTCAGACAATTAAAAGTAGGAATACAATAATTTCCTCCATTTTTGTTTTATAATTACTTTTCTAAGTAGATGCACTACGTTCTGCTCTGAAACAATTGCATAGCTAGATATTGTAAGCTCGGTAATACTACGCACAGCAATTGCTAAGGAACTGAGGGCTTTTTCGGTGACTATGCACCAGTGATTAACAAGGAAGCACCATCCATCAAAGGTTCAAGTGCAGCAGCATGAAGTACAATCAACACAATGTTGTGTTGCTAAGAATGTGTCAATGTCAAACTTGGCAGATTTTCTTTGACTAAGAACTCAGGCCCCACTCATTGGGGTTTAGCACTGCATCCCAGCAAATCTCATGTGTGTTCTGCGTGATGACTGAAGTACGTGGCCTCAACGGTGGCGAAAGTTTCCTTCAAGTACAGTTCCGAGGGACCATCTTACACCATCAAGGCTATTGTTACACATGAGGCACTATAGGCCTTGCACTATCTAGCAACTTCAGTGACTGACAGGAGTTCAATGAGCCTCTTCGAAGGCTTCCAGGTAATGCATGCATCTAAAACTGAAGTCTGCCAAAGCTCATGGGTTGGTTCAAAGGCGAATAAACCAGTTCAACTCCTCCTCTAATTATAAGAGTTACTAACAAGACCTGTTGCAAGACTGCTTCCCAAAATGCACCATGGGAGGACACCCTATTAAAGTCCTGAGGATACCACGACAGAAAGCCAGTGACTCCTGAGCCTCTGCGATTTTTTTCTACCGTTTCCAGGCAATCCAAGTGTGTTTTCTAAGGTTTGAGTCACATTTGCTGTAGTTGGGTAATTATTCATATTACAAAGTATGAAAAACAAAACAACCTCAACAGAATCCCACCACATTCCACCAAGAGTGTTGAAGACATCGACGGAATTACTAGAACAACAGTACGGCTTTCAAAGCAGATACATCCATCTCAACGCATTAAACATACCACAGTGCAACACCTGTTTCTGAAGAGTGGACAGCCACTCTTGCCTGCAACCTCAGAAATCTTCGTTACCCTAAAAAGACTTTCATCAATTGTAAGGCTGAGGGTCTGGACTCTTGAGCAAAGTTAAAGAGGAGGTGTGGCTGCACCCCAGGACACACATGCACAGTTTCCCAAGGCCATGATAAACAGCTGCCGTCTTGTACCCTTACCAGAATACTGGGTTGTGCTGGGTGGGTGGCAACTTGAAGGTTTCCAAGAACTTTCCGTTTTTGTTTAAGCCAACAATTCTGGGTTTTGTCAATCAATAGTTAGTTTGTTTAGAAAAAATAAGGATGGGGGAAGGGTGTTGGGTAGGCGCTAAAATAGACTCTTTAAAATAATGTTGCAAAGTTGACCCATCAGCGTCCCCTTGGTTTCTGGAGGTCCTGATCTGGTGGACCGAGCGACAAGCAGTGGCAGTTGGCACCACACCCCTCAGGGGCACAGCAAAAACCCCTGCATAGTGCCGGAGTTGCTGCAAGAGACGCTGCCTGGGGCCAGAGGGACCGTTCCTTAGAAGAAATGCTGGGCAAAGACCAAACCCCACGTTCTGGAAGACCACAGTTACCACGCAGTAAAGGAAAGCACCTGTGCCCCATGACCCAGATGTTCAAGATAAGAAAATTAAATCCTGCATGCTGGTAGCTGTGATGTAAGAAAGACGAGGTTGCGGTGCCCAGGGGCTAGTGGTGTCCACTGTGCCCAGGGCCCAGCGCCAACCCCCGCCCACAAGAGCCACCCGGATAGTGGGACACAAGGACGCAAAGAAAGGAGGGGGCGCTGGAAGAGGAGGGAAAACAGGGGGACCGAAGGGACTCAGGGGTGGCAGAAGAGGGCCTCCAGGGGACCCCACTCACCCGCGCGGGCACCAATAGGTGACTAGGACGCCCGCGGGGGGCGGCCAGGGACTGCGATCCCTCGGCGCTCATCGCCGCCCACGCGGCTAGGCGCGCGCTTCGGGCTCCGGAGCTCCCAAGTCCAGCGCCTGCACCGCGCCCGCGCCCCTCTCTGGATGGGCTGGGGTGGACAGAGCCAGCAGCCACTGCGCTAGCGAGCCCGGGAGGCACGGAACCCCGCCCACCTTCTAGCGGCCCGGCCCCTACTACCCTGCTCACCGCCCACCAAGCTCCGCCCGTTACCATCAAGCCCCGCCTTATGCCCGGTAACCCTGCCCAACAGCTCTGCCCTTCCACCTCCAGTCAGAGCTGGCGGGACTAAATTGTGAGAGCAGCAAGGAGGGCTCCCATCTTCTTGCAGAGACCACCGCTTCCCCACCTTGGCAGGCAAAGTGCAGAGCTGAGGCAAGTCAAAAGGCTCAGAGGGCACCTGAGCCAAAAAAGACTAGGAAGCTGTTCCGGGTAGATTCTGGTGATACCACCATTGGTACTTATGGATGCTTTGGGACCACTTTCACTGGCAAAGCTTCTCAGATTCTGAAGGTGGCAACGCTTTGTCCTGACGACAGTCGTGGGTCCTATTTGGTCTTTGCGGATCTCCACACCATAACCTAGCCTGAATGTCCTGGTCTCAGGACATCCTCGGGAACCACTTTCTGGAAAAAGAAAGCATACTAAAGTACCAACTCCTTCGACCACAGCTGTCTTCATTCCTGGGTGCCCCCTCTTGGCGTTTACTTAGACCCCAGTACCCAATCACTGTGAAGACTCTTTCTGATGAACAGGGCTGGGACCTGATTCCATCTTGCCTCCCAAACTTTCCAAAAAGCCTCCAGTCTCAGTTAATAGTTTCTCATATTTGATCAGGTTTATGCCAAAAGAAATATCATAAAAGCGATACTAGGTTCTATAGATCCACACCATCCTAGTATAAATAGAAATGGAAACCTGTTGGAAGCCGTGCGGCCGAGTTTTGAACCATTTTATGAGTGCTTGTCCAATGAAGCAAAAGCCCACGGGGACAATCTCACTTGGCAAGGACCAGAAGACTTCAGGACACTGCAGAAAACAGCCGGACCACACAGCCTGTTTGATCTCCTCTTTTGTAATATTGATGATTCTCTTGGTGGCGTTAGTGTCATTTTGTCAATCATGCATGGGACAGATATGATCATTCCTGGACACCCCCTTTTTTTCCTTGAATATCTTCCCCTAAAATTCTTTGGGAGCTGATGCTTCTTAGGTTTCTTGTCTGGGGATGTCAGCTGTCACTTCAGATGCAGGAGCTGTTCTAATTCAGTGTTGACAGGATTGGAGGCCGGTCGCCCCTATTTCTGTAAATATGTTTCGAACAATAGTATTCTTACAAATGAGTGCCTATGTTTATCACCTTTATTTTTGTAAAGACAGAATCTACTTGGCTCGGTATTTGGCCAAGCTGGCAAAATGATAAGTGTTGTTTTGGGTTTAAAGATGGTCTGAAGTAAAAGTTGGGAAAAAAAAAACATATTTGACATATTTGTTTTTTGCTATAGGTTGAAAGATGGGAAAAACTTGCTGGTATGGGAAAACATGCTTGTTTTGATGTATAAACAAAGATGCCTGGAGCTATTCAGGGCCGGACACTTGTGGGAAATTCATCTGGTAATCAAACAATTCATTCTTTGCACTGATGCCTCTTCCCTGTCTCAGGACCTGAACCCAGGATGGCTGGGCCAGCAGACACTAGTCTGAGCTAAGAGTCTGTGCCTTCCTGCACCCTCACCAATGGACTGACAACACCTGAGCAAAGCCCCAGCCCACAGGCAGGTATCCTGAGATGCTCATCTTGGTTTTACTGCTGCACAGGCATGGATACTTGGAAATCTAATATGTGGTTTTCATATGGCCAATGATGGACAAGCAAATGTGGAACAAACCATTTACAATTGGCCTCTGAGCATCCCCAGGTTTGTGGCCCAGAAACACAGGAGCAAGGCAGTTCAGATTTCCCAGTCTTCAGCCTAGAATTCTACAGCTTTGGTCCATGGACAAAGGCTTACAGCAATCCCCTCATGCTTGTCCAGTATAAAATATATGCCTTACGTGACTGAATGAGAAATACTAAGCAATTTTTATTTGTAGAATAACCTAGCATAGGCATGAGATCATGTAACTCATTTGAAGTTGCATTTTGAAAAGCACATGAGTTTAATCTCTGAGAAATCAGAGGTCTAAAGAGACTTTTACCTAAATTACAAAGGGAAGATTCATCACATGGTCTGAAGAAGACACAAACATTTGGTTATTCATTGTGTTACAATTGATAAACTGGGTATTAGTTCAAATATTGCAAGTAAATAAACATGGATATCTTTTGATCAAATCCAAGCTAATTATTAATTTGGTTTTGGTTATTCATCATGTTAGACTTGATAGACTGACTATTAGTTCAAATACTGCAAGTAAATAAACATAAATATCTTTTGATCAAATTCATGCTGATTATTAATTTGATAAATACTTTGTTTCGTGGTGATTACTGAAGCCCTTTCTGTGATCATCCCATGATCTTTGATCCAGGATACTTTGCTAGCACTAGGCTGCCTTGGTAAGCTATACAATTCAGGTTTTGCTGTGGGACAATGGTCTAGTACCCTGTAAAGTTTTGCCAGTTGCACTGGTTTAATAAAATGCTGGTTGGCCAGTAGCCAGGCAGGAAGTATAGGTGGGGCAACAGAACAGGAGAATTCTGGGAAGAGGGAAGGCTCAGTCTGCAGTTGTCACCCAGACACAGAGAAAGCAAGATGAGAATGCCTCACTGATAAAGACCTCTGTGTGTTTCTTTGGGACTGAATTGCTGCAGGACGAGGTGGGACAGCTAAAATCTCTGTCAACAAGGTTTTAACTGTAGTAGTTCATATTTTGAGCATTTGGTGTTCAAAGGGTTGCTCGTAAGAGTTGCATTACTGTTTCCTATGCATTAGGGATTCACTTCATAAAAGTAACAGTCCAAAATCCCGAGAGGGGCTATGTGATGTGAATTTCTTGCAGGTTGGCCCAGAAGTTTCCATGGTGCATGTAGAGTTCATTCTGAAATGTGCACCAAAGAGAGTCAGTGTCTCTTTAACTATTATCTTAATCCCATGTTAATAGAAACATTGTAAAGGCAGCACACAGCCATCAAGGTAAGGAGGCCTTGACAGTGGGAATTTAGGTGCAGCTGGTACATTGTATCTAAGAAAGCAGATACAGATGAATGCTGGTGTTCAACTCAGTTTCTGTTTTGTACCCAGTCCAGGACTCCTGTACATGTGTTGGTGCCACTCTCCTTCAGGGTATGTCTCCCCACTTCTCTTAAATCCATCTAGAAACTCCCTCAATAACCTGCTCAGCTGTCAGAGTCCACCTCAGGAATGGAGTCCTGTGAGAAAAATTCTCACTGCTGCTGCTAATACTTCAGGGAAACAAGGCAAGTGTCCCGTGACTTCAGTTTCTTCAAAACAAGGACTTGTTCTTGGAATGAGTTTTTGTGCTCCTCCCAAGTGCAGAGAACAGAAGTGGATTTACTTCGGATTACTCATTGATAGACGCTGTTTTTAAATTCAGTGTTTATGCCTCTATGAAAAACACATGTTTTTGTCCCATGTAGTTTGCCCCTATAATTGTAGACAGCTTAAAATCATGAGAACTTTATTCTTGTGACCTTTCTTAACCCTCAGAGTATAAATCGTCTGGGACTCTGAATAAAGTTGGCTATTGCATGAGGCTAGTTCACCTCATTTATTGTCTTTGCTCTTCCAGGTCTTACTGTCTCTAGAGCAGTGGCACCTAAGTTTTGTCTCTTAGGTTGACAGTTAGTATTAACTGTAAGATATGATCAGGCTATTTCTAGGAAGCAGAAGGGAGGAGGCTGTCAGGCAGCTTAGGCCCAATTGTCTATATCAGAGGGACACAAGAAGTAGCTGAAAGACGGACCATCAGTCCTGCCCACTAAAGGGAAAAAGGGCTTTGTGTGGTGCCACCCAGGGACATAGACCTCAGGGAATATTCAAAATGCCTCTTTGACATATAGACCTGGGGAAATATTCAACATCCAAACTGTGGTCCTATTTGTGTGTGTGAAGCTTATGCTTCACCAACAGAATTTTTTGGTAATATAATAAAGATTAATTCAAATTATACAGATTTTCCTAGTAATGCCCATTCTCTTTTGCTTTCTTTGTCTTTAGGTTCAGCTCGGAGTCATGTATTACTGTGCCAAGGACTGCTTTAGTCTTGATATTTTGAGATTATTTGAACTCTCTTCCTTGCTTCATTAATATATATTATTATATTTTATATATTAATTACATAAAATTTATATAATAATTATATATTAATATAAATATAACATATATTTGGGAATATATATAAAATATCACAATACATCAGGCTAGAAGGCATGATGCTAAATCTTCACCAACTCTTATCATGTTAATTAAATCACTTGGTTAAGTTAGTGACTCCAGACTTACCCACTATAAAATAAGTAATACATATTATAAATACTAAGTAGTACATTTCTGACCATAAACATGAATGAGTTACCTACTTCTTGAGGGGCAATACCTCAAGAATGAGTAACTGTCACACATAGTATTTGTGACTCGGAGCTGAGAGTCTTCTCATGAAGGTCTTCTGAGATCAGGTAGCCCTGCAATCATAATCAGGTCTCAATCCTTCTCTTCCACTTGCCTCCAGGGAATGAATGTACAAGACAGCTCATCTCCCTCAGAACAAACAATAAGATAGAACTGCTAACTACCATGTGACATAACGTCAGAAAGTACAGAAATATACAGTCCCTGTCTAAAGAAAGACACAGGGATATGAGCATCAGCAGGAGTGGATCTCCTAAGAGGGGCTGGGATGTCACATGTGTGATAGTGGAGATGTCCATTGATGATCCTTGACTATGTCTATCATTGCTGTGACAGCTGACAAATGGCAATTTTATAACTTCATCGTGTGTGTGTGTGTGAATGCATGTGCATGTGTGTGTGCGTGCGTGTGTGTGTTTTGTGTGTGTGTGTGTAGGGGCTGTGTTCTTGAAAAGTTTTTTTGGCTCTTTGCTCATCCATTTTATTATTATTTCCTTCCACATTTTACAGGCTTAATTTTTTGAGTTCTTTATATTTATTGGGTGGAGGGCCATATTATACAGGCCCATATTTCTACATTTTTTTGGCCGCCAGACTTTAAGGTCACAGTTTGCACTTGCCACCCAGAAAGTGGTCACCTAGCCTTTCCAGACAAACTGACGCCATTCTAAATGAAGAGTCAGGATATGCTAATGTCATTCTTCTCCTTCTTTGTAATTGTGGGAGATGGAGCTCGCCTGGGGAAGAGGTGTTAATTCAGTCTACGTGACATTGTTGTGGATGTCCTGCTACCCCAGAAACAGAATGCTAATTAACTTCCCCCTCAATTTACCTTTTGATATAAAAGCTGTTTGGATAATAAACACGGGTGATCTTCAGGATTTGAATGAACCCTGAGACCCCCTCCTGATATTGCTGTGTGAACTGTGCCTCAGTTATTCCCAAGCCTCCCCTCTGGTCAGAGAAATAATTTATAGTCCAGGCTGGCCCCGGACCATGACAATTGGGAAGAATATTCAGCACATTAATTTAATCCTTCTATTTTCGCAAACTGTGTATTCATGCTATCACTTCTTTCAAGCTTAGTTTTGGTATTTTTATAACTCCATTAAAATATTAATTATGCTTATGGCTATTTTAATTAATAATCATAGTTTTAATATGTCAAATTTAAGTTGACAAAATTTTCACTTTCCATTTTTTATATTTAAATCTTTTCAACTAAATGGGCTCATTGTTTCCTTTTTAACACATCAAAACTCAGTCATCCTTGTCAATGCTCAGTCTTTCTGTCTCTAGGCATCTTTTATATTATACCAAAAGGTATAGTAAGGTTTCAAACCCAGTTATGGTTCTGTAATTTTGGAATAACATTATTTTTCATGAGATAGTTTATGATTGTATTGTTGCCCCCATGAAGTAGCACGTGGCATGAACTTACTCAGAGAGCTAGAGGTTGGTATAACTCCCATTGGGAATGCCACCATGGGCCACAAAGGGGATAGACATTGGTGCAAGCAGATCTGTAAGTCAGTAGCACCATGGCAGGAATTACGCCTTGGGTCCACAACAAACTTGATGAAGCTCTAGTGTGGCCCTAGAACTCCAGAGATGGCAAAGCTAGAGTCTTATTTGTACATTGTCTCCATAGAGGACATGAGCAGGATGTCTTTTGTTGGGGAATGTTATTTTCAGGTGTGTGACTTTTGTTTTTGCTGCATTTGTTTAACTCTGTGAAGCTGTGACTCTTTGCTTGTCTAAAACACCTGATGGTCCTAATAAAGAGTTGAACAGCCAATAGCAAGGCAGAAGCAAAGATAGGCAGGGCTGGCAGGCAGAAGGTATAATTAGAAGGAGAAAGGAGGAACAAGAGAACAAGAAGAGGAGGACATCAGGGGCCAATAACTCAGCTCTACAGAAAGCCATGGAGAAAGAAGTAAAGAAAAGTAGACAGAAATAGAGAAAGACGAAAGCCCAGAGGCAAAAGTTAGTCAGGATAATTTAAGAAAAGCTGGCAAGAAACAAGTCAAGCTAAGGCAGGCATTCATAACTAAGAATACACCACTGTGTGTGGTTTATTGGGGAACTGGGTGATGGCCCCCCCCCCCAAAATCCAGAAGAGGAAAGCGTCACACAACAGTCCCTGGCTGTGTTGAATAGTCAGATAGCGAGGAGAGACTGAAGTATGGAGGTGACCCACCTTCTTGAGAACTTGTGGAGATGGGTGGGGGGAGGCAGAGATAAGTTAGCAAAGGACAATGACTTGGTGGTCTCTAGCTCCAAGTCTTCAGATACAGGTATATAACAGAGTAACTGCAGACACAAGGAAAGTCAAAGGGGGTAATTGGCAATAGAGGGGGGAATAACAAGAGTACAAGAGGTCTACGGAATAAATGGGGAAAACAGGAGAGCTTTAACTAGGGAGCAGAGAGAGGTAAATGCAGAAGGAGGAGAAAGGCTGGTAAAACATTATGAAGACTGTCTAAAAAGAACTCATACGGAATTGTACTATTAACTAGCTAAAAATATCAATAATATATGTAGTCATGGTATAAATGTATATATATAGCTTTAACAAAACTTTTTCTTTTGATAATGACCCCCACAAGGGCCACAGACTAACAAAAGTCAAACACCAGCATTAAGAAGCCCTTTTTGACTTGTTGGTCAGAGTTATTCAAGAGGCTGCCTAAAATTATAGCCCATGACTATTGCCTTTGTTGCCTCTGAGGGGTGGGAATCAAGTCCCTGTTACTGAAGCCACCTTGTATTTTGGATACAGGACCCAGAGGAACCAAGCTGGAACTGACCTGAAAGTCTCCTCCCTGAGAACTTTAACTTTTACGAGACTGGAAGGAACCAAGCAGGCTTCCAACAGAGGGAAGCAAAGAACTGTCCTACCCAGATATGATACCCGAGGACCACAACAACGACCAGCGTAACATGACAACCCTAAGGGTGCAATATTGGCATGCATTTCTTCGTGGTAGCCAACAACTCTCAAATTAGTCTTAAGGATCATTCAACAAGAGAAAAACTATTCCCTGCACTGGAAAGAGCCAAGTACTCAGGGCTAGTAAAGTCATAGATCTTGGAGGAAAACCTCCAACCACCACTTTACTAAACCAGCATAATTTCTAACTACATTTTAAATATTTATTCTTAGACCCACAGATAAGTGGAGCTCTCACCCCTCATCAAAGAAAATTTCCTTCACAATAAGATGGAAACCATTACAGAAAACCACAACTGATCAACGTGCAGAGAACAGAAAATCCTGTGGTTCCCAGTTCCAATTGATCAGTGTGTAACACAAATCCTGCACCCGACTTCAGGGATCATTGCAAAAGAGAGGGTAAGCAAAGGCTGTAAGAACCAGAGGGGCAGCAAGTTTGCTATGTGATTGTGTCTCCTAGAAATGTCAGAGAATCATTACCCATGAATTCTCATAAACATGACTGCTTAACCAAGACCTGAAACAATGGGCATGCTAACAAGAAAGGGGAAACAGCTCAAGAGGCCTCAACTACTGACAAAGAGATGCAGGTAACTGGGCAAAGTTTAAAGTGGAAAAATGGTCTTCCCCAAGGAAGAGGTTTCATTATAATTTCAAAAGTTAACAAGAAAGGGAGGAAGGGAAGAAGAGAGGAAGGGAGGGAGGGAGGGAGGGAAGAAGGGAGGGAGGGAAGAAGGGAGGGAGGGAGGGAGGGAGGGAGGGAGGGAAGAAGGGAGGGAGGGAAGAAGGGAGGGAGGGAGGGAGGAAGAAGGAAGGAAGGAAGGAAGGAAGGAAGGAAGGAAGGAAGGAAGGAAGGAAGGAAGGAAGGAAGGAAGGAAGGAAGGAAAGATGGAAAGGAACATTTAAAAAGACACAACTTAAGTCCACACAGCACAACACCCTTCAAGTCATTAGGGACAGGGGCTCACACCACAGCTTCTTCTGTGAAGCAGCTGAAAGATGTTTCCTCCTCAGTGTTATGAGCTTTGTGTGCACAACAGTCTCCTTTAGCCATACGTTGCTGTGCACTAATTCTCAGGCTGTCTGACATTCTTTGAATCTAGCTGGAGTCTTTTTTGGAATCTTTCATCAAGATTGTTGCATATGTAGATTTTTATCTTCCATTTCACTACTTCTTCTAATATGTCGAAATTGTCTCTTGAATGTTGTCTTCCTCTGAGCCAATCACATTCTGTTTATGAAATTTTTAGTTGTGTTATTTATTCAAAACTTTCCGTTTGTCTTTTCAAGTGTCGTCCCTGAAGTTCATCTTCATAAACTGGCTTTATCTTGCTACCTCTTCACTTCCCAGATACTGTGAGCTTCTTTGAGACTTCTCCTACATACCTAGGCTTCTGTTGGCTTACATTTTAACTTCAGTAGCGACAATGTAACCGTGTGCCTCTTTATAGAATTTACTGCATCCACACAGTGTTGTGTGCTCTCTCCTTCCTCTCTCTGTCTTTCTTTCTGTCTCTGACTCTCCTGGCCTCGTTCCTTCCCTGACTTCCATTAAGTTCACTCTTCATTCTCCAAGTGCTACTATATCATGAGGTTGGAATTCTTGGGAAGACCAGTGAAGGCAGACCAGAAGAATAATACTTTAAATGTACAGAATTAAAAACAAAGCAGTCACAAGGAAACAGGACAAACAACTTGAAGCTGTAATTCACGATGCATGTGTGATTTTTAAAACCTCCTAAAGACAGTGTTATGAAAATGTTTGAGCTGCTGTGGTTTGCAGTTCCTGCTTGTGATAAAAAGGAAATGCTGGGTTTTATTAGGGATAAACAACAACAAACAAAAGCAACAACAGTCAGAGGTGGTTCTCTGTGTTTTCTCCATAGGATTAGGTTCTCTAAGTGTTCAGCTGGACTTTAAGACTGCTAATTGAATTGTTTTTAATTTGGAGGTTTCATACATTAGAACACATACATTTGTATTATTTTTACCCCCTTCCTTCTCCAATTCCTGATTTCATACTTCATGACCCCTTCTTCCATACATACATAGTTTGTCCTCCTGAGTCCAGTTCATGATCTGTTATTTGCATTCATTTGGGGTGGTTGCTGAGGAAAAAGAATGAATCAAGGCCGGATCCAGTAGACGGGAGATTAATGAAATAAAAATAAAAACTACAAAACAATACAGTGAATCAATTAATCTAAGAGCTTCTTTTTAAAACAACAATAGAGAGGTTTCAGACCCTTAATTGGATTAACCAAAAGAGGAAACCCAAATGAACAAAGTTAGATATGAATAGAGAAACAGAACAAAACACATCAAGAAATTCAGAAAAAAAAAACCATAAGAAATCCTTTTAAAAATCTATACTCAATTAAACTTGAAGATCTTAAAGAAATAAACTAATTTCTAGACATATCCAAATCATCACAATTAAACCAAGAGGAGATCAGTGACTTCAAGACTCATAACAAATAAGAAAAGTCTCCTAACTAAAAAAAGCCCAGGTCCAGATGGATTTAGAGCTAAATTCCATAAGACATTTAAAGAACCATAACCAATACTTCTCAAAATATCCCCCCAAATTAGAACTGTAAGGAACACCAAAACACATACTGGAAGAAAGACAGCACCTTCAACAAATGATCCTAAGAAAACTGGATGTCCATACGTAAAAGAAAGAAAATGAGACCCCTCCTTATCACCTTGCAGAAAATCAGCTCTACATGGATTAAGAGCCTTGGTGTGAAACATAAACTATGAAACTACAAAAAGAAAAGTAGAATAGAGAGTACTCTACACAATAACAATAGAAGGACAGGAAAGGACTCTGAGCAGAATTTCATTTGCCCAGGAATCAGTCCCAACAATGTTTCATCCCCATTCTTGGCTCTGCTCTCAGACAGGGACATTCACAGATGTTCTCAGGTGACAAAACCCGTAGATTGTCATGGGGAATGGAATCAGTAGGAATAGTTGAAGAATGTTCATTCTTTCTAATTTATGCTGTAATAGAAGTAATTATAAGACTTTCTCTGATCTGATGCATTTCTGTTTCCATAAATTGAGTTAGAATTATATAATGGTGTGGAGCTCCTTCTGTCTGAGTGTTGCTTTTACTGGTTAATGAATAAAGAACTGTCTTGGCCTATAGCATGGGAGGAGGAAGGCAGAGTTAGACACCATACATCTGCTGCCAGAGATAGACGTGCTAAAACTTTCCTGGTAGGCCACAACCTCATGGTGATACACAGGTTAATGGAGATGGGTTAAATTAATATGTAAGAGTTAGCCAATAAGAAGTTAGAGCTAAGGGGCCAAGCAGTGATTTAATTAATACAGTTTCTGTGTGATTATTTCGGGTCTAAGCTAGTAGGGTCGCCGGGAAGAACAAGAGGCACCTCCCACTACAGTATAAAGTAAGTGGATTATAAACAGGCTGAGGTTCTGATTTTTTTTCTTATAGGAACATTTAATTCAGAGACTATGGTTGGGTTTCCCCAGAAGACCCAGACACAGCCAAGGAAAGCAGGGTTCTTTTGCTATTATTCCTTAATTGGGGCCACACATCTGTCTCATTTACTTCTTTTTTCCTCAGCATTGCATTGAACTTTCACCGTGTGCCAGGTACTGTACTCCTCAAGCTCTTGCTCCTGAAGACACGCATTTTCAGCTCCCCCAAGGTCTTTGAACCCATGAACCAGAACAGTGGGCTCTGACATCTGAATGTCAGGCATTCAGCTCTCCTGCCAGATCGTGCCCACAAGCACTCATCTGCCCAGAACCAACAGGCAGCCATGTGGTCTTGTCCAACATTTCCAGCATATTTCCAGCATATTCATAAGGTACAAAGATGTGTACCTTAAATATAAATAATCATTAAGAAAAGATATAAAGACCATAGAAAGCAAAGAGAGTGAAGAAAAAAATTAGAGGTGAAATATGATCACAGCATTACATAAGCCAAGAAATACAGGAAAGAAGATCAGACCTGTGGGAAAATAAAAGATACATAGTAACATTGCTGACTGAAGTGCAGTTTATCAGTTACTTTGTTAAAATGGGATGGATACACACAATGAAAACCAATCTTTGAGGATGGGTAAAACCACAGCAAGTGTATTGATGGAGGAGGGCCATCTTTCTATCTGTTGCTTTCATTGGTTAATTAATAAAGAAACTGCTTGGCCTCTGATAGGGTAGAATTTAGATAGGCGGAGTAGATAGAACAGAATGCTGGGAGAAAGAAGCCGAGTCAGTGAGTCGCCATGATTCGCCCACCAGACACAGACTCAGGTTAAGATCTCCCTGGTAAGCCACCAGATTGTGGTGCTACACAGATTATTAGAAATGGGTTAATCTAGATATGAGAGCTAGCCAGTAAGAGGCTAGAGCTAATGGGCCAAGCAGTGATTAAAAGAATACAGTTTCCGTGTAATTATTTCGGGTAAAGCTAGCCTGGTGGCGGGACGCAGCCCTGCCACTCATATTACAACAGTGTATACTATTTACAAAAAGCACAGAAGCCGCCAGGCAAAGGTTGAAATGGAGGAGAGCAAGGTTGGAGTTTTAAGATGCACCCGAGATAATCCTTATCTATCTGTGTCAGTATTAGGCAAAGTAGTCTTTCAGAGGAGAAGGCATCAAAGGGCGCCTTTATAACGACAACAGTGCTTTATCACAAACTAGCTTTCTGATATTGACACTTCATAACATTCAAAAGCTTAGCAACATAGCCTAAGAAAATTATGTGCTAAAAAGATAAACACTTTCAATATGAAGAAGTCTAATATGTTCTTAATAAATCCTCACTTAAAAAATGAAGGAGATCACAGGCTTGAATCATGTCTTAAAGTCAACCTGTCTTCTATATTGCACCCACAAACTAGAGTGGCGTTTTCATTTGGGTGCACATCGAACATTTAAATAAGTACAGCCTGCTATGGATGAAAGACCAAAGGTGTTTTTCAAATGACTGTAATAGGAGTTTGTTCTATCATAATAAAGAAACTAAGCTCAAAATAAAATTTCAAGTATTAACTATTCAGCTTCATGTATTTAGATGTTAAAGATCAATTTCTAAATAACTCATAGACAGCTGGACAATTACAGCACAAATTCATAGATAATATGAACTCAATATGAATGCCATGGCTTTTGCAACAAAATTCGCCACTTACCATTAAATCATGCCTTGAAGAAAATTTACAGTCTTCAAGTTCTAATTACAAAAAAAAAAAAAAGGTTAAAAAAAATCCATGAGGCAAACATCTGTCTCCAGCACTTGGAAAAGGAAGAATAAATTAAGCCAATAACTAGATGAAAGGGTGGAACAAAGGAGAGAACATAAATTGGTTAAACAGCAAATCAAACACAGTAAGTAGATCAAAGGGAAAGCATGCACCCCGTAGAGCCTGCATAGCCAGCATGAGAAAAGCAGAAAGCTCTCTCACCCTTCCAGAGGGGGCAGACATTAAACTAGAGAAGGGTGGGTAGTCACTAGTTTCTTGGAGACTAAACCCCTCTAATCTAGAGATTAACGAGTTATTTGTTGTTCTTATTTATCTTTTAAATTTCATCTCTGTGAGATATGAATATATATATATACACTTATGTATATATATGTGTGTGTGTATATATATATATATATATATATATATTCAACAAGTCTTCATGTATATATGTGTGTGTGTGTGTATGTGTGTTTGTGCACGCAGGTGCAAGTGCCTGTATATGTTGAGAGGAGAGGTCAACACCAGGAATCGTTCCCAATCGTTCTCCACCCATTATTATTATTATTATTTTGAGAAAATAACATGGGGACCCACCAGTTCCTTTAGCCTGGTTCCACTGTGAGCACCAAGAATCCACCAGATGCTGACTCTCCGGTGCTGGTATTACAGATGTGTGCTGCACACCTGGCTCGAGATCCAAACTCAGGTCTTCATCTTTCACAGCAGGAATCTACTAACTGGGTCATCTCTCTAGTCCCACAGCTACCTGTTAAGGAAGGTGAAAACCGCTGTGTCTATGATCTGAGTACTGGATAAAAGTTACCTGCTGTCTTTATTTTAATACTTTTTTTTTTTGAGACAGCAGCTCATTCTTTAGCACAGGCTGGGCTTGAACTCATGACAACCAGCCTGCCTCAGATGCCCAGCTGAGATTACTTGTGTGTGTCACTACTTATAGCAAAGTTTATCTGATTTTTGTGGCTGTCTTTGGAATCATTGGCTGAGGCTGCCATATCGGAGACAGAAAAAAAATGTTTTCTCACAGTTCTGGGAAGCTAGAATCAGAACTGGATATCTACAAAGTGCTCCCTCTGAAGCTGGATACCTTTAGCTCCTGGACATGCCGACTGTCTCAGCTGCCTTCTGGGATTCTGGGTGAGCTGCCCCAAGTTTCACCTTTGTAGTTACATGGTACTCTTTGTTATATGTTCTCACGAGGCTGGCTTCACATAAAGACACTAGGATTATCTCATCTGAGTGAATTGTTCATGTGTGTGATCCAGACAATTCTCTTTGGTGTTAGGGCTCATCAACAAGAATAATAATGCCCCCCCATTTGGACTCATTCATATATTTGAATGCTCAGTGAGCAGGGAATGACACTATTTGAGAAGGATTAGGAGGTGTGGCCTTGTTGAAGACTGAGTATGTCACTGAGTGTGGACTTGGAGGTTTCAAAAGCCCTTACCTGTCTCTCTGACTCTCTGTCTCTCTCTCTTCTACCTCTCTATCATTGTAGATCAGAATGCAGCTCTCAGCTACCACGAGTCTATTATCTCGCCATGAAAATAGACTAACCCTCTACCACCACCACCCCCAATTAGATGCTCTCTTTTATAAGAGCTCCCTTTATCATGATGTCTCTTCACAGCAACAGAACAGTGACTAAGACAGGGCTCTACTCAGAATTAGCTATTGCTTAGTAGTTTCATTGTAAGCACGATCTCCTTTTGTCAGAAGGGATAGGAGATGGTCTCTGGCGGTCTGAGATGGAAGAGTGGGCACTAGAACTTACTGGACCTGAGACCAGCTGTATCTATTAGAATGACAATAGCTTCAATTTTCCAAATCACTGGGATGGATTTTCCATTTCAGTGGTTACAATTTTCCAAATGGCTGAATTTACTCAGAACTGACAATTTTAAGGCTTCTTGATAACTATTGATTCCTAGTTTGAGAATGTATTTTATTTTGAAGGTTTTATTAAGTGATGATTTAGTTTTTTTTATTTAATCAACTGATAGAGTTCAAATCCCGTGTTCATCTAACTGTCATTTCAAAGATTGGCATTCAGATGAAGCAGGTTTTTGTTGTCCTTGACTGCAGGAGTGGAATCGAGGCTCCTTCCATCACCTAGGACTGATTCAGTATGTGTGTGTGTGTGTGTGTGTGTGTGTGTATAAGTTAGAGATCAAAACTGAGTATCTTCCTCATCTTATCTTTTGAGGTAGGATCTAGCATTGAACCTAGAAACCACTGGCATCCTAGTCCAACACCAAGGAAGGCCGAGGAAGGAGCTTGTTGTGATAAGAGCTGCAGGCTACGTTCCTGGCACCGGGCCGCCTGCACGGATAGCTTTATACCCGAAATAATTACAAGGAAACTGTATTCTTTTAAACACTGCCTGGCCCATTAGTTTTAACCTCTTATTGGTTAGTTCTTACATATTGATCTAGCCCATTTCTAATATTCTGTGTAGCATCACGAGCTGGCTTACCAGGAAAGATCTTAACCTGCATCTGTCTGGAGTGGGAGAATCATGGCGACTGACTGACTCGGCTTCTTTCTCCCAGCATTCTGTTCTGTCTACTCTGCCCACCTAAGGGTTGGCCTATCAAATGGGCCTAGGCAGTTTCTTTACTAATTAACCAATGAAAGCAACAGATTAGAAAGAAATCACTCCCACATCAGGAGCTCAAGTCAGGAATCTAGAGGCAGGAACTGAAGCAGTGGCCATGAAGGAATGTTTCCGAGTGGCTTGCTTTCATGACTTGCTCAACCTGCTTTCTCATACAATCTAGGACCGGGTGCTCAGGAGTAGAACCATAAGCAGTAGTCTAAACCCTCCAACATCAGCCATTAATCAAGAAAATATCCCCAAAGACATGCTCACAGGTCAATATGACACAGGCAATTCTTCAACCAAAGTTGCCACTTCCCAGGAGACTCCAGTTTGTGTCCTCTTTACAAACACAGTCCTAAGAACATAATCCTCAGGATGAGAGGTTGAGAGATCCTTATTTTGATACTATTAGCATCCTTTGCCATTCAACACTACCTCGGAAACCATCAGCTTCTTTCTTCTTCTACAGGCTTCCTGGGAGCCTGTAGCTGGATCAGTGTTGGGGATACAGCCATCCTAGAAGTGGCCATCGAGAGGACCAATCTCTTACCTTTGACAGCAGAATGTGACCTTCGCAGTCTTGCTTTACAGATTGTAAGGATCAGGGTGTCAGACACACTACCAACAGGATCCCACACTCCTTTTTCCCAGGTCCCCTACCTGTGTGCAGAAAACAATTTTTGCTCAATGTGTTCTCAGTCTACTGAGGCCTGAGTCACAGTCTTGATTGTATTGTGGATGTTCCCTGTGTGCTGATTTCTTCTGCCTATAAGGCCCAAAACTCTTGCACACATCTTCATAGCTACATTAACTAGCATAGTATGGGTCAATGAAAAAATTTCCAGTGGGTATCTGTTAAGTATGAACAGATAGATTTTTCTTTAGCTCCTATAGTTTGCTAAGACACTTTCCTAAATCCTGTTAAACTAAGAGAAATAAATGTATTCAAATCTTATAAAAACCCAGAATTTAAATGATGTTTTATTTTGTCACACATTTTTGAAGTGTCTATCATGTCTGGGAACTGTGAGACCAGATACAAAGTCCTTTATAGGGTGATTTGACCTTACCAGGCAGGGGTGAGACCTCTGCCAGAGGAAGGAGCAATACAGAAGAGTAGGGGTGGGGTGGGGAGGAGGCTGGGCCCTGTAGAACTTGCCTGGATTGTCCTTCCAAGCAAGGCATTCAAACGCTCATATTTCTTCCATAAAAATACCCTGGAAAATAAACTGAACTTTCATATCCTTTGTGAAGAAGACTGGTCGAGACTCCCTAAGACACTGTTCTTCTTGTCTGGACAAAATCTGCAGTGTGATGTATTTTCTCCTCAGCTCCCCTAATAAGTGACAAGTGTCACTCCCTAACTGTCCTGTGGACCTTCACCTCAAGGTGATTTTTCTACCTCTTCCATCTCAGCATTCATGGAATGCACTGGTTAAATCTTACCTGACCAAAATGCTTTGGGCTTGAGTAGGTCTCTCTCCGGTTTATGAAGCTCAGAGCCCAGCATGTGGGGGCTTTGGGAAAGGGATCGGGTTAAATGAGGTCATGAGTCTGAAGACCCAATGATGCTATCCCGAGAAGAGGAGACCAGATAGCCTGTTCTCTTCACCATGAAATGACAGAACAGGCTGGCAGTAACCTACATCCCAGGAAGAGAGCCTGCGACTAGATCTTAACCATGGCACGCTTTGTCTCGGGCTTCCAGATTGCAGACCAGGGAAAGGATAAACTTTGTTGATGAGCTGCCAGTCTGTGGAAATTTGATCTGGAACACAACCTGGGTTATGGATATAGCTAGTTATTTTGGGGTAACACTTTAATTTGTTATGTCTACCATTGTGGGGGGTATATCTGATTTTTATAATTCATTTGTCTGTATACAAATATTGTTGTTATTGATGATAATAAATAATTTCTCTATTTTCCCTTAAATAACTCAAGATATTAGAAGAATAGCTTGGAAAAGCAGATTTTGAAAAGTCTAGAGAGGGGCTGGGAAGACTTCATTTGGTAAAGTGCTTGTTACCTGAGGACCTGAGTTTGATTCCCAGAACCACGTAAAAGTTCTGAATATGATGGTGTATACTTGTAAATATATAAAATCCTGGCCAACCTCTCTGTCTCAATTAGTGTCCTAATTGTCCAACAAGAAGCCCTACCTCAAAAGAAGTAGACAGTATTTCTGAGGTTATCTCCACACTCATACAAACATATGCATAACTGCACACACATGTTCACCTGAACACACAAACATCCACATGCATGTGCACTAACATTAAATGACTAATAATTAAAGAAATGTTTCACAAGGTTTATTTGCATAGGTAACCTATTTGTGTTAAAAGTCTCTCTGACTTCCCTCTTGCACGTGAGTCTGTGACTGGCATAGGCATAATACATATGTAACAGGGGTGGCAGAATACACTGCCATTCACTCTCTGCTATGCTTTCTCAGCATCAATATATTCAGGATTTATCTATCTAGTTCTATGTTACATCATTTTAATTATTCTACAATGCACTCTTTGGGGTGTAGTGTGAGATATTTAACTTTATATCTTTGGTACTATAGTTGTTATCAACTTGGCTAAGCTGTTAGTTGTTAAGATATGTGGTCAAATGTTATTCCAGGTACATTAGTTACTTTTCTATTTCTACATTAAAACCCCATGACCAAGGCTACTTATAGAAGAAAGAGTTCATTTGGGTTTGTGGTTTAAGAGGAGCGAGAGCACACAAAGGCAGGGAATTGTGGTGGCAGCCTGCATGGTGGCATGAACTGCAGAGGGTTCATATCTCAAACTTCGAGCAGAAAAAAAAAATCACATTGGGAATAAGAAGAGTATTTAAGCTCTCAAAGCCCACTACCAGGGACATACTTCTCAAAAAGGCCACACCTCCTAGGTCTTCCAAATAGTGACTCTAACTGGTGACCAAACATTCAGATGCCTGAGAGCATGGGGCTGCCATTCAAACCAGCACACTAGGGTTTCCAGGAGGCTGGCTGTGAGTGACAACAACCCTGGGATTTGTCACCCCACTATTATCCCCCAATGCTGATGACCTCATCCATTAGGTTCAAGCCTTTATGTAAAGCCTCCCCTGTTTGGAGGACATTCTGTTGCCCCAGACAAGCTGTGACATCCATTTCCTGGCCCTTATCCCAAGTGTCTTGGGACTTGTCAAGTTGTCTCAGTGATGCGAGCCAATATCTTAGAGTAAGTTTCCGCAAATACACACCCATAATATTTATGTAATTTTCTCTCCAGTTGCATATTTATAATACTTATATAATTTCTTTTTAATTATATAGACAGATACTGATCTCTATATATAAATAGGTACAGATAGACAATCATCAATTTCTGTTTCTCTGTGATCTTTGACTAAATAGTAAAAACATTTCCAGTCATTTTGAAATTTAAAAGGTACTACGGAGAGAATCTCTATTGCCTTGGGTGGGATTCTGAGCAGTGAGATTGCTGGTCTGTGCTGAGTGTGTTTGGAGGTGGAAGACAGGAGATCATTGTAGAGATGGCACCCGCTTCTCCTCCAGCCCTCCAGATCTTAGCTCCTCATGTTGCCTCTCTCCTCACTATCTCAAACAGGCAGGGAAACACTGAGTTTTATTTTTACTTTACTTTATTTGTTAACTGCCATCTCAACTTTGAATTGAGGTTGAGATTGCTCTCATTTATTAGTTGGTCATCATTCTACCTACGGTGGTTCATATGTCTTTCCTGTGTGCACACTACTCATGGGATTCTCAGTTCATGTGTCTCAATGGGAACATTCTGCCACAATCCCAGTGCATGTCCCCAAAGCTCCCAGTGGTCCTTCTTAGCACACTTTACCCAGAAAGACATTTTTTGTTCTGCCCTCTTTCAAATGGAGCTCTTTCTGATTCCCTCCTTAATGTGACTGTTTGAATAATTATTTATAAGCATGAATCTCTACATTATGCAACCTGAAAGAAGAAGTCTTGTCTTTTTCTTATCCATCAGGCTAAATAAAGTGATCTGCATGGTCGGGGCTCAGACTCAGCCACTGACGGGATGAACAAAGCCTGCTCCAAAATGCAATACGGAGAAGTAAAGAACTAAAGATAAATAAGAAAGATACTTATTTTTGAAGAGATATCTCAGGGGTAGGACTACTTTAAAAGGGAGTTGTTATTTTACTTTGAATAAATTTATCCTTGACAGAATAGCATCTTATTTGTTACCACATTTTAAGTAATGTGTGAGCCAAAAATACAGCTCCCAGGAGGTTTGTCTGAAAAATATCAAAGGCAGACACAGGGTAAATTTCAACGTCTTTTTTAGTGCGACTTCTACACTGCTGGTGACAGAGAAAAGAGAGAAGTTTTGGTTCTATGGAACCATGTTGCTTACATTTGCTTCTTGCTGTTTTTCTGCCATAGAAATCAGTGGTAGGGGTGCCTGAGCACCTGGTGGTCAGCTGCGCAGGCTCCGTGATGCTGTGCCCCATCAGTGCTACCTCAGTTGTGAGTTTTCTACTCTGAGATCTCCGACTCTCCTGTGTCCAGAAAAATTGTCAGAATAACTAGGCTGGTACCCAGAACCATGGGAAATGCAGCAGAGTACCCTACCCCATATCTGAGCTTACTTCGTGAGACATTTATGATTTTTTTCTTCCATGGGTCTCCACAGGATCTGTTGTAAGGTTCCTTAGTCACCAAGTCTCAGAGAAGACTTACTTAATTGGAAAATATTCCCCAGTTACTTGTTTGTCTTCATGTTTTACTTTTCCTATCTCTAATTCTGACTTTGAGTAATTTTTACCGCAGTCCAGCCTTTCTCAAACAAATAGGGCTACCATCCTTTGCTTTGTTGATGCCTTTGATAAGTACATTTGAGTATTTTTGCAAAAATAAAAGCCATGAAATAGTGACATATTAATAAATCTTTAGCTATTGGAAACCGGAGAAAGGAAGAAGAAATGTTTGTTTGTTGGTTTTCAGGAGGGAGGGAAATGCCTGCTACTGAACTTTGGCCCCAACCTGAGAATACACATCTTAATTAGCAGGACCCCACGAGGGGGTGAAAGCTCCCAATAGCACCTGATCATAAACAAACCAGAATCCCAGGAGATGATAGCGTCTAAGATAAAGAGATTCACTAAGTGAAAAGGTTGGTACTGGGCATTCTCAGCTCTCCCCTGATTCCAGAGTGTACAGAATCAGCACCACAGACTCACAAGAAGCTTGCCCTGGTCCCAGCAGGGCATGCCCTTGCTCTGCTGAGAAAGTATATAAAATCCCTCGGACCATCGTGCACATAACAAATATATTTCTAAACATAAAGTTCTTTTTAAATGATTTTAAAATTCACAACTTTAAAGAAAGAAAGCAGCTCCCTAAGTGTTTTAAACAAAACCTGCATGGGCAAAACAGTCAAAGTGTGTCTGAGAAAAGACATTGTCTATTCATTCTTAATATTTCCCAAAATTTTCCAATAACCACGAATCCATTTTTATGCAGCCAAGTGACTGCATCAGAGTCAATCACTATACTGAAAACTGTGGTCAGAGAAGATCCCATATAGAACACAGAGGAAACTTCCTTCCTAGTCTGAGTTCTCTTCCACATGTCTTCTGGATAGTGCCCAGCAGGTATAGCATCTATGTAACCAGCTTTTAGTTTGTATCCGTGGTAGGTCTGTGTCTAATCCTGCGACCCTGACCTCTTCTCCCACATTCCAAATTCCTAAACACTCCTGGTCACATTAGTTTTGAGCTTGTACTTTTTAAAATCGAAGTTTTCCTTTGCTCGTTCTTCGTGATTTTTCCTTGTGGATGGCAGTAGTACCACCACCTTTACAAAGATGACCAGAGTTAGGAGTCAGAGACAACATGCACCTTGATTCCAATAGTTTATCCCCTAATACTTGGCCCCGGATGTTAATACATGACAGCCCAATGCTATGCCCACCTCTCACTTAAGATGAAAAGTTGTCTGCTCTCTAGGGCTTCTTGTCTCCGGGGATGATGTCCATCTTGAAGCAAGTAGACTTCACAGTCCACCTGCAATGCATCTGAGTCCTCATCTTTATTTCTCTATCCTCAGTCAAGATTTCCCACCAGTTAGGCTCACGGAGCACCAGCTTCTACATTTCTTAACATAGGCTCAGATATCAAATATGCACCCTGGTTCAGAGTTGAGTGGGTGGGTAAGATACCCACTGTTTCTGCATGGCATTAACGGGGAAGAAGAACTCTTGGAAGAGGGTATTCAGACAGATCTCCGAGCTGTTGACCAGTTTAGATATCACAGTGCACACTAAAGGGTTGTTTGTGGAACCCCTAGAACAGTGATGTGCAGATTTGTTATCATGCAGTGAAGCAGTATTTCAGGGGAGACTATTGGAGCCCTGTCTTTGGGACCCTGTGGTCTTGTTGCTGAGTAAAATAAACAGGAACCAAAGAATGGTAAAGAAAGTGGTGAGGTCACACAGCCCCAGTGCATCCACACCTGGAAAGTGGGACAGAGCTCATGGCCGAGGCTCTCAGTGTGTCCTGTAAGCCAGAATGATGATGAGATACCTGAACTTCAAATTTTACCATCTCTCTCCTGTCTTCAAATAAAGGGATGACATACAAAATATAATTTCTTCCCCTTTTGTAAAATGAAGCTCCCTAAATATTAAGTTCCCAAATCTTCCAAGCCTCTACTGTCTCCTCCTGGTGGGTTCAGAGGCAGGACAGAGGGTTATATATCCAAGGCAACATTTGCCTTCTTATGGGCTTCTCACCATAGCTAGAGGCTCCTATAGAGGCCTTTTTGTAAAGAGAAGGATGGATGGACTGTGGTCATTCTTGTTTTGATGTCCTCATAGTGAGGGTTCTCATGGGGTGATGCCCACACTTACTAGACTGAGAAGCAAGGAGATATTGGGACAGTGCAAATGCAGTGTGATATGGTCAACAACTACACTTCGGCGCTGGAGCAGCAGGAGGGTATGGAACTACAGAATGGGGTGTCTGTACCAGCTCAGGGGTACAAAGCCCGCTAAGAGACCCCCATGTAGCATGTTTGACACCCTGCCAACAGGCAGCTTTCCATGCTGCGGTTTCTGGATTCTTGGTACTCATGAATCTCCAGAAGGTGGAGAGAAGCACAGTTTAAGGACTTTAAAGTGCAACCTGTGTTCATCTGCACAGAGGCCAACAGTCAGCCCAATGGCACCCGCTTTTATGTCATCTAAACAGAAACACTTGCAGGGAAGATGCCAATATCCCTGGAAACAGAATCTATGATGCGTCTATGAATATAGCGATGTTATGCGAATGTCTGCAGATGTTTCCAGGACATATTTGTACAAAGATCAGGATGGAAGAGGACTTGGCAGCATTAGACGTCAGCCCATAGGTCCAGGCAAGGAACTTCCCCACCGTCCTGAAGCTCTTCACTCAAGTGCCAGCCCTTTGCCTGAGGGCCTCCATTTCAGCTGAGACGACTTAGTTTTCATCAATCATCTGTCTGAAACATAGATCAGGTGAAAGGAAAAAAGAGAAAATATCAGATTTGGCCCTCCTAATAGGCAGCTTGTCTTTCTAAGGAGCTCAGGGTTCCTTCTGCTCCAATTTAAGCACAGAAGTGAGATGTCGGCCCCAGTGCCAGGTTTCCAGTGACAATTAGGAAAGATGTACAGAATGAAGAGACTTTCTCAGTGTCAAAGTCAGAGGCATCAAATACGGTACCTTCCACAACTCTGCAAGCTGGCTTCGCTATAGAAGAGGGAACCAGTGTTCACTTCTCTTTGAACTCCCACCTTAGATCCACTCGGCTTGGAGGCAGCTCCTGTTTATCAGGTCTGGAAGCTGCCTATACTTCCTGCCAATAGGAGGAACCTGCTGTACATTTATTTATTTATTTTTAGCAAGAAACGCCCCAGGAACTCGTGTGCTGTGTAATTACATTCTCTTGCTAGCATCCCAAGAAGCTGCTTTAACCAGTGTGCACTCTGGTGTGGACTATAGCGCTCACTCAGTTTCTGGAGGCATTTGGGTTTTCCAAGCCTGGTGGAACTTGAACTACATCACAGGGTGAAAATATTCCTCCCAGGCTATCAGTTACAATAGCAACACTCGCCTCTCACAGGCAGCTTGCATTCAGAGTGTAGGACTGTCTGGTCCTTCCAGTGCTAGGGCTTCGTGTTATTGTCTCTGGTCATGCACTTCCATTTTCTTTCTTGTGATATTCCTGCCCAGCAATCTGTTTTCTAGTGGGTTCTAGGGATCTGCTTTCTAATGGATTCCAGAAACTTATTTGTTTCCTAATTGATTCTTGCGAATCTTCTCTAATACAGTTGAATTTGAACTTAAGAATATGTTAGGGTCACCCGAAATCTTTTTCTCAGGTCTGCTGTCTTGGCTACCATACTCTTGTTTGGGAGGTATGGAAGGTTCAGAATCAGTTGATCAGAGCAGTTGAATTCTACAACATCTGTTCTGTGTCCTCAAGAGTGAAAGGTTACCCTGGGCATCCTCCATGAGTTCCTGGGTAACCATTCACAGCTTAGTAGAGCTTCTCTTCGGTTTCTCCACATACCACTGCTGAACTTTAGCCCCAGATAGTTCTTACCTAGGAAGCCCCTTCCAGATCTTCACAATATATACTCTTAGAAAATCTGACTTTTAAGTAGTTTCGATGCTTCTGATTTTTGTTGGTCTACAAGTAAATCATTAATGAAATCAGCTGTTAACTTAGCCATAAATCTTTTATAGAGTGGCAGTCTATCTAGTTCAGGTAGACAGTACAAAATTAATCTCCACATTGAACAGAGCAGAAGCAGAATTCCTTAACCACATGTGTCAGAGACTCTCAGAGTCAGCGGTAAAGAAGTCACCTGTTTTCTGTGGTTCCTCCACATCCAGTCTCTCTTGTCTCCCTAGCGGGACCAGTTTCTATGAGGCTGGCCGGAGGACTGCTCTGGTTTCTGGCTCTTCTGGACTGGCCATCTTTAGAATGATACATCTATTTTTAGCCGACCTTCCGTTGTGATGTTGGCCGGTGCTGAGTGTCTTTAGCAAGGTCTTTGCCTGCTGTGCTACCGAACAGACCAGACCGAAGCCAGTGCAGAAAGGCAGACACAGTGTCTCCAGAGCAGTAGTGGGAAGATTTCACATCATTGATCATTCATGGTTCTATGTGAAGACCGAGGGATGAGACCAAGGGCCCTTGGCTATCTGAGTGTTGTGATGAACTCCACCAGAGACCAGGGCAGAGATGCTTCTGATCCCAAAGTTCATTAAGAGTTAACTCTGCTGTCTTGCTGTAAGACTCTAACACATTGTTATAGGCAGCTAACCCCAGAGCACACAATCATACCATATTTCCAGTGCCTTTTGGACCAAAGGCACAACCTGGTTACTTACCCTGAGGTTAGAAGGTAGTTTCTTCTCCCGGGCTGGCTATATGTTAGCCTGTATATTTGCATATTTTTACATGTGTACATGCAGGATGAATGTCCATATAAAACCTAAAGGGTCAGTGAACTCTGGGGACTTTGGAGAGATAGCTTAAGTAAGTGGACTAGAAGACAATATCAACATTCTCAATACAAACATATGCCGAGTAGATAACCCCATAAGTCAAAAAAAATGTGATTGAACTCCAGAATGATGAATAATTCTACTTATTGGTATTAGAGGCACTATAAACAATGCTTGGAAGATCAGGGATAAAGGGTAAATAGAATTGTGCTTTTTTCCTGTAGAAAGCAGGATTATTGTGCTTCTGAACTGGGAATTGGTAGTAGGAACAGAGAGGATTCTCAGACTGAAGCAGACATCAGCATGGTTTGGCAGCACCGAACTGGACTGATTACCTACACGCGTACCCACCCACCCCACTTACACCTTTCTGTGTCTCTCGGGTACCTCAATGGGGGTTCTCTTACATTCAACAGGGCTCCTACTCTGACCTGTTGAATATAAGTGCTCGCTGATGACGACTCACAATGTGCTAACGGCGCTTTCTGCTTGGTGTCTTTTGTGTACTAGATAAAGGTGTCACTGCGTTCTCAGTAAGACCTTTGCAAAAGCCAAAACTTTCTACGGAATCCCAGAAGGTACCTTACTTCAGTTACCCTTTTACGTACCTTGTCAAAACATATAATTTGATCAAATTGCTTCATCGTGATCTCAAACAGAAAAAGTCCAGGTTTCGGCAGTTGAACGAGACATTAAAAAATTAGCCCGTTCTTAGAGTTCTTCAACCTGTAAGACCTGGAGACAAGAACTCTGTAATAAATAAAACAGGAAGAGGACACAGCACATGTGACCTGACCATAGAGTGGCATGTGTCAGCATCTGACCCACGGTGTCCCATCCTAAACTGTCTCCAGCGACACTGCACCGCCTCCCAGAAAGGCAGTATTAAGGTCACTCGTGGTTCTGGAATATAAGAAAAGACTGGCTGCCAGCCAAGTGTGAGAGCTCGACTTCTAGCTGGGGAAATGTGTCTGAGGTGAGCCAAGACGATGCTACAGAGGATTGTTGAGACAATGATCCCTTCACATAGAGACAGAGTCTATTCACAGAATTCATGCCGTTTCACAAATGATGCTGAACCATGAGGGTCAGTATGCCTCTCTGCTCTGCAGAGCCTCCTGAGTATAGAAGGATGGACAAGTATCACAGTCTCGTATCTTACTCGGGGTGTCCCTGCTGTGGAGGCATGGCATGGTGGCAGCAGGGATGGCAGCTGAGGCTGCTTGATACTGCATATGACAGAGCTGTGGTACCTGGTTTCAGGATTTCATGTGGTGACCAAATAGCCCACATGAAGCAACTTTAGAAAGAAAGGGTTTATATTAGCTTACAGTTCAAGCAGATAACCCCACCCCACCCCCAGCATGTTGGGAAGGCTTGTGGGAGAAACTCCAAGGTCATGTTGTACTTGTAGTGAGGAATGACGGGGGGGGGGAAGGGGGGAGAAGAAATATTGATATTCAGTTCTTTCTCTCTCATTCAGTTTGATACCCCCAAACTATGGAATAGTGCCACCCACGTTGGGGGTGGATCTTCCCACTTCAATTAACCTACCCCAGGCCATCTTTCACAAACATGCCTAGAGGCTTGTTTCTAGATCCTGCCAAGCTGACATTATTAACCACCTCAGGATATGACATACAGAACACATCCAGAGTGAGGCGAGGGAAAGAAAATCAGTAAAATACAAAGAAGACCATGAAGATGCAGCCAGACTTCTGACCCAGGTGTGCAGCTGGGGTGAGTGTGGACAGCATGGGGAACTTAGAACAGCAATGGCAATAGAAGGAGACCACTTCCAAGTTCCCAGGACAGAGTCTCTCCTATAACAGAGCCCAAAGTAGAAAACCTCAGCTTCCTTCCTTTGACAGCTGAGAGGCATCATAATGCCCAAAACCTTGGCAATAAGCCCACATCAAGGACACTTAGCTTTGACTATGATACAACCTTGAAGATTTTAAAGACTAGTAGATACTCTGTGCTCTAACCTACATTATTTTCAACTTTTGAAAGTAAATGATAACATCTGTCATCTGTGCTGTCCTCTGTTGAAGGTCGCTAAGGCTCTTCTGTTTAAAGAACAAATATATTAATTTTCTAGATTGCCTGGGATGATGATCTTAGCTTTCAGCTTAGAGATTCCCTGGAATGTGTGTGCATGGGAAGCTGTATCTTAAAAAACAATCCAACAATAACCAAAAGTGCTGTCCAGGGCTCCCAACACAGTCTAAAGGTGGGCAGTGGGCTTTAAAAGACTGGGGTGACTCACAGCAGGCAAAATGTCATGTAGCAAATAGTTGGTGTCTTTTTCTGTAGATTTAGGGTATCATGTCTGTAACAGTGGGTCTTCATTCCCTTTCGGTCCTTTTGACACCTCCAGAATCCAGCTAGGGTCCAGGCAGCTTCATGATTCCACATGCCACATTTTCCATGCAGATTCTGGGCCATTTAACATGGCTAATTCCTATATTCCTTATTCCAAACTGCTCTGAGAGTTTTCTCTCAGCTCACGGCCATTATGAGCCAAACTGCCCCCTGGTAATTTATGCTGGTATCTTTGATATAGTACCTCTGAATGTAAATAGACTGTAAACAGGATCTTCACAGAATTCCAACGTCAATTAGAGGAAGGTTAGCTTGGTCTTTATTCCAAGGCAACTTTTGTCTTTATCCAAAGGGATGGGGCATGTTGACAAGCTGACAGCAGAGGCACAGGACGGTGGATCCACAAAACTGGCCTGAAGCAAATACTTTCCTTTTGAACTCAAAGGAACCCAGCTCTGCTGACCCCTTAACTTCAAACTTAAACATTCCATTGTTTGAAAGTCCTTAACTGCTGCACTTTATGGTGTGGGTCAGCACACTAAATTGCCCTCTTATGCAAGCTATCTCTTCTCAAATCTTAGCATTTGATCTGTTCTGATTATTTGATCCCTGGAAGTTGACCTCAGAATAAAAGCCTTTATTAAAACTTTGGTGCAGAGATGAGTCTTACAAAGCCAACTTAGAGCCAACCCAGGAAAGACCAGTAAGTATCTGTCTATCTGTCTGTCTGTCTGTCTGCTTATCTGCTTATCTATCATCTGTCTATCTGTCCATCCACCTGCCTATCTATCTATCTATCTATCTATCTATCTATCTATCTATCATCAATCTATCTGATTTATCATTTATCTATCTAATCTATCATCACCTATCATCCATCTAATCTTCTATCTATCTATCTATCTATCTATCTATCTATCTATCTATCTATCTATCTAATCTATCTGTCTATCTATCTATCATCAATCTATCTAATCTATCATCTACCTTTCTATCTAATCTATCATCACCTATCTATTATCTATTTGTCTATCTGTCTGTCCTATCTATCTATCTATCTATCTATCTATCTATCTATCTATCTATCTATCTATCTATCTAATCTATAATCTATCCATCCATCCATCCATCCATCCATCCATCCATCTATCTATCTATCTATCTATCTATCTATCTATCTATCTATCTATCTAATCTATCATCTGTCATCCATCTGTCTATTATCTGTCTATCATCTATCTTTCATCTTCCTACCTATCATTTATCTGAAAGTGCTTAACATTGGGCAAAGTGACCTATGTTCTGATCACAGACTTTAAGGGATGTGAGGTCTGATTTGAAAGCTCTTCTTGTTTGGCAATATAGCTGATCAACTTGGACACTTTGGATTGTGTCTCTAAAGTGCCTCCATGCCTCCGTTGTCAGTGTAAACACCATGCAGGACACAGATGATTCTAAGATATAGAGGTGAACAGGAATATCTTCCAAAACTCTATGGCACCCTGAAGTAATTATATACTGTTTATTCTTCTGGAAGGACTATAGGTTTTCAGAGACTGGGTGAGCATTGATCTTGATCTTATTGGATCTGCTACACTTGCCCTCGTAACAGATTTTATATTTAGAGTTGTTTAAAACATACCAAAACATCCATTTACAGGAAAAGTAATCCATGTAATCACAAAGTTCCCTGTAAGCCTTGCATCCCTACAAATACTATTATTAGAAAAACAAACTTTGATATAAAAAGTAGAAAATGAAAAGAAAATCACATACCAAAGTTAACCAGACCCACAGACTATATAGCTCAATGAATTTCTTTTTTTAGTTGATTTTTATTGAGCTCTACAATTTTCTCTGCTCCCCTCCTTGTCTCTCCTCTCCCCTTTAAGCCCCCCCCCCAGGTTCCCATGCTCCCAATTTACTCAGGAGATCTTGTATTTTTCTACTTCCCATGTTGATAAGATCCATGTATGTCTCTCTTAGGGTCCTCATTGTTATCTAGGTTCTCTGGGATTGTGGTTTGTAGGCTGGTTTTCTTTGCTTTATGTTTAAAAACCACTTATGAGTGAGTACATATGAAAATTGTCTTTCTGTGTCTGAGTTACCTCACTCAAAATGATGTTTTCTAACTCCATCCATTTGCCTGCAAATTTCAGGATGTCATTATTCTTTGCTGCTGTGTAATACTCCATTGTGTAAATGTGTACCACATTTTCCTTATCCATTCTTCGGTCGAGGGGGCATTTAGGTTGTTTCCAGGTTCTGGATATGACAAACAAAGCTGCTATGAACATAGTTGAGCACATGTCCTTGTGGCACTGTTGAACATTCTTTGGATATATACCTAAAAGTGGTATTACTGGGTCTAGCTCAATAAATTTCTGCACAACTGGAGTAGCCCTGCAGAAAAGAAGCTGTGGAACTTCACATTGGATTTTATATTTCCATCATTGAATATATTTTATTCACCTACTCATCACAAAAACGGTAGAGTTACAAGTAGAAAAATAATTTCTTTATGCCCTCTTTTGTTACTCATATTCATTGCCACATCTGGTCCTTCTGGTTGGGGAGGTCCCTCTGTATATGTGTTGCTTTTATTGGTTAATAAATAAGAAGCTGCTTTGCCCTGTGATAGGGCAGAATAGAGCTGGGCAGGAAAGCTAAACGGAATGCTAGGAGGAAGTAGGCAGAGTCAGTAAGAGCCATGTAGCTGTCAGAGTGAAAAGATGCTAGCACTTAATTTAAAATAAGAGCTAGCTAGAAAAATGCCTAAGCTATTGGCCAACCAGTGATTTAATTAATACAGTTTCTGTGTGGTTCTTTCAAGCCAGGAATGAACAAGCAGCCTTCTGCCAACAGTCCTTCCTCCAATACTCAGTATTTCTTATTCTTTTTGTATATATTATGCTGTAAAACATGCACATTTACTAAATATAACCATATATAACTGACTAGACTGAATGTATAAGAGAGAAAATGTGGTTTTTCTTTCTGAGACTCTGTGATTTTGATTAATATTTTTGATTGGCAGTTTTATTTTTTGACAATTCTGGATATCAGCCTATTGTCTGAAGAATACCTGATAGAAATGTATCTCATTTTGGGAGGTGTCCATTTGCTGGTGGTTGTTTCCTTTCATGTCACCCCCACGCGTTTAGACTCAGGGTTAAGTTCTCTGCTACTGTCATTCTCCCCAGACAAGACTTTCCTTCCCCCAATATCTAGAAGGGTATCTCCTATGTCTTTCTAGAAATTACAGTGTTTCCATTTTCAAATGAAGGTCTCTGATCCAATTTTAATAGACTTAAGGTGAAAGATAGGAATCTAATTTCATTCTTCTGCAGGAAGAAATAAAGTTTCATCGGGATCATTGTTAAATAGGCCCTCCCCCCATATGTTTTTGTCTCTTTTGTCATTCAGTGGGCATAGGTCTGTCATTTTATTTCAGGGTCCTCTACTCTATTCCGTTGATCTTATCTATTTTTATACCACAATGAGGCTGTCTTTACAGCTGCAGTCCTACAGTATTATTTGACTGTGTATTGTAACATCTTTAGCTGTTTCCTTACTTCCTCAGATAGCATTGGCTATTTGTGTTTTTGTGGTTTCATATTAATTCATATACTTTTTTTTCTAAACCTGTAAAATATGGTGTCAGAATTTTGATCGTAAGGTCATTTTCACATGATTAGCTTTTGCCAGTTCAGAAGAAGAAAATGTCTTCCTATTTTCTAGTATTTTCTGTGATTTCATTTTTCAGCTTTGAAGCTTTCAATGTAGAGGCCTTTTACTTCTTTATTTAGATATATAACCCTGAGGTATTTGACTGGAATATTTTTTTCCTAATTTCTCTCTCTGAGAGTACATTGCTGGGATAAATTAAGGTTGCTCCTTTTTTTTGTTGTTCTCTTCCACCTTTATTGTGTTTGTTGGGTACAAGAGTTTTCCGATAGTGTCAATAGAGTCTTTTAAGTAACGAATCATGTGATCTGCAAATAGGGATAGTTTGATGTCTTCCTTTCCTATTTTTCTCCTTTTTATGTCTTTGTTTTATCTAATTATTATAGCCAAGACTTCAAGTATTATATCAAATAAGATAGCAGGGAATGGACATCCCTGGCCCATTCCTGATGTTAGATAAAATGCTCTTAGTTTTTCTCCATTTAATATGATGCTGGCTATAAGTTTGTCATATATAGTCTTTATTTTTTTGAGACACATCCCATCTATTACTAAAGCCTCCAGAACATTCATCATGAAGGCAGGTTGGATGTTTTCAAATGTCTTTTCAGCAGCTATTAAAATGAAGATATGGTTTCTGCCCTTAAGTTTATTTATGTGGTCATGATGTATGATTGTAACTTATTCTTGAATTCAGTTTGAATGCATTTTGTGGAGGTGTTTTGTATCCATGTTCACCAAAGAAATTCATCTGTGGCATTCTTTTCTTTTAATGTTTTAGTAGTACCTTTACCTACTTTTGGTATTAGGATAATGCTAGATTCATAAAATGAATTTCTTAGTATTCCATAACCTTCTGTTTTGTGAAACAAATTAAGAAGAACTCACATGAATGAGATATTGCTTGAAAGTTTGATAAAATTCAGATGTGACTCTATTTGGTCCTAGACTTTTCTTTGTGGGGAGGCAGTTCTTAACAATTTCACTATCATTGATTGTAATAGGTCTGTTTAATACATACAAACACATATAGTTATCATTATTACATATATGTATGTATAGATGCATATATTTCTAAACATAACCTGTTCAGTCTGTATAATGTTACTTTTATGTATGTTTTTGGGGCTGACCAATTGGTATTGAACAACCAATTAGTGTGTTCTTCCTTAGGGAAGACAATGTCTCCTGCTCTCAGCATTCCTTAGTTGCCTATAGTTCTTCCTAGTGCTTTGCCCTGGGAAAAGAATGAAGTTCAGTCTCCTCTTATTGACTGTGCTGATTCAGTTACTATTGCTGAAGTCCTGGCTAATGATATTTTCCCAGGATGTAGCTGCAATTCTTCCTGGGGGATATGTTGCCAGCTGATTCACTTTCTTAATATATAAAGATAAATGTCATGCCTCGCTAATGGAGGAGATCATTCATATTTATGAATTTCTTTCCAGAGAGGAAGAACCTTTAAAAATCTTTCAAGAACTACACTGAACTCACAATATTTTACTGAGGGCATATTCATGATCAAAAATTGACAATTGAATAGATGGCCTTGGATATTTTTCACAAACCACTGGGGGCTTTGTATTACAGAAAACCAAGAACCTATTTACAAACATGCATCTTCCATGGTCAGATTATACCAAGTTAATCATATTTTTAATGAATAATTGATAAAATAAAGTAACCTTTTGGAAAATTGCAGGAGAAATTAATTCCACAGTTGTTGAAATCTGGATTTCAGCACTGCATGAGTATTGTTCAAAATAATATAACCCAAACTTTAAGCCTGAGCAGCATGAGGCTCAGAAATTCAGCCCTACACTCCAAGAATCCTGCTCACATTTTACGATAAGATATAATTCAAAATTATATAACCTTTTGTGAAGACACTAGTAGAAAAGGCCTTAAAGATAGTCACTTACAATTCCATTATCAAATGGCAAAAGAGATTTGTACTAAGTCATATTTCTTCCAGCATTAATCTCATTTCAAGTTAGGATTGGAGATAAAGTCACTTAGCGGTGCCCCCAAATGAGCTGGGACCCTTGATCATTTTTCCTTGTGTGAATCTACTGTAGACTGTTCTGGGCTATCATGACTGATGTCTTAAGATGAGAGCGTATTTAGTAATTTTTTTTTTTGAGAGCAGAGCAATGTTAAATTAAATAACGCCTTAGGAATGCATACAATCCCATTAGGATTTCCAGGCATGTAGAATATAGCATAGAGAAAGTGTGGAAGGATTCATTGGAAAAGCCTAAAAATACCATGACAGTTATGTGAGGTGAGTTTGCTCTACGCCAGACAGTATCATTCAATGTCTGTCACCTTATTAACAGTCCTTCATGTCGTTGTTAGCTTGTAAGAGAAAAGGAAATGAAAATGAATGGCTCAAAATCTTAAAAGCAAACTGTGAAGTTACTGCAAATAAATGAGTAGCGGGGTGATCAGCTATGTGATGACCAGTCCATGAATTCTGGGAAAAGGGCAGGATTACAGAGGTCCTTTCCTCTTTGTGGATGTATGCATCTGCTCAGGGGTGGCTGGTATCTCAGAAAACAGACCAAGAAGACGTGAATTCCGCTGCTCATCAAGTAGAGGGAGCCTAAAGCCTAACCTACATTCTTACAATCCTTCCTGAATTAGCACACAAGGCTTGTGAGAATTCCTGGAAAGGAGCTGTGTCTGCAAAGACTGCTTGATTAGATCTGCAGTGATGTGGAGAGTTGGAATGTTACAGATCCAGAGCCAGCTTTGGCCTCTTGGATATCCATGTCTTGTCTGCCTCTGTGTTGGAACTGCTGTCCTGTGACTGACAGATAAAGCCTTTTGGAATCTGTTAATCTAGCAGACTGCTAGTTTCCACCAACCCCAGAGCTAAGAATGCAATCAAATGGTAACTGAGCCCAGAGAAAAGCTTTCTCCATCTCACTGTGCCTTCCACTGTGATGCACCCAACAATGGATTTTAAGCTTGCCTTGATTAGAGGCTTTTTCATTCCATAAAACTATAAACTTCATGAAACTGCTTCCGTAGTAGAACATAGTACCTGTGTAACCTAAAGCTGTGTCCCTAGGCCATGGTCCCTTGAATACTTCAAGAGTAAACGATCTCTTTTCTCCCTTTTGAAATGAAAGCTCCATCTTTTGTTGTTTTGTGATGACAGGCTGCACTCCGAGGCTCCTTGGGTTTTTCCAAATCCACAAGATGTTCACAGATTGGTACACATTCTTGGGTGTTGGAAAGCTTGAACAAAATCCCAAGTGGGTATGGGTCAGTGAGTTCCCACCAGTGACAAACGAGGACACAGCTCAAGGAGTTACCCTTTCTCCACTCTCAGGTCGACTGCATGTTGATAAGGACTCTGGACCACTGCCAACCTGATTTAAAAATCCGGTGAATGACTGCCAGAGAAGAATCACATAATTCTGACCCTGAAGGGAAGAAATGTTTGTTCACAGCCCCATTTATTTATTAGCCACTAAATCTATTATGCAAATGAAATTGTAGGGGGGAAAAACCCACTGTGTTTATCCTTGTGGGTGAAACGCTTATGGAAGAAAAGCCATTGAATATTAAAATACTTGCCACTTTGTAAACATATGCTATACAGACTTAAAAAGTCGGTAAATCTATTTGTTTAAAGTGTGCTAATGGACGGATAACCAGTTAAAATAGGACTAATGTCTACTTTGCACTAACTGCAAGCAGTTCTTCTGTCTAAGGTCCCGGAGTACGTGTGGCACTGGCACGAGACCCAGGAATTGTTCTGAGGACAGAGGTCTTAAAAATAGTGGGGGAAACCCTGTAGAAGCTTATGGGAATGTGAGCAAAATTATCACAGGGTTTTTGTGCAGTAGAAAAAAGGGCTTTACAGAAAAAACTGGATGGGATCCAGGTAAAATCACAGAGTCTGTCACTTCTCCTGCAAGGTAGAAACAGGATAAGCTTCTGCAGGTGGGACTACCTGGCGGGTCTTTGTGTGAGGAGACTGCAGGGGACAGGTCAAGGGCAAAATGGGCTGGGCAAGACAAGATGTCGGTAGTCTGTTCTGGGTGATGAAGGGCTTAGCAACTGTGATCCTTTGCCTTTCTCCTGTTTTCCTTCCGCTCTTTTCACACATCAATTGCTCTTACGTATTGGCTCTCTACAGACATGACCCTGTACTGGAAGGCAGTCAGAGGAGAATGTGTATGAGAAGATGATACCAGCTTCAGGAGTCAGGAAGTAGGGTTCTCAACATTCTCATCACACAGGTAAATGACGAGGATAGAATCTACTAGCCAAATATTTGAGAAAAAAAAAGAACAACATAAGAAATGACATTTAAAAGACATTCAAGGTATATTGGGTAGCAACTGGTGAGCTGTGATCACACTTTCATCTCACACTTAGGAGGCCTAGGCTTCCTTGCCTGGATCTGTGCTGGTGGTGGGCTTACAAGAACCTCTGGTGCAGAAATCAATCATGGACTTACAGTGGTCAGTAGGAGTCTCCTGCCTAGAAGAAAACGAGCCCCTGTGACTGACTAAAGAGTTTGTTCTACCCCGGTAGCTGTGTTTCTCAGCTATTCCTGTGACTCACAGGTGACCAGGTCATGGACATAGGGATGCATCTTCAAAGACCATTCCTGGGACTCCTCAGCTGACACTGGTAAGAGCCAGCTCTGCTTCTCTGTCCAGAAGTGGAGAACTGTATGTGGCCCAGCACTACAGGTCCCAGCCTGTAAGTCTCTGGTGTTCTTCCTCTTCATAGGATGTCCCACATATCATATGCCACAATCTCCATATACTGGGTTCCTAGGGGAGAAGGTGTGGACCAGAAGGTGAGAATGCCCTTTGTCAGTGGATAAAATAATGACAATACATTTCCTGCCTTCAGTTTTTCATTGGTAAAGTATGAGACAATGCTCCAAAATTAAAGTTAATTACAGTTTAGTAAGGGGTCTCCTGAGCTACGGATATTATCTTAGCTCTTGGAAAGTCCCAGGCCTGTGGGTAACTAAGAGGGGAGCAAGAAAAACAACACCCAGTTGACGCTGAAGGTCCCAAAGTTTCCCATGCACCTTTGAATCCTTTCCTCATAGGCCAGTCTCTGTTCCATCCAGGCTTTCAGCTGAGAGTAACCCACTTAACCCTAAACTTAACAATACACATGTCAATAAATAAAACATCTGAACAAAAATCCAGGTACTTTGTAGCTAAGCCAAGCTGTTAAGTGAAATTAGCCATCAAATGAATAAAAGAAAAATAAAAATCAGTGAAATTGTGGAATGCTGCTATATACATCACTAGAACTTAAAAAAAAAAAACCACCCAGAGGCAAGGTCTAATGAAACTATAATTACATCTTTTTCATGAGCAAAGATGAATTGGAGCTATATATTACAAGGACCTACTTACACCTGTGGGAATGACCTGGAATATTTAACACTAAAACAACACAGCCCAAAACAAATAAAAGAATTTGGAGAAAAGAAGATGCATCCTAATGACCGCGAGTGAAATATCACACACCCCACATGATCAGAGAAGAAAGATAACCCCATTATTTCATGAGCATCCCCGAAGCCTGAACACATTGGAGCAGCTGTGCAAAAGCCACAGGGTACCTGGTCACCAGGGACTCTATAGCAAGAGTCACTATTCTTTGGGCATCAAGGTCATGGACAAAGTCATAGGCATGTAGGCAACCACTGGATGTGTCCGTGAGCTCCCCTGGGAAACTGGTTATTGCAGAAGCATTCTGGAGCCACTGCAGTCATTGCTAAGCTTCTCCTCTCTCCAGCTGGGTCCTGGTCCTCGGAAAGAGGCATTTCCAGTGCCTGAAGACAGGGCTTATGTTTCACCTGGCATTTCAGCTATTGACTTCAGAAGGTTAAGATTGTCAGGTTACCTTACAGCTGGTGAAGTAAGTCAACAGTCATTACTTTGCTAAACTAGAAAAAAAAATTCTAATTTCTTCTTGTAGATTTTAAAACTGATTTTTCATTATCTCTCTACACATCTGAACACTAACAGATGAAGTTTCACACAAAGCCCAGAGTTGACGCTGCACATTCTTTGGAAATTTAAGGTAATAGATTTTACTTCTTTGATATTGAGAGGGATGATACAGGTAATTCTTTACTAAATTTCAAGCAAACTAACAATACAGCCTCTCTCCATTTACATGCAGCTCTAAAGATTTTCTACATTCTATTTTGCCTCTTCCTCACTGCATTGTTAATGAATATCATTGAAAGATGTTATATAATTCAAGTTTTACCTTTTTATCTAGGTGTCTTGGTAGAAATGATACTTCTTAAAAGGGCTCATGTCATAAGTATTCTTGGCGGTCATTTTGACATGCTTGGGAAGAGGGAACCTTAAATGGGGAATTGCTTCCATTCAGATTGGCTTATAGGAATGCCTGCCAATCATTTATCATTTTCTTGATTACTAATTGATGGAAGAGGACCCAGCCTACAGGCGACAATCCCAGACGGGCCGTGCTTGGTTGTATATGGCAGGAAACTGAGCAAAAGTGAGGAGAAAGCAGGAAGTGGGATTTCTCCAGTGCTTCTCTTCTTTTTTCACCAGCAGGCTTCTGCCTTGGTTTTCCTTTGTGATGAACTGAAATGTGTAAGCCAACTAAACGCTTTCCTCCTCAATTTAGTTTTGGTCTTGGTTTTTTGATCTAAATGACAAGCAGAGCAGGAGAGCTGTGGTGATTTGAATAGGTATGGGTATAGACCAAAGTTTCTGTTCCACCAAGTACTACAGCCATTCAATCCCAAATAAACACACAGAGGTTTATATTAATTATAAAGTGTTTGGTCTATTACTTATGCTTATTACTAACTAGCTCTTACAACTTAAATTAAGCTATAATTATTATCTAGTTTAGTCACATTGCTTGGCACCTTTTCTCATTAAGGCATTCTCATCTTGCCTCTTCTGCATCTCGTGAGCAACTGTATCTCTGCCTTTCCTCTCCCAAGAATTCTCCTAGTCTGGTCACCCCACCTATACTTCGTGCCTGGCTACTTGTCAGTCAGCTTTTTATTAAACCAATACAAGTGACAAGTCTTTACAGTGTACAAGAGCATTATCCCATGGCATTTCTCCCCCTTTTTTCTTTTCCAAACAAGAACCCCAAATCTAATATCATTTGTTTAACTTTTTTCCTGACAATTATCCATAACAACTTGTAACCAACACTCTAAACAAAGACAAACATACATATCCATTTTTGGGGAATGTGGGCATAATTTTCGAGGTTACTTCCTGCTGATTGAGGGGCACTAGTAGTCCTTGGGGGACCCTGAGAAAGTTTAGGATTATGGTCAAATCCTGACTGGAGTATTCTGTGAGGCTGGATCATGTGTCCAGTCACCTTGAAGATATTCTGGATGTAGAATTCAAAGGGAGCTGCAACAATGACACTCTGAGATGTTGGATCATCTGGGCCATCTGCTCCTATTAGAGATTTTTCAGGGGGTCTTCCTCGATCAAACCTGATTTTTCTTAATCCATAATGAATCCACAGCTTCTCATTTTCTATGGAAACAAAAGCAAAATCTCTACTCCAAAGCAACATTTTTTGACTTAAATTTTGAAGTCAAGCCATTTTCAAAATATATAGGTTGTATTAGTCTATCAGCATTTATAATCAAATGTCTTTTAGCAGCTGTTGTTACTCCTTCCTCAGCAGTCAAACAACCCAAAGACAACACAAAAGCATACAGTATCCAGACTCTCTATACTCTCCATGTATTTTCCACCTTTACATGGCTTTTTTTATTACTCTATTTCTTTTTTAGATCTTTCTCTATTCTTTTCTTTCATAAGCTTACATATATTTTTAAACAAACTTTAAGCCATTTAGAGTTTTTTTTTTTTTATCTGAATCTGTCTTTACTGTTTTTTTTGGGAGAGGCTGTTTGTTTGTTTCCAGGCTGCTCAGACCCCAAATAACCACTTAGAAACTTTATTATTTAAATAACTGCTTGGCCAATCACTTAAGTGTTGTTGCTAGCTAGCTTTTTGGTTAAACCACTTTCTATTAATCTGTGTATCACCACATGACTGTGCCTTACTGGGTAAAATTCTATCCAGCATCCGGCATCTGTTTCTGATGGGGCTACATGGCTTCTCCTGACTCTGCCTTTTTTTCTCCCAGCATTCAGTTTAATTTTCCCTGCCTAGCTCTGTTCTGTCCTATCACAGGCCAAAGTGATTTCTTTATTCATTAACCAATAAAAGCAACACATAGAAAGAATAACTTCCTACATCAGTTGTATATCTCTATCTTTTTCTGACCACATGAGTCTTTAATCTGCTAAGTGAAATGACTAGGGTTAAAGCACTGGCTTTAGTGGCTGGTTCCCCCTCATTCATTGGCTTCATGAGAGTCTAGCTTTATGGAGGAGGTACTGGCAGGAGCCACATTTATTGCCACAAACTCTAAAGTTTCTAGGTGCATGCCACTGGCTGTTCATAAACATCATTTAAATGTTTGGTAGCAGAGCCTCTTAAAACAGCTATGTAGTTTTTGCTGCTAACACTAAGTAAGGAAATCTCTCTCAAAGGAGTCATGCCTATGCTTGCTTCTAGCAAACAAGGGCCACCTGAAAAAATGCTGCTACTAAGAAGATGTGCTTGACTCTGTTATTTTATGTCTATAATCCCTTCCCAAGCTCTCTCAGATTTCATATGGATGTAGTTGCTCCATGTTGGGTGCCATTTGTAGATGGAAGTTTTGGTCCCTCTGGTCCCACAGCCATTCAGTCCCAAATAAACACATAAAAGTTTATAATAATTATAAACTGTTTGTCCTATTACTCCCTAGCTCATTATTACTAACTAGCTCATACAACTTTAAAAGACCCATAATTCTTATCTATATTTAGCCACATGGCTTTGTACCTTTTCTCAGTAAGATATTCTCATCTTGCTTCCTCTGCATCTGGCTGGCAACTGTGTCTCTGCCTTTCCACTTCCCAGAATTCTTCTAGTCTGTTCACCTTCCTATACTTCCTACCTGACTACGGGCCAGTGTTTTATTAAATCAATATGAGCAACAAATCTTTATAAAGAACAAGAGCATTATCCCACAGCATACGGGACCCCATAGATTCATGGTTGGCCCATAAAGAGTGGCACTATTAGGAGGTGTGGCCTTGTTGGAGGAAGTGTGCCACTGTGGGGGCAGTTTTCAAGGTTTCATATGCTCAAGCTGTGCTTAGTGTGGGACAGTTGCTCCTGCTGCCTGCAGATCAAAATGTAGAATTCTTAGCTCCTTCTCCAGCACCATTTCTGCCTACCTGCTACCATGCTTCTTGCCTTGATGATAATGAACTAAACCTCTGAAACTATAAGCCAGTCCTAGTTAAATATTTTTCTTTTTAAGAGTTGCATTGGTTCTGGTGACTCTTCACAGCATAAAAACTCTAACTAAGACAACAGTGTAGCCTGATTAATAAAAACCCAGAGACAGAAATTGGGGTTCAGCCTGAAGATTAGAAAAGCAAAACAGCCAACCATTGGCTCTTACCTCTGCCTCAGTTCAAAATGGTGATCCTGCCTTCAGGAATCTCAGAGTAAGATGGTGAGTAAGAGCTGTCTCCTCCCATCTTATATTTCTCTCTAGTACTGGGATTAAAGGCATACACCACTACCACCCAGTTTCATTGACAAACTAGTGTGTCTACTGGGATTAAAGGTATGTGTCACCACTGCCTGGTCTGTAAGGCTGATCAGTGTGACTGTTTTACTCTCTGAACTTCAAGAAAGCTTTATTTATTAAAATACAAATAAAATATCATTACACATCAGTTTAGAATTTGTCACAGGGTAGAGACACCAAAATTGGTAGACTACAATTTTCTTTATCCTTCTCAAATATTAGGCCCATGATGCCTATAAAATTTCCTGCAATCAGAGTTAAATAGAGGTATTGAAAGACAGAGCAATAAGGACATGGGAGCTGCCACATGGTGTCAGAGTCACAGAGGGGTTACTGAGATGTGAGAATCCTCTTTAGGAGATCAGACTAGCTGAAATACACAGGTATCAGAGTGACAGGGAATATGTGAGTCTTCTAAGTTCATCAAGTCTCCATGTAACATCAAAAGGCAAACAGGGTTTTGTACCCCTCATTGTGTATCTCATGGCATTTCCAAGGACTTCATATACTGTATTATTAATATGTGTACTGAAATATCAAGAAGCAATGTCATCATGACTATTAGCCATCATAAACTAATATTTTAGATTCTAAATGAAGCATCTTCATTATGTATAAGAATACTTTCAAAAGATACATAGTCTTCCATTCAGATGTCTATATTTCTCAAATACTAAAACTATAAAAGATTTTTTTTACTTTGAATCAGGTAAACAATTATTGCATTATAAATTATAGACATCTGTCTAAATATAGGTTCTTTGGGAAAGCAATATAACAATATTCCAGGCATAAATTTTCATTTATATTTGAGTAAGAAGCATTCATCATGATTCTTTTAAACTCTTATCTGAAGATGCTAATGGTGACAGCTTTCACAAAAAGGTATTTGTAGACAAATGTACACAGTACAAATTAAAAATTAATATAAAAACAATTATAGTTTTTATGTTAATTTAAATGCCTTTCAAAAATGTTTTATTGTGTCAAAGAATTTAAAGTGCACTTTTAGAATTCACTAGAAATTTAATTTTAAATCCTCAGAATCTCTTGAATGATCCCTTATTAGCACTGAAATTATTTCCACTGCTCTTTTGTAATGGTTCACTACCAGGTCATCTGTATTGAGAAATAGACCTTGGTTCTCATGGTGCCTCACTGAAACCCCTGGGTTACCACAGTTGGTAGCTCTGGTGCTGACGATGAACATTTCCTTTCTCCCTCTACTCTCCTCAGTACATAGAACACCAGGAGCAGCTGCCAGGGCTCCAGTCCTCCTAACCTTCTCTTGGCTAACTATGGACTAGATTAAAACACTGGTCTGTGTCAAAGAACTCAACTCAGTGCAGAGTAGAGCATGAGAAATGTGTGATCATTGGGTGTGGCGTCTGACCTCTACTCTGGAGAGTGTGACAACACTACCAGGAGCAGTGCACTTAATTTCTGAATTATTATCTCTCCTAGAGGGTGAGGGCATTGGTTCTCATTGGCTGCTGTACCCAGGTAGAACATCAGAGGGTAGCTGTGCACAAGCTTGGCAAATGGCTCTGTAAGATTTGTTGATCTGCTTTTTTCTGTTGGTGATAGAATCTACTATTTATCTGTTACAAACAGCAATGCAATGAACACTTGCATTTATACCTCACAGAGCATGCGCACACTCAGTTGTCTCTGGAGCTCACAGGCTCAGGGTTTGTTTATTCCCTTTTCCCACATGGATTCTAGGTGCACTGCTGTCCATTAGCCTGTTTTGCACAGAACTGCTACTGTTGACTTTGACCATGGCATGGGCCATGATGTACACTGTACTGCTTGACCGGTCTCTGAGTACAAGTAGCACTGTATCTTAGCTTTCCTTTCCCAGGTTTTAAACTAACCTGTTCCCGTGAACTGCCCATGTTCGGTTGACTTTACCTTGCTCCTCTCAGTTCTGGCAATACTCTCTGTCTTATTACTGGATTCTTCCATGATGATGTGACCCCAATTCAGGGAAAGCGATCCCCCTGGCTGAGGGACATGACTCTACGATACAAGAAAGATGACCTCTTCTGGTGTTCAGTTAATATTTCCACAACTATATCTACAGCTGACAAAGGGTTGTGCCTTTTTTTGTACAACATACATATTTAAATATAAATATATGCTTTTTTAATTACAAGAATTAGAGGGGTTTCTTTCATCTGACTTTAAATAATATCTCTAATATTAGGAACATTAGGAATCCTTCTATGAATTCTCCTGAGAAATTATATTTTTGGTGAATTCCTCATTTATCTCTTTTCTGGCCAGTTTACATTTTCTGCTAAATTGGGAGCTTAGTTTGCATAAGCTGTGTTTTCTCCATTTCATCCAGAGCTCAAATATATTTGCATTGAGGTTGATGAAGTATTGCATCATCTGGCTTTAAATCATCATTAATATAACCTCTTCTAATTTCTATACATGTTTAACATGCACAACATATCTTAACACGTGTGTGTGTGTGTGTGTGTGTGTGTGTGTGTTACCTTTGGGCCAGGAGTGTTTGGGCCAGGAGTGTCCTCTAGGGACTCTGTGTTTAGAAACTTGGTCCCTAGATGGTGGCTCTCTTTGGGGTTGTGTTACGTTTAGGACTGCAGGCATGGCTAACAAAAGAAGATCCCTCGAGGCTGGACCTCCAAGGTTGTGCCAGCCTCTGCTTACTCTCTCTCTATGTCTTGATCAGCTACAATGTAAACAGCTACAAAAAGCTCCTGTCACCAGAGACCAAGACACTCCATTTGCCTTCTTCTCCGTGAAACACTGTAAACCTTGAGTTACAATAACCTCCTCCTCTGTACTAGGTCTGCACCAGGCATTTTGTCATCATATAAAGTTTAGACACAGTGTATTGCTTACTCAAGTCACACCTCCTCCTACCTCATTAAGGTTCCTTTTCTCTGAGGTAAGAGAAAGAGCTGGACTCCTCTCTTGGCAACATCCTGTCCTCAGGCCAGGATGCTGACATAAGTGCTTGCTGTGTAGCTCATCACCAGCCTCATTCTGCCTCCAGATCCCAGCTTCAGACTTGCGAGCCACACCTCCATTTCCTCTGCCCTTTCTCACAGAAACATTTATATCTTCCCCATTTAAAAGAGCCATCACCTGTAAGAAAGGATTGATTTTGCATCTTGCCACAGTCCCTGTTTTGCTTGGCTAGTTTCCCTTCTCCTTTGTCTGTTTTGCTATTGCAAAGACCAAAATTTAGCTGTTTGATGACGTCTACTGTTTTTATCAGTTAATCACTAAAACACATTTTTCTTCTCTCTCTTTTCACTTTATTGATCTTTTTATAACCTGTGACTGGACCTTTAACTGAGAATAAATTTTATTTTCATGCTTTTGTTTTTACTGATGTGAGTGTTTAAAACTGTGACATCGCAAAGCTTCAATGCCTGAGATTATTTTGCTCTTAACCTTTGGCTTTGAAACACTTACAGACAGCACAGCAAAGTTGTGGCCATTGCCTCAGAACTGCCATTGTGACCTCCATCCTACTTCTTCATCCTATTAGTTTCATATATGAGCATGGGCACTTGTCCAAACCCCAGACACCTGGATTGGAGCAGCTATGCTAACCAGGAGGGAACTGCTATGGCCTCCCAGGTCTCTTCACACAGTGCTGCTTCTGGGGCCTCATTCTGTATTTGTCATCCACATTCCCTCTGAGACGTAAATCTTTGTCTATTCTTAGCTTTCACAGCTTTGACACTATAGTAAATGTTTTTGTTGTTGTTGCTGTTGTTTTGTTCTTTGCTTTTTCCTGACATCTACACACAGTGGGCTGAAGTCATGGTTATTATTAAAGGAGAATCACAGGAAGAATGTGTTTTTTCCAACATGTCCTGTCAGGAGTAGATGCTGAAATCTGTCCTTCCCAGTATTCGAGGCCTCCTTGTGTTATTATATCTTATGGCAGCCAAACTCAATGATTTCCTCTTTGAAACTTTTTGCAAGAAGCCAAATTCATTTCTGAGCTTGAGTTTCATAGGCTGACAATGCATCAAGGGTGAGCCACCACAGTCAAGGTTCCAAAGGCCCCAACTCTCTTCCAGTCTCTCCAGTGTCTCTCAGTGGGAAGAGTGTCCCAACCTCCATTTCCACTCATTATCTTCCTGTCCTTTAGCTTGATTTATTTCAGACTGTCACATGATCAGAAACTTGGGGACTTAGTCCCAGGCATAGTTCCATTGGAAGACAGAGGAGCCTTTAAGAGGTAGGGCCTAGTGAGAGCCATTAAGTTCTTAAGAGTGTGTCCTGAGGAGGATCATAAGACTCCTCTTTCTGTACTGTACTGGCCACCAATTTTGTTTCATGACTCAATGTCACCATCATATGACCTGCAGCCCCAAAGTTACTTTGGGTCTGTGTTTGTTTTCTCACCAAACACCTTGGTGATAAACTGATGAGGATAGCGTCTACCTCACAGAGTTGACACCAGGGTTAAATTAGCCTTCCTATAAAATAGTTTAGATCTTATTTAGCACAAAGTAGAATTACTTAAGAGGCAGCCCTCTACATTCATCTGTGGGGGTTATCTTGAGTACATTAATTAACTCTGGAAGATCCATCCTAATTGTGGGTGGGACCGTTTCTTGGGCTTTGAATCCTAGATTGAATAAAACGAGAAAGGAAACTGAGCAATGTGCCTTCATTGGCAGCTCACTGCTTCCTGACCGTGGGTGTCATGTGACCAGCGACTGAAGCTCCCGCCATGGTGACTTCCCTACCATGATGGAGAGTGAGCCACAGTAATCCTTTTCTCCCCTAAGTTACATTAGCCAATGTTTTTCTTCACATCAAGAGAAAAAGAAACCCGGACAAAGAGTGATTCCAAAAGTGGTGTTTGAGGGCTGCTTCCGTTGTAGACATTGGGCATGGGCTCTCACACAGCAGTCTGTAGGCTACAAATAGTGGAGGGATAGAGAGGCCTCCCACGGACTGCTCGGCTTACTAGCAGAACCAGGGCAGTCCTGAGACCCAAGATTCTGAGTTTACAGCAGCTTCTTGCTTGTTTCAAGCCATCAAGTTTCTGCATACAAATATTCTAAAATATCCTTCCCTTTTAAACAGCTGAGTTAAACTTTGAACAGCATAATTAGCATATAAAGGGTGAGTTTTCCACCTAAAGGCACCTGAGGCATTTTGGATTCGAGTCTCTGGAAATGACCTTGCTTTTAAGGTATCTTCATATCAAGCGCTCTCACTCTTCCCATGAGCGTTTTGCTTTGGAGATGAAGGGGAGGCATTGTTCCAAGCACAAAGGGGCCCTCACACCAGCCAGGCCTGACTGACTCCAGGGTGCTTTTATAAAATCCCATCACACAGCAGAGGTGATAGAAGTGCAGGATGCTGGCTCTCGGCTCACCACTGTTTACTATATCTTCCACCCTCCAAATACGGAAGAACAATTGTGTGAAGCTGCTATGCTTGCCACTTACAGGTTAATTTCCATATTGCAAACATGCACGTTGACCCTTCCTTGCACTACAAGACTCACAGAACATGGAAGATGTGTGCAGGCCCAGGTCTTGACTGGTCATTTCTGGAATACTGACTGAATTGGCATGAGGTAGACATAAAATTTCCCAACTCTTGGCATAGCTGCCTACAGTGACTAGCTTGCGGCTGCAAGCCCTAAGTTCTGGTACCTTGGGTAGCAAAATGGTAGGGACCCCTCTCCTGACTATAGAGGTACCCAACCCTTGAGGTTTTTCATTACAAAACATTAAAACCATGAACTCTGTGCTTTCATTGAGTCTGCGGTTTATTTTCTTCTTTGCTTCCCCAATTTAGGAGCTTCCCTAGTTGTTCTGAGGGAACACAGCCACCTTTAATCTCTTGTGGTCTTTCTGGTCAGTAGGCAAGAGGCTGGTGAGGCTTTGAAACCTGACAGGAATGACCAAGATTTGAACAAACTTTTTTTTTCTGTTTGCCTTGGGAACCAATGAGGCTAACAGTGGTGGGAGTGAAGGACATGGTGGTGCCCAGGTTGCTTCTAGGTTACACGTTATTTATAGGATATGCCTAAGTTCTCATTTCCTTGGCATCTGTCAGTTTTGCTTGATGGAAGAACACCAAGTCATAGCAGGAGAGCAGTGGTGAAGGGCTTGGTGGTTGTGGTGCTGAGGTATCTGCACATTTCAGGTCTGTTACTGTCCACAAGTCACTCTGCTGGTTAAATAGCATCCACTCCACTGTTGGTTTATTTCAGATTCAGACACTGGCTTGGCCAAGGCACAATGAGGACCAACACTTTGAGAGAAGAGCTTGTTCCAGCTGCCAGACACAGAGCAATACCTTTGAGAAGGATAGAGGAGAGCAGGCATGTTGAGAGCAGGAAATGCTCTATCCTAAGTTACTCCGTGTTATATAAAATGATGGTTTTTCAGGATCCACCTTATCCTGGAAGACTACATTTACAAGCAACTTTTTACTTTATTTTTGGGGAGGGAGCAACAGAAGGCTCTGGGTGGACTCAGAAACATCTGTAAAGCACAATCCATTGAATACAGACTAAAAAGCTTATTCCTGTGAGTAGAAAGAGGGCTACCCGATAAGTTTATTTGGGTGAATTGAGACTAACAGAGCACATGGTGTATTATAATATCAGGGAAAACAGGTCTAAGAACTAACTGGATACTCCAGTGTAAATGGAGACTGGACTTTTGCTTCCCAGACACCGAAACCCAAATAATTACACAAAAACTATATTAATTAAAAAACTGTTTGACCAATGGCTCAGGCATATTCCTAGCTAGCTCTTACATCTTAAGTTAACTCATTTCTATTGTTTTAGATTTTACTACAAGGCTTGTGGTTTGTTACCTCACATCTTGCGTTTTGGGTAGCTACATGGTGTCTGCCTGACTCTGCTTTCTTTTTCCCTGCATTCAGTTTAGATTTTCCAAATAGCTATATTCTGCCCTGTCATAGGCCAAATCAGATTCTTTATTGGCCAATGGTAATAAAACATATTCACAGCATTCAGAGGGGAATTCTACGTCATGTCTGCTTTTGTGTCTTAATAGAAAGGAAGGTTTTTAACTCTAACATAGCAAAATTATATATAACAAAACAGGTATCAAGCAAAAATTATAGCTACAATATTTAGGCTATTTGTGTCTGGCAAAATCAAAGAAAATTGTCTATCATCGATTTAACTTTGTGAGTTTAAAGGTTCATATTTAATTTATCTTTTATCATAACTAAGAAAAACTATAACTATTTGTTTTCAACTCCATCAAAGATCCCAGAAGGATATAATATTACCTAAATAAACAGGAAGTGCATTGAAAGCAACTTCCTAAGATCTAGAAATGATAGAGACATTTTGCTGCCTGGATAGTCACCCAAAGTTCTTTTGTAATGTTGGAGCTTCCATCTTCAGCCTACTGGCCCATAGTATCTGGCAGACTTTTCCATGATGCAGGAAATTTGAAAGAATGTTTTGCCTATATTGTCAGTTTGTCAGTCACTTTCTTCTGTGTTCTGTAGAATGTCTGGGAGACTCTTTCAGGAAGCAGGAGCAGTTTCTTGCCCAAATGGCTAGCCTTGCCACACTGAAGGCAAATTTCATAAAAAGATTTTTCAGTGCCCATCAGCCTCTCTGAAGTAAGTGGTGCTGCCAGAAGCAGACGTGTCTCACTGCTGAGAAAAGTCTAAGTTCTTAAAACCTTTTAAATGCCATATTCTATAAGTCCTTGAAGTGCAGAAGATTATCTAATTGAAATACATACTTGTCTTACGTGTCTGTAGTTCTAGAAAACCTAACTAATATATTACAAGTTTGATTGTTAAAGGTGACTATCTATTAATCTGAATTTCTCAATTATACATTACAGTTTAAATGAGCTGTATAAACATAACACTTAAACAAGAGTATATATATATATATATATATATACATATATACCTTAAACTTGTATCAATAAACCAGAGTCCATACAAATGTAAATTATTCATTTCTATATCATATCCTATCATATCTCCCACATTTTTTTAGAAAGAGATTGACTGTGACTATTAACTACTTATAATTAATCCCTTTTAAATGAAAACAAATATTTATTTTTTAAAAAATTGGGAATTTGGGCATTTTTTTCTCCAAACTGCTTCCTGCTGTTTGTTGGGTAAAGTATTTTTAGGGTTCATGGAGACCTTTAGGGGTTCTTGTTCCATCAAACCACATTAGACTAGAAGGAATCTATAGTTCTCATCTTCTGTGGAAACAAAAGCAGAACTTCTTTTCCAAAGTAACATACCCTTAGACTCAAATTTGGAAGTCAAGATACCTTTAAAATATATGTTGGCTTAGCTTAGTAGATCCCAGAATCAAATATTTTTTAGCAGTTAACTCATTAACAGTTAAAAAAAATCCAAATAAAGCCAATAATACACATAGTTTAGAATCTCTGTTTATATTCCATCTTTACGTGGCTTATTTTTTGTTAAACTCTAATACTTTTTAATGTTTATTTTAGTATCTTTACTCCTTTAGTCTACGACTGTCTGTAATCTTTCATCTCTTTTTTTACGCTTATCCAACACTGTGACCCATTCAGAGTTCTTTTTTTGTCTGAATCTGTCTTATTGTGTATCTGTAATAATTTTTTATGCAAAAGAGATTCTTTTTTTTTTTTTTTTTTTTTAAAAAAAAGATGGCTTAGCAGGCATGGATAGGACTAAAGCTGAAGCCTTGCATGCTGGCTCTGCCCCATCCATCATGGCAGAGGTATGGTCACCACCTCTGCAAGCCATTCTCTGCCCAGCTCTAGGAACCCAATGGGTTTATGTCACCATTAAGCAGTTTATAGCACTCTGCTCACAACACCATTCAAGTGCTCTGTAGCAGGATCTCCCAAAGAGCCAGGGCCATTCCTGCTGCCAGTTAGAACCAGGAAGCTGTCTCTTAAAGGAGCCAAGTGGTTTTCACTGCCAATGCTGAGTCAGGAAGCCTTCTCTTAAAGGAGCCACACCTCTGCTTGCTGCCAGCAAACAGAGTCTATCTGAAAATATGTGATTACCAATAAGCCCCAATTGATTTAGAAGACCTTTATTTTTTTAAACTTTTTGAAACTTTCTTAGGCTTTATGTAGATGTATATTGCTAAACATTGGGCACCATTATGTAAAAGGTGACTGGGCTCTTGTTTTCTGGCCATCCAGACCCAAATAATCACACAAAAACTATATTAATTGCAACACTGTTTGGCCAATGGCTCAGGCATATTCCTAACTAGCTCTTACATCTTAAATTAACCTGTTTCTATTATTTTAGATTTCATCACAAGGCTTGTGGTTTGTTACTTCACATCTTGCTTCTTGGGCAGCTACATGGCATCTGTCTGACTCTTCCTTCTTTTTCCCTGCATTCAGTTCAGTTTTCCCACATAGCTATATTCTTCCTGCTATAGGCCAAAGCAGCTTCTTTATTAACCAATGGTAATAAAACATATTCACAGCATACAGAGGGGAATCCCACATCACTCTAGATCAAGGAAGGGGTGTAGCTTTCCTGTCTGGGTACAATAAAATTTTTAACATCAACAGTGTGATGGTCCCACACCAGCCTATCATCTAATGCCTAGTGTGTGCTCTGAGGGCTGATAAACAGAAGACTCCCTGTCTGTCCCTGGAGCTTTGGTCATCTGTTTGTTGACATGGCCCACTTGAATTCCTATTTGTTCACCAGTCACCCATCAGGACTTGAATAAAAAATCCTCTATTTCCTGCTCTTAGATGAAAGTTTGACCTTTCACCTTACAGCTGTAATATCTTTGCTCTCAAAGCCTGACTCCTGACAGCTCCTTCCTAGCATTGGTGTGGTTCATTATCTTCAGACTTTATCAATACATTTCTTAAAATTCTTTAATTTTACTGTGTTTTTCTTAACTTGTATTCATTCTGTAATGAATACATATGTGCCCTGAGATACATAAATTTACTTACTACATGTTGTGTAATATGTGATGAGAGTTAATGTTAGCAATTACAATAGAAATAAAAGAACCTACATTTGCTTTGGTTAGGATACCAAGATATGTGGGATTACATAACAAAATGCTGACTCTGAAACAACCAAGCTTTGTAAACTTATCGTTATTCGATAGATTTTCTGACATTGTGGAAATGTATAAACATGTTCATATATGTTCCAAGCACAGTTCACTAGCAGCACAGAAATAGAAACACAATAGAAGTAAAATCATGACTGAAGAACTTCTTGGACTTTGAATTATTCTGGGAATGTTTTTGGTACAGTTTGGCTGGTAGAGTATGGCTGCTGGGTTAGCCTCACAGGATACCTACATATTGGGATACAGAAAATGATGCAGAACTTACTATCATATTGTGGAGTTAACTTTAAGATACTGTATGACCTAGAAAATGAATATATAGACTACTTAACGAATAGTTAGCAATCTATGAAAGTAACAATATATGCCAAAGCTTGTGTGTAGAGTGAGTGGAAGGCAGGAATATTGACTTCCCACTTCAGCATAGGTTAGCTCAGGGCTCCTGGACCACATGCTCAAGTCCAGCAATCTCCAGGTATAGAATCTGAACTTATGGTTACTTGGTTTGACAGTTGACAAACTTTGTGCCCTTCTTCTTAATGTATTTTGCTCCATAACAAACCTGATATCCTACAAGACATCTACCAAGCAGGTGACATGTTGGGTTTCTATGAATGTTGTTAGATTTTTTTCTTCCATATTTGGCTTTAAAGATGTTGATCATGATGTATTATGATGAATTTCTTGGGTTTTATCCTGACTGGGGCTTGCTCAGCTACTTGAAACTATAGGCTTATGTGTTCTTGAAAATTTGTAGTTTTCACATATAGTTTCTTCAGGGTCTTCAGCATGAGTCCTGAAGTGATAGTTGTATGACAGTTGGAACTTCAATTCCATGTAACTTGAGAAGAGTTCTGGTGTGGGAGGTCTTTCTGTCTGTGTGTACTTTTGTTGGTTAATGAATGTAGAACTGATTTGGACCTATAGCAAGGCAAAACTTAGGTAGACAGGGAAGGCTAAACTGAATGCTGGGAGAAAGAAGGGTGGAGTCAGAGAGATACTATGGAGCTGCCAGGGTCAGACATGCCAAAACTTTGCCAGTAAGCCACTACCACGTGGCAATACACAGATTACTAAATTAAGTAATAAATTAGTAATAAGGGATAAATTAAGATGTAAGAGTTAGCCAATAAGAAGCTAGAGCTAATGGGCCAAGAAGTGATTTGATTAATACAGTTTCTGTGTGATTATTTTGTGGCTGGACAGCGGGGAATGATCAAACAGCCTCCATACTACAGATTGGCGCCCACGTGACCAACTAAAATCCACGTAAAAGCCTGAGAAAGCTTAAAAATTACTCCCAGTCTTCCTTCTCCCTCTTGTTCATTTTTATATTGTATATATTTTGTGTCTATTCTTTCTTAATCAAGTGTGTCTTCCTTCTGCTTTAGAGTTTACACACACCAAGGTTGTTATGTGTGCAGTTATAGTTCTCTTTTCCAAGATGTTTTCTTATTTGTTTCCCATTATTTCTCATGGCTCAGTAAGGGTCTTAGACCATAACTATATTATTTTTATCTTGTTCCTATTAAATCCTCTCTTGGAGACTCGGGACACAGTCAGCATATTCAAGTTGAAAGCTAGCAAGTGAGTCACTGGCTCACTCCCATTGTGATGGTGCAGGAGTAGCAGGTGTGTATGTGAATTCTTGATTCTGCTGTTTGTTCTGCCCATCATGTTCCAGCTCATTTAAGATGTCCCATCCCAGCTAAAAAGGCCAAGGTTATGTCTGCTTCTGCCCAGGGGGCCAGAAAGCTTATCAACCCTGGAACTGCCTCTTCTTGACTCCAGTGTGGAAGCAGGAGGAGTTAGACAGCCCCCTTCTGCTTGGGTTTTTGACCTATCCCAGCCTATGAGGATACAGATTCTGGTTCTCTCCTGTTCTTAATAATAAGAAATGCTCTTCCTAGCATGAGTGAAAATGGGGAAACATTTTGGTTGGTGAAATACTCTTCTTGCAACCATGTGGACCTGAGTTCAATCTCTGAAACCTAACTGGAGGAAAAGGATGAAGATGGTGGTACATACCTTACCAGCACTGAAGAGGCATATATAATTGGATCAGTGGGAATCTCTGGTCAACCAGGCCAACCTACTTGGTGAGTTACAGGTCAGTGAGAAACCCTGTCTCAAAACCAACGTCAAGTGACATCTGAGGAACACCACCTGAGGTTGTCCTATGGATGCTACTCCACTCACGAATTGTCATACATGTTCCTACACAAACACACATACACATTGAATTTTTTGTTATTTAGTTGTACTTATGTTAGCTTCTAACCTAGATAAACATTTTTCAAGATTTAGTTTTTGTAAGGTATCTGTGTTTGTATGAATAAATATCATACGTATGAAGGTGTCCATAGAAGCTGAAGAAGATGTTGGATCCCTGCAGCGGGAGTTACAGGCAGGTGTGAGCTACCCAATGTGGATTCTGGAAATTGAACTCAGGTCCTCTGAAAGAACAGTGAACAGTTCCAAGCACCAAAAGATTTCTCTAGCATCAACAACAAGAAAAATTTAAGAAGGTGTTTTTTTTTTCTTTCTTTCTTTCTTTCTTTCTTTCTTTCTTTCTTTCTTTCTTTCTTTCTTTCTTTCTCTTGCTTGCTTTTTATTTGTGTGTTTGTATGTGTATATGGAAGAATGGAGTTGGTGTTATAGGCATCTGTAGGAGCAATTGGCTTGCTATATGAATGCTTGGATTTGAAATCTGGTCCTCATAATTGAGGAAGAAACTCTTTCAACCAGTGAACTCTCTCTCCAGCCCTAGTAAACACATGCTGATGCATAGATTATTTTCAAAAAACATCTAGTCATTTCTTCTCTTCTTTGGGAGAAAGATAGACTAAGGAAGAGAGACAGACACCCAAAAGTCAAAGGCCAAGTGAAACATCCTAACCTGAGATCTTGTCTCCATCCACCGGAGCACAAGTCTTAAGTATCTGTGGTCAGTTTGAAGTCATCTAATAGCAGTGTCCTGAGGTGTAACAAATTCTGTTCATAGTAGTACATCCACTAGCCTGTGACCAGTATGGGCTTCAAAGGTCCCGTGAAGACAGTTTAGAACCTGAAAGATGACCTAGAGAAGGAATCTATGAGGCAGACCAGCTCTGCAAGTCTAGAGCAGAGCCCAAAACACAAACAGAGAAGGAGAAAGGGAAAGAAGTAGAGACGTGAGGAAGAAGAGGATGGAGAACTTATCCAGAGGTGTGACTGTTGTGAAATGTACATTCCTGAGCACTTCGCTGGCTGGCAGGTAATGTTTAGCTGCCTCTCAGAGGATGGACACCTACTTGGGAATTTGTTGAGTCAGACAGAGGATTCTGGGGCTGAATTCACCTGAACAACGATGAGACTTGTGCACATGTGGGGTTCCGGGGCTCTCTTCAACATGCACAAAGAAGCAGGCAGGTTTTCAGCTAAAGATAAACAAATCCTCCTGGTGGGTTTAGTAAGCTGTATTATCTGCCTGATGAAAGTGGGAAACATTAGCAGTCTCTTACAAAGCAGCCAAATGCCACCCTATTGTTCTCAGATTCTCCCATGGTACAAGTAGAATTGTTAAATTTTCTAAGTCCTTATTTATTTATTTTTTATTGCATTTCTCCTGAACCTAAAAAGGTTTTCTAAATTCCTTGGGGCTCCTTTGAGAGAATGTAAATGTATTTCATCACTTGAACAAAATGAAACCAATAAAGAAGCCGCTACAGCGGAAGTGAGAGAATTGTGTGGCTGCTTTAACTCAGAAAGGTTGATGCAAAACACTTTGCGTGTCTGATGAATCGCCGGTGCTGGAAAGGAGTGGCGATATCAGTCAGATTGTGGCTGAGGTGTTGCCATTACCCTCCGTTCAAGAGGAAAGGAAGAAAGACCTTTCCATTGGCTTCTTGTTAAAGATGTCTTCCCTGTAAGATCTGTGCTGGCGTTAGAATAAGACGTCACATTGTAACCAATAAAATCTGGAGTGATCTGAAAATAAGGAACTTTATGAAGCATAGGACTGACGAGGTGCTTTAGGTCTAACACCTAAACCGCTCCCCCAGTTTTCTTCAGAAAGGTGCACAAATGTATGTGTTAAGTTGCAGCTTGGGTGCATGTGTCATTTACAAAGTTCAATAGCATAAAGTGTATAGAGCCCTTGGAGTATGGTAACTACTACAGGAGCCATAATTACAGTCTGGGTGAGCAGGAAGGTTAGCGGCTGGTGCTCTGGGCATAATTCCCTGGGCAGATTAAAGGACAATCAGACATGTCATGCCACCAAGCACCCTTTGAGACAATGAAACTTTCACAAGATCAGCTTCACTTGGTCCTCATTTCAGTCTTTGGTTATCTCCTGCCAATATGGGAACTGTCCTTCTCACCTTAGTCTGATGACATCCACCCGAGGGAGTGAGGGAGAGGCTGGGCCAAGGTGCAGACAGCAAATGGCCTAAACACTGAGTTACTAGGCCTGCATTGCACTCTTATGGAATTCTAGGTGTAAAGTATGCATCCTGTGTGTAGTCGTCAACAGTCTAGATACCTGTTTGGCCTAATTAGGGTTGTTAATCCTGCTGTTTTACTCCTGGGAACATACCCAGATAATTCATGCCCTATGGCAGAAATATTTGCACTCTCGATGTTTATTGCTGCTTTATTCAGTATAGGAAAGCATTGGAATCACCCTAGTTGTCCATCAACAGATCAGGTGAATACATAATGAGAATGCATATGTGTGCTATGCAACTCGGAGGGAAAGTTAGATCACAAAATTTGCTGGAAAATGGATGAACTTAGAGTGTATAACAATAAGCAAAGGTCACATAATCACAGATAGAGAAAATCCATAAGTCTGAGTTCCTCACATGTGGAACCGAGACAAAAAAAAGTGTGTGTGTGTGTGTAAACGTATATTTTGGTGCAGTCAGTGTCATGTGGAAAACAGAATAGAAAGGAATAAATTTTAAAAAATGAGGGAGAACTGAATACAGCCTACAAACACAAATTATGAGAAGAAGCCAGAAAGATTCTGTTTTTCTAATTCTAATCATGTGTCTTAGTTAGATTTTCTATTGCCATGATTAAGACCCTGCTGCAAAGCAACTTGGGGAGAGAAGTGTTTATGGCTTAACATCCACCATCCAGGGAAGTAAGGTCAGGAACTCAAGGCAAGAAAGTAGAGGCAGGAGCTGATGCAGAGGCCATGGGAGAGTGGTGATTACTAGCTTGCTTTTCCTGCCTTGCTCAGCCTGCATTTTAAGAAATACAACCCAGGACCAGCTTCCCAGGGGTGGCATTTCTCACGATGGACAAGGCCCTCCAACAAGTAAGATAAATAGGAGTTTAACCCCAGGTAAGTTACACCAGGCTCTTTCCTGACACAGGCTAAGGACAGTTCTCAAAGACCTCAGAATGACACAGATCACCTTGGAAGACACAGATAAGCTGTGGCCTGGACCAGATGCAGCTGTGATCCAAGTAATTCAAGGTAGACTTCAAGGCAGATGGATAGTCTAGAGTTGTTATTATTATTATTATATTACTTTAAAAATATACCAACCCAAATTCCCACTCCCTCCCCTCTTCCCATTCCCTCAACACACCCTCCCACCCCTCCCCTCTCTAATCCTAAGAGAGGGCAAGGCACCCTCCTGTGGAAAGTTCAAGGCCCTTCCTACTACATCTAGGTTGAGCAAGGTATATATCCAAAAAAGTAGGATCCCCAAAAGCCAGTACATGCGGTAGAGACAAATCCCAGTGCCAATATCAGCGGCCCCTCAGTCGGCCCCAACTGTCATCCACATTCAGAGGGACTATTTTGATCCCATGCTCGTTCACTCCCAGTCCAGATGGAATTGGTGAGCTCCCATTAGCTCAGGCAAACTGTCTCAGTGGGTGAACCCCTCCTGGTCTTGACCTCCTTGCCCATATTCTAACTCCTTCCACTCTTCAAATGGACCTTGGGAGCTCAGTCCAGGGCTCTGATGTGGGTCATTGCCTCTGATTCCATCTGTTGTTGGACAAAGGTTCTATGGTGATATTTAAGATAATCATCAGTCTGACTACAGGACCGGGTCAGTTCAGGCATCCTTTCCTCTATTGCTTAGGGTCTTAGCTGGGGTCATCCTTCTGGATTCCTGGAATTTCTCTAGAACCAAGTTTCTTGCTAACCCCATAATGGCTCCCTCAATCAAGATATCTCTTTCCTTGTTCTCATATCTGTCCTTCCTCCATCTCTACTATCCCATTCCTTCATGTTGCCCCTCAACTGAAGAATGGATAAAGAAAGTGTGGCACATCTACACATTAGAGTACTACTCAGTGGTAAAAACAATGACATCTTGAATTTTGCATGCAAATGGATGGAAATAGAAAACACTATCCTGAGTGAGATAATCCAGACCCCCCAAAATATGGTATGTACTCACTCATAAGTGGATACTAGTCAGAAACAAAGGACATTGAGCCTATAGTTCATGATCCTAGAGAAGCTAAGTAATAAGGTAAACCCAAAGAAAAACATATATAGACCCACCTGGAATTGGAAACAGACAAGATTACCTGACAAAATTGTGAGCATGGGAACAGGGGAGTAGAAGGAAGGGGAGAAGGGAAGGGTTGAGGAGAACTTGAGGGGATGATCTAGAGTTCTAAGCAACATCTCTTATTTTAGACACTTGTGAGAGAAGACTAGAGAAGCATGGGCTTTGGCCTTACCACTCTGAGAGAAGCATCACTGAAATGTATCCCATATAGTCAAGCTCCTTAGATTCCTGGAGAAATTATCAGGATGCTAAATGGAAACAATGTCGAAGGTAGAAAGCCACAAGCCACTAAGACTAAAGTCATTTGAGTTCCAGAGCACAGTGGCATCAGGTCACACTGAAGTCTGGGACTGGGTGGTACGGTGATGATTTTTAAATACTCTAGAATACCAACTTTACCAGAAAAGAGACTTTATCTAAGTAGTTCCCAGACATTTAAACTATCCGAATATTTGCATAAATAATTACTTTTGGTAGCTCCCAGTGGTGGTATTTTCAGTAATATGTTCACATTATTTTCCAGCGGTGGTTGCTAATGAACGTGAACTGCATTTATGAATATAAATTATTAAGATTAGCCGACTGATACGCGGCAGCTAATTTTCAAGATACTCTCTGTAAACACATAAACTTGTATTAAATATTCATATAATCGTTGTGATAATTAATCCATAAGGCAATTATAGCTGAAATTAAATTGTCTTATAAATAACCAAATAAAGTAGGACTTTAAAAGCTGGGAAGGTAGCACATCAGATTTTTACAAGTTAACATAGCATCATCTTAACTCCGGTAATTCCAGCCACACACAGCAAAGCCAAGTTCCCACTGTATTCACAGGTGTGTAGTGAAACTGGGAGGGGACAATGTGACTCTGTAAGAGGATTTCAGAAGCAAGCAAATGATGCCTCCTGGCCGGCTGTTCCCTGGTGTTCGGTCTGGAGGCTTTGCCTTTCATACCTGTCTTGGTCCAGGTGAGAACAATAGCCCCCTCACTGCCCACTGAGAACATGGCTACAATGCCACCAGGAAAGGAAGGGAAGGGGGACCATCAAGACCCAGTTGTCTTCCTCCAGCCAAGATTCCCCGGGATGGGTCAGGTGGCTTAAATCCTTAGAGGCACTGGGCAGTCCTGGTCTTGATGGGAGGGTCTCAACATCCTGACCCTCCTAAGTAGGGAGACTCCAGATGGAAGTGGAGAGTATTATGAAATGTTTATCCATGCGGTGTGACTCATGCTGAGTTTTGGCTGTGTTCCCACTCACTGCCCCTGATATTCTGCTCATGGGTCAGTCTCTTGTGTGGACTCCTGGTCTCTCTCCTCTCTGCCCGTTGAAGCTCATATAGTCTCCCTCATTGCTGGCAAATAAGCATCTTTATGTTTCTGGATCCTCTTCCCAGAAGCATTTCTGTCTTTCCACAGGTCCTGGTGAGCTTTTGCCCATGGAACGTTTCTGGGCAAACAGTGTTTATTGTTCCTTATAAAATTTGGTAATACATTGTTATATCAACGTGGCGATGATGATACTATCTAGTAGAGGATAGGAGATTTAAAGAGACGATGGTAGCATGTACTAGAGATAATTGATAGAGCAATGTGTTAAATTCAATTCAAATCTGTAAATTAAACTCCATGCTTGGGTTCTTTTCTTCGCTACCCACCCCCATCTTCCTTCTCCAAGTCTCTGGCTTGTCTCCATGTTTTTCTGTCTGTGTTTCTCTTTAATCTCTTTCTATATTTCATTTTGCCAGACGTATTTAAGGCTTTGATTTGTACATACATGTCATTCACACATCCACATATATATAGTAAAATGACTATAGGGAAATAAGTGGTTATAATAAGCCACCACCCTTTGGTGTATGGTAAAAACAGCCAAAATTGGCTCTCTTCTCATATTTCCAGCGTACAACACAGGGTTATTAATTCTACACATTAAATCTCTAGACTTATCCACCCTGAGGAAGTTCACACCCCTTGTCTCCCTCCCTGTAATCCAGCCCTAAAGCATGTGGCATTTTCTGTCCTTCCCCGAGCCCTGACCATGGCCACTGTTTGCCAAGCACCCACCCCTTCTTCTGTAATGCCAAAGAATTTTAGCTTTCATTAAAGAATATTTGACTAAGTAGACTTTTAGGAAAACAAATAAACAAACAAAAACCTCCTGTAAATAGCAGAGACTCACCGTCTATCGACTCCATCGTGCCTGGAGGTGGGGTCAACACGGTGAAGCCGAGCTTTGCCTTGGAAGTAAAACAGCTTCATCTGTAAAGAAAAATAAAATCATGATATTTCTAAGAGCACAGATGCATGAATGAAAATGGAATAAAACATTAAGCTATAAGCCAGACATGTTTGTGAATAATTCAGTCTACTAATTGGTAAACTGGCTAAAAATTAAAAAAAAAAACCCAGACAACTGAATATAGTACGTCTGATCTTTAACTTGCACCCTTTCTTGACGAAGAAATTATATATTCCTTGTCAACTCCTCCTAGTCAAAATTTACAGGCACAACATTGTACCATGCTGCCAATTCTGTGTAAACTCCCCCAGGAGAAGCTGCTAACTAGGGTGCTCTTCATAATCCATCCGTCCCTCTGGAGCCTTTTCATGCCGTACCACATTTCCTCCCAAGTCCTCACCACGCCTCCTCTCTGAGCTTTTGCTATACCAGTGACAGGAACCTACAAATACTGGATAGAGGTCTTTTTCATTCTTTTTGTCTCAAGGAAGCCCCAGCCTTCACTACGGACAACAGGCTCAGGAGACTAGCACTGTGGGAATGGAGACCTGAGCTCCTCAGGATTAGGACTGCAGGCCAACCATGCTGCTGCAGAGCCCCCAAGGCTCCCAGGATCTCACTAAGATCACATCCAACCTCACTTGGTGTTCTCACAGGGATATCTTCAGTGAGGAGAGAGGACCTCAGAGAGATGAGGTGCCTCAGAACTGGCCAGTGGTTCACTCCATGCCTGGCTTCTTGAGTTCAGAAGAGGGCACCCGTATCATGGTTATACCCAGATATTATAGCAGAGTTGCAGTGTGCTAGGCCTGTGGTGACGTCACCCGATCTCTTCTCTCAAATACCTCTTGCCTCAACCTGGGAATGTGAATCATATTGGGAGCTTAATTGCTAGGTTACTTAATGTAACAATTCCTGTCATTGGTCACTGACATCGCTAGCCCGTCTTGTCATATGCAGGTCCTTTTTGGTCTTCTCTGACATGTGTAATTCTGTGAGGACACAGGGATGTCCTTTTCAGAGTACCAAGCACGAAGTATGAAAGGTACAAGGGCTGTCCCTATGAAGTATGAAAAGGAGCTATGGGACTATGGGAACGGTACTCAGGGGCAGGGTGGAATTCTGGTCTCCAGGGCAGGATGGGCTGAGATGCAGAGCTGAAGTGGATCCAGTGCATTTGCACCAGGAAGGGTTCACTGGGTGACACCACACTGCCTTGGTAACAGACCCTCCTGTCTTTGTGGCATGATCCCTAAACTACCTCTGATCTTCAGAAAAGGCCTATGACATGGGTAACCGGAATCAGCATCTGGTCACGGTACTGGTTAACCAGTACAGACTCAAAACCTTACCAAATCATCAACACCTGGCTGGCTCTGACAGCCCACTCTGGACTTCTGAACTAGCATTTTCTAGAGCTGCAGCCATGGAAGTAAATATAATTCTGCCTTTTAATGCCCAGCTCATATGCTTTCATGAGGACACTCGGTTCTGTTTGGCTGCTTTAGCTGCTGAAGTTTGATGAGGAAGCACGAGTGGAGCCTGGAGCTTCTCATACGCCAGTATCTCCTTATCAAGTATGACACTAAGGAAAGACACTAAGGAGGAAGACCCAGCAGAGGAACGCCAAAGTTTCTGTTAGTTAGTCCTAGTCCTCTTGCTAATCTATGCTATTTTACCTTAGCCCTGAGGGGGAGACAGAAGTTTCTCTATGATGACAGCTAAACATGGTGACTCTTAAGGCAACAGTAATTTTGTCTTCCTTGACAAGTTCCTGTGTATGGGCTCAACCTAAACCACAATGTGCTTTTCAGTTTTAAGGAAACCACACAAGACCCATTCGGTGTACTAGCAGCCTGAACCACTTCACACACAAATGCTCACTGCTTTGAAAATGCCAATTTTAGAATGCAATTGGAAAAAAAATGTCATTGTGTATCTACAAAGAAGCAAGCCACTAAGCCTTCTAACTCATTACGAAGTAGTAGCCGTAAAAGCTGATTGGAGCCTTGCTGACAAACATTTTCTCTTTGAGAAAGCATTTCTGCTTAGTGTCTTCGGAGAATGCCAGTGAACAGCTGGTCATATGTCTGAGCAGGAGTTGAAAGGCTCAGAACATAACAAAGGAAATAGATTTGTGTCTCTCTGTGTGGTTGTAACGCGGGCGTAGTAGAGTGCTCTTCCTTACTTGATTTCCTAAAACAGGATGCTAGCCTGGAGCACAAATTATTAAATGAGACACCTTCGCACGTGACATACTTCATGGGAGGATGGCTTGTGTGCACCAAGCCTTTCTAAGGTGAAGTCTGCAGACTTCACAGTCAGTGTTAAATGCAATCCTTCGAAGTAGAATAGCCCCCAAATTCCAGATGGCCGTGTCTAGGGACCCTGATTAGCACAGGGACAGTGACAGCAGGTCACACACTGAACATGGCTCCGATCAATCCTGTGCAGCAATCTGAATTTGGACACACAAGTGATGCACAGAGGATCTCTGCTTGGAGATGATCTGAGAGAAAGAACTAACGAGAACCCAGAAACAGTGTCTGTCATTGCGTGCCTCTTAGCAACACCCTTCAGAGGCTGAGGGCTTTAAAGTAAAGCCTGCCAGCTAAGGGCTAACGGCACTTTGCTTCTTTGAATTTGTATGCTGCCTTACATTTCGATGGGCAACTGGAATTTTTTTAAAAGATGAAAAATTTACATAAAAGTAGGTGAGGCTTTTTGTTGGCTTGTTTTTAATTTTTTTAAAAAAAGAAACCAAACTTGTTTTTTTTCATTTTACATACCAATCCCAGTTCACACTCCCTCCCCTCCTCCCATTCCTTCCACCTAGACCCCACCCCACCCCACATCCACTCCTCAGAGAAGGTAAGACACTTTGTTTTGGGGAAGGTTCAAGGCCCTCCCTACTATATCTAGGCTAAGCAAGGTATCCATCCAAAGAAAATAGGCTCCAAAAAGCCAGTGCATGCAGTAGGGATGGATCCTGGTGCCACTGCCAGTGGTCCTGCAGTCTGCCCCAGCCATATGACTGTCACCCACATTCAGAGGGTCTAGCTTGGTCCTATGCTGGTTCCGGCTGGAGTTGGTGAGCTCCCATTAGCTCAGGTAGACTGTTTCAGTGGGTGTCCCCATCATGGTCTTGACCTTCTTGCTCATATTCTTACTCCTCCCACTCTACAGCTGGACTTTGGGAGCTCAGCCCAGTGCTCTGCTGTGGGTCTCTACCTCTGTTTCCATCAGTTGCAGGATGAAGGTTCTATGGTGACATTTAAGATAATCATTAATCTGACTACAGAACAAGGTTAGTTCAGGCACACTCTCCACTATTGCTTAGGGTCTTAGCTGGGATCATCCTTGTGGATTCCTGGGAATTTCTCTAGTGTCAGGCTTCTTGCTAGCCCCATAATGGCTCCCTCAATCAAAATATCTGTTTCCTTACTGTCCGTTACTCAACTATCCTGTTCCCTCAAGTTCTCCCCCCCTCCCTTTCTCCTTTCCTCCTCCCCTTCTGCCCTCTGTTCTACCCCCACCCCCATGCTCCCAATTTTGTCAGGAGATCATATTTATTTTCCCTTCCTAGGGGGAGATATAGATAGATATAGATATGTTTCTTAGCTTCTCTAGGGTCGTGGACTATAGGCTCATTATCCTTTGCTTTACATCTAGTATCCACTTATGAGTGAGTACATATTCATCTTTCTGGGTCTGGGTTACCTTACTCGGGATGTTTTTTTCTAGTTATATCCATTTGCATGCAAATTTCAAGATGTCATTGTTTTTTACTGCTGACTAGTACTCCATTGTGTAAATGTACCACATTTTCTTTATCCATTCCTTTGTTGAGGGGCATCTAATTTGTTTCCAGGTTCTGGCTATTACAAATAATGCTACTCTGAACATAGCTGAACAGCGTCCTTGTTGTATGATTGAGCCTTCTTTAGGTATATGCCCAAGAGTAATATTGCTGGGTCCAGAGGTAGGTTGATTCCCAATTTTCTGAGAAACTGTTATACTGATTTCCAGAGTGGTTGTACAAATCTGCATTCCCACCAGCAATGTTCCCCTTACTCCATACCCTCTCCAGCATAAACTATCATTGGTGTTTTTGATCTTAGCCTTTCTGACTGTTGTAAGATGGTACCTCAGAGTTGTTTTGATTTGCATTTCCCTGATAGCTAAAGATGTTGAACATTTCCTTAAGTGTCTTTTGGCCATTTGGGATTCTTCTATTGAGAATTCTCTGTTTCGATCTGAACTCCATTTTTAAATTGGATTATTTGGAGTTTTGATGTCTAATTTCTTGAGTTCTTCATATATTTTGAAGAGCAGTCCTCTGTCTGATGTGGGATTGGTAAAGATCATTTCCCATTCAGTAGGCTGCCCTTTTGTCTTATTGACTGTGTCCTTTGTTTTACAGAAGCTTCTCAGTTTCAGGAGAGCCTTAAATTGAGTGATCATTGCCTTGCCTACAGGAAGTACGGCCAGTACCTTTATTTTACTGGCCTATACTCATGTAAAGAAGAATGTGATTTCTAACAACTGTTTCCACTCCAATGGTTTTCTACCACCTGAACCCTACACACAGAGAAAAGTGGGATTTCTTTACCTTACCCCAACACAAAGTATGCTGGTTAGTTTTAGGTCAGCTTAATCCAAGGTAGAGCGATTGGATAGGAGGGTGCCTCAACTGAGAAAATGCCTCCTTTATATCTGGCTATGTGCAAACCTGTAGGGCATTTTCTTAATTAGTGATTGATGTGGTAGAGCCCAGTACCTTGTAAGTGTGGACACTCCTGGGCTGGTGGTCCTGGGTTCTAAAAGAAAGCAGACTGAACAAGTCAAGAGTGCAAGCCAGTAAGCAACATTTCTCCATGGCCTGTGTATCAGCTTCTCGACTCCGGGTTACTGCCTTATTTTACTGCACTGTTTGTGTTCCCATCCTGACTTCCTTCAGTGATGAATCATGACGTGGAAGTGTAGGTTACACAAACTCTTTCCCCCCCAAGTTGCCTTGGTCATGATACTTCATCTCAGCAATGATAAGCCTAACTAAGACATGTGACTTCCTTTTTCTCCACCCATAGGAAAGGCATGGCTTCTTAACTGTTTCCTTCCATGGTAAGGGTATGACTTCCCAGAGGGTTTTCCTGTAAAGGGGCCGAAATGTTAGTCAAGTCTCCTGTTGACATCATCTGCCTTCCACAGGTTGATCTGAATTTATTATTTCTGATTCATGAATGGCTTAGCTATTATAATTTACAGAGACAGACTTCGTATTGGCTTATAAGTTGCCAAGCACCCATCTGTCTTTGTGGGAAGAGGAGGCTTGTAATTATAGATGAAGTGAAAAGGAGAAAGAGAGGTGGGGGAGATTGTGGATAGACTGGCTCAGACTATCACTATTCTGGGGTACCAGATGTCGTCAGCGCCATTCTCATAACGCTGTCTGAACCTCAATGAGCAGATCACACACATTAGCATCTCGGTTTCTTCACAAGGAAGCTGAAGTGGAAGGATGGTCTGGTTTCTGATGCTCAAGTCTTGCTTGGAGTTCAGATGGGAACAGGATTATGGCTTTGAGTTCAAGCCCACAGTGGTAACCCTGTGGTCTGTCCACGGTCACACGGGCTCTTTGGATACTTTTCAGACTGACTGAGGACACTTTACCTACCCCTAACCTAAGAACACAAGGTACAAAAAAAGTGCCATGCGTCCATCTTCTTTCTCTTCACTTAAGAATAGACTTGAACTTCTCACTCTGATTCAGAGTGGCTGTCTGGGGGTGATTGCTTATAGCTGTTGGTGTTGACAGTTTAACTGATGCCAACATTTTTCTTTCAAGAAAATGAAGTAAGGTGGACTCCTTTTCTCTTTCTTTTTTTTTTTTTTTCAAATCACACCAGCATCTGAGGAAATTGGTTTTGTGTAATTGTGAATTGTAGACACTGCATGTCATGTTGGAGTTTAATGAAAACCTCAGGAAAAATGTATTCAACATTCATTTTAACAGTAACTGTGCCCCTGTTCATTGAAACAGAAAAATAATGTGGAGACCCCAGTTCCAGTGAAGGAAACAGATCCCTGTGTAATTCTCATGGGTACCTTCCCAGTCCTCAAGCTGGCTCAAGACTCCTTGAGCTGCCAGTCCAGGGAACTCCTGCCTTACTGCACTCTCAACCTTCTATTTGCTACCTCAACTCCTGAGCATCCTCTTTACGGAGTTCTTGGGTGATCATTTGCTGGAAAATAAAACAGAAAGCAGTTTCAAGTCGAATAGCACACTGCACAGTTAAAACCCAACATATGTCCGAGTCGGAAAGCAAGTAGGGTCAAGCTAAGGTCGCACTCAGACTGAGGATCAGCCTAGAGGTGGTTGGGGCAAGACTGCCTAGAAGGCAGGAGTGTTATCCTGAGGCTGTGACCCTGCCAGCCTCTGCTGAGGTGGCAGTGCAGGAGGTGGAAGGGGACATAGAGCATGTGGATGTGACAAGAACATAGGGCACAGCAGAGCCAGCACAGGGAGGCCGCAGCAGAAGAGGACCGTGACCGTTCACCCCACAAAGGCATGGGTCATCCTCCCTCCACCTACGGCACTCCATTAAGAACAAGTGTTGTGTAGTTATCTAAAAATGCGCATAAAATCCACTGTTGTCAGGCCATGCTTATAGGCACAGTGGCAACGCATCTTCAGACTGTTTATGGCATGAATGGTTGTTTGATAGTCTTTCCTGGGGTAAGCTAAAGAAATGTCTCATAACCCCAGACAGAGAGAGAACAGAGAGACCAGAGTAAGATTTCTTTCCAAATCCAGCTTGGAGAGCCAATGAGTTCTTTTCTAGTTACTTATAGGAGTGTGGACACTTCTCACTTCTCAGGTATCTACAGTACTACCAAACAATCATTTGCCTTCAAATAACTCACAGAATGGGTGGAGTCAGTTGAGGATATCATAAGTATCTCCTTAGACACATGAGACTCCCTTTCAGGGAGGAACGTGGGCTCCTGTGGGCTCTCACAGGAGAACATTCAAGATGGAGATGATCGGGCCTAACCCCAGGAAACAGTCAAACTCCAATGGTCTAAGGAGAGAGACACCTGCTTATTCATCTCATGCATGGTTGTTCACCTCACGTCACAGTGACAAGCCTTCTCTTAACTGATCTCCTGCCAGTCCCAACACCCCACTAAAACACTCCGGACCCTGTCTTGCCTGGACCAGCTAATCACATTAGCATGGCTCCTGAGAGGCCTGCATGGGGCAAACCCTTTTTGTAGACCACCATCCTCTGCATAAACACCCCGCATCTCTCACCGTGCCAGATCTGCCTGGTCCCCTACTGACTGGCCCATCTCTTCTTCCTCAAACTCTCACAGGACAAAGATCCCATTGTCACAGCAGGTGAAGAGGAGGCTTATACAGAGGTCAAAAATTAGAGTAAACTTGGACCATGAAACCCAAGGCAGCCTGCAGGAAGAGTGAGGGTGTGTCAACACTGAAGACTTCTGCTCTACCTGTGGGCCTGAGCCTTACAGGGCCACAGGTGACCCCAGTTCCCTTTGAGAGACTTGTTTCTGGAAGGGGTGGTGCAGGAGGGTTGACACACCTGGAGACACCAGGCTCATGCTGTGGACAAATCAGACCGTTCCATTTGGATCTGTGCCCTTGTTCTTGATATTACCTCCTGCTAGACAAGTATTTGACCTACTGTCCACAGGCAATAAAGGGGACCAGTAGCACATATGAAGGATTAAGAGATATGGAAGAAAGAAGGGGGAAGTCCGGGAGCATCCTGTGGTGTAGTTTGCCAGGGCCAGGCGCTACACACCTCTGTATTCTGCATAGTTCAGCAGTTATTTACAGAGACCTCAGGACACAGGCATTTGTCACCGTTTCCAAGCAAGGCACCCTGTGGGAAGAAGACTAAATGGAATCGCCTTCCACCGGAAGCCTGGACAGAGGGTGAGGGAGGCTTCTGGGGAATGCTTTCCTGCCTTTGTGGCCTGACGACTTTATGAGGAGATGGGATAGTAGCAGCCGAGTCTTACTGTTCTGGGATACTGATTTTGTGGCAAATCCTTTGGGGCGGGGAACATTTGCCGTACACAAGGAGAGCAGTTGTTACATTTTTCTTCCTCCTGCCAAGGTGGGTTTGGCAGCCTTTAAAATGCTACCCGTTTCTGACTCAGACGTTCCTCTTCATGATACCCTTGTTCTTAATATTACCAGGAAGGCATCTGTATTGCCTGGGCGGGGAGCTGGGTTGAAATTGCATTCTAGAAGAAAAGACGTGATGCCCTCTCTGTAGGAAGTGTCGCCTGAGAGAACTGGAGGGTAGTGGTGATAGGAACAAGAGGAAGTTTGCGATTATCCTCATCTGCTTATCCGTGTATCAAGAGCCAAAAGGCCTCGGAGCACAACAGAGGTTTCGGGCTGATAGGATTCGCTGAGCTTCTGTGCCTACATCATGCTTGCTGCTCTCTCAACCGACTTTCTCTGCTGGCTACTCAGGCTGCACACAGGTCAGACAGACTGCTGCCAGCGCTGGTTTGTAAAAACATCTACATATTTCAGTCCTTCTGGAATATTGGGAATTACTTGGATCCAGGGGAAAGAGCATCATAGGCAGAGACGAGAGCTAGCAGAGACAAGGCAGGGAGGGCATTGTGGACACACAGAAGGGCAAATGCAGGCTGCCATGGCCTTGGAATCACTGACACATTTAGAACTCAGGTATCATAATCATAATTACATTTTACAACCTTTCTTGTTAGTTTGAGAAAGGGCAAGAGGTTCACTCTTCAAAATCTTCTATAATCAACCTCACTCCCTTTCTGAGCAGGGAACACACATGGCTCAATCATTCCCTGCAGTTTCCATTTCCCCACCCTAGCCCACTGAGTGTTAGAACCCAACATATGGGTTGTAGGGAAACACAAAGAGAAATCACAGCAGCCCACCCGGAGAGCCAGCTCCCACGAGAAGGCAGAGTAAGGAGATCCCCTTGCACTGCCTCAGGTAAAAGAAAGGCTGGGAAAAAAATCTGATATTACAGGTTAGAATCTGAATGTGCCCCTCCCCCCAAAAAAAACAAACATTAGACTTTAAATCATAATGCAGCTTTGTCATTATGGTCTGGATTGGGGTAACCAACCATAAAAGCTCATTTATTTAAGGCTTGGTACACAGTGGGTAGAGATAACTTAAGGAAAGACAGACCCAGCTGGGGGAAGGCTTGGAAGATGATATTCTGTGCCTGGCCTCATCCTTTCTGCTTTTCTGCTTCCTGGTCACCATGATGCAAACACATTTGTCCCGTGGTATGCCACCCACTCTTACAACGGACCCAGACACCCCAACTGTCATCTGTGAGGCAAGTCTTCCCTCTTGTTTTCTCAAGCTTGTCAAAGCGACAAAAGGGTGACTGACCTAGAACGTGAGGCCTAACAGAAGAGCTGGAGGCTAGCCCCTGGCATCTGTATGCCTTTCAGTCACGTGAGGACAAAGCACCAAGGCACCATCTCAGAAATAGAGAGCAGTCCTTACTTGACACATCTGCTGCCATCTTGGCCTCAGTGTTTTTGGCCTCTAAGAAATGTGTTTCTGCTCTTTATAAAGTGGCCTGTCTGTAGTTTTCAGGATAGCAGTGTATATATAGAAGCTAGGGTACCGCCCATTCCACCTGTACACCATGCTCCATTTGTTGTCTCAAGCTTCCTTACAGAAACGTCCTGATGTGCAGATGCTCCCATGCCTGCATCACAGGTAAAAGCCAATGGCACCATTGGAACTATCTGTGACAACACTCTCCTTGGCAGGAGTCCTTGACTGACCTGCGCAGGTGGGATGGAGGCTGGATGGATGGAGTACAACTGAAGGGTGTGCCAAAGAGCAAAGTGTGTTGGCACGTGGAGAAGGACACAGGCACACGCATATGCCCTCAATGTAAAATTTCTGGAAAATGACTTTTTTTATTTTCTGACCTGTACACCTACAAAAGAAATGTATTTTTGTATGAGGAAATCTATGACATTTCAACCCAACAATAAAGTATAAGAAAAAACTTTATAAAATCTCATAGCCAGAGGAAGCTCTGTGTCCAAGGGAGAGAGAACCTTGGGCCACAGGATGAGTTTGTTTGCTGAGCAAAGATGTAGCCAGTCATCTGGAGTTCCCCAGAGATTTAAAAAACCCGTAGTTCCATTATAGCATGAACATTTGACTTAGAAAAAAGCAACAGCTTCATTGCTGTACCATGTGCGCTATTAATTTAAATTGCTTAAATGCATTTCTCATGCATTAGTAATAAGGCTAGACTAAATTACAATCCTTAATTTTTGCTGATGTTTTTATTGCACTATGATATATGGAAATTTGCAGCTCACTGAGAGTTTCAATTCATAACTTTCCTTTGTCAGCCTCCTGGGACAGGAAAAATAACAGTAAAACCAAATTCTCCTGGCACCTTAGAATGACAAGCCTTAGGAAGTCAACGATCTAGTTTGTAATCTTACAGCAAAACAAACAAGGGGGATTTATAATTTCCAGTGGGCTCTACAACAATTTATATCTGTAAAATCCTTTCACATCACGAAACATCTTTCAGAATAAACATTTTCTGATATTTTGAAATAGTTTCAGACGTGAAGAAAAGCTACAGCAGAAGAGGGGTGAGTTTACAGAGAGCTCACACTCAATTTCTCACACTACTGATAGCATTAATATAGGACACACAGCACCCCGCTAGTGAATTAGCATTGAGATCCCTGTGAACAGAAGACCAGACCATTTCAGATTCCCTTAGTTCCATCTAGTGTGCTGTTGCGTTCCAACACCCTACCCAGAGCCTCAGAGGTAGGAAGTTGCACTCTCTCTCCTCGCAGCTTCCTCCTGTTTTCAGTGAGCGCTGTGTGTCTTGGATACAAGTGTGCTCATTCCCCATGGGTTGTGGGCTGAGATTTCAGTCCTGATTTGGTGTATGAAAAGGTTTGTGATTGAATCTGACTCTGGAGCTTAGAGGTGGGATCACTGCGGGTGATCAGGATTATTTGGGGTCATGAAGGAAGCCCCACGATTGCATCTTTGTGAAGATGGAGATCACACGTGCATGCCCATGCTGCCAGCCCCTCGTCAGGTATGGTCCTCACCTTCTCATGGTTCTTCTAGCAAAAAGTCATCAGCAGACACTGCCTTTAACCTTAGACCTTTGGAAGCTTGAGCAGAAGTAAACTTTCCTTAATAGTATTTCTATGATATTATGTGGCAACAGAAAACCAATAAATGTACCATTTTAAGTTTAGAGATGCTGGTGATTTTGTGTTATATCTCTACATTAGATTTTTCTGAATTTTTTTTTTCATGACTCATGAGTGAGATTGTGTACTTTGGGGGTGAGGATGGAGGAGATAATATCCTATTGAAGACAGTGTGTCTATTGCGTCTCAGTGATGACACTGACCATGCCCTTTCCAGAGTCACCCTTGTCGGCTAACTGTGGTGAAGTCAGGCTTCAGCTCACCCATCCACACTGTTATGCAGAGAAAGTCTGAATGCACAGTTAGGAGCGGAGGTTACTGTGTGCAGTGACACCTCTGGGCAGAGCATCTGCATTCATTATATAGAATCTTTCCTTTCTTCCATCTAAGGCTTACATGGTATGGCATAGACACATTTCACACGCATACACACACCACACACACACACACACAGCCCCCAATGCCACCCTGAATGCTTCTCCACAATAATTCCAGTTGCAAATGAAATTGCTCAGGTTGGGAATGAGCTGAGCACGTGTTCATTCAACCTTCACTTGTTATAGCTTTTAATACAAAAGAATTCAGGTGTAATTGTAATTCACACTTAAGCTTTCGCTTCCAAACAGAATTTGAATGCTTATGCAGCATGAGGGCCCATAATGGATGAGGTGGCGGGGATGAGCAAGAAGACTGAAAATTCACTGGCTCTGGATTTGGCGTTGGAGGTTCCCTGGGGGTCTGAGCATGAGGAGACCAGTGAGGGAGGAGGTGATTCTTCTGAGGGACACTGGTACAAGCTTTCCAGAAGCCCACTGGGTAGGGCGCCAGGGATGAGTGATGGCTACAGAGACAGAGGGAAAGGGGAAACAGAAGCGATTAGCAGTCAGGTTGGGAAACGAAACGTGCACAAGATGGACACACCCATGGCAGGTTAACTGTTCGCTTTCCCTGTAGCTTGCCTTGCTGCGGCTCCCAAGAGCCCTTTCCCAAAGGAGGGATCTGTGATCAATAACTCTGCAAGTCGTCCTGGGGCCGCTGTGTAGGAATTCTTAATGAATCTACACACTCCACGTTTAAACAAGCAAACAACCACATGTAAACAATGCCTCCCTAGGAATTTCCCAATCCATTTAGCTGTGAGAGCATGAAACATGTTGACACTCAGTCTGTGCTGTGTGGTGTCCCTGGGAGACACATCCAGTGTGGTACAGGATATGACCAACATGCTGGGAGGCATCTGACAGATTTGTGTGACTAGAAAGTAGAAAAATGAGGAGCTGACAAGCTCAATTCAAAGAATGGAAGTCAAAAACGAGCCAAGGTAAATTTTCACATCAGGAGGGAAAATACAGGTTTTGGAGCCCTGAGGAGGGGAAGGACACAGGGGAGATAGAACTCCCAGGAGCCTTTGCAGGTTAGACAGGAATGAACTTTTGCCATCTATAGGTTTCACGGTGGACCTCTTACCTCCTCACAGAACCATTCCTTCTTCATGAGAATCTGTCTTGTGGGTCCCAAAGCAGCAAAGGTTCATTAAATGCTGTTTTTGTTATTGTTTTCTCAGACTTGCCTAGAATTAAAATGTGATTCAATACAGAATTTTCTAGAAAACTCAAAAAAAAAAAGGCAAGATTTATTTCTCATGGAAATTTGAACTTGGGAAGTCAAACAAAACACCTCTGACTTCTGGATTTATCAGCAGTATGGCGCCAAGATTAGGGAAATTCCTGGAATACACAGCTTTCCAAAATTTGAGCAGCTAGAATTGTGGAAACGTTTCAGGATCTGATTCCTAATTTATTAATTTCAGTAATTTCTGCCTTTATACTTTTTTTAACCTCATTTAATGAGAAACAAAATTAGGTATGCTAATTTCCAAATGGAGATTGGAAACAAAATAACAAATTTGTACAAAGAAGACTAATATTTAATATAACCATGTAAAATAAGAATTTTTGTAAATGATAATGATTTTGGATGCAATTATGTAAAATACGACATGAAATAAATTGATTCAAAATAATCAAATTCAATTTATTTTTTCCATTAAAACACTTCAGTTATTTTCCAATTAGATGTTTTCTAAAATCATGTAATTTTAAAGAATTGGTTTAAATTTTTTTGTGTGTGCGTGTGCTTACTTGCTTGCTTTCTCTCTCTCTCTCCCTCCTTTCCTTCCTCCCTCCCTCACTTCTTCTCCCTCCCTCTTTCTTTCTTTCTTTCTTTCTTTCTTTCTTTCTTTCTTTCTTTCTTTCTTTCTCTCTTCATCTTTCCCTCCCTCTTTTCCTTCCTTCCTACCTCTCTCCCTTCCTTCCTTCTTCCCTTCCTCCCTCTCTTCCTTCCTTCCTTCCTTCCTTCCTTCCTTCCTTCCTTCCTTCCTTCCTTCCTTCCTTCCTCCCTTGCTTGCTTCCTTTCTTTCTCCCTTCCTTTCTTCCTCCATCCCTTCCTCTCCCTTTTCACCCTCCCTCCCTCCCTCCTTCCCTATGATCCACTCTACACCATGAGCCAGAATGGAAATGGGAATTCTGTGACGCAAAGGTCTCTTGGAATACTCTCCACCTGCTGCCCTGAGCATAGGACACCAGCTCTCATGGTGAAATTTACAGGATAATCTAAAGCAAGAGAAAAGTTTTCTGTCAATTTCTAAGATCCAATGTGTTACTTAGCTCATCTTTGGAACCACGTAGTCGACAAAAAATAACTCCATTGAGGAAAGTTTATTTGGGTTCGCGATTCAGGGAATAGCCACACGGGTGGGGGAAGCATGGCCCAGGAGCAGCTCATAGCTGAAAAGACTGGAACTTACTCACCTCTTGATGGATTAGATACAAGAGAAGGGAACGGGAATGTGGTGATCAGCTTTCTTTCTCCTTTTTCCATGTTTATTCAGTCTGAGACTCACTCACTTCCTCCTCAGTGAAACCAGTAGAGCAAAAGCACCCTCCCTGATCCTCTCAGAAGAGTAACTCCCAGGTGATTTCTTAATCTAGTCAAGTTGACAGTGGCTATCAATCCAGGGGACACCATTAGTAACATATGAGATACTGGGTGTCACAGAAGGAGCAGGCGGGTCCTCGGACAGCAACACACAGGCAAAGCTCTCCAAAGATTTGACCAGGCATTGTTTCCGGCCCCACACAAGCCAGTAGTTGCATATGTACTGTTTCTACCAAATGTGACTTTTCTCATTGCCCCATAAATCATCAGAGGGCCTTGGAGATTTGCTGTGGTGTCTGAAAGGGGTTTTAGGCTCAAGCATTTCTCAATAAAGTACACACAAACTGGGAAGATTTTGTGCACGGTGGTGTTCGAGTCACAATGTACTTCCTGAAGGAAGCAGTGTGCTCATTTGTTAGCGCTGAAGAGCTGAAGGGAGTTACAGAATTACTATGCTTTCCTAGCGAGAAATCACTCTGCCAATTTAGAGATTAATAAAGAAAAAAAAAACCTCTTCAATAATAGCATGTTACTGTAACTGGCTAATGCACCAAAAGGAACCAGTCTCAGACAGAAAATTTTATCAGTTTATATAGACCTAAAGCTTATACAATTCACAGGTGCGGTCATCCATAAATCTCCTTCATATCCCAGCCTCAGGTTACACTTGGAACAATTTAAACAGAGACAGGAGACTACAAGTCTGGACAATTGGGCAGATGGGAGATTCATAGGGAAAAGATATAGAAAGAATTCTTTCTATACAAGCGTCTTGTTTTTTTAAATAGTTGGTCATTTTCCCACCTGGCAGAATCATGCTTTCCCTGAGAAGAGCACAGGGGACTTAGTGTCCAACTGTAACTTAATGGTGTCTGTGACTCTGTGCTGTCCAGTTGAGCTCCCCATGTTATTGGAGACGAGGACGAGCCTATGGCTTCCTCCTTTTGTTATGGGAATGCAGCCTAAGCAGAGGTCAATCTTGGTGAACAAACGTCAACAGAAATGATTTCTCACAACCCTAAACTTCAATTATGATACAATTTTTCCCCTACAGTTTCTAACAAGCCTGATTATTATATTACTTACCTTCTGTCATAAGGGAGGCATTGCTCCTGTAGCTAAATTCTACTTTGTATAACAATATGTCCTAAGCAAGTTTATTAAATCCTTCATAACATTAATTTTCCTACTTCAAGTTTCTCCTGCATCAATAGGATATAAATTGTGGAAACTCCAAATACCACGGGATTACCTTGGAATTTACCCTCTTCCTCTACCAGAATCATAATAGTTAAAATCAGGTGTTACTGTTTTGGTTGAGAGTTGACTTCTCTAAAGCTTAGCCACTAGTACAAGCTAGATTTATGACTTCCTTCATTTCTGTCATTCAATAATGACAAATGTATATGTATAAAGAGCAGAGATAGTACAATATGGAGGATGAAGTATGGAATTTCAGAGTTCTAGGACTGTAAAGCAGTAGGGAGTGGGCAATGGAAGTAAGGACAGTGGTGAGCTTGGTTGGTTGCCTGAGTAACTAGAGGACACAAACAAGACAGTAGCCACATTCTGCAAGACAGATTCAAATTGAAGAAAGCATAGATTATCTGAAAGGCGTATAAATCCATGAATAGCAAAAATTGTCAAATCTGATGGTAAAGCACAAAATAAAATCTAAAGATCTTGAAATGACAACCCACAAATGATCAAATGGGGAAAGGCAGATCACTCATAGTTATCAACATTGTTAAGAATCTCTTAATAAGTCAAATTTCCCAGTAAAATTAATGCATCAGAATCAAGGTTGTATCAGGTTACACAATTCCCAGACTATGTGACCATTAGCTTTTGAAAAGTCACTTGTAATAGATTGCCCTTGTAACAATTTTTATCTGTGTCAGGAGATTCAAAAACCCTCTATCATTCATGATGTGAACTTACACAACCCAAAAATAGTGCACATCTTCCTTGGCTTGTTAACACCTCTCTTAAGTTCCCCTGCTTCGAAATCTCACAGTGATCTCAAGTTCCCTGTTGTGTTGCTTCCACGGGTATTGCATACACAGAAATTCTGCCCTACTCCTAGCCCTAAGGTGCTCCATGACAATGGTTGAATTTACAAATGAAAGGTTTGAAAATGAACATTAAAAATTACAAAATGGGGCTGGAGAAATGGCTCAGTGGTTAAGAGTACTGGCTCTTCTTCCGGAGGTCCTAGGTTCAATTTTCACATGGCAACTTAACAATTGTTTGTAACTCCAGTTCTATGGGTGATGTAGGTGGGTCTTCTTTCTATGTGTTGCTTTCATTGGTTAATTAATAAAGAAACTGCTTAGCCTGGTAGGTCAGAACATAGGTGGATGGAGTAGACAGAACAGAATGCTGGGAAGAAGGGAAGTGAGTCAGACACCATAGCTCTCCTCTCCGAGATGGACACGGGTTAGAATCTTCCTGGTAAGCCACCACCTCATGGTGCTACACACATTAATAGAAATGGGTTAATCAAGATGTGAGAGTTAGCCAGTAAGAGGCTAGAGCTAATGGGCCAGGCAGTGTTTAAATGAATACAGTTTGTGTGTTGTTATTTCTGGGGCTAAGCTAGCAGTGCAGGAATCAGGGAGAACAAAAAGCAGACCTGCTCGCTCCATCACTACACATGGGACTTGGTGCCCTCTCGCAGACATATGCACAGGTGAAAATAAATTAATAAATCATTTCAAAAATTGTAAAACAAAACTTATAATAGCAAGTGTTTTAAAATAAAATGTATAAATGTAGTAAAACATTCTCCATATGTATAGTATACATTCTTGGTAAAGACACATTTAGATAGTCCAAAGGAAATATACTTCAAGAGCTTTTAAATCTCATACTTCCACCAAGAATTACAATAAACTTGATAAAATAGAAATACTAGTATATAGAGATCTTCAAACTGCATTGTAATTTTAATGTTAAAAGGTTAAAAAACATACATATTAGGTACAAATCATAGCTTAGAGGACTAAGCCAAGAATCTGACAGTACTTGAAAAGGAGGCCTTTGGAATGAAGGCGGTTGCATGCATAGAGAGCTGCCACCAGGGGTCTGTGTGGTTTCAAGGTTAGCTGGGAATGCAGGATCTGGGAATGCTTGGGAAGGGGGTAAAATGAAGGAAGCAAGGCCGCCCAGGCTGGTTCTTCAAACTGCTTTTTGTTTTTGTTTTGTTTTGGTTTGGTTTGGTTTTATCTTCTCACATGTTGCCTACATGGTCCTCTTTCACTGTTGCCATGCACGTGGGACTGGTCCCCTGTCATAACATTAGAACTACAGCAGAATTCATGTGCAGTTGAAGCCAGGGAACAGGTCCAGAGACCAGCCAGGGCAGAACCAGAGACCAGCCAGGGCAGGGCCGGAGATCAACCAGGACAGATCCAGGACCAGCCAGGACAGGACCAAAGACCAGCCAGGACAGGGCCAGAGGCTAGCTAGGCTCCACTGTCCTGGGTCCCTGCCCCCTAACACAATGCCATCCCATGTGCTATACCAGCTCCTCTCAGTGACTCTGTTCTTTGCCAGTGACAGCACTAAGAGGTGACCCTGCCCATCAGGAACCTGTAGACCAGGTTACTTTGGCGAATTTCTGCACTTCCTCCCAACAACAGAGTATGGTCTCAAAAGCACACTGAGTTTACTGAAGCAGATGGCCTGTGTTTTGATGATGGGAACCATGATGGACACCAAACTTCACCTAGTGCATTTAGCTCTTAAAAGTAGTTCATTTTAAATTAATTTTTGTATACTCTTAATGAAAATAAAAAGCAGTAGGTTGTCTAAATTATTTTTATAAATTGCAAACAAGAATAATTTTAGCTCAGAAATATCACTTAGATTTAAAATTAAGACTATGGCATCCATTGACATTTTTAATTTTATTTTTTCAAAGCAATCTTTTTTTATTTTTACATACCAATCCCAGTTCCCCATCCCTTCCCTCCTCCTGCTCTCCCTACCTTCTTTCCATGCTACTCCTTATCCACTCCTCAGAGAGGGAAAGGCCTCCCATGGGGAGTCAACAAAGTCTGTCTCATCACTTTGAGGCAGGACCAAGGCCCTCCACCTGTATCTAGGCTGAGCAAGGTATCCCTCCATAGGGGAATGGGCTCCCAAAAGTCAGTTCATGCACTAGGGATATCCATGTAACTTGGGAACAGTCAAACCAAATTTAGTTTCTGAGAATTAATGGAGTTGCCATAGACATGAATCTTTCTGTTTTTATATTAAGAACTCATAAAATTGCTAATGTCATATATAATGCAGCTAGGCATATTTAATATTTTTGTCTAGAATAAAAATTATTTACACACAGTTTAACAAAGGTGTTTAGCATTTAATTACAGGGAGTCTAGCATTGAGAAACATGACTTTAAATTACTTCTCTGTTGCCATACTTCTGCATCAACGTATATAAATTTCCTTGTAAATCAGTTTTTAATGATTTATTTTAAACATGAAATTAAAATTTTGATGCAGCTTCACAAGCAACGAGATTGCATGCAAATCCCTACATTACAAATGTAATTGCTGAAATCTCTTTCCTGGTAGGGGAGTGAGGGATGTTGGGGTGAGGCAGATGCTCATGCTTTTTGATACAGAATGGAAGAAATTACCATGACACATTGGCAAAGTCATAGTAGGTAAAATTATTGATATTGGTTCAGATGATTCATAAAACATGCCAGGCATGGTGGTATAGCTTTTTAATCCCAGCTCTCTGGAGGCAGAGGGTCAGGTGACTTTCTTTGAGTTCAAGGCCAATTCTATTTATGCAAAAAGTTCCAAGTCAGTCGAGATTATATAATGAGATATTTTCTCAAATAATAAAATAAAATAAAAACATGTAAAACAAGTACAGGTAGGGCGGGGCTCAGGGTTTGGTTCATCATCTTTGTCAACGGCTCCTGTTGGATGATTTGACTTGTCGTGGAGGTAGGGATTTTGTAGGCACACGGAGGGGAGAGCCGTGGTCTATCCCAGCTTCATGCTACCATACTGAGCACACCCACGGCTGTCTCCACTCACTCTTTGTGCTCCAGTCCTTCACTGGGAACTCCTGGCTTTGGGGCCGGCCACTGCATCCCTCAGAACTTTTCTAGGGTCTCATCTATTCTACATCCCTCCTTCTGCAGGCCAAGCAGAGCAGGGCTTCTTTTGGGGAGAAGCACAATCTACCTAACCAGTGTATTTGCCTGTAGCCTCTCAGTTACTCCTTGACTATTGTTTAGGATAAACCACAAAGGAAAAGGAGAACTGGAAGTTCGGGAGATATTCTTGGAACAATAGGATTGTGTGTCTTAAGAAGACTATTGTGATGCTCAAGTCACACAGCAAGAAAGATGACTTTTGGGATGTTTTCATGAATGCATTTCTTTTCTCATATGTTTGCTACCATTGATTAAGTAAGAAGTGAATGGCCATTTAGCTGTGCTTGATAAACACAGTTATAGATTGTTTTCACTGAGCCCGGGAAGGGAAGAGGTAGCTGAATTAATCTCATCAGCAACTAGCTTCTTCAGCAGAGATGAAGTGTGAAAAAAGCCCCACCACCACTGGATTCATGGGTCATTCTGACAAGACCCATCTATACACCACAGAGACATTGAGCTACCGTGTATTTCAGAGGCAACCTGTCGAAGCAAAGAGCAATGAACGTCAAAAGTAGATATCTTAAAATATTATTATTTTTAAGTATGCGTATTTGTGTGCAGGTGTCTGTGTGGGGTATGTACATACGAAGGCAGCTGCCCATGGAGGCCAGGGTTTTTATATTACCTGGAGCTGGAGTTACAAGTGATTGTGAGCTACCTGGCATGGGTGTTGGGAGTTGAACTCAGATCTTCTGCAAGAGTAGTACATGCTCTTACCCACTGAGACATCTCTCCAGCCCCGGAAGTCATTTAACTTTATGAAAGGTAAAATCATTTGATTGGTGTGTTAAGATCGGAGTGTGCTCTGCCTTAAGGGATTACAAATTGGGCAAAGCAGTGTCTTTTCAAGAATTTTAGAGCCTCCGTGTTGCAAGCAGCTTTTAATTTCATTTTGAAAATAGAGGCTATCTGGCTGAACACGGGAAGGCTATCATCTATCGGGTACCACCCATGCTGCGCAGATTGAAAAATCACTTCCTTCTGGGAGTAGAAAGGTAGTACTTATAAGTTTATCAGGCTATTAAGATGGTAGGGACACATGGATTTACTAAAATCATATCAGAAAAACCAGGCCTAAGAAATGATTGGACTTAAGAGACCCCCAGACTCAGGAAAAGATAAACCCCTGACATAGGCCCCATACAGAGCTGGACACCAAACACTGCAATGGCAGCCGTCCCACCAATCCAGCATCTGAGCGCTCACAGGGGTCAGAAATGGGGGTGTTCATCCTCACCCTGGGCCCTCCCAATTTCAGACAGAAAGGCACCCAAACCTGAGGGAAGGTTTGTGGACATGGTGTTCCCAGGACTCACGGGATGTCAGAAGCACCCGAACAAAGCTTATCTCATAATTCACTTCAGTGGATTTCATAATATGTTTTCTCTAGGCAGAGATAAAACATCCTGGAAATGCTCAGCTGAGCCCCAAATGCTTCATCCCTGAAATGATACAGGCTCACATCTATTCGCCCATGGCAAGCTTTGAGTCTGGGCTTTCATTCTTCCTCCTAGGATTAATCCACGGAAGCTGAGGCAGATGGTCTGAAACTCCTGCACGCATCCCTTCGTGTGCACACACGACAATGGCACTGTCTTCTTTAAAAGGAAGAGATTTGACTTAAATGGCTGGATTTGTGTACGACTTACTTCTTTCTAAGAAGGCCCTTTCTCTTCCAGAAAAGCATTCCTCTTAGATAGCATGTCCACTTTCTATTAATGAATAGAACTATTTATAAACTCATGTTTCCTGTCTAACAAAAAAGCCCATAGCCACGTATCTACAGTTCAGCAGAGAGGGTAAATGTAGCCACGAAACACAAGAGGCTGCTGAACATTTCAGAGATTCCAGAAGGTTTCTCATTGATAGCAAGGATTTGTGCCCATCAAACTGTGAATAGGATTATAGTGTTGGGGTCAGAAGGGTTCCTCGTCTCTGTGCAGGAAAACTCAGGGTGAAGAAGACAAGGTAATGGAGTCCCAAAGGGATGGAGCCCTTAAAGGTAGGAAGTAGGCAATATGGATCCTGGTAGACTTGCTAGCTAATGAGATCTACCCAGCCAGCTTTGGGTTACAGCTGTGTGCTGTCAGGAGGCATGAGTTTAATGTGGTCATTAGGGGATCTAGACCCAGGAGCTGATGCGCTTTACTAACTTAGCCATCTCTCCAGCCATGTAAACAACATTTTGTTTGTGTAGTTACTGTCTTTACTTGGGTCTAAATTGGAAATGATAGTGAATCTCAGCTCCATTGACTCCCTACAGGCTTGGAGGATGGGCAGAGGTAGCTGAGCACTTGCTTAGCCTGAAGACAGGCAGGTGGATTACTGTGTTGGTAACTTTTACATCACTATGACCAAAGTATCTGACAGCAACAACCAGCTTGAGATGAAGAGTTCAAAGCATGAGCCTGTCAGGGACATTTTAAATCAAAACCATAACATATGTCATTACACTCAGCTCCCAGTTGGGGAAAAATGTGTGTTAAAATCCTTCCTGGTAACGATCTAATGTTAAGCCTGCATCTCAGGCATGGAAATCTTGGCTTTGCTGATGTTGAAGTCAGCAGGAGTCAAGATAAAGGCCATCTTGACTCATTTTATGACTTACCAGAAAAGAGTGTTGCTAAGGACATTGACCAACACGGAAGCAGATATGCAGAGCGGTATTGCGAAGGTGCAAGACTTGAGGATGTGGAGTGTAATTGACGCGACACCTTTATGGCATGGTAGGTGCAGAATTACTTACGAGCACTGCTTACCTCCCCACCGGAAGACGACTCTCCCTCTCTCTTTGACTTTCTTCCTCACCTCTTGACTTTTTTCTCTTTTCTTTTCCTAAATTTTCCTAGTTTTTTGGGGAATGTCATATGATGTATTCGAACCACATTCACCCCTCTTCCCCAAATCCTCCTGCATCAGCCCCCTTCTCTACCTGCCTTACTTTGTACACTTCCTGATGTTCGTCTTGATTACGTTAATTTTTGTTTGTCTGTTACACATTCCTATTACACAAAGCTTTTGGGCACTCGCCACGTAGTGAGAAGAATACCATGTGACAATAGGCCATGCGGCGTGTGATCAGCTCTTGGAACCAGGCTGTGGAGGCTGTTCAGGAAGTGCTGGTCCCAGCCCAGGGGTCAGCAGTCCAAGTCAAGAGAGAGAGAGAGAGGGGGGGGGTGTGCAATTGAAGAAGGCAAGGAGGAAGAGTGTCTAGAAAGACCCATAGACAACTTAGTCTGCAGAGAACAGGACCCGCAATGGGAGATTCTACATGATGTTTGTTCACAGGGCATCATGGTGGCAGATTGGAGACTCAAAATTGCTAAATTATCTGTGGAGAATCTGTCACTGTAATGATTTGGATGAGAATGGCCCCTATAGGCACATCCATTTGAATATCAGGGCCCCAGTTTATAGAACTGTTTGGGAAAGATTAGGAGGTACGGTCTTGCTGGAGGAGGTGTGTAACTGGGGGTGAACTTTGAAGTTTAGAAGGCTCAGACCATTCCCAGCTATCTCCTTGGCCTATCGATTACAGACAAAGGTATAAGTGATCAGCTACTTCTCCAGCGCAATGCCTGCCTGCCTGCTGTCTTGCTCCCCACGAGGAGAAACCTGAACTCTAACTCTCTGGCACTGTAAGGTCCCAATAAACTCTTTCTTCTGTAAGTTGCCCTTGTCATGATGTCTTATCACAGCAACTAAAAAGTAACTAAGACAGTCACTGAAGTTTAATATGGGGCCTTAAGAAGAACATTGTCTTAGTTGGGGTTTTATTGCTGTGAAGAGACACCATAAGCACAACTCCTATAAAGGAAAACATTTAACTGGATCTGGCTTACAGTTCAGAGGTTCAGTCCATTATTTTCTTGGTGGGAAGATGGTGGTTCAGAGACAGACACGGTGCTAGAGAGGAAGCTGAGATTTCTATATCCAAATCGGCAGGCAGCAGGAAGTGGCGGGGGGGGGGGGGGGAGGAGGGTCACTGGCTTTTGAAAGCTCAAAGTCCATCCCCAGTGACACACTTCCCCCCTCAAGGACACATCTACCCAAGCAAGGTCACATCTCCCAATAGTGTCACTCCCTATGAGCCCATGAGGGACGTTCCCACTCAAACCACCACAGACACCAAAGTGGCAATGATGGTTTCGCTGTGAAGAAGTCATGTGTAGAAAATTTCCGGTTCTGGCCATGCTTCTCGCAGACTGGAACGACTCCTCCCTTATCGTCCTTCATCTGGCTATCCCACCATCCCTCCACCCCATTCTGCAGGAGGCATGAGATCAGCTTACTTTACAGGCAGCAGCTTTTAGCTGGGACAGTTAATGAGATTGCCAGTGAGGAAGAAGGAGGATGTTGGAGACAGTGGGTCCTGTCAGTCTGACTCCCGGCTCCTCCATCCCTGAGTCACAGTGACAAAGCTCCCTTAGGTCAAGGCACGTTTCTCCCGAGAATTCTAAAACTGAAGCCAGTCAAAGTAACATAGCCTTTTGATATTTTTGCATCTGTAAATATAGGAGTATCTATAGGCCATGTTTTAATCACTGGGGATAGCACATGTCTTTAAACTTGATCATTTCTGTATTTACAACTGTAATGATGATTACTAGTGAACTTGAGTTTTCCTTTATTTTCTGCTTGGTTCTGGATCAGATTCTTTTCAACTTTAATTTTAATTCTTTTTCATCCTTCTTACAGTCTGAGATTATGTCCTGAAATTCTCTAGACGATGACTTTAGATCTAACATAAGTGGGCCTGAGTCACTCAGTCTCTTGGATGAGTTTTTGCCTACTGAAAGAACTTGGAGAGGGCAAACTTTAATATAGCCTCTTCCTCCTGACATCCTTGGGATTCTGGATAGGAAGATGACCGTAGGTATTTACTTTTCCTAGGACAAAATTCTCCACGTTAATTCACAAATGTCTAGGTTCTATGTCTTATTTGCCTGAATTGATTAGAAAGTAAATGCTGGCGGTGGTGGCGCATGCCTTTAATCCCAGCACTCAGGAGGCAGAGGCAGGCGGATCTCTGTGAGTTCGAGGCCAGCCTGGTCTACAAGAGCTAGTTCCAGGACAGGCACCAAAGCTACAGAGAAACCCTGTCTCAAAAAACCGAAAAAAAAAAAAAAAGTTAATGCCACTTGTATTTGTTAGCTATTATTAAAATCCCATCATGATATTTAAAAACAACATATGTCTACCAGTCACTGAACTCACCATATTGGTATCAATCACTTTCCCACTGAGTGTCCACAACGTCTTCCATATATTCCATGTTTATATGCATGTTATCTTCACCATTAATTTGTGAGGTCCTCAGCTTAGGTACTTCTCATTCCTCCTTATGCTCCCAGACTTGTCCAAGTAGCTACAAAGCAGATGATAAATTCATGAATTCACTTGGGAAATGCAGTTATTTATTGGCAGATAATGGATGCCTCTTGCAGGAAGAACAGTCCTAAGGAATGAAGGACAAACAGACAGATGTCCTGTCTGACCTGGATCCCATTGTGGAGCGGTACGGTAGGTGTCATAAGGAAAAACAATCTCTCCAAGTGAGGGGAGAAAATTCATGTCACATCTCAGAGTAGAAGGAATATTAACACCGGGGCATTTGAGAGCATGCTTAGCTCTAGAATAGGCAGAAGGATGCACACCAGCATTTTGTCAAATAACCACTTTGCCTTTCACAGGCCTGGGTGCTGGAAGTATCCCAGCACGCTCTGGGACTTCAATCATGTTGAGGAGAGTTCTGTTAGCCCTGTCAGAACAGAGTGACGGGTAACTGTGACTTGGTGAACAGGACAGCACATTGTTAAAATGTCATTAAAGAGGTTAACCAGATGTGGAAGATTCACATGTACTTAGGGCATTTTTGAGGACAGTAGAGCTAGCACTCGGGCAGTGGAAACCTTAGTCGTGGTGACAGTATGACGCCTGTCTGTTCACTTACTATATTAATGCTTCCCTGAGAGCCAAGCGTCACAAGCAAACCTCACAGTGTTTCCATTTCTCATCACTGAAACTCAAAGGTATTAGTTTCTAAATCCGTTTCTGCTACATCCAGAGACAACCACGCTCTGCTTATGTTCTTCAAGAACTTCCTTTTTATTGCTGGGCATTAGTTCTACAGTTACACAGGGCTTTGACCTTGCACATACGACTCCAAGAAATGAGTTCCCGGAGGCAGACATTGATGTCAGGGCTTCTGTCCTGGGTTAGAGGAGACCATTGTAAGTTGCCTTTCTGACTCCAAGGTACTGTAGAAGCACATGTAGATTTTCATTCCCATTAAAAAGAAAAATCATTTAAGATCCCATTAATAATAATCATCATTTTGTGACTATGATATTATAATCAGAATAGTTATTATGAGGTTGTATTGATAAAATTAAAATGATAGTTTTCTGGGAAATTTCAGGCTTCTAAACAACTACTAATTAATTAACGATCGACAAAGACTGAACAGCTTCTCTGTAGGTGAAGGGGGAACGGGGCAGTGCTGGGAGCCAGATGGTCACATCCTAAAAATCAAAGAAGAAAGGCAGCAAGCAGGTCAGCAACCAGGTTACAGTCCTCAGAAATGACGACCACTTTACTGAAAGAGCCAAGCTGACTTGCAGACGCTATGGTGAGCTAGCAGATGCCAAAGAGGGCTTTGTGCATTAAGTGGAGCTCTCAATTAAATAAGGGCCCAGGTAACACAATCTGTACAACCAGCTCTTGTTCAGAAATAGATTCCCAAGGTCAGTGTTGAAGAAGCCTCTAAGAAAAGTGCTGAGTTTTCTATTTTGCCTTGTTTTGCTTTTTTTTAAAAAAAAAAACAAAAAACAAAAACAAAAACAAAAAAAAAACCAGAGTCTTGCTATGAGCTGCAGACTTGCCTTAAACTTGAAAGCAAACTACTTCCACCTTTCAGCAGCCTTGGATTAGCGCCAACATGACAAATGCATACCAGCAAGCCCAGTGAAGAGATCCTTTTGAGTCAATCAATAAAAGGCCAGAAAGGCCAGGAAGCGAGTGGATATCACTGTCCCTCAGACTTGATGGTGAGATCTGGTGTCGTGGTTGACCTGGGGAGGATGCAGAGTAAGCCTCTCTCATCACCATTGGCTCCTACTTGTCTCCAGATGTCCCCAACATCAAGACCTCTTCTGTGCATTCACACAGGCAGAACCACTTAAATCTACTCAATGTGAAGAAAGATATCCAGAAACAGTATGGCGGGCAGAAACAGAGGTCACTGAGCAAGGAGACAGAACCCCCTGGCCTTAGTCACCATGTCCTGAATGGTTCCCTCAGCACCTCCTGTAGGCCTGCATCTTCATGATGTTGCCGTTGCTTTCCTCTTGGATACTGGCTTTATTGTCTCAGTTCTGTGACTGTATAGCAACTAGCAGCTCGCCACTCCTTATGTTCCTCTTGCAGCAAGTGTGCTGGCATGTTCACACGAACGTGCTCAGAGTTTTATTTCTCTGTGTGCATACAGCCTGACTCAAGGCAGAGAACGTGGACTTAGGATTCCTGTCGTGCCAGCCCAAGCTGGTCTGCACAGTCCCTGCCTGAAAATGGTAGCGGCCTCACGGAGTCTCAGAGTTTCCATGTCCGTAATGAGGATCCCGTGGCTCAGAGTGTTAGAAACCAACAAGCTTGAGCCTAGGGCAGCTTCTGAATGAAGGATAAAGCAGAGCACGCCAGACTCCTTCTCCGAGAATAACAAACATGGCATTGGAGACCAGGTTCCCGGAAATAGATCTGCAGTATTCTGAACAGCAATAATGGCTGGTCTTGTCTGAGCACTGATAGGACTGATGGATGTCAGGTAAGAATAGGCTTCTGAAGCTTCATGATAAACTTCTGGCTCAATCAGGTTCACACTTAACCAGGACTCAAAAGACTGGGGCATAGATTTTCCCCTTCTCAGCTGACTCCTCATGGCAGTGCCCATGGCCTTCTTAGCCACGGAGCAGGGACTAGACTCCCTAACCTTCAACAATCTCATGAGCTCCTCTACTCTCATGAGGGTCAAGTGGATTTGCAAACTCACCTCCAGTCCTCCATCCCTAGATCTGTATCGGCTGAAGAATTTCTGGGGAGGCCCTGAAGCTTCGGGAGCTTTGCTTTTCTGTGATGATAGCTTTGTTCAAAGGATGAATTCAACTTTCAAGAAGTTTGCTGCCAGAGGCAGCAGTTTCAAAGGGTTTGAAGTTAATAAGACTTTCAGCAGAGGGCATGGCGGTAAGGGTAATGATCCTAGCAGCACTGTTTGTGAGGAGCCAACTGTGTACTCCTGGGCCTGCAAGCCGACCTCCTTTGGGAGCCCAAACACATGCATCCAGGGTACTCAACATCTATGCCTCCAATAACCCTGAGGATATCCAGAAAGGAGGGCTGGAATAAGCATTAAAAGCCTTGTCCTGCACCTTCTACATCTGACATGACATGGGTCATTTACATATCCAGTCAGGCCACATTTACTAAGCACCTAGCTGCACCCAGCCTGAGTCCTGGGAATGGAGCTAGATTGGCTGGTCTCAGGAGAGGAAAAAGCACACCATGAGAAGCATCAAGAGGGAAAATGGTAGAATGATTGGCAGCCAGGTCAGACTTGAGTGTCAAGAGCTCTTCTGAAATCTTCTTTAGCACTTTGGAAGAATGTAATAAGGATCACTTGCATGCACACTGCCCAAGGGAGTTGACCCTTTTCCTGGGGTCAAGTTTCTTTCTTGACTGAAATAGTTTTGCAGATTCAATTTATTTTCAGACTTCAATGCTTTAGATGGGAAGTTAAAGTTAATAATTCTTTTTTTAAAATTTACTTATTATGTATATAGTGTTCTGAGCACCAGATCTCATTATAGATGGGTGTGAGCCATCATGTGTATGCTGGGAATTGAACTCAGGACCTCTGGATGAGCAGTCAGTTCTCTCAACCTCTGAGCCATCTCTCCAGCCCTAAAGTTAATAATTCTTTCCTCTAAGGAAAGTATTTCTCCATTGTTACACTTTCCAAACTTATTATGGAATATTGCAGATCTCCACGTGGGAGAACAGACTAGCTTAACTTAGTGCTGACTTACATAAAGACCATCTGCCTACATGTCTCTATGATTGCCCCATCCTTGTCCCTCACATGGCAGGTGACCTTATCCAGTTTGGCCCCCGAGCTGGCTGTGTCCCTGTAGCTGTATCACTGTTTTGTCCATTTTCTATTTTCTGTATATTTATTTTTATCCCACCCTTTCTTTGTATCAATAATGCCTTGAGTATATTTCCTTATGGAATTCTGCAAATATTTCTAAGCCGCATTTCCACTCATATCCCTAAACAGCTCCATGTGTCCCCAGAGACACACCAACATTTTAAAACTTACCAATAATATATGATCAAATGAAGTTAATTACCAAATATATTTTCAAATGAAGTTAATTGCTTTTTAATACCCAAAGATGCAGAGTCATTTCTTATATGCCTTCACTTATTCTAAAAGATTCAAAATGCATTTTAAAATAAATTGTGCATTTGGGATGGAATTAGAAAAGTCATGTGAATTATTTTGACTGACAGAACCCTGAGGAGTCTTCTGGACACCCCTCTTTCACAGACAAGCAGCCAGCACTGGTGACTTAGCATCCCCTTCACAGTCTTTGGGATTCACATTTCCCAGATTTGATTTTTAAAAAGGGTTTTGTCTTCTCCTTGTATTTCTAGTAAGTTGGGAGGTCAAAATACTTGTTTCCATTTGCTCGGGCTTTTTCCGGCAGGACAATGGCACTGGCAATACAATGCCTAGAATCTCCACAGAGTTCTGTTAATTCCTTATACATAACAACCCCTTCCCCTGATGTTTGAATATCCACACATCCTTTTCTTTGTTGGCTAAAATATTTCCACAAAAAGAAAACTTCTTATTGTCTGGCTACCCTGAGGCGCACTTTTTTTTTTTACACAAAAGACAGTATAAATGCTCTTTCAGGTTCTGTTTTCAAAATTATTTGTTATTGCTCTAGCATGTCCTCAAAGTGATGGCAAATTCCTTTGATCTGCCATGTTAGTGAGGAACATTAATAATTCATGGTGTTTTATGTAATGGAAGTGCTCAGAGTCCCCTAAGGTCTTTGCCATTCTTGATACTAAATCATTCCATCCTTTTCCTGGGATGCAAAGTCATGCGGTATCATGTGTACTTTTCCAGAAAGTTCTATCAAGTAAAAGACTCACAAAGCAAGGCACACAGCCCAGGTGTCCAGGACAATGGATATTTATGAGGTAAGCTCTGTCTTGGAGTAGCAAGACCAATCACTACCAGAACTGATAGTCCTGTCACCTTGAACTAACATAGCTGCAATCCTCCAGGAGGGCCAGCACACTCGAGTTATTCCTATTTCTGCTGCTTCTGTAAATGGATTCAGATAACACAGCGGTCCTCGTGTCCAGCTTCTGTGGCCATTGGCCTGCTTGTGAGGCTCACCTGTAGGAGGTCACGTGGTATACAAGTTTGTCCCTGCTCTTTGCACTATCCCATGGTGACAACAGAGGATGGCATTGTCACCTCCCTCCCTCGGGAATTGTGGTTTCTTCTGCTGTGACTATTCTGGGATGTGTCCTCTGTACCTTACCCCAGAGTCTCCTTGAGAGCTGCATCCTGTGTTTTGGGCTACTGGCATGTCTCCCCAAAATAGATCAGCCAGTTCTCCAAGGAGCATAGATCTTTTCTGCAGGAAATGCAAACTATATACCCCAATACTCTATTTTTATATTTAGATGAAACTTAGAAGAAATTCAATCCAATTAAATTATGCACAATATTCAGAAAAAAAGAAAAACGTGTTTCTTTACCTTTTAGACTGTTTTCTTTCTTAGCACTCTATGAATGAGGATAGCAAGGGTCTTTTGGACATGAAAAGAGAAAATAAAGTCCTTGGCTTGAGAAGATCGAAAGGATCCCTAATCTCAAGCACAATATTAAAAATCCCATGTGGCAGTGAAACATATGCCTGTGTTTCTACTAAAAAGGGTGATTACTTATCCCACCTTCAAAATGAATATATAAATCTAAAAATTAAAGTCTTTTAAGCATCAAAAACCTTGGAAACATATTACAGTATCAGAAGTAGGAAAAACTTCCAAGTGTAACTAGATGTTGAAAAACTAGCATTTATACTTTAACTATTTTGAAATGTACGTGGTTCCCAGAAAGCGGGCAAATCATCAGCTAGGTTGCTATCATAAACTCAGGTTTCTAATACACATAAAGATTCTACAGTAATAAGGACCAATAGTATAACTACAAATTCTCCAGGCAGAAGCCGAGCCAGTTCAGTGGCAAATAAAACATTTGGAAAGCTGTAAGAGCTGTGTTAGTCAGGTTCTGTCTCTCTGACAAAATGTACAAGGGAATCAAACTGAAAGGAGGAACTCTTGTTTCGGTTTCAGATTCTGGTCATGGTTGCTTGACTCCCACTACTTTAGGCCTGTGGCAAGGGGGACATCAAGATTGCGAGCATGTAGTGGAGCAATAGTCAATAGAGAGAGGAAGAGCCGGGCGGTGGTGGCGCACGCCTTTAATCCTAGCACTCGGGAGGCAGAAGCAGGCGGATCTCTGTGAGTTCGAGACCAGCCTGGTCTACAAGAGCTAGTTCCAGGACAGGCTCCAAAGCTACAGAGAAACCCTGTCTCGAAAAGTCAAAAAAAAAAAGTTAATAGAGAGAGGAAGGGGGAGAAAGGTGTCTCCCAATACCTCCTTTAAGAACACACCCCTAATGACCAGGGTCCACCTCCTTACTGCAGCATCACTGCTGGAGACAAAAACTTCAGCGTCTAGATTTGAGCGACCCTCTAGACCCAAGCTGTGTAAGGATGCTTATCCCGAGTAAGAACAAGAAAGAGACTGAAATAATGAGGTCTGGCATTGCTTATCTGATCGATTAGAATACAGTTACAGATTCTAAATATCAATTCTACCACACACTGCAGAGAGAAGACCTGGCCTTTAAACAAAAACGTAATCTAAGTAGACATACCCACTGTTTGATGTGCTAATTCAGTGTTGTGCAGTTTATTACACAGAAGAAATTCTGCATGTTCGAAGAGACATAGAGTGAGGTTTCTTTCTAAACCAATCTCTGTGCACACTTCAGTGAGGTGTACTGCTGAGGTGAACAACACCACTGGGCAGAATAGCTCCTTCCCTAAGATTGAGGACTCTTCAAGAAGCTCTTGCAGAGAAATACAAGGAGGCTTATTTCTACTTCTACCAAGTGGAAATTTGAAAACAGAAACCGAATGTTCCATAAATGATGCTACATACACCATGTAATAAGTTCTGCTTTGAACATGACCTCGCCTGGTCTATGTATGTTCATCCCATTGCATAAAGGAGGCATGTTGTGCATGGCACACAGCATTCTCCCGCCCACTGTCTTAGAGTTTCTACGACTGTGGTGAAACACTGTGGCCGAAGAGCAAGGTGCGCAGGAAAGGCTTTTTTAGGCTTACACGTCAGCATTGCTGTTTATCACTGGAAGAAGACAGGACAGAAACGCAAACAGGGCAGGATCCCAGAGCAGGAGCTGACACAGGGGTCATGGAGGGGGCTGCTTACTAGCCTGTTTACCGTGTCAGAGGTTAAGTCCTTTTATGATCATGAAGGGGAACATGGCAGCGTGCCGGCAGACATGGTGCTGGAGCTGAGTGCTACATCTTGCAGGCAACAGGATTGGCTGCCACACTAAAGGAAGCTTCAGCAAAAAGACCTTAAATCGCGCCCCCACAGTGACACACTTTCTCCATTAAGGCCTCACTTTCTAAGAGTGCCACTCCCTTTGGGGGTCATTTTTCTTCAAACTATCACACCCACATAAACTAAGTATATAAATATCATTTTATTATGTGTTGAGGGTCAGTAATGACTTAGAAGACATGGAAAAGAAAGTTACCTTCAGATGTGAGCAAGTTGGGAAGATATAGAATGTACCTAACCACGTGTACGTGTGTGTGTGTTGTATATTATTCTATGTGTGTACGTGGAGGTTAGAGGAAGACACTGGATGACCTGTTGCTTTTACCTTATTTCCTTAAGTCAAGATGTCCTTCTGGATCTGGGGCTCATCATTTCAGCTAAACTGGCAGGCCAGGAAGACCCAGTGATAGATCCTCTCTCATTGCTCTTACAAGACCGGGGTTGCTGGTACATGACAATACACAGCTTTTCCCACATGTGTGTTGGACTGAACTTAGGTCCTTATATTTGCTCAGCAAGTCCTCTTACCCACTCAGCCATCTCCCTAGCTGCTAAAGTGTTTGCAATATTGTTAGTTTTGTGCCAATGAAACATTTAAATATATTTATAAGTTTCAGTAGTCCTGCTTTGAGCATGGTTGATTTATATAAGGAGACTGGTCCCTCCTTCTCATCTAATTACCTTGTGCAAGCACTAACTTACTGGAGAGATCTTCCAGGGGTTCCTATATGATTGCAAGGCCTGTTTAGAATGTCTGACTCACCTACCAGGACACAGTGCCCAGGCACTACAGAAGGAAGATACAACTGGGCAGATAGATTGCAGACCTCGATTTGAATACTTCAAACAACCCACAGAATAAAATAACTCCAGGCAGATACATTAACCAACATAGTCATGTCTATAGGTAATGGGAGCTGTACATTGCTTTTAGGAGATTGTATGGTCCTTAGTGTCTTTAAAACCAGGATAATTGTATTATCTGGATCGTCTTTCTAAATGAAGAGCACAGTAGGACCATTTCTCCACACCTGTAAAAGGGTCATTTGGCTACATTCAGACAAGATTTAACCTATTACATCTAGATGTTTCTGCCCCGGGAAAAGTCAAGATAGGAGTATCTTCCACATCTGGCTTATACCCTCAGCTTCCTGACACCCATCATGGATCTTCTGTGGTTATGGAAGATGAAAGACAGGGAGTCAATTCCAGGATATCTGAAGAGCTTCAGGCCCCCTGAGGTAGAAAGATGACCATTTGCAGGGTCATCCAGGATTCCCGACAAAAGGCTAGCCCTTTGCATGGCACTGGCTAAGGCAGGAACCTAGAAGAACTTTATCTGTGCAAGGCCCATAAGGAACGTGGGAGAAAAAGCAAATGTTTGCTCAGGAAGGTTGTATAACCAGTGAGCCACTGCTCCAGAAGACCTTTTTGTTGGGTAAGACATCCCAAGATTGACAAGACTGAACCAGATTTTGTAGGGGATAATTCTTTGAGTTAAGAATGCAGTACAGCACTGGGGAGGGAGAGGCAGGCGTATCTCTGTGAGTTCAAGGCCAGCCTGGTCTACAAGAGCTAGTTCCAGGACAGGCACTAAAGCTACAAAGAAACCCTGTCTCGAAAAACCATAAAAAAAAAGAAAGAAAAATATGTCTATTTGGGTTGGAGAGATGGCTCAGTGGTTAAGAGCATTGCAGCAGCATTGTTTGTAATAGCCAGAACCTGGAAACAACCTAGATGCCCTTCAATGGAAGAATGGATGAAGAAAGTATGGAATATATACATATTAGAGTACTGCTCAGCAGTGAAAAACAATGACTTCCTGAATTTTGCAGGTAAATGGACGGAAATAGAAAACATGATCCTGAGTGAGGTAAGCCAGACCCAAAAAGAGGAACATGGGATGTACTCACTCATATTTGGTTTCTAGCCATAAATAAAGGACATTGAGCCTATTATACGTGATCCTAGAGAAGCTAAATAAGAAGGTGAACCCAAAGAAAAACATATAGTTATCCTCCTGAATATTAACCTTCATCAGGCGATGAAAGGAGACAGAGACAGAGACCCACATTGGAGCACCGGACTGAAATCTCAAGGTCCAAATCAAGAGCAGAAGGAGAAAGAGCACGAGCAAGGAACTCAGGACCGCGAGGGGTGCATCCACACACTGAGACAATGGGGATGTTCTATCAGGAACTCACCAAGGCCAGCTGGCCTGGGTCTGAAAAAGCATGGGATAAAACCGGACTCGCTGAACGTAAGGGACAATGAGGACTACTGAGAACTCAAGAACAATGGCAATGGGTTTTTGATCCTACTGCACGTACTGGCTCTGTGGGAGCCTAGGCAGTTTGGATGCTCACCTTACTAGACCTGGATGGAGGTGGGTGGTCCTTGGACTTCCCACAGGGCAGGGAACCCGGATTACTCTTAGGGATGATGAGGGAGGGGGACTTGATGGGGGAGGGGGAGGGAAATGGGAGGCGGCAGAAATCTTTAATAAATAAATTTAAAAAAAAAGCATTGCCTGCTCTTCCAAAGGTCCTGAGTTCAATTCCTGGCAACCACATTGTGGCTCACAACCATCTGTAATGATGTCTGGCGCCCTCTTCTGGCCTGCAGACATACACACAGACAGAATATTGTATACATCATAAATAAATAAATAAGTATTAAAAAAAAAAAGAATGCAGTCCAGATGAACTGAATTTTTTTTCAATGCATAGACTCACTTTCTGGTTCTTATCAGGGCTCTTAGAGCAACCTCTGTCAGTACTGGTAGAAGCAGGCTCACACTCATTGCCGAGCACGGTTACCTGGTCTCTGTTCTGAGTAGTGTTCCTCCTGCAGAGTGGACTCCTGTAGTGACAGGTCACTTCTGTCCCCTACATTCTCTGGGGTCAATATTGAGTCTGTATCACTATGCTGATGTGGTAACATGTTATGATGTGGAGACTAAAGAAACAAGACCAGCACACACATTTGGAATGGGACAGACATAGCTCCTTTATTGGAAGCTCTTAGGCATAAGAACCCTTATTAAAGAGTGATCAGCTTAGCTTGGCAACAGGAGCAGATAGCTTTTGCTGACTCTCTGGAATGGGATAAGTTGTTCATTGGCCATGGGCGTGGCTTCAGCGTTTCCTTTCTTGTGTGTAAGCATCATAATCTTGTGCCACAGAATCACTCGTTCTCCTTTGGAACTCTCCTGTGTAGTGGTTTCGTCTGGACCTGATGATGGAGTTGAAGAGCTGCAAGTGCTTCAGCTTCTGAGAAGCACAAGGGCTGATAGAAGAAACAAGTGTTCACTCTGTCAGTAGGCCAAGTTTATCCTGATACGGTCTTTGACAAAACATTTCAACCTATCAACATGCCTACCTCCAAGCACAGCTAGTAGAATCTGACGCTAGGGTTGAGACAACAAATAGAATCCACGCAATATGATGATGGATTCTAGCCTTGGTTGGTGTTTTTAGCAAAGTTTCAGGGTTACAGATAGTTGATGTTTCGTCTTTACCTAGAATGCTTTCCAGTTCCTCCCAGATTCCTGTGTTAATGAGACTTCCCAAGTTGGCTTTGGACTACCTGCAGATGGTAACGCTTCAGATTCTACCTCATCTGGGGAAGCCAAGGCCATGGTGGCTGATGAAGAAATTAACTTATTATCTTCCAGATCTGATACTGTGATTTTTTCATCTTGACTGAAATGATCACTTTAGACATGTTATAAGTTTTGTCAGTAGAACCTTGCTTCCGGGCAATGCTGTGTAGAATGGAAATACACAGATGATTCAGGGTGGCTCTGAGGATGAGGCAGGCAATAAAGTGAGAAGGCCCATTACATTGGCTGACCTGGTAATCAGAAAATGGATGTGAGCATGGCCTTTTCTTAGCCCATTTTTCCACTTGAAGAAAAATGCCCTAACCTGGATAATTTATAAGAATCAGAGATATATTTATATCACATTATACTAAAAACTGAACTACCTAATGAAGGTGCAGGCACGTTTGATGTTCTAGGGCCTATGTTGGCCAGTGGGGACCAGACACTCCGGTCTCCTCTCGCAAAATTGTAACTTCATCTCAAAATGAACTCTGTGGGGGTATATTCTTGGGTCTGTTTATCTTAGACATTTGTATTGTCCATGCCCCCAACTTGTCCAGTGTTGGCTGTGAATGAGGACAATACTTGCTGGCTAGAGCATCTATAACACTTCATTTATCTTCATGGAAAATGTTGGTGGATTTGAGAGGAGCTGGAGACTCTGAAAGCCTGAAGCACTTGGAGAAATAGAGTCTTCCCTGGGATAGCGTTATCCTACAGCAAGGTTAGCGCTGGTGGACAGTGTACAGGACCTAGAGGAATACACACACTTTTAGTGTTTAAAGCCTAATGTGCATGCGCTGTGTGTAAGGCATGGAATTAAACACGTGGTCACATCACTGTGCAGTCTGAGGCTCTAGGTGCCATGGCAACCTTCACTGTGCAGATCTCAGTGTGTGTTTGAAAGGCCTCACAGAAGAGCACGTTTGCTAATCCCCGATCCTAAGACTGCTCAGTGATGGGACCATGTGTTTAATTCCATGCCTTATATGCAGCGTATGCACATTAGGTGTTAAATGCTAAAAGCGTATATACGTATTTGCCAATCCCTGATCCTCAGAACCTACCAGACTGACACTTTACTGGAGTCAAATGGGAAAATGATAACCAGTTCACTACTTGTAAAACAAAGCTTTCATGTCCAGGAAAGACGTTGTAACCCCCCTTTAAATGACTATTCATTTTCTTCATACAGCGCTGTTTAAGAAATCAAATGTCAGATGTTTACAAAGGCCACCGTGACTGACTTATCTGGAGTCCCATTCATGGAGATATGTATGTATCTTTTATAGCATCCTGTGGACATTAAGGCATGCCAAGTGGCTTCAAAAGCTGACATCACTCACTGATACTTCCAACAGCCCACTTTGGCCTCTTTTCTGTAAGGTACCACGTAGAACAATGAGAGCGGTTTAGTAAGTTCCACGAACATGCTGTACGTCCTGCAATGAGCCTGCCCATCCATTAGACAGATGCGAGCACTATTTCACAAATTATACTAACCTAGAGTTCCCTGGATCCCTTTAGCATTTCATGGAATAAGGGATCTACATCATTTCAGTTTTCCTGTACGGCTGTACTGTATTCTTTATTGCCACTGGGTATCTACACTAAGATCAGAAAAAAAGTTTTAATACAATAGGTATATTGTTCTTATTTTTCTTTGAAATTCCTATTGACAGTAAAAATAGTACCGTGAGACTTTAGTCTTTTCCTTAAAATTTAACAAGCAGAGGAGCTATGGCTCATAAGGAAAGGATAAAAGGATAAAATTCCTGCCTGGGGTGGTGTTATAATGAGCCTTCTTCCAGGAAGCTGAGCAGCTCTAGTCTTACTGAGAAGCCTTCCTGAGACTACAGAACTCCCAGACAGGAGGTGGGACCCAGGAATTGCTGCTACAGATAAAGGGAATTCAGAAGACCACCAATAGGAACATTCCCATCCCAACTGATCTAATTATCCAGGCTTATTTTTATTAGCAGGGGGCGGGGAGACATGAGGGCAAAGTTCCCACTGTCCGGTCTCACATTATCTGGCCCGAAGCAGCGGAGTTGCTCTATAAGGGAGGGGTAGGGAGTTGCTCTACAATGGAGGGGTAGCCGTGTGGACTGGAAAGACTCCCGCCCTGGTTCTTAGGACACCTGTTACCACTAGGATAGAGAGTGTCTCCTTCTGAGAGGCAGTCTGAGGTCGTATGTGTAGCAACAGAGAGGAGAGGGACTGGTCAGGGAATAAAGGGGGGCTGAGGGATCCACACAAATGCAGGCACCCAGACCACAGCTTGAAGGAGAGAGACTTGGATGCTTCTAGATTCCCACAAGGCACAGGCACTGTTCCTTGAGCTACCCTCATCGTGTGCATTTTATAACGGAAGCCATTGTCCCCACGTTCACTTCGGGTGAGCTGCTGTGCTCTCTGTGCCCAGCTCAGATGAGAAGCTGTCCTTCCAGGCTGTACCTCAGAGATGATGTCCTCCCTGGATTAGTCCCAGGTGAGACATCATGGCCCCTGGGCTAATCTGAGATCATTCTCACCGTGGGCATTTGCAGTTACTATTTCCAGGAAGGAAATCAAAGAGGAGGGGTCTGCAGTCCACCTAGTGCTCTGGACTTTCCTGGACACAGGGAGGCCCAGGACAGAGTTAATTAGACATTCGTGTCTAATTGAGATGAAAGGCCTTCTTTTGGGAAGGAAGTGACTGTGGAGTTCCTTTGTATTACTGGGAAAGTTTTGTAAGTTCTGTCTCAGCTTTCTCCCAGGGTGATGTAACATGTAGAATGTGGCTTCTGGGAGCAAGCATGGCACCTGCCTTCTCCTCTTGGTCTGGGGCATTTGGCTAATAACCCTGCACCACAATCCTGTGCGTGCATAATCATATATAAATGTGGATAGAGAACGGTGTAGAGTTAAATAATTCATAAATTTTGATTCTGATTTTTTCCCAGGCATGAATGAAAAATTAAGGCACTGTCTTAATCTCTTCATGCCCTGTGTGAATTTCAGATAGACAAGCAATAGACAACAGAGCTAGAATGTGTCTCGGAATGACAGGGCAGGAAGGTTTACTCACAGGGCTGCCAGTGATGATGCTCTTGGACGCAAGCATTCTTCATTTTCTAAAGAATATTTTTATAGCAATCTATTTATATTTACCTTTTAAATAACTATTGTTGTTCCTGATATATTTCTCTAAATTTTAAAATCAACTAAAATTAAAATTCACTATGAATATATGCTTGTATCATTTCACTTAATAGTTAATACAAATGCTTGCAAATATAAGTATAATTGTTATTACTTTTTTTAAAAAAGATTTATTTATTTATTTATTATGTATACAGTGTTTTGTCTACATGTATGCCTGCAGGCCAGAAGAGGGCACCAGATCTCATTACAGATGGTTGTGAGCCACCACATGGTTGCTGGGAATTGAACTCAGGACCTCTGGAAGAGCAGTCAGTTCTCTCAACCTCTGAGCTATCTCTCCAGCCCCTAATTGTTATTTCTTAATGTCTATATTTTTATTTATTTTTATTAAATTAGAGTTTTGATAATTTCATACTTGCATGTAGCGCATGTTGGTTACTATCTCCACGCAACCTCTCTTACTTTGAAAAAATTTTTTATAGTTATACTGACTGTAAAGCTTTGGTAATAGAACCAAAGTTGAAGAGCTAAGAAATTAGCAGCAAGGCTTTTGAATGCTGCATTGCCTAACTGTGCAGTGACTAGGTGTCTGATTAGTGGATAGACTTTGTTCCTGGAGCTCTGTGGGTCCAGAGAAAGGAGCTGGGTTGTGGGAGTGGGCATGTCAAAGGAATACTGTAAATATGGGCATGTAACCAAGTAGCATTTCCTAGCCAAAACAGGGTAAGTTCCTTCAGTTTGATAGACACCAATATGCTTTATAACTGGAATGCCCCTCATGGGCTTCTGTTTTGAACACTGGATCTCAGAGGTGGTACCATCTTGAGAGGCTATGGAGCCCTTAGAAGGTGGGGCTTAGATCTCAGAAGCAGATAACTAGGAGTGGGGCCTTGGAAGGGTGTATGCATCTTATTATGTCTGCCTCCCTCTGCTTCCTGACTAATAAATTTGGGGAAGGAGATTTCAAGACAGCAGACCATTTAGACTGGCGTGATTATTGTTTATGGTGAGAATCAGGGAGATTCAGAAAATGTGTGCTTTATTCAAAAAGTGTATCTAAAACTGCAGATAGAAGATGAAATCCACCCAGCATCATGGATAGTAATAAGAGAGTCAGGTTTTGGCTTATTTTAACCTATTTTTAATTGACACATAAAAAGCAGAGTACCATGTGAGTTTTCAGTATACATAGTACTTTCCAATCATGTAGAATTCCCATCAGGAAAAGGATATCTGTCTCCTCTAACATATATTGTTTCTCTGTAATGAAAATACTTTAAGTCTTTTCTTGTAGATTTTTTAAAATAGTACAGCTTGGTTTGGTGATACAAACATGTAACATGTGGAAGGAATACCATGAATTGAAGGCCAGGCTGAAGTCTACAGTGAGACGCTGCCTCAAAAATTCAAAACAACGATATAAGGAAAACAAGAGAAATGCATGTCATGTTTCTTAACTGCCATAGCATAACCTAGTCCTTCTCCTACATAGCTATGATTTTGACCTTTGACAAATATCCCCCTTCTCTTTACCTTACTTTTTAATTAAATTCCATGATTTTTCCCACTTGTGCTTCATGTTGCAGACAGTGCTGTAATTGTGTATGGAAAGCCAATAACATGATTTAATTTTAGAAAACAGTCTAGATCATTCTGCAGAGTTAATATGTCATGCCCTCTCCTTCGGGAAGGTGATACATAGAGAATGGGATTCTAAAGAGAACCCCTTTTAAATGTGAACTATGCTTTAAAAAATAGTCATAGGATAATGATGTACAAATGGCCCAAATGAGCTACGGGGTTCTTTGGAAAGCTGGCCCATCTGCCTCGGGAAGTGAAGGCAATATAGGTACCCAGCTCTGGCAATGCTCCTGAGGGCTGTTCCTAAACCAGAACACTAGCTACACGCCATTCTTTCTCTGAGTCCCCCTCTGCTGTTCCATTTCTTTGCTTCCTACTTGGCCACAGCTATTTGTAAGGAATGCTTATTAATTATTGCTCCTCAGGTTACTGAACTGTGTCAGTTCTGTTGTGGCCATGTCAACCAAGCCTCTGGTAAAAATTTCAAGTCCTTGAACTATCATATTGTTTTTACTGGTTCCTCTCAGGAGACTCCTCCCCTGATTTTCTCCATTTACAGCCTGCAAACATCCTGACCGCTGACCCTTCAAAGTCTCACACTGCTTCTCAGAGAGTCTTTAATTCCACGCAAATCTAGAGTTTTCCAGTCAGACTTCCTGAATGGTCCAGAAGTACAAATTAATGTTGACTTGCCATTAAATTAGATATTTAAATAGCAGACCCACACTTTTCATGGATAATTTCGTGTGTGATTATTAGTCATCAAGTTAATCCGACTCAAAAGCAAAGCCTGGAGAAGCAGGATTGGTGAAGCATATTGGTGGAGGACTGTGGATCTTGAAGCCGGGAATCCTTGGGCAGAAATCATGGCTGGGGCCAGGAGATGTGACCTCTAATCTCTAGGTCTAAAGACATGACTTAACACTCCTCCGAGGAGTCCTGTTCCTTATGTCGTCTTCTGTGTATGGCAGTGTCAGCAAGGCTCAGAGTGGGCTATGAATAAATCATTCCTGAATGATGAAATAAGTGATTGTTCTGCCCGTGTGGGTTTCATAAAATAGCATGCCTAAGGGGCATGTATACAGGAAAAGCATTCTAAATCACGGTATGGAGAAGGAATGAGGCTTTAGCCAAGCCACTCAGCACTGGGCAGATGGGATGGGCATCAGCCCATTGCTATTCAAGTGTCCTCACAGCTTGAAGAGGGGATATAACTGTTGTGAAATATTCCTTTACACTGTGTGAAGATGTGTCACTGTGACTGGTTTAATAAAGAGCTGAATGTCACAAGTTAGGCAGGAAGAGGTTAGGTGGGACTTCTGGGGATAGAGAGCTCTGGGGAGAAGAAAGGAGTTGCCAGCCAGATGCAGAGGGGCAAGACATGCAGGAAGAGAAGTAAAATCCAGAAGTCATATGACAACATGTAGATGAATAGAAATGGATTTATTTAAGTTATAAAAACTAATGAGACGAGCCTAAGCTATAGTTTGAGCTTTCATAATTAATAAGTCTCGATGTCATTTTTTTTGTGAACTGGTGGTGCAAAGAAAAATCCATCTACATGTAACATCTTGGTAGGTATTTGGGGCCTCCTGAATTCTCTAGATGCTGAGACATTTTCTATACTGACTTTCAGTTTTAAGTCCCACAGCACAGATACATGTAATCAGAACCAGAGTGATTATATTATATTTGCATTGTCCTATATTATATTTATGTTGGAAGATCCACAGGTCTGTCCATTTGAACTTGGTAGGGCACTACATGGACCACTGGGGGTTTAGGGAGAAATGGTCTTAAACATAAAACGCTACTGATTCTGGCGTGTGTAGGGAAGAGAGGAAGAGCAGCAAGGATGAGAAGCAAGTGCAGAGTCTGGGCAGGAAAGACGTGGACATGACTTCAGTTTGACTCGTGAAGAAAAGGAGTCTGGGTGTAGCTGCAGCTGTTACTCTCAGTCACATAGGCACTACTGGTGGTGATTTAAAATGAAAAGTATGGATTATAGCCCTTCCTCAATTTTCTCTATTTATTTTCAAGTATTTCTGTTGAAGACGAAAGTTCTCTATTCCTTCAAAGACAGGGTAAATATCAAATCGCCAAAGACCCTTGCAAATGAATTTGCAGCTAGTCATGCTTATTGTGTATAACTCAGGAGTTGGAGTTAGAGGATTGTTGGGAGTTCAAGTCTGCTGTGTGCTATGTAGTGGGACCATGACTTCACAAAGTGCATTCCAAAGACAGAAGAAAACTGCATATCAATATCGTCCACAGGTTGTGCTTCCCTGTCTCCTAGTTGGTCTCCTTTGGCTTGATCTGTAGTTGGCAGATTTCTCCTTCCCAAGTAAAGTGAAGAAACAAGAAAGCCACGTAGTGAATACTCTAATAATGTTGCAGACAATGTAACACATTAGGTGAGGTGTTATCTGCTCTGGGACATAGTTAGCTGTGAAATTCTCACGTCTATCTCTAACTCTCTTAGAGGTATTCACTCCAGTAATTAGCATTGATGCTTATAATCTGTATGCAGGGCTCGAATCACCCTTGCTGATACAGGATCCTTCTCGCTCCATCCTTCCCTGCCCAGCACCTGCTGATTTTTAACCCTGACTGGCATGTCACCTGACTGGACACAGATGCATGATTACATTTCAATACAAACCCTGCAGTGAGGCAGATTGCGATCAGACTCATCATCATAACACCAGAATAATCAAAAAGCAATTATAAAGAGGTCAATGAAGTTGGTAGCCTTAGGTGAATTCAAAATATCCTGGTAGAATTGTGTGTTTTTACATGAAAATAGCTATTCATAAGTCCCTAAGGTATCATTAGAACAAAAAGGGAAGACAATCATAGTCTCATGGGTTGGTTGGTCTACAAGAGACAATTTTAGCACATGCCCTTATGTCAACAGTCACAGTGTGATGGGAAACTTCTCAACGGAGAATTTGGCAAAGACTTCAAGATTCTTCCTTGTCTCCTGGGCCTGTTGTATTCTAGCCACCCCCCAACCAAGGCCCTCTACTTCTTATGTTAGCCTCTACCCCTTTACAATAAAACTAATTCCTTCTCTTTTTCTAGTTTAAAAAGTTTGGGTAACTGGGCGGTGGTGGCGCACGCCTTTAATCCCAGCACTCGGGAGGCAGAGACAGGTGGATCTTTGTGAGTTCGAGGCTAGCCTGGTCTACAAGAGCTAGTTCCAGGACAGGCTCCATAGCTACAGAGAAACCCTGTCTCGAAAAACCAAAAAAAAAAAAAAAAAAGTTTGGCTAAACCTTAGGTTCCCAAGGATAATATATACATATTTTAACAGATGTGGACTTCTGGGAAGGTATAGCTCAGATTTGAAACTAGTGGAGGTCTTCTGGGGTTAGTGGTTACTGTTCTTACATTCTAAAGACTGCTCTATTTTTGAAATGGAGCACTCTCTCTCCCCTGGTGACCATGGCATTCCTTGCCAATTCCTCAAAGGTGCTGTCCATTCTGTCGCCTGTGATCTGCACTCCTGTGGATCCCAGCTGCTTTCTGGACCTTTAATTTTCTCTGAAGGGCATGGGGATAAAGGAGTACCTACAGGAGGACTTGCAGAACAGAAGTGTGCCCAGAAGTATGGAGCCCCTGCCCCCTTGTCCTCTTCCTGAAATGTTCTTCCTATGAACTCCTGGGTTATGATCTGTATCTTCTATACCTGCTCTCTTCTTCTAGCCTGGTTCTCATCTTCTCACCTTATTGAGTCCACGAGCCATGCGCACAGTATTTTATTTAATTAATGTTGTTACTCTAAATTTAGAATCAATTTAGTTAACTTCTCTGTACTCTCCATTACTAGAACACAAACATGCATGTAGGCATACACAGAGACGAGAGGGATAGAGAGAGGGGGGGAGAGAGAGGAAGAGAGGGAGAGAAGGAGAGAGAGGGGGAGAGAGAGAGAGAGAGTTGATTGGATGGATGGATGGATGGATGGATGGATGGATGTGTGTGTGTATATGTGGACTGATGGAAGGAAGGACAGACAGACACAGGAAGGGAGGGAGGAGGAGGAGGAAATGGTCCTCACGAGCCTTCTAGAGAGGCAATGTCATTTGAATGAGCTCCCCTTTGTGAGTTATTGTTTCTGATTTTGTGTGTCTTCTGTGGTCCTCCATGTCAGAAAGAGTGCAGTTTAAACTTCACTGGGAGAAAGAGTTAGTGAGTTGGGAAACAATACCACATATCAGATATTGGTTAAACTGGGACTATAGGGTAGGTTTCATATGACCTTGGAAGAAAGATTTCAAGAAAAATGAAGAAAAAATAATCTGTGAACATTACTGGCTTTGGAATTTGGTATGTTTCAACTCTGTGTTGTTACTTGAGAATTGTGTGCTTCAGGACTTCCCATCACATGCATGACTTTGTCAAGCAAATCCTTATTAAGTATAAAGAAGATGACATCCACTGGACAAAGCAGCTGGGTTAGAGGAAGGAGATATCAGGCCAGCCTGGTCATTGTGGAACATTCAAAGGCTGTGGGCCATTGAAGATCCATCCTTTGGAGAGCTTGGTAACTGCTTGGGGAATCTACAGATCTCTGGATTTAAGATTCTGAAGAGAATAGAAATTTCTTTCAATCAAGCCATGATGGACTATTGTTTTTCAGTGCCTTGTGAGACCAGTCCCCAAGCCCCTGAGAAAGTATAATCTGAAGAACTGGGTGCTATCTCTAAACAGATCCCCTTCCCACTGCCACCTCATGCCCTTCGAAAGGCAGTCGAACTAACTGTCTAACTAATTGTCCCTCCTCACATGCCTGTTATATTCTAGTCATCCTAGCTGGTGCCCACAACTTTTTGTGATAGCATAGAGTTCACCACCTTAAATGGAAACCAATCCTCCCCAGTCCCTAAGCTCAGCATTGGTTCGTGGTTGCATCATGCAGGGCCTTTGTTTCTGATATGCAGCTCCTTGCTTTCACTTCACTTTTATTGAATTTTCACTTGTAACAGACTTTCTCTAGCTTCCTGCTCCAGCCTCTCCTCTCCGCGTTCATGGTGTTTGCTCACAGATATCTCACCAAGGAGGGCTTTCATGGTATCACCCCCTGGCTTGGTATCACCTACAAAGCAAGGAAGCCATGAAGCCAAAGGAGCTCAAAGCTTCAGTTTCTTCTCCTGAAAAAGCAATACTGACCAGGGATGCTCATGTTTATGCTTGTTTCCTTGCCGAGGAGCTTATGGAGAATGTGGCTGGTGAGACCATCACCTTTGGCCAGTTGAGCTAATGTGAAACCATTGGGGAACAAAATCAGTCTTTGTGTTTGACTTCCCTACAGACTTGTTTGCTTTCATCCCTCAGTAGTGCTTCAGGGTACACATGTGCAAGCATGTGTATGGATGAGCACACATGTGAACACATATGTGCAAGGCATGTGAACATTTATTTAAATTCACACACACACACACACACACACTCAGGAAATGACTTTGAGCTATGCCCTACATATATAATGTCACTGAGCTCATCACTGTCTCTAGATCACAATTAGAGCTTTGGTAAGAAGTGTAAGAGATCATGCAGTCTTGCAGACTGGTGTCAGAGGACCTGTTCTCATCACCACTCTCTACAAATACATCATATTTTTGTATAATTTACACTATGCTGGCCCAAATACTAGCAAACATTCACAGTGGTAGAAAAAAACGTGGGTCAGTGCGGTCTTGGGTACCACCTGTAATGGCAGCTCTATGTCCTCCTACCCGAATGGATTTGTGTCTTTTGCTAAGCAAAGATCTATGGGCTCCTTTTCCCTGTGTCTCACCCGTTTTTATCAGGCTCCACATGCTTCATGACTTCAAATGCAGTTAGAAGTAACTGTTTTCTCCCTTACCCTCAGGGCCCAAGTCAGAGTCTCCTATGTGCCCTCCCCGGAGGGAGGGGAAGTAGCATGACATCAGTCTTTGTTTTCTTTCTATTACATATGGATAACACTTGAGAGTCTCATAATCCAATGTATTATAGAACTAATGTTCTTGGATCTTATGGAGCAAATTCTTAATGACTCATTTTCAGTGAAGTCCCTGCCTGTTTTCCAGATAAGCTTCAGACCTTCAGTCTCCTGGAGCACTCTGCTCCTGGAAGGACACACAGCTTGCTGAGTGCCGCCACATCCCATGACACAACTTCTTTTTTTATATATACATTTTTTATTGATATTTATTGAGCTCTACAATTTTCTCTGCTCCCCTCCCTGTCTCTTCCCTCCCTCCTTTAAACCTCCCCCAAGGTCCCCATGCTCCCAATTTACTCAGGACATCTTGTCTTTTTCTACTTTCTACTTCCCATGGAGATTAGATCTATGTAAATCTCTCTTAGTGTCTGCATTGTTGTCTAAATTCTCTGGGATTGTGGTTTGTAGGCTGGCTTTCTTTGCTTTATGTTTAAAAACCACCTATGAGTGAGTACAAACGGCTACCTCCTTTCACCGGCTACTTTGAACCCTCAGGTCAGAGTATTTTCAGGGTACGCTGTCCATCTAAGACAGGACCTTAGCCCGAGAGACTTCGTCTTTGAAGCCATTAGAAAGGAAGGACAGTGATTACTATTTCCAAAGCTACAGACAGGTTCTCCATAGCTGCAGGCTTCTCTTTCTCTGGATGGCTCAGGGCCTAGTGCATGGAAATATCCCCTTCGGAGCTCACAAACTGACCTGCATGTTGGCTGAACATCCATGCTACCTTCCTTAGACAGGCAATGAGCACTGATATGTTTGCAGGGAGCTTCCCGATGTTTTGACAGACCAACACTCATTTAGCAAAATAAAATGAAATATAATCTGCATAATACTCAATTTATAAAATGTAAAATCAGCTTTAGAAATCAGTTACCTTGTTGTATATTTACTATTAACTATTATGTCCTAGGGATACTTCATAACTTTCTTAAGGTAGTAGTATACTTTTATCATTTTTATTTTAAAATATGGTTGTTATTCAGTGTATCTATTATAAACTGAAGTGAAATATGCTTTTAACCCAGTAATTTTTAAAAAAGAAAATCATCTCATACTAGTGCAACACCTATCAACAGTTGTGATGTAAATTGTCTGAGCGGCCAGTGCCTTCCATACCCCTTGATCAGTTATTTTACATAGAGGCAGTGTGGTCTTTAGGGAGCTGTCAGAGAGGAGCATCTCAATGCCGTGCATCCAGTCATGTCTAAAATGATCCCCCCCAGTGGCTAGCTGGTGTGACTGGTCACCAGTGAGAGGCTCAGATGTGGGCTCCTCCTTTCTGGGGCAGCACTCCACAGAATTGTTTCTGCTTCCTTAAAGTGTGACTCCTCCAGTCTGGAAGAAATCATCTCAAGAGTTAGAAACAGGAGCTGGGACCTTATGTGCTGAGCTGGAAGGCTGGCATCTTAGCGAATGATTCCAGTTGTTCACAGTTGTGAAGTCTTCTCCCATTTAAGGGCAGTTGATATTTTTGCACATCTCTCAGGGGAGGAATTTAGGACATCAATGAGATTTTTATTAAATGATTATTTGTCCCCCATAACAGTCTTTTGAGGTCCATATCCTTTCTCATCTGAGGTCTGTTATTCAGCCCAGAGCTTACATAAACACACAAGTTAGCACATTTTCTCAAAATACAGACTTTATTTTGGTCAGATATATGCCCAAGGCTGAGCTGCTGGCTAAGGGGCTACCTTTGCTTTTCATAGTTTGAGGAACTACACAGTGTCACCCAGGCTGCACCCATTTGTCCTCCCACCAAAAGTGTGTCGGAAGGCGCTCCCTTCCCCACCACGGTCACTGTGTTCATCCTCTATTCTTCTCATACAATAGGACCGCTTCTGAGAAACCCATGCAAGCGAAGCCAACCCACATAACTGCACACTTTAAAAAAGCTTTCTATTAAGCAGCGTTTTAAAATTTCATCTCTAAAGTAACTAAGAACAAAATTGCTCTTGATTTCTCTTGATATTCTTAATGCCACTAATTTTCACATCTGATCTTCTTGATCTAAAGTTTTCCTTGTGGCCAGTTGCTACAAACTTAACATCCCCTGGCATGAGAACCACGGGTTAGATGGCAGGGAACTCGGTTACTCTTGCTTGGTGGTTGTTGTTGTGGCTGAACTTAAATGCCTAGGCTTAATCACAGCATGTTTCCATCTTTCTGACTGCTTTTCTAATTCTTTCCCTTCCTACCCTGTACCAGCTGTCTATTTAAAGGACAGGATCTCATTGTTTGCTGAGCCACACGTTCAAAACCTTCACTCTGTTTGACGGAGACAATGCTATCAATGGGTTGGAGGAAATACCGCATCGGCGTGTATTGTGGTAGAACAATCTGGGTTGTGCTGAGGAGCTCTGAGTGGAAGAACGTGGAGTATGTGATTTCTCCATGCGAACCGCACAAGGAGCAAAGCTGCTCCTGCAGCATCATCCTGGCTGCCTCACCTCCCAGCCCTCCCTGTGTAGAACGGAGACACAGTTAAAACACCTGGAGTTCCTCACAGCTCAGGTATTAGCGTGGGAGAAAAAGAAAATCGATGGACATGGACAAGATAGGCGTTGTTGTATAATTACTGCCTTTGCTGTGCAAGTGTTTTAAATAAGTGCACTGCGCTCTGGCCTGTGAGCAGAGAGGACAGTGGGGAAACCGCTGCTCTTTGCTCAGGACTCCAGGAGGTGTCTCATAGCTTCTGCTCACTCGGTGGGAAAATCTCTACTGAGCTGGGAAGTCGCTCACATGTCCTCATGCAGTGCACATCCCTCATCTGGACAACGGAGACATTTTGATAGATTTTTGTCGAAATCCTCCCTGAAATCTGAACCCTCCAGAATACTCTAGGTTATAAAATCAGGCCTGGAATCTGGAACCAGAGAGTCCATTCTCACAATATAGTGATAAAGAATCACATGACCTGTAGGAGCCAGGGGTGACAGATCCTAGAGACTCAGTGATTTGGGATCATTAGGAATTTATCAGGGGAAATAAATCATGGCTAACATGGAATTGATAAGCAGATGGCGGTTTATAAAGTCACTGGTGGACTCATTGACACCAACCCATTAGGAGCTCAGACCAGGAGTGACTGACCAGGTAGGTAGCTTATAAATACGCTTGCAACCAAGCAAAGCATTCTGGTTTTGACACCGTAGGGAAATCCAGCCTCTAAAATGGTTTGGACAGAAGAGACACGGAAGAACGTGATGGTATTGAGATAGCCATGAAAGTGCATCACAGGTGCTGAGTCTGGAGCCGGGGAGAGAAGGAAGCAGGGTCAGTGAGCCGGTTGGGGGCATGTACGGTGGGCCATTCTTGGATTCGGCCTGTGGAACACACCATAAAGCTTAAATAGCAACTTTACATTTGAACAGTGCCAATCCACAAAGAACAAAAACAACAACAAAAGCCACGGAGCATGCTCACAAATTATTTTAAATATAATTTGTATTCAAAGCATACCCCGGAGGGGGAAATGAATAAATAGGAACCTCCAAGATCCTGAAACTCTCTGGCAATGAATTTCAAGCATAAGTGCAAGGGAATAGTTTTGAAAACAATATGCTTATATTATCACATGTTAAATTATTTAAGAAAATCAGAACACGGTGTGTCTTGTTTTCCAGGGTCCTGGAAACGTCCCCTTTCTTGCCTCTCAGAGGAATAAAAGGAAGCTCTTCCAAAATAAGTAACTTCTGCTTGCAGAAAATTAGCAGTCTGTCATCGACATTCTGGGCATTGTTATATAATTACTGCCTTTACTGTGCGAAAGGGTTTTAAATAACTGCACCGTAGACTGTGTGTCATGCACTGAATGGAACCACAGCCAGAAGGTCTCTCAGAGCACAAAGACTCTGACAAAGCCCTGTGTGCGTCTATGCAGGACCCCCAGGGTTTGGTGGTGTGACATGCAGCTCTCCTTGTGTTATTTCGTCGGCTTTATTACCGCTGGTTTTTGCCAGTCTGTGGCGTGAATTTCTCTTTGACAAGAAGATGGACGTGTGACTGGGTGTTCAGGTTCCCTGTGCTAAGCTAGGAAAGAATTCCAACCTACAGGTTTCAAATAACACATCCTAAAAGGAAAGCATCTTTCCAACAGGCGTGGAACATCAACTTTAAGTCTGGGTCCCAGTATTTGAGGGAGTGTGATGTTTACCTACCCCTTGTGTGTCTGTCATCAGCAGTTCTGATCATAGGGGAATTGCCAGAGTGAGATGAAGCAGGTGAGCAGCATCTTCTTTTCAGGCTCCTGTTGTGCAGGTTTGAAGATGAGGAAATTGTTGCTGTGCTTGGTGCGTGCTTCTTGCCCTGTCCTGTTCATTGCCCCTTCTCACAGGAAACACTAGAGCTCTGTTTGGGCTCTCCTGACCATGGATGACCTAGGTCAGCAGTCGGCCTCCCGTGGTGACCTCAGGCACCTTCGCCTGCTGCTGAGTTTCACTGCCCTTCCTCCCTGGAGCTCTTCTACCCCAGGGTTTTTCCCCTCTGACTTGAAGCTGTGGATTCCTGGCTCCTCCAACTCAGAATGCTCTTGCGTCCCATCTTTACTGTGCAAATGTGTTTTTAAATAACGGTACTAGAGGCCATTGTCACGGGCTAGAGGGAACCACAGACAGAGGTCTTTCAGCGCATGAAGACCCCAACAAAGTCATTCTCTTTTACCCAGGAACCAGAGTCTGTTGAACACTCATTGTCTCTGTCCATCTCATTCCTTGCTCAAGAACAGGTACCTAGCTCATCTCAACTGACAAAATAACAATGTGGAAAATGCTATATTTCCAATGATGGGAAGTCAGAAATCTTCTGAGTTTTCTCTTTATGGCCATGCCCTCTAATATTCCCACTTACGAGTTCACTATTATCCCACAGAAAGATACGCACAATTAGATGAACACCTTTCATTTTATATTGTTGTGTGTGAACATTCTCAGGTCAAGAGGACTCCCCTGATGTTTTCCCATCCAGTCCCCATCCGAATTTGTCACACAATACTGCAACTTACTTTACCTAACTTTGTGCTACATTGAGAAGAAGTTTACTGTCTTCTGACAATTTCCTGGTGTGACAGCGTCACAGATGACCCGACATTTTACTGTTAGTGAGCGCCTGGTTGTTTCTGCTTGGCCCGCAGGGTTGAAGATGGTTCTTTGCAGCTTCGTGTGCATGAGTGTGACAACTGCAGGCAGAAATACTGCTTTGAATTTACATTTATATCACTGAGTTAATCATTAGTGGTGTCTTTTGATATTAATTAGTCGCAGAGTCGTTGTGACTTGGCTTTTCACTGTAGCAGTAGATCAGGGCCAGCAACAATGACGATAGCGCTGGGGAGAAATCATTTCTTCTCCTACGAGCTCATGAGCTACTCCGCTGCTTTCAGCCTTGGCATGGAATGGATAATTTGCTTTCACCGTTGATCCACAGAGTTGTGTTCTGAATTTGATTGGGTTTTGATTTAGATTGCTGTCTTCCTACAGGAATGTGCAAATTAATTAAAAAAAATACAGTTTCTACTATTATCTAAAAGAATGCGCATATAATGTGACATATCTATCGTTATGGATTGTCGTATGCTTTTTTTTGTTTCCTTTTCACATTTTTTGTTACATAAAATAACTAAATGTGTGATGGGATTTCGATCCGTTTAGCCAAGGACTTTTGGGGCAGCAAGCCCTAGGGTGTGGCCTTGTTTGCCTAGACATAACTCAAAAGGTGAGGGAGAGAGGGTCGCTTGCCTATGCGCTCTCGTGGGAGGTTGGGAGGTGAAGAGATGACTGTAGTTGGTGCTCTTCATCCATGGGCAGAATGGCTGGATGAAGGCAGCTGGACCCATGGTGATGTCCGATTTGTTCTGCATCTGTGAGTTTGTCTTTTCATTGTACCCCTCAGTAAATTAGTTCTTAGACTTTTGTGGTCTCTCACTTCAAAATGAGATGTATAAAAGAAAATAAGCCTCTCATTAATAGTGGGTTTTATACCGTTATTTCCACTCAAGTTATCAAATTCTCATGATATTTTCTGAAAGGAATTTAGCGATCATAAGCCCAGTGTTGCTTAAGCATTAGACATTCTCTACTAAATAAGCAAAGCCAAAAAATTACTCCATAAATCTTTAATGTGCTGAGAAAAATTTACTGTAGAAATTATCCTCTTTTATTAAAAGTAGACAAACTTTGATAAAGCACGTGAAATGCATGTCTACAGAGGTCTAACACAATCCTGACTGGTATTTGAGGCAACTATTTATGGAAAATGTACATCTTTTAAATTTTACATAGAAGTGTCAAACACCAAGAAGGATAAAACTCATCTCACAAAATACCAATGAAGATCTATTTCTAGTATGTGATATCAAAGCTTACCAGACAGCTCTAAGAATATGATCAGCGTGGTCTTAGACAGAGAAGAAGCCAACTAAATCAATTGTTATTTAAAACTCTATTATATGCACAGAAGTAATAGAGTCCAAAAGTGTGTTCATATACATGCATAAAATTGATTTTTTTTTCACAAAGGCATCCAAGTAAGTTGATAAGGAAAAGGGCTGTCTCGTTATCAAGGGATGATGAAACAAAATGGTAATGACTTTGTAAAGAAAACTTATGAGGAGAGATCCACAACCTTGCCGTTTGACAATGATTTATTCGAGTGTACAAAAGCGTGTGCCATAAAAGAGAGAAATAATGAAGCATTCGACTGCAGTGAATTTAAAAAGATCGTCTGGATGATCATGTTGCGAGAGTGAAAATCTGACTGGGTAAATATTTGCGCAGTAAATATCAGACAGATGTTGATATGTTTTCAAAGTAGATGAGTTCTTTCCACTTGCTAAGATTATTCTAAATGGATGGAGCTTTGAGCTGATGCATCACCAAAGAAGAGATGCAAATACCAATTAAGCACATGAAAATGCATACAGCTTTTGTCTTCAATAAGGACTTGGGATATGTTGTTTTTAAATTTTTTAATGTGTGTGTGTTTTACTTGTATGTATGTCTGTGTACCAAGTGCATGTCTGTGCCCATGGAGGCCAGAAGAGACTATCAGAGCCTGTGGAACTGGAGATGCAGACTGTTATGCGCTGCCAGGGTGGGCGTTGGGAATTAAACTCATATCCTCTGAAAGAGCAGCCGGTATCCTTAACTGCTGAGCCATCACTCCATTCCCTTTCAAGTGGTAATAAGATATTACTAAAATTCAGTAGAAGTGAATCAAAACATGATGGGGGGGTGAGGAGAGAGAAGGGAAGGGAAACTATGTTTGGTGAGTAAAATAAATGAAAAAAAAATGTTATCTAAATGAAACAAAAAGACAGGGTTAGTATTGCCAAATACTGGCCAAGAAGTAGACACACTGGGTCTCTCATGAGGCTGACCAGAGTTAGAATAATCTCTTTGGGGAATTCCTCAGCAGACTATAGACGTCAACGTGAAGTTACCGCATGGACCACCTTACTCTTCCTACGCGTCTACCTGTGAGAACATGTGCACAATCTGACCACGGCTGTATGAACACTCCCACCACAGCCGTACCCAGCAAACCCATAAACTGGAAACAACTGGTGTCTCCTTCAGCTCCTGAGTGGAGACACGGTGAAAGGCCATGTGACAGGGAGCTACCAGAGCTTAGGGCATGGACCCACCGAAGAAGCCACAGTGCGTTAGAGAGTTGAAAGCAGGTAGCTGAAAGATACCAGAAATGAGTTCTTTACCATCCCATTGTATTATATTATCGGAAAGGCACCCCTATATCATCAGTGCTTGCTAGAAGGGTTGATGGGGGGAAAGTGCAGAGGAGTAAGGAGCACTTTAAGTCAGAAAAGTCCTAGATATTCATGGGGAAAACATTAAAGCTTTGTTCAAAACTCAGCGACCTGGATTCCAGGAGATGTGCTTACTGCATAGAAAACTCTCTACACCGAAGCCCATAGGATATAGCTCAGGATGCCACCACTGATTATCAAATATTGTTCTGGTCCTTCCTTGTTTTAATCCTAAGGTCAAACAGGGGTCCAACGTATTGTTTGCACATACTGAATATAGGCTGTGTTTGTGAGATGAAGAACTGGTTAGATCATTGACTATATGAGAAACCATCCCCTACTTCCGCAGTTAGGCAACAGGACAGATCCTGGTTCTCCCAGTCTCATAGGCTCTACATGTGTGTAGACCTTGGGGAAGTGGAGTCACCATGCTGGCTTATGTCAGCTCATGCTGTCCAGGAGTGTGGGTGGCCTGGAAGAACTGAGATGGTTGGGGACTAGCCTGCAGAAAATGGGACCCATAGCAAGGTCAGTAAGGAACTGACTCCTGTCAGCATCCAGGATAACCTGAAACTGAACTCACGGAGCCACGCCTCGGTTTCAGCCCACAGGACTGTAAACAGAAAACTCAGGTGAACCTACCATGTTTCCCATCTGTGTGCCAAGAAACAAACTATTAAAGCTGGTGCTTGGTTAACTAGAGAAGTTGTCATTCCTGAGAAGAGAGAACTGTAAGCTGGGCCCTTCCACAGTTTCCCAGTGTGTTGCGGCAGATGTACATGAATAAGACAGACACTGGCCAACAACTCTGGCTCTCACAGTGCTTACAACAGTGGCTGAACTCAGGACAGACCCATCACTCTTGATTCTGCGCTATCTCCCTGCATTGGTGGCTGCTATCTGTAGATGCAAGGTTTTCAACCATCCCTACACCTTCCATCACCAGGGAAACAGCAACCCATGTACCCAGATTCTGATTCTAGCCATTTGCGTAGGATGGGTACCTCATAAATCTGTAGTCTATATGAAGAACATTTCCTGAATACAATAATTATAAACATCTTTCAGAAGAAATATTGTGAGATGATTAGATCAAATAATTCTATTTTCTCCATGCTAAGTGGTCTTCCAAAGCAAAAATGTATCAGCCTTGCAAACGTGCATCTCCTTGAGAAAGGAGCTGTCAATCATTCACTCTGTCTTTCCTTCATATACCGTCTCATTTTATCATATGTATAATGTTCCTCCCTCAGAAACATTAATGTACTCTCTGGTAAGCCCTGATGAGCAGTGACATGCTGTTTTCTGAGTTATGAAAAGCATTCAAACACAAATGTCCTTAATACGTCTTTAATTCTCAGTTCCATGCATATATAGGCACCCCTAGATACCTTTTAATATAATTTGTTATTAATCCTCAGAGAATTACATACAATGTATTTTGATCTTATTCACCCCCTACTCCTCCTCCCTAAGTACTTCAGAACCCATTCTCAGATCTCATTCCCTGCCAACTAGGGATCCATCTTTAAAGAAAACTGACTTTCCATCCTCTAGAAGTTATCAAGTTTCAATAACTCCTCAGTTAGTGCTGAGCTTTCTGCGCCCCTGAACCCCTCCCTGCTAGAGAAATCTGATTAGCTTAATATTATGCACGTCTTGTGCATGCAACTGTGTTCCAAATCTTGGATGGTTTTCTGTCCTTCCTTACTAAATGATGTTTAACGTTACTTTTCTATTAAACATTCTCATAAAACCGGTTATGAAAACCTCCAGATCTCGGTGTTTCCCTTTCTCCTCCTCTCTTCCTCAGCTTTGCCCTCCACTTTCCCTGACCTTTCCCAACTGCCTTCACCTATTATTTCTTCTCTTTCTTTCTTTTGTTTGCTGAACTGAGGTTGTACCCAGATCTTCCGCAATACTCTAAAAGCATTCTATTGCAAAGCCCACCCAGGCCCAAGTTCATATTTCTTTACTAGCCAAAGGACATTTTGAGGAACAAACTTGTCTAAAAGAAACTCAGTATCCTGAAAATTCAGCAATGAGGGGATTTCTTTTATTGACTGACTGATATGTCTCTCATATATTACATCCAGACCACAGTTTCCTTTCTCTCCTCCCAGTCCCTCCCCTCTTCCTTTTCCCCTAGATTCACCCATCCTCCAGTTCCCTTCAGGAAAAGGCCTCCCAGGGATATGAACCAAACATGGCATATCAGGTTGTAATAAGACTAGACACAAACCCTCATATCAAGGCTGGACGAGGCAACACACTAGGAGGGAAAGGGTCCTAAAAGCAGGCAGAAGGCCGGAGATAACCCCTGCCCCCACTGTTAGGAGTCCCACAAGAGGACCAAGTTATGCAGCTGTGACATATATACTGAGTGCCTAGGTCAGACCCATATAGGATCCCTGATTTTCCACTCAGTCTCTGTGAGCCTAGTTAGTGGATTCTGTGGGTCTTCTTGTAGTGTCCTTGACCCCTAGTGAGGGGATTCCTAAGAAAGAACTTTATAGATATTTTGTCTTTCCTTTTTAAAATCAATAGCAGTGCCTCGACAGCAAAAGAACCCATAATCCACTCTTATTAGGAAACGGAGTCAGGTTTAAAAGAGAAATCAAGCCTTGCAGACAGACACCACCTCAGTATAAGCTGACAGCAAATGGACACGATTGCACAGAATAGACATTTATTTTCTCATCAGGTTTCTAAAATATATTTACAAAGGTAGGGATGTGCCAATGCTTCCTGACTCATCTCCATTCCCTGGCAATGAGGACAAACTCACCGATGCTCCTGATCTTCACAGCTGGTTATGCAGTGTCAGAAACACATTAGCGTCTATAAAGAGGCAATTAGCTCTGGGGAAGCACGAACCTACATAGGACACCTAGGTAACCAGGAGCAAAGGCTCTCACTAGCAGGGTCATGGACACTGACCTGTAGTAGTTCCAGTCAGAGACCTAGAAGCAAATGTGGCCAATTTGGACAGTACATCTGAGAGACTTTTATTCTTTTCTTCCTTGGAATGTCTGTCTGGAGCTGGTGTGCCTTTTGGTGATCTCATCTTTGGGTCCATCAGCACGGATCCTGCATTCTATCATGATGGCCTTCAGGCCTCCCTGAACTTGAAAGGAAGCTAAAATGAAACTCAGAATCTAAAATAGCTGAAAGACACCTAAGGAAATACTCAACATCCTTAGTCATTAGAGAAATGCAAATCAAAACAACTCTGAGATCCCATCTTATACCTTAAGAGTGGCCAAGATAAAAACAAAACAAAACACTGATGACAGCTTTTGCTGGAGAGGATATGGGGTAAAGAGAACACTCCTCCATTGCTGGTGGGAGTGTGAGCTGGTACAGCCCATTTGGATATTGGTATGATGATTTCTCAGAAAATTAGAAAGCACCCTACCTCAAGACCCAACAATACTTTTGGGTATATACCCAAAGGATGCTCAATCGTACCACAAGGACATGTGCTCAGCTGCATTCATAGCAGTATTGCTTGTCATAGCCAGAACCTGGAGACAACTTAAATGCCCCTTAACCGAAGAATGCAAAAGGAAAATGTGGTACATTTACACAATGGAGTACTACACAGCAGGAAAAAAAAAACCAATGACATCTTGAAATTTGCAGGCAAATGGATGGATCTGGAAAACATCAAATTGAGTGAGGTAACCCAGACCTAGAAAGACAAATATCACATGTACTCACTCATAAGTGGCTTTTAGACATAAAGCCAAAAAAAAAAAAAAGCCTACAAATCACAATCCCAGAAAACCTGAACAACAAAGAGGACCCTAAGAGAGACAAACATGGATCTAATCTACATGTAGAAAGTTGATGGGAACCATGGGAGAGGGGTGAAGGGGAGGGGAGAAGAAGGAAGAAGAGTGGAGAAAAATATATATCTTAATTTTTATAAATAAAAAAAGAAAGAAACTTAGTTCTGAAGACATGGTTCTCAAACCAAGTTTCAACACCTCAAATAGAGCATGAATCTTTAGAGCTTGTTACATTTTCAAACATAAATTCATAGTAATTAATCAATCTGACCTCATGCTGACTCTGGGGTGGGGAGAACTCCGGATGAACAAAGTTGGCAGTCTTACTCCCCCTCTGACTTACTGCGGTCGGCCTCTCTTCCACATCTAAGCTTCGTGAGTGGGGTGTCTCGGGCTTTATCCGGGTCCCTGCTATGGTGGAGAAGTGCTCTGTTGCCCCCCATGAGTCACCTCTGAACCCCTTTTCTATCCAGATTGTCTCAGAACATGAACCCCGAAACTCAGACCTGGATCAGGTCTCAGATCTGGCACCTGATCCAGTCTTCAGAAGGATATTTAGCATCTCTTCTTTCAGCATTAAGATGACGTCATAATACAGGTTGTCATAACGACCATGTAGCATCTTACTGTAGTGGGCTGTGCCAAGACAACTCTTAAATATGGCCCTGTCATTCACATACTCTCTCTCTAGAATTTGGAAACCCATCTCAGATGCCACCTAGAGCCATGACAGGAGTACAATCATGACTCGTGTTTGAGCAGGGTCTCCTGCTAACCTGGCACCGCTGTGTTTCCAGAATGAAGGGGAAAGAGTAGGCCTGCTCACAAGTGTGATCAGGAAACTTGACCAGACACACAACTAACAAACAAAACCCAGGATAACACAGAAGAAAACCTCCTGTGGACCCACTTGCTTCTTCCACAAGAGCAGCTTCCCTTCCTTTCAGATGAGCTCATGGAACCCCATGTGGTCTCCACTTCAAGGTCTGCCCAGGAATTTCCCACTTTGTCATCCCATTAACACCAGCGAAAGACCTGTAACTAGCGAGCAGCAAGTCTCCAGCGTAAATTATCTCAGCTCATATCGTTTCAAGCATGGCCTAAAACTGCCATCCAAACCGTGCTCCGGTCTATATCTGAGCCGCTTCATGCCAATTTCACTTAGCTGAAATTGCTACTATGAATTAAAGCATATTGATTTTCACCCACAGAATAATTAGTTCCAAAACTTGATGAGCTTACATTACCGATCAGTCTATCTGATCGCAGAACAGGACAATTAAGTTTGAGTACAAGGTGTTGAGGCAGGAAGCTCATTTTAAGACGGTCATTTCAGTGAGTAGCTGGAAGACTCCAGCACAGCATCCATTTTGCCAGGCAGCTGACTTGGATGGTTTGCATTTGCAGCTGATGGGTGGTCACCGACTAGTGGTCACTCTCCTACAGGGATGATGGGCGACCACGTGGATAGGCACCTGCTCCCTGAAGCTGAGTGAGATGTCGCCTTCCTGATCCTGGTTGCCACTCACAGCTGCTTCTCAGTTGCAGAAATGTAAAGAACAGAACCCATTATTTCCTTCCTTTTATTCTCTCCTGGTGACCATGTGCAGGTGCTGACATAGTACACAGTAGACAGGTATAAACATGTCACCTCGCTACTGAGAAATGTGGGTTAAGTTCAGCTGAATAGGGGATTGAGCTCAAGATCTGGTCTGAATGTCTCCTTTGCAATTAGTTCATCATGCCACCTGGCTCTTGTACATTGTAGGGGGATGCAGGGGGCCAGTAGCTCCAATGTTCATAGCCCATACTTCCTCCTTCCTATAACCGCTCTCCCTACCCACAACAACACGTACCTCAGACACACACTGCCTTTGAGCTCAGAAGGCAGTTCTGAAATCAATCTCCTGTGCTAACTGTACATGCAGGTCAGGAATGCAGATCCCTGCTTAGGGTCTGATCTCTTCCGTTTGGCTAGGATCTGGGTAAAGCTGGAACAGCTGATTGGAGAGAATGACCAAGCATGGCAGATACTGCAGAGGCCTGAGGGAAGGACTCAGTTCAAATGGAATTGGGGTTTGTAGTTTAGTTGGAGGAAGATGCTGGGTGTCAACAGGGCAGGGTGTCAGGGACCAGCAGGTGCCAGGAGCAGAGGGGTCTCTAATACCTATCAATGTTTCCTATGATGTGAACAACACCCCCTCTTTTCCTTGCTCCCCTTCTCTTTTCTTTCCTCGTTCCCTGCTATGGATGATACTAAGATAAAAGAATTCTTCCTTCGCTTATCTTTAATACTCAACTCAGTGCCCACTTAAAAATGTATAGAAATCGTCACCAAAGTGATCCCCCAAAAGTCTAGTGACTGCCGGCTACAGCTTTTCTGTCATTGCATCTACTGTGTGAAACATGGTGTGTCCTAGGCCAACAGAGGGTGACGGAGTTATTTCTCCCTAATGGTTTGCATGGAGCATCCCAGATCATACAAGTAAGTGACTGTGGAGGAGACTGGACCAGCTCCTGAGAGAGACCGAACTCATAGTAGAGGGCAGATTCCTCCTCACTAAGCAAGGTGGGCGTGTGGGCATTCTCGGAAATTAGCATCATCTAGGGATGGTGATGCCTCTGAGGATCAGGCCATAGCCTATGACCGTTTAAGGTCAGTTTGTCAATTTTCCTACAGACACAGAAACTGGAGAATCAATTTCACTGAAAAATAAATTAAAATCATTGACAGCGTTGCGAGATAAGTTGAAACTTGGTATGGAAGAATGGTCTAAAGATAGTTTTGGAAACAATCGTGGTGACTTCGTTTTGAATAAATATTAAAAAAGAACACGATAAGCTTGCAAAAATCACGTTGGCTTCCCCCTTTCATCCTTGTCAGCGTAACTGTGTAGCTGGTTTCTTTGCCACTGAGTCATTAAAATAAAGTCTAGGAATCCTCCAGAAACATATCATCACTTGTCAGTAGAATTGATGCTCCATCTTCAAGGAGGTAGATTAATGAGCAAGAAGCCAGCTCATTTGCCATGTAACACCTTAAACATTGATGTGTACGCATTTCTTTTGCGTGAGAGCATGGAGGCCCTGAGATCACTGCTTCCCTGTTATTCTTACTCGATTAAGGAATGAAGATCAAGCCTTATGATTGTAAAGAGCTGCTCCCTGTATCACCTGCCTGCATGAAAGCATTTACTCAGTGTCATACATAACTTATGAGGTATACATACATATGTATACAAAACATATGAGCTTTCTATCTTACATATTTATATTTTATATTTATTTAATTATTATGTTATATTTATTAAATACCATAGATTCATTTTCCACATCTAGTCTCTATGCTTTGGTTTTTATTCTGCGCTATTTTGCACACATATCGCCCTGCTACACACATGTGACTGTAACTCAGGGGCAGGGAGGCAGCTCACCCTAAGTACTGTGCCACCGAGTCCTCCTCCCACCAATTCTCAAAGCAAAGCTCCGTCCAGTGTGCATCATCCCCACTCGGGTACAGAGGGCCAACCAAAGGGTTACAAGAGAAGATGAACAGAAGAGAGGGGGAGAATGAGAGAGCCAAGAGCTGGGAGAGGAAAGGTAAACAAAGGGGAAAAGGAAAGAGAGGAGATGGGAGTGAGGGAGAAACAACGTTCTTAGGAAGTTGAAGGAACATCCGTTAAACAGCACAAGTACCTGTGTTGCTCACAATACCACACTGAGTGTTTTACAATGTGGTTAAACATTCCATCAAAATGATATGTACCTACCTTTTCCCCCGCGGTATACAAATAGTAATGCAAGTTTTAAAACATATGTAGCAAAATTCTGTCCTCTGTCACATTATGTTGGTTGTGGCATCTCATTGTTTCCAAGAAAGGGAAATTCATGGGTAGACAGGGACTAGAAGGAAGCCTATGCATGTGTAGAAAATTTACTCTAAATGATTATAGCTAATCAGGGACACACAGACTATGTCTGTTTTAGACTACGTCCGTTTTTAAATCAAGCTGTTTATCTAAATTCAACCAGTTTAGTGTATTTAATTGATGGGGGCCAAACTGCCCCCATTTCTTGCTTCATGTGAAGGCACTGACTTCCCATTGCACTTCATGATATTGTTGGGGGTCAAAGCTTTCATCCATTTTCAACTACAGAAGTAACCAAGTAAACGCCTTAGTGGGATCTTATTTTTTGAGATGATTTATACGTAAGGGAAAATATTTAAGCTATGGTGCTTTATAACAAAGGAAATGAGACACAGGAAGCATACCACAGTCCTAAATGTGCATTCCTTACACACATACAAGGAAAGCAAACTCTACCCAGGTTTCACTGTATAGCGGTAATCCGTGACTGTGACCAGCAGCCCATATTTCCAGTATCTTGTACAAATTATGGTAAACCCCTTGTTTGCCACTGAGGTGTCTAATAGAACTTTGCATTGGATAATGATGACCTACCCTATACTCCACACACCCATGGCTTTTTCTTTAAACTCCTCTGAAGTGCGAACTCTTTCATCTGAATCTCAGCTCATTTCTCAAACCAGTTGTGTAATGCCAAAGCAAGCGGATGATAGGTTCTTCTCTTTCCCGTGTCCCCTCCTCTCCCTGTGTAGTTGCTTCTGACTGCACCGGGAGTTGCAGAACCTGGTTCACACATTTGCTGTCATTCTGTGCCTTTGTTATGCTGGTTAGATCTCAAGTCTTGCAGAGTCAGAGGTCTTTTCACTTATGAGCCAGAGTCAAGAGAAGTGGGGGCTTCTCTTTGATGAAGTTTTCATTTGAAAGTAAAATAATTATCTGCTTGCACAAGTGTTACAGCATTCCCTTGCCCTGATTTCACCTACACTGATAATATTTTGATTAATTAAAACCATATGCATGATTGAGTCCTTATAGTTTGCTTGTTCTTAGCTCATTACTTCTTTTGGCTCTCCCTAGTCTTCTTGGCTGCATTGCTGGAAGATGGTGTGGAGTATCCCAGAAAAAGGCCCTGAGTCTCAAGGAAAAGAAAAGTGACCAAAGCATAATGTTCCCATTCTCCTCCATGTGCTGAAGATTTCGGCTTGAAATCCAGCACTATTTCCATCATATTCACGGTATCGCCACAATTCAGGTCTTAAACATTCAGATTTTTAAACAGAATACAGTGTGTATGTGCATGTATGTGTGTGTGAATATATGTGTGTCCATGTGTGTGTGTGCATGTGTGTGTGCATGTGTGTCTGTGTGTGTATATGTGTGGAAATATGTGCATGTGTGTGCATTGTATATATACATCTATTTCAAATGTCATCCAGCAAACACATCAGCAATGAAAACAAAGCAGCTCTGCTCCTCATATTAAACATGGAAGACTCCTAAACAGCATACATAAAATATTTATCTCTTCTTTGAAACTGAGGATCTTTTGAAGAGAAATATGATAGAAGGAAAAAAGATCCCACAACCTTTGAAAGAAAATTGTTCCTTAGGTGCTTAGAGAAATGATGGGTCTATACTTTAGAAAATAAAATTATGAAAATTGTCTCTAACTCAGAGACAGGCTGAAATTAAGAAGGCTTTGAAACTCCTTCAAACAATTCTTTTCAAAAATCTCTCTATAAAAAAACCCTAATTATTATTTAAAGTAAAACAGCATTACTCACAATCCCTATCTTATAAGTACATTGTTTAAAGTGAAACCTCAGTCAAGATGTCAATATATAGCTCCTTGTCTATGAAATCGCTAGACTGATGTCTGAAAATTCCCAAAGAACAGAGTGCATCACGCAATTAACCCAGGACCAGAGGTAACTCAGGACCTGAGCTCAACCTGGTGCCCCTGGGGTGAGTGGATCAGCCCCTTAGATGTTCCAGAAAATTTAAGATCATTTTATACCATTAATGTGTTTTTCCACAAATATGTAAAAGAATATTGTGGGGGACAATGTTCCCTAAGTCTCCACTTGCAGCTGATTCCTCTGGTCATGTGTGTTAAGGACTTTGGGGAATGTACGTCTTATATTTGTGACAAACTACAGTGAACAAAACCACTAGTCATATTTGGGTTAGTTTAGTTTCATATTGGGGAGCATCAGAAGAAATAGGAAATTGACAGGAATTCACTGCTAGAGCAATGAGTTCTGGGTACATTTAATAGGCATTACGCTTTTATACCTTTTCTGAACTCTGGGTGAAAGAAAGTCATATCTAGTTGACTGAAAATGTAACGAGTCTATTGAGCCATCAAATTGCTGAGGCCATCTGTGTCCGGATCTGATGGGGACAGAAATGTTTGAAGTGCAAAGGGTGATAATCATGGCAATTAAGAGTTGATGTAAACTGTAGAGTGTCCTCAGCTTCTGGACATGCCACTTAGTGCCTCTTACTGGGGAAGTAGTGACGCTCTGCCAATGAAAACATAACACAGCTGAGATTCTGATAGCAGATTTAACAGCTAGAGGGACTTTTGCTACCTTGTGGCACCAGAAGAAGGTGGGTGGAATTATTGTCACACAAACATTTTGGATCTTAATAATAATAATAAAGGAATCTATCTCAGAGTTGCTGACTAATGATGTCCAGAAATACTTACATGTTTCTATGCTCAATCTTGATGGACTTCCTTGGAACAACTGCTCCGGGATGTGGCAGTTTATGGAAAGGCTCAGATCCCACATGTGACCAGTCTCATCATACCTGAGTCTGATTTACTTAAAGTGAGCATTCTGAGGTTGGGTCATACAACCTAACACATACTCCAGTTTCACAGAAGGCTTTCCTTTCCAGTTTACAGCATGCCAGTAAACAAGTCCTTGCATGAATCACTTTCACCTTGGGGATCCCGGGCAGCCTGCCTTAGCACAGTGACTAGCTTATCCCACTGGAAAGGTATTGACACTCTGGATGAAGAGGCAGCAAACATCCATTGTACCAGGGCACACAGGACTCTGACATACTTCTGCCTCTCCCCACTGGGAATCACTACATGCCTGAACATCCCTGTGGTATAAATAAATACACATCCACTACCACCACCACCACCTCCTCCTCTACAGGAAAAATGGGGGTAACTAAGCACCTTTTTAAAAAAATTTTAAATAACTTAGCTATGAACAGCTATGATCCAAGGATTCAGCTTTCTGTACTCATTACAAGCTGTTCTTCCTGCATTCCCAAGCTGGTAACTTCTTTTCTTTGACTACTGTTGTTACATACGTGTGTTATATGTATGCAGAGGATTGTTGAGTCCGTCCTTATTGTCTATGTGTATATGGTTTCAAGGCTGACAACTCTGCACTGCACAAGCAAGAAGAGGGCTCACCCCGGGAGAGACTAACTCTCCTCCTTCCAGAAGTCAGTAGCTGCCCGTAGTTCTTTGTCTACTCCACAAAATTTCCCCCTCCCAGTCAATATGGGCACTGTTATTCCAGTGTTACTTGTGCAGCCATTTCTATGACAGACAGTTTCAGAGCAGGCTTCCTGGTACTCTGGATCTTACAATCTTCCCTGCCAAATTGCACAACGTTCCATAAGTTATAGATGCGGGAGGTGTGTTGGTTAGGACTGGGTTTCTGTGTGAGGAACTAGCTCATGCCAAGTGTAGATTCTGTGCCCATGTGAAGGAAAGCTGCTGCAGGACGTTCAACCGCTTTGGCCTGGCTTATGAAGTCGGAGGCGGCTGGCTTGTCTGGTGTGAAACCTGCTTTTGGTGTGGAAACACAGAGGGGATACCTTTCTCTACCACACACTGACATCTGCTGCCAAGTGGCAGCTGGCACAGGAGTCCTCTCTAAACACAAGCCACTGGTGATTGGTTAGAGATGACAGTCTAGGAACTGTGTTTGGTGACTTTCATCCGCTGTCTCTAATTTCGCAATGACAGTATGAGAATACATTATACTGACAAGACAACTAAGCAATTTTGATTTCATGACCTCCCTGGGTTGCAGAGGATGAGCTTTCCATTTCTAAGAAACGAATGTTTGTCCCATCTTTTGCAGACCGTGAAGTGACAGATAGTAATGTCATTGTCTCCTCCTGCTCATATTGAGTTCTGTGCGAGACAACCGGGAAGAATCCTGTTTGTACTGATTTGATGAGCCCAAATGGGTGAACATAGGAGGTTCAGTAAATGTGTCAGAGCACAGTCAGATGTAAAAGGTATGGTGTTCTTCCTCAAGACATCTCTTCAAACTCTAGGTAAAGTGGATTTGACTTTATATTGCATTTCGCATTTGATATGAGTCAGATCACATTAATTATACCGAGGATCAAATTTATAAGTGACACTCCATAAAATGTCACTGTGGAAACCCTGCTCTCTGTTGAGAGCCTTCATCGCAAGTGGCCAGAGTACCACAAAGTCATAGTAGAAGCCACAGGTCACCAACTCAGGGCCCATGCAGAGGTTAGCCGGGGAGGTTTCCTGTGTCTTCTGCAGAAGGTTCAAATACCCCTATAACCTTCCAAAGAAGATACAAACGTGAGTCTATGAATTAGAGAACAGTCATCACAGAGAGAACAGAGGCTTAGCACAGACACAGGTAACCACGGACATCAGCAGGTAGAGAGAAATTAGAAAGATAAAGGATTAACAACTTCCCTCAGAAAAGAGATTTCTTTTGATGAATTAGTTCAAATGCTAAAACATTAGTGGGATCAAATGAAACAGGGATGGTGTGGCTGAAAAGGTTCAACTTGAGATGGTGGTGACTTCAACATCTCATATTTAATAGCATCTTCATGAGAGGGACCCCCCTCTAAGAACCATGAAACCCACTCTTACGTTTAGAAATGGAACTTTTCAGTTCTGTGGTTGCATTTAGATGATTTTAGAAACTGCATTTCTCTGTTGAAACATTGCATGTTCTGCACATATACACTGGGGCTTTTCTAACACTTGTGTCTGGCAATAGGTGTTGTTCCTTTTCTTCTAATGGTTCCTTTTTTTCTAAGGGTCTTTTTTTCCTAATGATTTCTTCTCCTCTTATTTATCCTCTTACAACAGGCTTTTATTCTGAGTCAGATTTAGCCAAATACAATAGGGACTTGAGGTATATGAAAGTAAACAGTAAGTCAGAAATAGCAAGATTAAAAAAAACCTAAATGCTATGAGACTTTGAAAGATAAAGGCAAAGCAAGAGCAGAATAAGCAATATATGGGTCGTGAAAGAAGCTGGGCTATCCATGGAATTGTTTCCTATAAAAACGAGATAAGAAGATCTGGCCTCAGGCAAAGGCAACATGTAGGAGAAACTGCGTGAAAAATTTTGAGAAACTGTGAATTTCAAAACGAATGCTACTTTAAAGAGTATCATGTGACAACCCCTAATGTCCAGCGTCTACAATTCAATGGACATTTGTGTCCTCACTGGAGAGCCACTTCCTACTCTTCTAGTTTAGAATAATACTACGTTTGGGTAAAACCACACCTTCCTAAAAGACTCCAGAGCAGGTTCCAGCTGGCAGGGTGACACCTGGAATTGCTGCTGGTCCCCTGGCCAGCTCAGCTGGAGCACAGGTTGCCACAGGCACAAGTGGGACTTTGTCCTTCAATTAGTGCCTCTTGAGAAGCTGGCCTTGCCCAGTAAGGAGACTTAAATGAGTATCCAATGTAAAGGTTACCAAAGGGCAACAAATTAGTCATTTCATTGCCTACAATTCTAGTGGTTTCAGCTGAGTACAAATGTTACTGGGCGCATGGTTTCCTGATGCTTGCATTTCTCTGAGCTTCTTATTTGACAATAATGATATTAAAGGTCCAGGTTATCAAATTTCATTTACAATTGGACATCACACACATATTGTGAAAAGAAATAATGACCAATTAACTAGAGAATGTACTGTTATGTGAATTACATAAATAACCAAGAAACTCAGACATAATTGTGACATCGAATGCCAGACTCTCCCATGCTCTGATTCATTGCAGAGAATTCTTCAGCAGAGGTATCACAGGGAACCCATTCCATCAAACTTCCTTCTACATATCTTCCCTCCCTCTCTGGCTCATACTATGGCACAACATCCTTTGCCATTTTCCTCCTTTGAGCAGTCAGATGAAGTATGAAAACATCACGCATGCCTTCCCACCCAGTGCCGCTTTTGAACAGAGCTTCTGCATTTCTGTTGGAAGCCGCATCGTATGGTAAAATCAATACATAGCTGGGTTTTCAGTTGTTGTTAATCACCGTGAGCCTTAAGACTTTATGGTAGCGGCAATGTTGCTGGGAGCATCCTAGTGCGTGGGTGTAGGTTTCAGATGGAAACTGCAGGAGTGAAGCGGTAAGAAGTGGTCCTTCAGCGTCTTCGGAGCTCACACTCAGCTTCTGCTGACCCACGGAAAAGACGTTCACCAGGAATGCCAGGGTCCGTGCTGCTTACCCACATGTCTACTACAAGAACTTGACAAACGCACGTGCTCTGACTTTTACGGTGCTCGGTGTGGCTCTCGAGATCTTTTTTCACCTTGACTTGCAGTTTTTCATACTGTCTGTACAACACAACTCTCACCTTAGGCAAAGGAAGAGATGATTTATTCGGGAACTAAAAATGAGCGGCCATGGCCCAGGAACATGGATTAGGGTTGCCTTAAATAAGATATTCCAATGTGTAAAAGGTTTTATGAAGTTTTTATAGCTACATAATAAAAGGAAATCATAAATCAAGACACTGAAAATTCGCTGGTTGAAACATTGAGTGCCAGATAAATCTGTGTCACGGATGTCAGGAGTCACCTGATGGCAGTTTTAGCGTTCAGGTTGTTCGAAGCTAATAATCTGTTAAGTTGATGCATCCCAAAGGATTTAATTTAATGGTAGCAGACACAGAGGGACAAGGAGAGGATATTAAGGGGAATAAAAATAACCCAAGATAATTTGGCTGTCGATCTGCATCATCCCAACTTTTCACGATCAGAACGTCCTAACCGGTCAGTCACCCTGGTAGGATCTTCCGCACAGCTGCGGCTCTCCTCTGGGATGTTTAGTCTGTATTCTTTTAATCAAACTTTCCCAGTCATGGGGACGACAAATATTTGCTTAGCCGCTATTTTGCTTTTCCCTTGCAGAGCAGACTAAAAGAACTCTACACTCAGGGTACTTTAATTCATTAAAATCTTCCTCCATGGGCAATAATGTCTTTTACTTTCAGAATTCTATTTCCTAAAGTTATATTCTTTGTGCGACACTATTACTCCTTTTGAGACAGCTCCCCGCCCCACTCCCAGGCCTCTCTGGCTCTGGTTTTATATCGTGCTTGTTGCTTATGAGCTTGGCGGCAGTACCTGGGTCTTGGCTCACGACCCGTGGCATTTGCTGTGATCTAGACACTAACACGTAGTTCCCTTCTCTATCCACAGCACACAGACCACACACCGCATTGATTGCAGGGGAGAGGAAGAGTCAGGATGTCCCCTGTGTTGTTTCCATGGACGTGAACAGAGAGCTTACTTGCCTAAGTGGATCTTAGCTTCTGAGTGATTTTCACTTAGTCCTTGCTGTTCATAGCCCTGGCTTTGGGGGTGTGTGTGTGGGGTGTGTGTGTGTGATTTTTTTTTACAGAGTTCTATAATTAGTCATATACTGTAAAAAATCTTGTTATAATTTTTATTGAAATGAGTTCACTTTATCCACCATATATTTTTCTCTTCATTTAGTTGACTCTATTACATTACAATATAATCTTATATTCATCTAAAGGAAACTCTGTCAATATGCTCAATAACAATTTGCTCAACCTTTGACAAATTGATTTTCAGAGGACATTTTTGTTCATGCCATAGAACATATTGAAATTACATTTTGGTGTACATTTCATCCTTTATATTGGTGATATTTAGAAGTATGTATCATTATATCAAGTCTATCTCAAGTTTTCTGGTTATGCTGTGCTGTTACCTCTAACCTTGGAGTTGTCCATTTCATTATAGTCATGGTCTTTCATTGTGTTGGTATAACGGTTAATCTTGATAACCAGCTCAAGATTTAGAATTATCATGGAACCACACCTTTGAATGTACCTATGAGTGTGTTTCTTAAAGATATTTAGTTAAGGGTATAAGATTCACCCTAAAAGTGGGCAGCACCAACCAGTGGTCTGGGGTCCTGGATGAGTCAAAGAAGGAAGTGTCATGAGCAGCAGCACTCAATGCTCTCTGCTTCCCGCCCATGGATGTGGTGCTGTCTCCAGTTCCTGCTGCCAGATTCTCCCTGACATCAGGGCTGTGTATCAGCGTAATGTGTAAGCCAAAATAACCCCTTCTTCCTTAAGCTGCTTCTTGTCGGGTATTCGATTGTTTTAATGAGAAAAATAACTAATGCAGTTGGCTTTTCTGCTCGCTAAGCTGATCACACCCTCAAGGGCAAAGAGATGCCAAAGCTGACATGAGTCCACATGAGGTGTGTTTTCCTTGTTCCAGAGCACTGTGCCTGAGATTGGCGTGCATTTTTATCCTTAGATTTATTTTCGAGTAGCGGCCACCACTTTGTATTTTAGGACATGATTTTAATGTTGTTTTCCTCAGTCCAGAGGACCACAGCTGAGATTGGCTATGCCTTTTTATCCTTAGGTTTATTTTAGAGTCAAGACAAATGTTTTACGTTGTAAGACATGACTTTAGTGTTGCAAAAGAGTGGATTTTATCTTTGTTTACATTTTTCTGGTTTATTTTCTCCATTTTGTCTAAAGCTCATTCAAGCAGAGAAAATGAATTTTATTTTGTTATTGTGAATGAGGAAAAATAATTAAATTCTTGGTCTTTTAACATAAACTATCCTTGTCTCAAGTTCCCACTGTAAGAATATATACAGTTGGGCATGATGGCACACATCTTTAATCCTAGCACTCGGGACAGAGACAGGCAGATCTTTAGGAGTGCAAGGCCAACATGGTCTACAAAGCAAGTTCCAGGACAGTCAGAGCCCTAGAATGGGAGACTTTGTCTCAAACAATACAAAATCTGACAGAAGTTTGCAGGTAGTGTCTCCTCCTTCACCATCTTGCTTTGTTTACTGACCATTGACTGTTGCTTTCTCTTAGAGAAGAGCTTCAGGGGTTTTCTTTGATCTTTTCAGTGAAACAGCAGGCCTATGAGCATCTGTGGTGAGACATCCCGTTTTTTTTTTTTTTTTTTTCTGCTGCTGCATTGTTTCCCGCTTCTACTCTCTTGGTTAATTTGTTTTGTTTAAAATCCATTTGATATGACAATTTTGGCTCACTTCTAATTTATTGAAGTAAACTGCCTCCTGTGATATATAAAGTCTTCTCAAAAATTTAATGTATTTGTTACTGTTTAATTCTAAATGTATTTCAACTTCCATTTTGAATTTATTTTTGTCTGTGAGTACATTGTTAGCACAAAACCTAATGACTTATTATTCTATTTTACTGTTTTGCTTGAAATAAATGTCTGTTTACTTCCACATATTAGGACACACTACTGAGCAATAGCAATGACTTCTTACTTATACCTTGACTAAGATAGAATGGATTTTTTTTTTTTTTTTTTTTTTTTTTTTTTTTTTTTTTTTTTTGGTTTTTCGAGACAGGGTTTCTCTGTAGCTTTGGTGCCTGTCCCGGAACTAGCTCTTGTAGACCAGGCTGGCCTCGAACTCCCAGAGATCCGCCTGCCTCTGCCTCCCGAGTGCTGGGATTAAAGGCGTGCGCCACCACAGCCCGGCACTAGAATGGATTTTTATTAACATATTCTGGAATACTGATTATTTTTAATTATTGAGTATTGGTTTTAATGAATCCTAAGTTAAATAAACAGTCATAGTTCTGATGTTCAGATTTGTTAACCTTGGTTGCATTTTATCACCTAGTTAATTAATAAGAAACAATTTATATTTTGATGATGAATCTTTCAATATCAGGGATTAAAAGTGGTATGCTCCAGGTATTGGCAGATGTTAAAAAAGAAAAATAATAAATAATATAAACAAAGGAAATAGGTCTAGGCATATGTTTGCCTTAAAGATACAAAACCAACAAACAAAAAAGGGTAAATATGGAGGGAAAGAGGCCAGGCACAGAGAAATACATCAGTGCAGGATCCCATCCACATCTCTTACAAAGGCAAAAGTAACTCACAACCTGGGAGCCTTCATGATTTGGCTGGTGGTGGGAAAGAGAACGATTAGAAAGGAGAGGGGAGCTGGGTGTGGTACCTACTGCATCTGCTGTCTCAGTGGGATTCACTTTGTGACATAGCTCAAGTTGCCACTTAGGCTTGGTACACGACTGTCTTCATGTTACAAATGAGCAAATGCTAGAAACATCCAGTGTCATAATATAAATCTAAAAACACCAAGGCTTTCCTATACAGACATTTACAGTACATGAAAAGTACATGCTTGCACTTTCATGCGTGTGTGAGTGCGTGCGTGCATGTGTGCATTGGTGTGTTTGGAGGGGGCGGAGTGCACTGCTGACTGTCTTTTCACCTTATTGATGAAACAGGATTTTTATAAAACCTGGGGCTCTACAAGTTGATTAGACTAGCTAGCCATGTAGTCCCGGGGATCTTTTATTTCCCAGTGCTGGAATTATAAGTGTGTTACCATGCCTGGCTTCTTACATAGGTGTTAGGGCTCAAATGCAGGTCCTGTTGTTTATATGGCCAGTGCTTTATTAGCTGATCAATCACTCTAGCCTCTGGGACAGCATTTTTCCTTAACAAACCTTGAAATGTCTCTTCTAATTATGAATGTACTTAGGAAAATAGATGTGAGCTTGTGAGGTGGCTCAGCAGATAAAGACATGTGATGCCAAACCTGAGTTTGATCCTTGCCTCCTGCCACCCAACCATCTCCCTCTCCCTCCCTCCGTCTCCCTCCCTCCCTCCCTCCCTCCCTCCCTCCCTCCCTCCCTCTCTCTCTCTCTCTCTCTCTCTCTCTCTCTCTCTCTCACACACACACACACACACACAGACGCTCACACCTTTTTCTCTCGCACACTATACCATGGAACTTGAGAGCCTACATGATGCATGCACTTACTAAATAAATAAATAAACATAAATAAATAAATAATTCGTGTTTAAATTTTCAAAAGCTAGATATATTCATTATCAGAAGTGGGCCAGAAATATCATTAACATAGACTTTCCCCAGCTGGACCATGAGTTCCTGCCCAGCTGCCATGCTACACAATAGCAGTTTGTAGAACACAGTAGTGAAGCTGTGTATTCTTGGATGGAAAAGGTAAACTGGGAAATTTAGGTTATTATCACACACTGAAAAGTGGATTGCTTGAAAGTCATAATCAAAGCTTACAGAGGAGAGCAGGGTACGTCCCCTTATCTTTCCCCACTCTTATCTCATGTCTCTCTGCAATTTCTTTCAGCTTTTTAGGATATTAAAATTGCTTACTAGCTATAGAGGCTATGTCTATGAGGCCTTAACCTCTCTGAGGAGCACATGGGAGCGGATATGAGGGGAAGTGGGATTGGTATGTAAAAAAATAATTAACTAGTTAATTAATTTTTAAAAAGGTTTGAAAATGCAACTTCTTTTTCCCTTGAGAGACACCAGTGGCAGTCACTGTCTAGATTAACTCAACACGTTCATCACGAGCTGCTGGAGGACTGCACAGAGCATGGCGCCTCCTTGGGGCCCTTCCACTGCCAGTTGTCTTGCACATGAGCAGAGTCTTCACGAATATCCCGAAAAATCTCGACTTTTATCATTAACATTTTCCTCATCTGTTCTATTTGTCTACGTTAGATATCTCATTTTAAATTCTCTGTTATTGGCTTAGTAATATGCTATGATGCATTTCTTACATTTTCCTTTTGTGTTTTTATTTGGGTTTGTAGATTGATTTTTTAAAAAAATATTTTATTGATGTTTTACTAAGAATGCTTTGTAATTATGATATTTTTAATTATAGTTATTCATATATTTTGGATTAAAAATGCTGGTTACCTTAGGAAAATAACCTGACAGTGCAGATACCAGGCCCACAGAATCACTATCTCCAAGGGAAAGCAGAGGAGGTGGATCAGATACAGGTCTAACTGTCTCTTAGGTCTCACTGCACTACCAGTTTGGACAGGGTGTGCCAGGACATCTAACAAAGGGATGCAGGCATGAGCTGTGGAAACAAGGACTCACGGATGTGTTAGAATACACTGCTAGCTGGTTAGAGATTGCAGTCTGCCATAGACTGGCAGCTTCCTCTAAGCTCTGAAATATGAAAACTCCCTCCCTCCCCAGAAAAGCTTCCTGCTCTCTACCTGTCCTTATCTGGAGAATGTCCCTGGACCTGGAGGATTGGCCTTATCTAAAGGCTGTCTCTACACCAGATGCCTGCTTCATCTTCAACTGACCCTTGGCACAGATCCCTGCTAGTAAGATTTGGGCTAGGAGTTCTGCTATAGGACCCTACTGCCACATACCAAGCCTTGTGATAGGAGCATGCCACTTAATGTAAATTAGGGTTTGCCCTCAGGCTCCCCAATCCTATATATTTCTTATACTCTGGAATAAAATTGAACTGATTCGCAGAAATCTGTCTCCGAGAGGGTTGTCTCCATTTGTTCTCATGGGCCGTATACAGAGCTTTCTGTCACCTCTTCTGCCTCTTTCCCCTCTTGGACTGATGGTACAGACCAAGAGGGAAAAAGAACCCCCGCAGGGTGTAAGGACACACCATTCCATGACGCCTGATCTAGACTCCTATCCAAGAGCAGTGCAGTCAGTAAACCCACGCCTGGTCTTAGCAAGCTTCTCCTTTCAGCCTGGACACAGCATTAGGAGCATCTATAGGCTTTGTAATCTCCTTTAGAAATCCCTGGTCATAAATTTGGAACAATATATGAAGTTTGTAGATCAATTTTGAGATAATTTATGAGTATGGGTATTTTTTCCTCTTTTCCATGAATATGCTAAAGCTCTGAAGTGGGGTCCTATTTAGCGTCTTCCTATTGGTTTTTAGGTTATCATCATCTCTGCTATTATATCTCAACATTATGTATTGGCAGCACAGACCACAACTTATTTTTGTATATAGGTGTAGACACATTTCTTTAATGTTGACAGTTGCTATCTAAACACTAATCTTTTGTTAATAATAATAATTTTCTTTCCTTGTAGATACCACATTTATTACTAAAGTTTCCAGTATACACACTCAAGCATTTTCCCTTCTCTCTCTCTAGCTCCTCTCAAGTAACCACCCCACTTACTCTCTCTCTCAATTTCATGCTCTCTTTTTATTTGTTGTTACATGTATGTGTGTTCCCAAATACATAAACACATTACTAGAGTATATAATCATATAATGTTACCTATATATATATATATATATTTCTTTTTAGAGATGAATATCTAGTATTGGATAACTAATTATTGTGCTCTTCCCTGAGGAAAACTGTTTCTTTAACTCTCAGCATTCCTTAGTTGATTGTAGTTCATTTTCTATGAGGTCAGCTTTAGTATATATTAAATAAACTTATTGATGGTAGATATTCTAGTTTTCATAATAAATAGAACGTTAACTAATTTAAAAGATGTCATTTATGAAGTTGTGATTAACATCTACGAAGAAAGAGAAGTTCTTGTCTATTTCTGGTTCATAAAATCATTTTTCCTAATACATTTTCTGAATCTATTAAGACAGTCTTACTTTCTTCCTTAAAATAGACATTGTTTTGTAGAATGCTTTAAGCTCCTGGCACAATTGTGTGGAGGTTCAGAGATTGTATCTGTGAAGCCATGGTAACCAACGTTGCACACAGGACCAGCACATGAAGGGCTTGCCTGTCTCCACATCAGTATGTGACCAGGCGCAGAAAGCCTTGTTGCTAGGTTATATCACAACTTGAAGTTGTTCACTGCGACTCAGACATTTACTGTATTTATACTGAAATGTCACTGCATTTTTGCTCCAGGATAACTTGAGGCAAAACCACTTTACTTCATAATACAAGCCATGAGGAAGTAACTATGATTTGAAGTTAGACACAGAAAGCACTGTGCCATCTATGTATTCTCCCTTCCTTGGGCTGGCTTCTCCACTATTTCTTGACCCTGCTATCTACCCCTCCCAACACACACAAGCCCTGATGTCTGCCTTTCCTCAGACCCTGCATCCACCCTCCCCAAGACTCCTCTGCACATACTCCTCAAGTTCCTACCACCCACTCGCCCCCAGGCTCTGATGATGCCCCTGCTCTGGCACCTTCTTCATTGCTCATACTTTGCCACAAGTGTTTTGCCCTCAGGTCCTCGGGAGACTTCTGGATCACTCACTGTTTCCTCAGTGGGCCCTTCTGGCCCTTTACTTACAGCCTCAGTCTCCATGCTGCAAAGAATTCCTGGCTCTCAGCCCAGCAGTGCCTATTTCAGAGAACCATCTTCTCCCAGTACTGTAGAGACTGGGTCTGCCTCCACCCTGCTCCTCCTCACCCCACAGCTGAAGCACTGAAGTACAACGGCCACAGTTTTTCTGTGACTGGCTTTTCATCTAGTCCCTGAAAGGCCTTTGGCATATTGTAGGCTCTGGAAGAGGGATTGCCCAATGAGCAGAGGCATCACCAAGTGAGTAGCAGTTACAGGCCCAGCATACTGAGCTCTTACCTGCTAAGGACTAGTTTGCTAATCTATTAAATACATACTAAAAGTATGAAAACAAGTTCTTGGGAAGAGTTCTGCCAGGTGATTCTAACTGCTTCCTTTACTCCAGTTGTTTTGTTTTTGTGTGTGTGTGTGTTTGTTTTTGTATTATAAAAAGATATTACGCATTATTTTTAAAAACAGAATCCAGCTTAGAGCCATAAAAGAGAGATGTTAGAATCCGGCTTTGTTGAACCGACATACGGTGCATCCTAAGATGCTTAATTTCTGCTCAACTCAGTAGCCTTGGATACGTGTGAGTCTTAGACATTGCGTGTAGTTCTGAGGAACAGATAGGAGAACACCTGTGAAGATGTGAGACACAAAGGCAGTGCTTTCTCTAGAAAATAATTGCATTTATCTACAACCCCTTTCCAATTCCTAGTGTATGTTCCAATATTTCCTTTAACAAGTCAGGTTCAGGTAGATAGTTAATTTAGAACATTTAACATCCTTTTTTAGAATGTTTTATTAGTGGCATTACAGTGTGTGCCTGCTTAGATATCATGTGGGATTGTCTGCCATCGGTGGCTACAAAGCCATGGCTCACATGTCCCCATTGCTGTGAGCCATGTTAATAGTGTGTCCTTGACACCATGGATGGTGTACCTGCATGTACCTGCCACTGAGGATTGTGTGACCCAAGTCTTCCAGCCCCTTGTAGACAGAAATCACCACAATCTTTCCAAAACCCAAGTACAAGACTAACATTAAATAAGCATTATTCACAAAGGAAGTTACACCGGAGGACTAATTTACAAACTTCTGCATGAAAATGTGTCATTTATAGCTGATCATAGATTCTATTCCTGGCTAAAGCTGGCCCAGGTGGTTTGTTACTGTGCAGTTTATTAGGTGTGAGCAAACGAGGAACCAGACGTCCTAAGAAATAACTGTCAACAGATCCATAACCAGGTCATGCCTGGAGAGAGTCATGGATTAATGATCTGTCACTTCTAGTAAACGCACGTCTCAAACCCCTGGACCCATAAGTATTGCATTGAAATTGCATTAAGGAAGGGAAGACATTTAATATTGGTTGAGACGCCATCTAAAAATAGCAAGGTGTCAGTTCAAAAGAGCAGCATTACCTCTCCCTGTCAGTACTCTGACTTCATCAATAGAACGCGCTCCCAGCTACAGCAGTCCCTGTACCATCACACAAAGTGGTCTGACTTCATCAATAGAATGCGCTCTTACAGCAATTCCTGTACCATCACACAAAGTGATCTGACTTCATCAACAGAACATGCTCTTACAGCAATTCCTGTACCATCACACAAAGTGGTCTGACTTCATCAACAGAACATGCTCTTACAGCAATTCCTGTACCATCACACAAAGTGATCTGACTTCATCAACAGCATGCGCTCCCAGCTACGGCAGTCCCTGTACCACCACACAACAGCGGGGTTAACACACATCAGAATCTGAGCTGGGAAACCTGAAATCACCCGAAGCGTGGATTCATTCAGGAAAGCAACCTGCCTGGGAAGGGGGTCCCGAGGAGCTACTGCCGCAGAGACTACCCTCTTCTCTCGCCCCTCCTGTGTAAGGCTGACATGGAATACAAGCCCCTCTTGCTCCCTGATCTGGATCCCAGGTTACCTTGGGGAGAGAGGCTAGAGATGACATTTGACAGGAGATGCCAAGGCTAAGCATAAAGGGGAACAGTCAGTCACATGGGAGTGTTATCAGACACAGGACGGATCCCGAGGGACCTTACTCTTCAGGACAGGCATCTGTGAGCCTCTTGCATGATTCCAGTCATAGGAGTTAGGTGCTTATGATGGAGATAGCACATTTATTGTTCATTCCTGCTTCCTGTGAGAACCTTCCATTTCCCTTTGTCACAGGAAGTATTCTGTAGTTCACAACTATAGCTACGAAGTCTGTTTCCAATAGGTTCCCAAGCATCCATCCTGGCCCTGTCCTCCACCTGTCTGCTCTTGGGATAGTTTCCTTATAACTGCCTCTAAGTAACTTCACAGTGGCCTGGCTTTATGTGTGGCTTCTTTCTTAAGGATGATTTCTATGCTGTTCTAATTTAAAGAGGTGGCTTTTTATCTCTTTTCAAATTGTATGTTTAGAAGTGCTGCTCACGTATTTGTCCAAACATCTTTGCTGCCTGTCTGTCCTCCCATTTAGGGACACGTCACTCTAAGTAGTCAGTGTTGTTCAGAGATCTCTAGTGTTCTGTTTATTATTTCTTCAATTTTTTTAGGTTTTATTTTTCAAAATTTTGACTGATCCGTTTGCCTTTAGATTTAGGGACACTTTTTCTACAAAGTCCAATCCTTTAAAATTATATCCAGGAGATTTTCCACACTGGGTGTCTTATTTTTTTTTCCTGTTTGTTCAGTTAATTTGGTTTTAAAAATCAAGTCCTTGTCCCTCTCCAGCTTGCCCACGCTGTTCTTTATCTTTGGAAGCAAATCCACAGCTGTTTGCATAACTGATTTTATTGCCCTAACCCATGACCTCCATTACAGGTGATACATTTTATCTATCTTCAGTCATTGATTTTTACTGTCACTGTACATTACTATGTCTCTGTTTCTTTTCATGCCGAGAAATCTTTTATTGAGTGTCAGTCATCACAGATGTGATTTTGGTTGCATCTTGAACATGTTTTACCCTGAAAATGTCCCTGAGCTTCGTTCTCGGGCTTGTACACAGCTGTTCTTCTGATATTGCTTTATGCTTTATGAAGTATGGCTGAACTATAATATTTTGCCCGTTTTTGAAGCATTGCTTTTGGAACTACTTTATCTTAGTTTCTGCAAATACTCTTTTTCTGTGAGTCTAAGGACTGGCAGGCATAGAAACCACTCCCATCTGTGTAGTATACACATTCTCTTTCCTCATTTCTTTTGGGAGAGCTGGCTGGTGCCCAGTTCTGGCCCAGGGCTGGCTGCAGGCTTTCCATCTCCTGTGATAGTTTCTTGGAGGTCCTGCAACAAACCCCAGGCTCCTCTCCCCTGAGCCTCTGGCTTGCTGCCTGCTCTGCACCATTGGCTTCAGCTGCAAGTTTGTGTCATGACCTGGAGGGCCTCCCTAGACACTAAGTAGAGCTATGCAATGTTCGCTAGGTTTTAACATCTTTAGGGACTTTTTCTCGTTCAGTTCTTCATGTCAAGACCTCTTGTTCCCATGTTACCTGGTTTTTCATCCCAAACAGCAAGAGTTATTTACAATGTGTACACTGGGAATCAACAACCCCACAAAATGACAGTAAAGGACATAGAACAAGGACCTTAATAGGGAAAATGTGAAATTCAAACCTGTCAGATTAAATCAATCAATGCTGGTATAATTCCAGCAGAAGCCTACAGAACCAAGGTGAGCAATGGTTTCAAAGATGTGGGGGAGGAGGACAGCCTGGCTGGTGTGAGTTTATAATGGGATGGTAAGGGGAAGGGTCAATGCAGAATGAGAGAGGAGATTTAATGACTCTGAGAATACAGTCACCTATGAAGAAATTTGTCCTTTCCTGGACACAAGGCTCAGTATGCCACACCCTGGAGGAGCAGACATAACGACACTTAGGTAACGACACAGAGTCAACTCTTTAATTCAGGAATAAAGAACTCTGGCTGAGGTCACAGAAGCTCCATCAGTTCCAATGGACACGTATCTTCTGTCACAGGGACCTGTGCCTTTCCTTCCCACATATACAACATAGATATCCATGCTCTCTCTCATTGCCATCTTCCCTTTGAAGCCTGGTAAGTCTCAGGAAGCCCCGACGGTGTGGTGGATCAGTAAGTGCAGGAGGAAAACAATTAGGTAGGATTCACTTTGAAGCTCCTCTACGGGAAACCCAGGACCTGGCAGTACTGGTAGACACCACTTCAAGCTAGACTAAGAGTGGGGGGCACATGGATGGTGTGTGAAGACTGTGGGGAGGGCTGGAAACCAAAGCCCAGGGGACATGGAGGCCAGCTATTCAAAGTATAAGCAGGGCTTGAAGGCAATTAAAAAAAAGTAAAAAAAAGATGATAAGATGTACAGTTCCAACATCCAACCTGCTTACTGCGACTTTAAAACAAGTGGACAAAGCCAGGAAGGATGTCTATAAAGAATAATAACCAATAATAACCAGCTTTGTAAGAGGCAAGGACAGAGACGCAGATGCTTCTCCCTAATGGCTTGTGGTTCTCTAGCCCCTGCTCTCTCAAGGTTGATGGCTGCCCTAGGGCACATCATGTGAGCATTGTTAGAGAAGTGAAGGGGAGTGACAGGTGTTAGGGCACTACAGGGTGAGAGCAAGCAGGATTACTATGTTTGTGTAAGGAAGTTGTCAAAGAACACTTTTATTTAAGAAAAAATATTTTTTAAATGTTCAAAAGTATGCTTTCAGTTATCAGAATAGGTACCTTTAAAATAAAATTTTTTTTAATGCTTACTATAAAAATAAAAGGTAGCATTTTCACCAAGATGGTGGTACACATTCCAGCACTCAGGAGGCAGAGGCAGGCAGATCTCTGAGTTCGAGGTCAGCCTGGTCTACAGAGTGAGTTTCAAGACAGTCAGGGCCACATCAAGAAACCTCAACACACACACACACACACACACACACACACACACACACGAGAGTCGGGGGATAGAGAGAGTTCTTCTTCCTTGACCTGGTTGAACTTTCTGTAAGTAACACAACTGTCAATGATTTTGTAACTCATGACAAAATAATGTATCTCAGTGTACTTAGATATCAAATAAAGCTACAATGGATTTAATTTAGTTCTTTTCTAAAAGTAAAATGTAGAATGTATCTGTAGTTTTGAGTACTGCATCCTCCTACAGCAGAAGCAGACATTTTCTGCAGTTGTAAATTCTGCTCCGTCAGCTTTCTGGCTGGCAGTCTCATTATCCGTTTCCTACTGGATAACAAGAGCCATAGTGAAATCAACAGCATGGAGGGAGTGACGATCCAGGGCTCCAGATCCATGAGTTCCAGAAACGTACATTCCCATAAAGGCCTCTTTACCAATGGCAGGTCCTGTTCCATCCCTTGAGTCAAAATCACACACAAATAAATCATATTAAAGTGGACTCAAACACCCTGCACATGCTGAGAAGTATATATCTCAGGCGTGTGCTGTTCCCAGGTTGTTACTTTATCCTGGTCATAGAGGCCATCTTGGTATACTCTGACATACTTGCGGAGTGGCCTTCCCTTTTCATTTGATAATGTTGTGTAATTCATCCTGCCAATTACCAATTCTGATGACTTTTCTCATAAAATGTTGCTATACATGAATAACATTACAAACTGCTTCAAATATTTATATGGCTATGATTCTATGTGTACTCTGCCAGACAGACTTACAGCATATTTTCTTAGTCAAAGTGTGAACTTTGGATGGTGAAGGGCAGTTCTGCACAGCTGCCTTACACGTTTACACCAATTGAAGTGCCCATAAGCCAGGTCTGAGGCGGAGTGCCTCCACTCTTAGTTAGTACTGTGTACCGTGTAAGCCTCCCAACACTGTGCAAAGAACAGCCACTCTTTACTGTCTTAGTAGGGAATTACAGACCATTGATAGAAGTAATATTCCATGCTATCAGCTTATCTTAATTCCCCTGTGTCTTATCACACTTTGTATGATATATAAAAAAGGGTGTGTGTATGTGTGTGTGTACGCACACACACACACAATCATTCATGTGTGGAGACCAGAGGATGACTCTGGGATCTTACTCTGTTGTTACTCAGTCTATTCCATTGAGACAGGTTTTTCATTGAACCTGAAACTAGGCTCGCAGTCAGCAAGCTTCAGCAGTCACCTTGTCTCCATCTTACACAATGCTGAGGTTGTAAGTGCCGAAATTAGTTTCTTGTTGTTGCCATAATAATCTACCAAAACTGGAATGGATTACAAAGCAATAACTTATCTTAGTCAGCCAAGGTCAGAGCCTGGCTGGTTCTCACCATCAGCCCTGGGGAAGACCAATATCTGCTCAGGTTGTCGCAGAATCTGATCCTTTATGGTTGTAAGCCTGAGGTCCTTAACTCCTTCCAGACAGCCTGTGTTCTTGGGCTTGGGGCAGATTCCCCGGGAAACAGGATAGGTCTCCCCTTCTTAGAATTGTTCTCATTCTATTCATATATTGTACTTCCTATTGTACTCAACGAAGGACTCCTATGTGATTGGATGGGACCCACCCTGACAATTCAGAACAAATTCCCATCTCTCAGTCACCACAGGCAGCAAAGATGGCAAAGCCCTGTGGCCACACCAAGCAAGCTAGTCACATTCTAGTTTTCGAAGGGCAATCAATTTTATGATACAGGGTCTCAATAGCATCTCTGACTGCCTTGGAACTCAAGACTGTCTTGATTTCACCTCTTGTGTAGAAGTCACAGCATTGAGCCAACCCAACTGGTTCTGCCATAGTTCTCTTCACTGAGAATTCACTGATGTACTAACCTTCAGTTTCTCTGTGTTTTTCTCACTACAGTGGAAACTATCTGAAAACTAATTGGTATGTTTCCTCCTTCTTCCCTCAGACCATAGTTTTGATAAACATGAATTCTGAGGATCCCCTAGGCTGAGACTCAATAGAGCATTTCAGCACTATAGACACGGGGCCTGACAAGGCAGTCATTATAATTTCATAAGCTGTAGCTATTAACTGTAAGTTTGTTATTATTACATTAGTCTCTCAAAGTGACTATTTGTGTGCAATTTTCTTTTTAGTGTTTGTTAGTGTTCAGGTTGGAATTTTAAAAGAAAAAATGGCTTAACAATAAAGCCCTTTCAAATAAAAATGAGAGAGAATTTTGTCTCCCTCACTAGCTCTTGAAAGGGGGTTGGTTTCCTCCAGATTTGTGAGGAAAATGAAGTATGCTCTGAGAAGACCGGCTGCTCATTTTCCGTGGCATCTGAGACTCTGCTCTATAGCTACAATAAAACATGTGAGATGGGATATTTTGAGGAATAAATATTAATTTGCCTACAGTTTTAGAAGTTCAAGGTCTAAGATCAGGCAGCACCTTGTCCTCAGCCTTATGGTAGATGGCTTCATGACAGACAGAATAAGGGAACACTGACTCATGATGGTGTCATGATAGATGGGTGAGATGATATCATGCAGAATTCATGGCAGATGGATTCATGGCAGATGGCAGGTTACGGATGGACTCACAGAGGATTATATTATGGCAGGAGCCCCTGTGAGTGGTAGCAATCACGTGACAAGACAGTACGAAAGAGAGACTCAGGGTGGGGCTCATTCATTTCATAACAAACTACTCTTACAGGAACTTACTAGGGTCCCAGAAAAATGACACTGACAGCCTACAAAATCAACCCATCTTAACCTTGATTTGACTGGAGTCTGAAGAAAGGCAAAGATGAGAAACATCAAGAGATTTCTATGATAGAAGTCTGAGGACAGGAGCAGCCTAGTTAAGGATTTATGCATCTCCAGAAAGCCTTAGCATACCTCTAGCTGTTTAGATTATGTGCTGCTGACAGTGTCTTGATGAGACGATTCCTTCCCTAAACCTACGAGGACTGGCCCTTTAAATCCGCACCGTATAACCAGATGGTGGCAGACGGTGGAATTTGCTTGTTTTTATATCGTAGCTGCACTCGATAAATCAGGTGACCGTTAAATAAGCAATCGTCATATGAAGGTGTGAGAGTATAAGAGCGTGCACATAAATGCGCATAATTTCATTTGTGGTGTCTTGTTTAGGGAGATTGTGTCCCTTGATGAGGACTCAGCTCATACCATTTGAGGCCTGCTGACATCTTCCTGGGGTTCAGCATTTTCAGGAGTTTCCAGGGAGATGGAAGCTCTTCCCCACATGCTTTTCTTCTTCAAATTGACGGCATTTTCTATTAAATCACTAAATGTTGCAAAAATGATTTTGTGGTTTTCTTCATATCCTCTACCCATTTCCCCAGCACTACATTTTCGACAGCATTAGCAGAATCACAGACTTCCCAGAAGCAGGTGATTGACACGGAAAAGTACTGCTAATTAATCTGTCAATCTTCTGCTAATCCTACCCAGTCACCCATGAATGACTCTCTGGACAGGATCCATCCAGTGTAGTGCCTCAATTACATGCATATACCACTCCTATACTCGTTTAGTTAAAGTCTGTGAAGCTTCACTGAAAGGGGTGCAGTAAAGTACAATCAGGAGGTGAGACACTATGCTCCATGACCCTTAGATCCCTGGTATTACCAAAAATCAAAGCTATAAATAACTGCAATCAAAAACATAAGACCCCTCTGCTGCAACTTCTGTTCCTTTACCATGGCTGACCTACCCCCAAAGTAAACTGCCTGGTTCTTCCGCCTGCATTACTTGTTATGCAAATGAAGAAACTTATTTAACTTATACTGTGACCAAAATCTTTAAAGATTTCCGTAGGACAATCGAGAACCTACCTCTTAAAGAGGAAACCTTATTACGGAAACAGAAAGACAGCCCCCAAGCTTCCTGTCATGAGGGCATAATCCATTGTCCCCTCTATTCTACTAGCGATGCCAATGTCTCTGCAGACTTATGAGATACAAAAGCATGTGGCTCTGGAAAGTTGGGTATGGCTGATTCTCAGAAGCCTAATTTCTACGGCATTAAACTCCCCAGGACCTCATCAGTGCGGGTCATCAGCATCCCCACCTGAAGCCCAAAATCTTGCTCACCTCATTGCCATGTTGCCTGCCTGTGAGCTATGTGGGAAATGGTTTTGATATGGACCAGGACTCAGTAAACAGACTAGAGAAGGCAGTCTGGTTGCTTTGTTCATTTCTCCCTAGGTTGCTGGATTCAAGTTCTTGGTTTCCCCTCCTGCAGCTCTTCTAAGTCAGTGGGCTCCAGGGTCTGTCACCCAGGCTACTACACATGGCTGCTGTCCTGGATCCCACAGAAGACTCAGCCTGGGTTTTGGCCCCATGAGCATATACTTCTGAACAGCCAGGCACGGTTATGAGGAGTGCTTTGGAAGTCAGCTGCCAATTTGTTTCTAATAGCCCAGATTATCAGCCAGGCGCTGTTTTGTTTCAGCACTGATTGCTGGACACCCTCTTGTGTGCTGTTCTGCTTAGCAGCTGGAAGCATGGGGCAGAGACATTGACAATCCCCAATGTGCTTTGACCTATATATTTCCTTTTTGTTTGCCACCCTAATACCATTTCCTCTTCGATTTCTTGGAATTTATTATAAAGGAACGCTTGCGTCTGAGGAACATTTCTGTAGACATTTGATTTGGAGACATGTCTTCAAGCTTCTAGTCAATTCTATCATGTGCTTTGTAGCTGGAGAATTACAGTGGATTGATAACAATAGCTATACATTTTGCTCACTTTCTTTTGCTTATATTAAGTATTATTTTTTATTTTTGTACTTCATTTAATTTTTAATTTCATTTTACATTTCAAACTCAGTTCTCCCTCTCACCCCTTCTCCTAACCCCTTCACCTGCCCCCAAGCCCACCTCCCATCCACTCCTCCCTACTGTAAAACAATGGTCTTCTGCACTTTAAAGTTTTGTCAGTTGCACTGATTTAATAAAATGCTGATTTGCTGGTAGCCAGGTAGGAAGTATAGGTAGGGTGATCAGAACAAGAGAATTCTGGGAAGAGGAAAGGCTCACTCTGCAGTCATCACCCAGATACAGAGGAAGCAAGATGAGAATTCCTTGCTGATAAAAGGTACCAAGCCACGTGGCTAACATAGACAAGAATAATGGGTTAATGGATGAACAGCTTCCTAAGCCTGGATGTAGAGGGGAGGGCCTTGGACTTCTCACAGGGCAGGGTTCCCTGCTCTCTCTCAAGCAGGGAGGGGGAGGGAGGGAGGAGGGGAAGTACGGAGTGGGAGAGGATTGGGAGGAGGGGAGGAAGTGTAAATTTTGGAATGGAAAAATAAAAAAGAGTGCAAAAAAAAAGAATAATGGGTTAATGTATGATGAAGGAGTTAGTTAATAAGAAAGCCTGAGCTAATAGGCCAACCAGTTTATAATTAATGTAAGCCTCTGTGTGTTTCTTTGGGACTGAATGGCTGCAGGACTGGGCAAGACAGAAACCTCTCTCAACACCTCCCAATGGGTAAGGACCCTGATGGGGCATCACCAAAGTCTGACACATTTAATTGTGGCAGAACCAAGCCACTCCCCTCTGCATTAAGGCTGAGCATGGCATCCCACAGTAGGGAATGGGTTCCAACAAGCTAGCTCATGAACCAGGGGTAGATCCTCGTCCTACTGCCAGTGGCTTCTCAGATAGTCTAAGCTTCACTATCGTCTCTCGCACAATGGAGGATATAGTTCAACCCCACGGAGGCTCCACACCTGTCGGTCTAGAGTTCATGAGTTTCCACGAGCTTAGTTCAGCTGTCTCTGTAGATTTCTCTAACCTGATATCTTGACCTCCCTTGATCACATATTCCCTCCTCCCTCTCTTTGACTGGATTCCCAGAGTTTGGCTTGGTGTTTGGTTATGAATCTCTACATCTGGTTCCTTCAGTTACTGGATGAAGGCTCAATGGTGATATTGGGGTATTCACCAATCTGATTACAGGGGAAGGCCAGTACAGGTACCCTCTCCACTATGACTAAATCTTAGCTGGGGTCATCATTGTGAATTTGTGGGAATTTTCCTAGCATCAGGTTACTGTTTTTATTATAGGCACCACACTTTACTTCTCATTTAGGGTTACAAATTGGGCTTTGAATCATATTCTTGTTAAACTTGGTTTTTTTCTGTTTATTACTATTTCTTTCTGTAGTTCAGGGGATGGAACCCAAGAACCCATGCTTAACAGGTAAGCATTCTACCACTGGGCTGCATTCCCAAGACCCCTGATTGTTTTTACTATTTATATACAGAAAAGGTAGTGTTCTGGAAGAAGCTGGACACACAGAGTAATCTCTTTGACATTTTCTTTTCTTTTTGTGTTCTAGGGAGACTTCTCTCTCAGAGCTGAGAGTTTCACTTAATAGTTTTCTTCTTCAGGAAAAGCCCTGGCAGAATTCATCACTCTTTGCCTGCCACTGTCAACCCGTCACCTCACCTCTGTGGTTTGGAAAAGCCTCTCTGCATTATTTCATAAAATGGCAGGTCTTGGTCTGCACACGTCTCTGTAAATAATTGCTGGCTCATGAGAGCTGATATCTCCTTTCATTATTGCTTCCATGTCCTCTAGAGAGAGCTTATTTAGAAAAAGACCTTGATGCCCACATCCCTCAAAGAATGTGTAATAATCCTTGAAAAGGAGGTAAGGGAGCAAGGGAGCCGCATCCTGGAATCCAAGATGAGCGCTTTATGTGAGCTATATTTTATAGTCACCATTTAGACTGTTGCCATGTGAGTGATGCTGTTTGACAATGGAGTTTAAAAGATGAATGTTGCCACGTGGCGTAATCCTGCTCCAAGATCCGAAAGGATTCCAGGCCTTACGATGTTAAAAGTCTACACAGTGATCATGGCACACTGTGTATTACTTGAGTAGCTAGCTCAATAAACAAACATCAAGCCCCAAATATTACTGAAAGCAACAGTACAAGCAGAATTTTCATGAATTTTATAAATTTTATATATTTTCCATTTTTCAGTACTAAAATTGTCGATAAAGACAGATACCGAGGTTTCATTGAGGGAGAGCATACCATCCACCTACAGGAGATACTCAGACATTTTTTTTCTGTTAGCTAATTCATAGGAACATACCAAGAGAGTGGAAGTTCATAGCTCAACATGTGCTTGGCTTCCCGAGTCATCACTGTCATCAAGACTGCTACCTCTCTGTATGTTATCTAGTGGCCTTGGTGGAGCAGTGCACAGGCTTTCAACTAAGACTGTGAGTCTTGACTATATAGTCTAACAGGATAGTTTTAGGACAGTAGGGTAAAGTGAGCACGCAAACCTTGGGGGGAATTTCAATTCAAAGTGAAACACAACAGTTTTCGATAGCAGAACCACATGTATGAAGCACTGAGGTTCAGACTGCTGAAGGACAATGGTGATCAGAATATACGCTCATGTGCAAGATCTAAAAGGTGCATTATTATGCAGTCTTTGAATTAATTACTTTGAAAAATATGAGCACTTAATCCTATATCATTTTATATAGAACCTATCAAGGTTGTCTTTGTCTCATGTTCTGTTGCTCTGATAAAATACCCTGACATAATCAACACAAGGGAAAGTGTTTATTTGATTCACAGTTCCAGGTTACAGCCCATCATTGTAGAAGAGGCAGCAGTAGGTGCTTAAAGAAGATAATCACATTCTACCCACGGTCGAGAGCAAAGAGTGTGAATTAATGCATTCATGCTTGTGCTCAGATCACTTCCTCCACTTACATAGTTCAGGATCCCCTGACTGGGGAATGGTGCCACCCTCGGTGGACAGGTCTTTTCATAAATTAATATAATTAAGGTAGTTGCTGTGGGAAGGTGTATAGCTAACAACTACCCACCTACTGGGGCATGGCCTCGTAGACTATTTACCTGGATGCGGAAGTGCGTCCAGCCTTCTTCCTCTCTGCCTTTCCCCCTGGACCCTGGTTTTGTTTGTTTGGTTTGTTTGGATCTCATCTTTATCTATCGTTCATGCAGAGAATCCTGATTTTGTAAGTTTTATCTATTAATAAATACCTATATATTTCTTAGTTCTGAGCTAGTGTGGGATTCCTTTTATTAAGTGCCAGATCTCTTGGCAATCAGGTAGTCTTCGACAGAAAGGCCTTCATGATTTTCAATATAGATAATCTGTCATCGATAGTCTTTCCCAGGTAACTCTGGATGAAGCTGGCAACTAAACTTTAATTGTGAATTAAAACATAACATTTTGGCTGATAAGATGATATGTATAAAGGCACTTGCTACCAAGCCTGGGAGCCTGAGTTTAAACAAAGGAGAGAATGGAATCCTGAAGGTTGTTCTGTGACCTTCTCACGGACACTGTGACATGCCTGTGTGCATGAGATGGAATCACAGAAATTAATAAATGTAACAAAAATGAAAGGTAACACCTTAATGAGATTTTAGTCATGCATTTTATAAATGGAAAAGTTCAAGCATGTGATCTCACAATGAGCACTGATGAGGCACAGAATCTATAAATTAAACTGGAAGGTCAACTTAGTTCTTAGTGACTGTTATCTTCTGAGAGATGCATCAGTTTCCTCCAGAACAAGGGAAGAAATATGATACTTGAGTCTGGGTAGATTGCTCAGGGGTTAAAGGTATGCACTGCTCTTGTCAAGAATAACTTTGGCTCTAAGCACCCATGTCCAGATGGCTCACAACAGCCTATAGCTCCAGCTGCAGGGGTTTCTGTACCTCTAGCCTCTGGGGACATCTGTATTCATGCACACATCACCATAAACATGAACATAATTAAATCATGATGAAAAATAATTACTTTTAAAGATTCAATAGTTCAAGTAAGCCAAAAATAAATATTACCTAGCACACTAATTAATTCAATAGATGATCATCACGACTATTTTAGTTATGGTGTGTAGTATTAAATGTGATAAGTGAAAATGTTAGTGGTATGGAACACCAGCCAATAAGGACAGACACAATGGCTTCTGGGAACCTCAGGCAGCCCATGGGCGGTGTAGCAGGAGGCAGGACACTGGGGAGCTAAAGGGCCTGCTCCAAATGGCTTTAATGGATAATGGGCAATGTGAACCTGGACACATGAGGCTTCTGATAGTAATCCCACATTCTAAAGTAGGAAGGCTCCCACTGGTGTCTTGATACCTTTCTTGTCTATAAGCCAACGTTCCCTGTGGTGACCCAGTGAAACCTAGATACACATAGTTCATTGCATTTGGGATACGGCAAAAACCAATTCCAGAGAGAAAGGTGCTGGATGATAAGATGGAGACGACAATGAGAGCAGGCAGGAGGAGACAGCCTGCGAATCCCTTCGAGCAGGAACCGTTTCTCAACAAGCGACTATTGATTCTCCTTAGAGCAAGTTGTAGAGTGTGGGAATCCCTTCAGAGCCAGATTCCTTCCTGCTGACGATTTAACCTCCACAAACCACCCTTTTCTTCTTCTAGTCTTTATATAAGCAACTCCAAATACAAACCAGGAACTTTCTGTGGCTCTTTCTACCAAGTCTTTGTTCAAATAGCCCCTGATCTGCAGCTGAACAATTTGGAGCCTCTTTAAAGGTAGATTCGTGTTTTCAAATTGGCTTACCTGTCAGTATTTCAAGATTCAGAGCCTTCAAAGCATGGATTTATCTACCTTATTACTTATCACCCCCATCCAGGATGCTCATCACATATGTGAGAAAAAGGGAGAATGGGTAGGAAGAATGCATGATGATACACAAAGCTTTGAGCCAAAGAAGCCTCTGAACACCTTGGCAGCACCTCCCTGCAGCTATCGCTACACCTAGGGTACCCAAGGAGGGCATTTCTAAATGTATTTTTTTTTAATTTTTTTCTAAATGTATTATTAATATCTTTAAGGTTTAAATTTTTGTTATATTAAAATTATACCTACTAATATGTATATGATATACTTATAATTCATAGTTTTACCTCAAAAATAAAAATGCAATTTCCCCCAATAACTCCACTGACAAAGACTTTAATTGTTCATTTTAACATTAGGAACTGCTACATTGGCGGTAAAAGAGATTGAACAACTAACTTTGCTTCCTCTCTTGTAAAGAAACAAGCTATGATCGCGGGAAAGGCTGCTGACTGAATCCTTCAGTCATTCTTGGGCTTTAAAGTTAAAGTTTTTGCTGCCCGTTTTGTAGATGCTCTCTCTTGGTGCAATCTCTGTACCCATGTCCTGGGACTCCAGGGCAACCTAGTACACATTCCCAAGACAGAGACAGAGACAGAGAGAGACAGAAAGAGAGTGACAGAGAGAGAGACAGAGAGACAGAGAGAGAGAGACAGAGAGAGAGACAGAGACAGAGACAGAGAAGCTCAGGGTGCTGTGGAGTCGGTACTTTTCTTTTCTTTCACCTTTATGTGGGTTCTGGGGATTGAACTCAGGTCACCAGGCTTGCACAAGCACCTTTACTCATTGAACCACAGTCTCACTTTGACGACTTTATTATGCTTTACTGAATCTGAAGCAAACTCAACTTAAAACTGGTTGCTTTGTTTCTTAACATGAAATGCCTCCTCGAATAGTAATTCAGGGGATGACTTTGAAAGCAAGGGCTGCTTTCTGTGAAATCTGCCCCCTCTGCTGTTTAAGGTTGATGTTCTTGGCACTGGATCCCACACCTTAGGATCTTCTTGCTACTGCAGTACTTTTAGAGCAAATGCAGGCAATGGGCACCAGGGGCTCTTGCTGCTCTAGGACAAGTCACCCCTTCCCCTCTGTGTCCAGTATGATTGTAGTTGTTGCTTTGCCCGAAAGACTTTGCAGGGGTGGTGTGGTTGACCTCAGCATGGTCTGATGTTGAGAAGGCAAGTAGGAGGCAGAGATACTAAAAGTAGACCCCTTAGGTCTGATTTTATGAGTGGATAAGGGGTCAAGAGAATTCTTTTCTAGGACAAAATTCTGAATGACTTTCAGAAAAATGGGAAAATTGATAAGGATTCTCAGATGAAATTCTTCCTCTTAGTTCAGGCAATGGCCTCTAAGCTAATAGCTAAAAACAAAAATCTTATTTTTTACAAATTTTCTTTTAAGAATTCATCTCTACCTCAAGTTTCTTCATTATTACTGTTCTCACAGTAATGCCTAGTAATTTAAGTTTACCCACAACTCTACACTTTCCCTCCAAACAATGTGCATGGGGAAAGCTCATTACCATTCCCTGAGAAATCTATGTCTGCTTCCCATTCCTCATCCTGTTTTGGGAACCTTCTGGGCTACACAGGGGTATCCTAGGAGGCCACACTGCTGACCAGCTGCCCGTTGGTCCCCGTGAGCACAGCCTCTCTATTCCTTCTGATGACTGAATTAAAGAGCAAAAGGAAGCTGAATATGACCTATTGGCCAAAAGACACTTAAGGTCATGTTCAACTTCCTTAGTGATCAAGGAAATGCAATTCAAAACAACTTTGAGATACCATCTTACACCTGTCAGAATGGCTAAAATAAAAAACACCAATGATAGCCTATGCTGGAGAGGATGTGGAGTAAGGGGAACACTCATCCATTGCTGATGGAAATGCAAACTTGTGCAACCACTTTGGAAATCAGTGTGGCGGTTTCTCAGGAAATTGCGAATCAACCTACCTCAGGATCCATCCAGCAATACCACTCTTGGGAATATACCCAAGCGATGCCCAATCATACTACAAAAGCATTTGTTCAACTATGTTCATAGCAACATTATTTGTAATAGCCAGAACCTGGAAATAACCTAGATGTTCCTCAATGGAAGAATGGATGAAGAAAGTGTGGAATATATACATATTAGAGTACTACTCAGCAGTAAAAACAATGACATCTTGAATTTTGCATGCAAATGGATGGAAATAGAAAACGCTATCCTGAGTGAGATAACCCAGATGCAAAAAGATGAATATGGTATGTACTCACTCATTAGTGGACTCTAGCCATAAACCAAGGACATTAAGCCTATAGTTCACAAGCCTAGAGAAGCCAAATAACAAGGTGAACCCAAAGAAAAACATATATAGATCCTCCTGGAAATTGGAAGCAGACAAAAACTCTGGGCAAAAGTTGGGAGCAGGGGGGTGAGAATAGGGGTGGGAGTGGGGATGGGGGAAGGGGAGAGGGGGAGAGAGAAGGGAGAAGGCAAGGATTGGGGAGCGCTTGAGGGAGTGGGAGGGCTGAGATGAAGGAAGGGCAGATATAGGAGCATGGAAGAAGATATCTACACTAAGGGAGACATTTTAGGGTTGGCAAGAGACTTGGCTCTAGAGGGGATCCCAGGTGTCCACGGGGATGTCCCCAGCTAGGTCCTTGGGCAGCAGAGGAGAGGGTGCCTGAATTGTTCTTGCCCCACTATCACACTGATGATTATCTCGAATATCACCATAGAATCTTCATCCGGCAATGAGTGGAGACAGAGACAGAGACCGAGACCCTTATCAGAGCAATGGACTGAGCTCCCAAGGTCCAATTGAAGGGCAGAAAGATGGAGAAGACACGCAAGGAAGTCAGGACCGTGAGGGGTCAGTCCACCCACTGAAGCAGAGTGCCTGTTCTAATGGGAGCTCACCAAATCCAGCTGGACCGGGACTGAACAAGCATGTGATCAAACCGGACTTTCTGATTGTGGCTGACAATGGGGGCTGACTGAGAAGCCATTGATAAAGGCACTTGGACTTGTTTTTAGGGCATGTTCTGGCTTTTTGGGACCCTAGTCTATATGGATGTACGGGGGAGGGCCTTGGACTTACCATAGGGCAGGATTCCCTGCCCTCTCTCAAGCAGGGAGGTGGTGGGAGGAGGGTGAGTGGAGAAGGAGGGGAGGAATTGTAAATTTTTGAATGGAAAAACAAAAAAATAAAAAAGAAGAGCAATGGGAACACAATTGGGAAAGTCAGATGTGATCAATAACGAACTGCCCTCCATTTCTCTGTGGAATAGGGGTCTCCTCGTCGTGACAGAGACTCCAACCTCTCCCCCACATACTCCTGGATGCTAACAGTGTAGCAGCGGTCTTCCTACTTTCTGAGGAAACACCTTTAATTAGGAAGGTGTTCTGGATTTTGACTTTTGCCTGCATTTGGAACAATGGCTTTGCCCTGAGTGCTAGTACCGTGGTGCATCACACTGACCAATGTTTTGGTGCCATGTTAACCTTAGATCTGACATTGATAGAACCTTGTTGTGGCATCGTGTTCTTTCTGCCCCTCTTTGCTTGGCAGCATTGTGCTTTTGTAGTTACTGGGCACACTGGGCTGTACTCTGGTGATACCGGTACCCGACTTTAATACAAAGATAATAGGATGGACTTGGAAGCAATCTTCTATTTTGGAACATTTCATCAACTACTGATAATCACATAAAAGTTTCTTATCGTTCGTCAGTGAGACTTTCTACTCCTTGGATCTTTTTAACTAATAATTCTGTTTCTGGTCTTGTGATGAACTACCTAATTTCTATTTTTGGAACTTGTCTGCATCATCAGAATTATAGAATTTGGCACAGGCTGCTTAAATATTCAAATCTCCAGAAAGATGACAATAGATTGGTGCTATCATAAATATCTGTGAGTTAAAATAAATGCAGGCCAAGGTAATTTCATTCGATGTAAAACTGTTTAGTTATTTACCACTCCTAGTGAATTTAATATTTTATCAAGATGCTTAGTTATTTACCATTCCCCATTACTGTAATATTTTATCAGCATGTATTAACATTTTTATCTCTAATGGCATTTTTATCTGTGTCTGTGTTTTAACTCAGATCATTAAATAGCTATTCTCTGCCAGGTTCCTCCCCATCGCATCTGAGTTATTTGGGCTCCCCTGTCTGCTCGCTCTCATACACAGCATGTTTTCCTGATTCTGGCTGTCTTAGCAGGTAGACAGCGGCTTTCCTCATTGCTTTAGTTTACTTTTCTGAGTTGGTAATAGGAGGAACGTCGTGTGCGTGTCTGTCACCCGTATGCCTGTCATGAAATAATCTCAGTTGTGCTCATTTTTTCATTCCTTTGTTCCTCTTGCTAGACTGTGAGAGTTTACAAGTTCTGTTTCAGGGATGACACTTTTCTAATCTCTAGTTAATCTTTTCATCCTTCTTATGAAGCATTTTATAGAGCAAATATTTCTCATTTTGGGGAAGTATAATCTGTCAAATTTGACTTTGGTATCTAGTCTTAAAACTGTTCACCTAACTCTGGCTTCTTTATTCTGTACTCTATGCTTTATTCTGAAACATTTATACAAAAAATATATATCTATAAACAGCTGTGTATTTTACATGCAGTTCCACGATCCTAATTAAGTTAACTTACGTCTCTCAAGACTTGTGTTAATGTTTATTTTGAAGCCATGGATGCTTAGTCACCAGCACACACATTCACACATATTGATCCTCGGCACAGAGTAGAACACACTGGCTTTTTATCATAAGGTCAAAATTAAAACCCTGTGAAGAAGCACCAGTTGTCCAGGACAAGACAGAGGGAGCATTTGTCAATGAATGTGACCAGCTCAGCTGTCAAAGTTAACAGAGATCCTTCCCTGAGAGTGCCACCTGCAGCCAGTGGCTGACACCAGCCTGCACCTCTGGATTTAGTGTTTACTTGGTGCCAGAGACAGTAAAACTCGTGTGAATCTTATTTCAAGAGGTAAAATCAGCTGTGTGACATTTGTTATTTGCTCATATAACATTTTTACTGTTTTCCCCTATTTTCTACTTTCATTAGTCAATTATTCCATATATGTGAGAGCTATATGTATCCAGTAATTAACAAGTACACCATATCTAACATGTGACAGGACTAGAATTAAATGAAAAGTAATATCTGTGGAAAGAAGCATTCTTTTCGCTACTTAAGACCCCATATTTCTCATAAAGTAGGTAGAAATGTGTTATAAAGTCAAGTCATTCCATATTTTCTACAGGGCTGATGTTGTTTTATTAGTTATACTATTTTAAAAATTGCAAAATTAACATTATTTAATGTTGTTAATTGGAAAAAACACATCTTAATTCTTTTTAAAGGGAATTTAGTTTCTTCTGGAGCCATTTTGAATGACCATGACCTGAAAACCAGATATACATTACCCCAACTTCTATGCTCCAATGTGAGAGTATATTTATGAAATTCTATAGTTTTACAGAACAAAGAGAGCCATAAATCAAGGCAAGTTTAAAATACAATGTTAGGTTCATCAGAGAAGCAATTATAGCAAGATGGGAACAACTTTTTTATAGGCCCCAGATGCTATTTGATGGAGTTCTTGGGTTTTGTGTTGGTTGAAGATGTGGTTTGCTAAGTTAGTAGATTTTTTTAAAAAGTTGCTCTGTTAATCACAAGATGTTAGTGCAGACACAGGGTTGTGAGCAAGGAATGACTGTTCTGGATGCTTAGAACCAGCCCCAGGTAAAGTGATTAGTCCCTGGACCCATACCATTTCAACTTCTTTACAATACTGAAATCCTTAATCAGTGTCTGCAGACACAACAGTTTTCATTCACACTATCAAAGAATATAGATTAGTGATTTACCCCACCCACGGACAGATATTTATTAGCTGTGTGTTCTATGATACATTTTAGAATAATTCTTGTCTAGCTAAATAATTCTCTTGATGTTTTAATTAAACTACATTGGATAACTAGATTTCAGGTCCAGTTGCATCACTGTGATGTTGACTTTTTATCCAACCAGGTGAGTTATAGGTTATTTTAATCATCATTTTCAGCCCTTAGATATTTCAACAACTCTAGCAAATCTATTTTTTCCTAATTCACCAATGAATTTCCAAAGCTGACAGAAACTAATGGGCATAATTCTTGAAAAAATTTTTTTTTCGGTTTTTCGAGACAGGGTTTCTCTGTGGTTTTGGAGCCTGTCCTGGAACTAGCTCTTGTAGACCAGGCTGGTCTCGAACTCACAGAGATCCGCCTGCCTCTGCCTCCCGAGTGCTGGAATTAAAGGCGTGCGCCACCACCGCCCGGCTCATAATTCTTGAAAATTTATCCCCAATACCAACCTCGCTCTTCTTATTTTTTTGAAAGCAAAACTAAATGGGGTTTTTAAAACTCGGGTATAAGAGAATTATGTTCGTCTTTTCAGCCCTCAGTAACTATTTAATATGTCCAGGTTGCGGCTTAGGTCAGTGGTCTGAAATTGTCTCCTGACATCACCATCATAGCTGCAGCATTTGTAGTGGGATTGGTAATTCCAGATGGAGGAACAGCTGGAAAAAATTCCCAGGATTACTTGAGATTCACAAGAAGTCTGAAAATCAGAAGCAACCTTCCCTACTCAAGTGCCTTTCCCATCATGCACCCTACACAGAAGACCTCAGTCTCTGCGTATATATGGCATATTACATGCCTAGTGATTATATATGTATGGGCACAGGGTGTTTTTCTACAAACTGGATATAAATCAAATATACTTTGCAGAGATTTTGTTTTAAAGAATCACTAGGAAACATTTCTTTTTTGTTACAGTTATTTTATGTATGTTTTGCTTTCTGTGCTCAGGAAATTAAGAGACAAAAACAAATAAACTCCAAAGAAAACCCAGACTGGACTTCTCTTCTAGAACATTCCCCAACACAGGTAAAGAAACAACACTATACTTGTACAGTTTTTTCCAGAGGACAGATAATAAGAGTGAATTCACAAGCAAGATTTTGAAGACCTAATTCACTAGAACTGAAACCCTGGAAGTACTATGTAAGACAGGACAGAAGTCTCATTCTTCCTTGGCATCTTTGTGCAAAATTCTTAACTATATCTAACAAGTCTCCACTCAAAAAAAAAAAAAAAAAAAAAAACCTGAAAAAAAATGACAACGCATCATGACCTGTAGGGGGAGATTGCTCTTTTGTTTCCCTGCTGCTCGGACCTGAATAATCACACATTGTATTAATTACAACAATGCTCAGGCATATTTCTAGCTAGCTCTCACATTTTAAATTAGCCCATTTCTATTGATCTGTGTATCACCATGAGGCTGTGGCCTACCAGTAAGTTTCCAGTGTTCCAACATCTTTCTTCTTCGGCAACTACATGGCACTTCCTTGACTCTACCTACTCTCTCTATATATATATCTCTGTTCAGATTTCTTTTCTGGATTTGTTCTGCCAAGATATTGATTGAAGCAGCTTCTTTATTAGCCAATGGTAATAAAACATATTCATAGCATAAGGGGGAAATCCCACACCAGTGACTATGCCAGATGGGATCTAATTAGGGTGGCGCATATAGCAAGGAAAAGCAACAAAGGCACTAAGAGGTGAAAAAATGGTGGTAAGGAATTCCAAGATCTGTGCCCCCTCTGAGAAGCATAAACACAAGCAAAACCATCAACACCATCTTTGTGGAGGATCTAGGAGTATCAATGCTTTATAGTCAAGTACGAGGAACAGATGTAAAGGGAGGGGACAATAACAACAAATCCTATCCCAGGCCTCCCGCCTTTCCCAAGGTCTCTGAAAATAAGCAAAAAGCTCACAGGCAATAGAGATCATAACTGAAACGAATGTATAGGCAACGATTGGTTGCTGGGATAATGAGAGAAAAACACTTTATTCAGTGGTGTAACCACTAGTTGAATTACTCATGTTTCTGTAAGAAACCCTAATGGAACTCATTGGGTCCCCAAAACCAAAACCAACAAAAGAAAAACGCAAAGATAGAAGGGTATCTAGTAGATAGATACTACTAGATCGGTAGAAGTGGGAGAGAGACAAAAAGAAGTAAGGTAAATACGGTAAAAATGCCTTGCAGACATGCATGAGGATGTCATAAGAAAGCTCATTATATACCATTAATACCTCCTCATAAAAGTAGACCGCTAACATTCACATAACAATAAACTGGGTTTAAATAGACTCTGTGCTATTTCTATTCTCATTCTTCCCACGACCGTCTTACAGGGACATTGCAAATCTTGATTCAAGAGCCGAGCCGTATGAATACAGCGGGACTCCTCTATTTGATTGTTTTGCATTTTGCTTGAATTAATGCAGAAAACTGAGCAGGAGATTAGAAGGCTACATTAAGAGAAGGGACAATAAATACTGTGAAAATGGATAGATGCTTTTACATAATAAAGTACAGATACAAAGTATAGGAAAATATTAATTCATGCTGGGATATTTTATCTGGAAATCTTATTTGAATAAATTAAACTATTAGAAAGGGTTACATTCCCGTTATGTTTTCTTGTATTTCTATAACTAATTGTGTATGTGACCTAATTTTCATATATTTTATTTAAATATAATAACTTGAAAATGTTTTAACTGTTTTCTTTTTTGACATAAAAGAAAAGAAATACACTACAAATTATGTCTTTATTTTACTTTAACATATTCACTTCTATGTTGAAATATAACCAAATAAAGTTTAAGGATTAAAAAGTAAGAAAACTTTTATTTCCTTTTTTATTTTTAACAAGTATATGCTTGTATTTCCTACTCTTAAAACCCTAACATAATTAAATAAAATATGATTCTACAGTTGTTAGGCTGCCAGCAAAACTAGGACCCCCCTCCCTGGGATCAGTCTGTGTCAGGCTATTTTGAGCCACTGTAAATACTATATAGTTCTCAAGGGGCATTGGGAGAGGCATTAAACCACACAGTGGGCAGATCAGGTGAGGAGACACACTAAGCTCCTCACCCCTGTGATGCTGGGGGTGTCTGAGAAAGCTGTGGATGACCCCAGCCTAGTTTGAGGACAAGGAGACCTGGAATTCGGGTAGGCAACATTGCCTACTGCCCTTTCTGTACCCTGATGGCACACTTTGCTATGCCTGACCAGAAGACAGGAAGAGAATACCCAGATAAGTGCCATCGTACCTTGCACTGTATGTGGTAAGATGGTCAACCACAGCTCAGTTCCAGAGAGTTCTAAGAATACTTGGAGTTGTGTCAAACATCCAACACTCACTCATCTGTCCACACATACTTGTAGCTATTATGTTAAACGTGAACTGTGAGAGTCTGATAGATATGGGTACATAAAGTACATTGTATTTTTTGAAGCAACTAAGTCTAAGGCCACACGACCTGTCAGGACTCAGCTCATCAAAAGTCCAAGCCTTCTCTGTGTGTGCACCTGCTTGTGTGAAACCAGGGACATCTCATTCGTGACCTCAGGAAAAGAGCGGCTTTGCCGCCACCTCCTTAGTGGAAGCTCCATATGTATGCGCTCACCCTCCTGCCCGAGAGCTCAAGAGGAACACTTTATTCCAGTTCTCTAGAGGAGGGAATGGAAAAGAGTTTATGCACAGGAATGCAACTAATAATCTAGTAAGTCAGTTCATGACCCATGAGGAGGTGTGACCCCATACCTGTTTTCTTAATATGATATAAGAAACAACCTGTACCCAGTCATGGCACAGAGATTTATTAATAGTTTTGAATGCTTGGCTCGGGCACATTTCTGAGTGGCTCTGATTTTAACCTGTTAGACTTTATCTACTTGGGAATTACTACCTTTCTCTCTGCTGTGTATCTTACTTTCACTGCTTCTCTGTGTCTGGCTGGCAACTGCCTGGCCCCGTGCCCTGGGTGTGTCCCTCATTCTTTCCTCCTTCTCACATTTTTTCCTTCGTTGCTCTTTTTTTCTCTTGAGCACAGGTTTCTGCCGCATAAACACATGGAGCACATCTCTGCCTAGTGAAAATATTCCACAGCAACAACCTTATAGTAAGATGCCTGAATGTGCAAGCTAAGTCGTCAACCAAGCATCTTCAGCAAAGTTTTACAAGCCCAGGAGCCAGATTGCGTCAACACAGAGGCTATAAGGTGACAGATGGTTTTCTAGGTGGACTTAGTGGCCCAGGCAATCGAGCTACACAGGAGGCCCAAGAAAATCATAAGTTCAAATACTGCTTAGGATGCAGAAAAATTTCAGTGACAATCTTGTAAACTTACTGTGGTCCTGTTTCAAAATAAAAAGTAAAAGGAAGGCTAGAGATAACTCTTAGCATCTCTTAGCATCATTAGTTATCTCTTAGATAACTCTATCAAGAACAAAACTCCGGGAATTCCATCCTCCTTCAGTAACATTGTCTGTCCTGAGGAGCTGCTGTGCATCCAGGAGAAATACCATCTACTTGAAGAAAAAAAAAACTCTTTCCACCCTCAGAAAAAAAGAAAAAAACAAACAAAAAAATCCCTGTCCATTTGGAGGAAATGCTGCCCATTGTGAAGAAGTGTGTTTCCCCAAGGAAACTCTGTCGTCTCTCAGGAAACGCTGTTCAAGGTGAGGAGACGGTTTATCGTGAAACATTGTCCACTAAGGAAACTTCCCACTCAGAGGAAACTGTTCACCCTGAGGGAATTCTGCCCACTGTGAAGAAACATGCTTACCTTGAGGAAACACCCTTCACTTGAGGAAACTCTACCTACCTTGAGGAAACCCTGCTCGTCCTGGAGAAATACATCCCTGAAGATCCTCTTTCCTCAGCATGCGATCCCTTCTGCATACAGCACTACTTTCTAGGTGAAGGGGAGCCCCCAGGTCTGCCATCTGCCCCATCCTCACCCTGAGACCTGTTGAAGGCAAAGACTGTGCCCTCCAATTTGAGCATAGCTACCACTCAGCTGTCATTATATCACCCTTTATGTCAGAACAGAAGAGGATCCATGTCTGAAATTGGTTTTTGCTGCCTCTAAAAAGCAATGCGACCTTGTGCGGGTGACTGTGTGGCTTCTGCTTGCGAGATTTAGAACCTGATGAGTTCTAAATCCCTTCCCAGGTCGAGGGCTTTGTTTGAAGGGGGGAAAGGAGGCGATGGGAATGGATGCTCGGTGTCCGCTTGCCAGCTCCTTGGTGTCCATGTTCCTCTCTTTGCCGGGAAGCACAGAGGAGCTGCAGGTGTAGCTCTCCTGCTGCCTTCTCCTAAGCCCCACCCTGGTGCATCAGATTCTGCCTTTGACAGCTTCCCTGCTTTCGGTTTTAAGCTGTTCATACATGATAAATACTACATAGACCCTTATTTAATGAGTCAATTAGAATAATAGTCTGACCTTGGGGTCAGACTAAAGCATAGAATTTCAAAGGAAATTTTTAAAGAACGGTGAAACAATATTATAAACAACATGCTATTCGAGGAACAGAGGGGAGAAGGGGGCTGTAACCTGGACAGGACATTTTAAGACTGGAGATATCTTTAGGATGGATTGCCATGGCCCAGCAAGGGCTGGCCATGGTAACAAAGCCAGATCTCTACAGAAATCTTCAGAGAAATCTACACCTCGATTATTTTTATTATTGACTAATACAATAAGTGTGGTGGCGCATGCCTTTAATCCCAGCACTTGGGAGGCAGAGGCAGGCGGATCTCTGTGAGTTCGAGGCCAGCCTGGTCTACAAGAGCTAGTTCCAGGACAGGCACCAAAGCTACAGAGAAACCCTGTCTCGAAAAAAACCAAAAAAAAAAAAAAAAAAAAAAAAAAAGAAAGCTAATATCTAGGGAAATAATCTGCGTGCATTAAAACAAAATAAGCAGATGTTTAAAAGGAAACTCTGTTTTTTTAAAGATAATTTGAAATTTGAAAACTGGAATAAACTACAGCCGGATAGTTGCTTCACATGAATGAATGATACCATTAGCTCTTCATTCATCATGTATTGCAAGCTTAGAGATGACCCAGCCAGAGCTCAGGCAGTTCTAAGTATTCCAGGAAAGGTCAAACCCTTTGTCCTAGGTCCAGAATCATAGAGTCATCTGCTCTTAGAAACAACAGCCATTTTTAAGACACAAGAATTTGGGAATCTTACAGAGTGGGAGGATAGCTGGACACTGGTGTTCTAAATAATTTCAGAAATTAAGTTACATTGAATCGGAGTGGAATTTTAATTTATGAGGGGGTTTCTATATATTCTGTCCTATTGAAAGTGCTCTTACCATTACCTAGGTAAAGTTGTAGCTTAGAGTGTTAAAATAGTATTCGCAGGAAAAGAATACAAGGGGGAGCTGGGAACTCACTGCTTGACTCTCTGGGGTTGCTGTGATAAGAGACGAGATGACAGTAGACTCGGTTGGCTGCAGGCAACATGGATACAGAGTTTAATTGGTGCTCTGGCCCCTGGAGCCTTCAGGGTGATACCTAAGAGCAGCGGGATGGAAACTGGGCGAACACTATTGGGAGACTGAGTGGAGATCAGCAGGATGCTGCAGTCTGAGTGGAGATCGGCAGGATGCTGCAGTCTCTGCGTGGGCAGTCCCAGCAACAACAGAACACGGGCAAAGGTGGTGTCTCTGAAAGCAATCTGTAGACTAGGAGTTACTTTTGTTATGACTTGTTGCTTTGGTCTTAAGCATTAGTCACTGAACCTTTCTGCAAACTATACTGAGGATGCCTCTGTTAGGTCTTTATTGCTGTGATAAACAGCAGCACCCAAAGCAACTTGAACAGGAAAAGGTTTATTTGAGCTTAGTCCATGTAGTTCATCTTCCAGAAGAGTCTGGGAGGAACTCAAGGCAGGAACTTAGATACAGGAGCTGATGGATCTGCTATGGACGAGTGTTGCTTACTGACTTGCTCCCCTCAGGTTCCTCGGCTTGCTTTCTTATAGTACCCAGTACCAGCAGCCCAGGGGTGGCACTACCCACACTAGGTGGGGCCCTTTCACACCAATAAGAAAATATCCTACAGACTTGCCTAGAGCCTGATCTGAGGGAGGCATTGTCTTAACTGAGGGTCCCTACTCTCAGATGACTCTAGCTTATGTGAAGTTAAGATGAAAACTTAAGGAGTTAAACCTATCTTACAGGCAGGAAATTCACAGATTGAACAATCTATGTAAAGAAGTTAGACAGAAAGTAATCTACTACAGTCAGCCAGTTAGAACCAACACACAGGAAGGAGACACAGAGATTCAATTGTCCCACACAGGACATCACTGTTCCACTGAACCACTGCATGTACCCAGAATCTGAAAGAGACATCTGGAGCAAGCTAGACAAATCCCAGAGGCACACATCCTGTGTCGTACAATTCACATTATCTAGTAATCTGGTGTGGGGAAGGGATCGTAATACTCACTTTAAAAAGAAAAGGCTTGTTTTCTTTCCTTTTAATAGACTTGTTGCTTTTTGCGCCTCTTGCTTTTGAGGCAGAGCAGGTAATTAGACAAAGCTGGAGAAGGTGGTGTAGACACACTTGGAGCGTGCGGTACAGACAAACCTGGAGTGGCACTAGTGGAAAAACCTGGTAAAACGGACCCTTCTGGAGCAGATGGTATAGACATGCCGGAAGAGGGTAGTATAAATACACAGGAGCAGGTGGCACAGAGTTGCCTGGGAATGGTGTTGTAAACAAACAGTTGGAACAGGTGGTGTAGACATGCCTGAAGCAGGCAGTGAAGAAATGCCAGGAGAGAGTACTGTGCACACCTCTGGAAGGGTGGCACAGAAGTGCTTAGGGTGGGTGGTATAGGCATTTGGAAGAAACAATTAACTAAGCAGCCCAAAGTCACACTTTTTAGGCTGAGAGTGGGGGGGGGGTGACTGAGGAGCTGGGCCATTCTAACTCCTCCAGGGGCTTTTTTCCAGCACACACTGTCTGAGGAAAGAAAGACGGGGGAAGATGTGAACTGATGACATCACAACAGTACAGGGCATTTCTAAGGGGTAGTCTGTCAGCATCTGCCCCCAAACAGATGGCTTTAGTGGAAATAAAGAAGTGTCAGGGATGGAGAAATAGAGTGCGATCTGCTCACCCGACAACTCTCCTAAGCATCAGACATGCTCTCATAAAGGGAGGATTCCCCCCACAAAGATAAATAACCCAGGTATTCAAATGGATTTTCTGAAAACAGCTGCGCTTCTCCACAGCACTGCATCCGTTGTGTCCTTCTGGTATTCAGAGAGAAGGAAGGCCCTGTCTTTTCTAGCTCGGCAGTTTTCCTTTCCAACAACAACAAACCCTCTCACTACAGTCTTCTAAGCTCAGGTAACAAAGGCCACTATGGGCTAATTAAAATAACTTAGTGTGAACAGACTTAGACTCCTAACACAATGATGGGTTGCTAACACTCCTGTTGAGGACCTAGGGCTATAGCACTATAGTGGGCACCCTCCTGGCATGTTGCAGGCCCTGGGTTCCATTCTAAGCACTGGAGAAAACAAAACCAAAAGCCAAACCCAAACCAGCGGACAAACAATCCTCTTTCTATCGACCATGTTTATCCCCAGGAATGCCTGAGCTCTGAAATTTGGATGAGAACTTGATGTTCAGATTTGAGCGTAAGAATCTAGTTCCATTCTTAAAGTGCTCCACTGTCGCCAGAGCGTGTGAGCATTTTGTGTTGGTGTCCGTGTGTGCCATAAAATGTAAACAATCAGAGGAACTTGCAGATTCCCCTGATGTCTTCGTGTTCAGATTCTCGGCGCTCCTTTAAACTGGAATAAACAAGCTTGCCTTATGTGAACTTTGTCTATTTGAAGTTTCCCTAGGAGCAGAGTTCTCTTCCTGTATATGGGATTGTTGAATCTGTCATAAGAGGACTCAAAAGCTGCTCCCTACAGAGGACAGGCTGTACTCCTGAAGTCACGCTGTACACTCCACAAGAGAAGAGAGAAGGCAAAGGAGCATGCTCAGTGAGAGCACCAGCAAAGGTGACACATAAACACTCTGGGCAGGTGATGCGTGCACAAAGACGAGGGAGCACGGGCAGGGAAAGCACAATGTGCTTTTATATGGGTACACTTAGGTAGTCTGATATGGGAAGCCACCAGATTACGCCTTCAAGGTCCGTGTCTGTTACACAGAACAAGGAACGCTGTCCCTTGCGGTGAAATAAAATGAGAGAGCTGTCCTGATTTCTTATTGGTGAAGACAGCAATTTATTTCCAAATCTAGACAAATAATTTCCATATGGATATCAAGGGAGTACAGTGGCGGAAGTCATTCAGATGCAGAAGAGCAATATCATAGAATTACTGGTGATAAGAATTCTCAGTATTTCAGATTAGTGAGGAGTGGAGGACTTGAACAACGTTCTAGAAAAGCACCCGTGACATCAGAGTAGACATTTGTACCCAAGCACACAGAACACTTCTAGAGTAGCACACTCTCCAGACTCTAAAACGAGTCTGAGTCAATATTAGAAAGCTAACATCTTATGAAGCATTTTTTTCTGACGAAAATGGAAAGGAGGAATCAACAAAAGAAACAAAGCTCAAGAATTCATAAATAAACAGAAATTAGACAACACACGCCTAAGCAACCAGTGTGTGAAAGAAAAATATTGCACAAGGAAAATGAGAAAATACCATGAGGTGAAGGAAGATAAGGCTTACCAAACTCACCGTTCATGGGAAAGAAATATTCTAAAGAAACTTTATAGCTGGAAAACTCTAAACAAAGAAGAGGAAAACAGAAAGTAAAGAGGAGGAGAACGAGGGAAAGACCTGGAGGAAAGAGGAGGGAGGGAAGGAGATCACCTTAACTATCAGCTAGGAAATAGTCTTTTGATTATGCGTTTTGGCCAGCATCTTAAAAATGTATATATAGCTTTAATAGGTGGAAATCAGGCATTTTAAAATTGTAAAATTATAATTTTTCAAACTACTTCAGCGACATTGGCTGGAGAAGCAGCGATTCACCATTTCGGAGAGGCCGGCCACAGAGCAGCTGGAGGCTGCTGCAAGGTCAGGGAGGTTTCCTCCTGCCTCACTCCGTGACTGAAAACGGAAGGACAAGAACCCACTCCACCAGCAGTGCCCTGCTGACAGTCTGATTTAGATAGTGGGAGGGAAATACATTTCAAGTTCAATGCTATTATAGTTTTCCAGCAGACAAACTCCGTCAAACATATTTGAAGGTTCGGCACACACATTGAATTTCAGATGCCTCTGAGAAAGAATGTGTGGGAAAAGTAAATCTGTTTTGCTGTGATAAGATCCAACTAGCGATTTGGTAAACAACATTTCGGGGGCTCAGTCCCTCCCACACTAAGCACAATGCTGTTCTTACCTTGTTATCTAGAATATCTATAAGAAATCCCACTGTCAGTTTATAAATCTCTCAGCTAGCCCCCTGAAATAATCAGAAAAGTTAAATGATCCTTTACTCTGTGGTGAAGAGGAGAACACTCAGATATAATGGGACGCGGACAGTGCTTGTCTCGCGCTTAATTGTCTTCTTAATGTGCTGGGAAAGGTGAGAGAAAGGTCCTGCATGAAAGGCTTAATTTAAACCAATAAAACAAACTAAAAATGTTCACGTTTTCTTCATAAAAACATGATTTTCTAGTTTGCATTTGTATATATTGACTATCTAAGGGGTTCCATTATAGTGTTTTCATGCATGAATGTAATCTATCAGGTCATATTCAACCCATGACTCACTCTTGTTTCTCCTTCTGCGTCCACTGTCTCCTTCCTCTTCTTCCTAACGAGTCCCTGTGCCTCTTGTCTACTTTCTTGTCTTTAAGAAACAACAGTAACTGCTTTTAGTTGATGATGCATGAGAAGACAGGATGGGCATGACCTTTCCATAAATGAGATGTCAATGGATAGGAGCAGTCCAGATGAGAAGACAGGATGGTCATGATTTTTCCATAAATGAGACATCAATGGATAGGAGCAGTCCGCATGAGAAGACAGGATGGGCATGATCTTTCTGTAAATGAGACATCAATGGATAGGAGCAGTCATCTGTGGAGTGGTCTCTGGCCTGGAGGGGATCGGAGCATACTCAAACACAGACGTAGATGTGTCTCTGCAGTGTTACTACGAGCAACAGAAGGCACTGAGGCCTCAGAGAATGAGTCCAGCTTTCTAAAGAATGGAGGATACACTCTATTCTTAGACTAGAAGTAAGGCCATCTTCGTGTTTAGGTGCCTCCTGACTCCAGCAGCTGTGCCTACGACACCGTGCTGACCATGGTTGGCGTAACTGAACTTTAGTTTATGATCACTTTGTTTCTTCTTGCCTGGATTCTGTTTGGCTCAACATCCTCTCTTCTTGAATTGTGCCTCATGGCCACACTCAGCTTTGCAGCAAATCCTGGTATTGGTGTGGGCACCACTGTGTTTGCCTTCCCTTGAAAACTTTCCTATTCTTTGTTTTTATCTCCCCAAGCTTTAATTTAGTATGCCTCTTTTCATCACACTGCCTAACAATATCACCTACTGTTTAAGGAAATTCATCCTTATACTATTGCCTTTTTAATCTGAGAAAATACTGTATCCTTCCATTTTTGAAAACTTTCTTCATGGTTATCATTTCAGTTTTCCCTGAGGAATTGATTTAGAAATGGTTTCTAGTTAAGAAAAAAATTTGAGACAATTTAACAATGATATCATTTGACCCAGGAATCTGACTCTCCAAAAACTTTAATAACAGTTTTGGTATACTGAAGAAATATGGATCTATTCAAGTTTTCTGTTTCATACTATATATATATATATATATATATAGATATAGATATATAGATATAGATATAGATATATGCATATCTAGGAATTTATTGCATTTAGATCCTCCACATATTGGCAAAAGTTTGCTCTTTATTCTTCATATTAGTTTATTATTTTGAACTACTCAAATTTTCACCACTGTAACAAATACCCGAGAAATCAGACTAAAGTATGGGAAATCTATTATGGTCATGGTCTCAGAAGTTTCAGTTCATGGTTGGCTGCCTTTGTTCCTTCTAAGTTGTGGTGAGGCAAGACATCAAGGCAGAGAGTTTGACGGAGCAATGATGGGAGAGAGAGAGAGAGAGAGAGAGAGAGAGAGAGAGAGAGAGAGAGAGAGGGAGGGAGGGAGGGAGGGAGGGAGGGGGAGAGGGAGAGGGAGGGAGGGAGGGAGGGAGGGGGAGAGGGAGAGGTAGGGAGGGAGGGAGGGAGGGAGGGGGAGAGGGAGAGGGAGGGAGGGAGGGAGGGAGGGAGGGGGAGAGGGAGAGGGAGGGAGGGAGGGAGGGAGGGGGAGAGGGAGGGAGGGGGAGAGGGAGAGGGAGGGAGGGAGGGAGGGAGGGAGGGGGGGGAGAATGAAATAATGCTTGTTGTCTCAGGGCCTCTCTCCTTTCACTTTTACTCCATTGGACCCCAATCTATGAGCTGAAGCTTCTCCCATCCACAGCAGTTTCCCCCTTAACCAACCATCTGTGGAAGTGTCCTTACAAATACACCCAGGAACATGCATTGATCATTAGAGCGATATTTTTATGTTTCTAATTTGGTACGTGAAGACTCTTTTAAATAAGTCAGCCTCTTCTGATTTACTTAGGGAGAATCTATAACATCCTAAAGGCAAGAGAGGGCTGAAGAAACCTGCACAAAGTGACACATGAAGGTCACGTGCCATGTAGCCAGAGATACAGGAAAAAAAAACTATCACCTAGCCAACTTGACATAGAACCCCACACTACAGATAAACTGTTCTGAGTTCACATTATTCAAAATGCTTGTCTGACATTTTACTCCAAAATGAGACATATAAAAACAAGAAAAATATATCTCAAACAGCAATGCTAAGTACAAAGACATGGCACAGGTTTTTATAAACATCAGACAGGGTATTTATAATAGTTATGAATAATATCTTAATGCCTTTATATAAAAAGAAATAATACTCAGGAGCATAGAAAAGTGATCAATTAATTATGAAGGAATCAATGTAAGTGCTTGAAATCAAAGTACTCCAGTGTTATTGGCAAGGCTTCTCCTGGGTACATCAGCAGAATGGGTCCAGCACGAAGGATACTCAGAGCTCCAGGGTAGGCTAAGGAGATCTTACAAGCAAGAATGCAATCATGCAAAGTGCATGGAACTTTCTAATAACAAGGAACTGGGAATTGTGTTTGGCAGGATGGCCATTTTTATAATATTAATTCTATATTAATCCTACCAATACACGAGCAATGAGAGGTCTCGCCATCTTTAGATATCTTCAATTTTTTTTTCATTGTCTTAAACTTTCTATTGTACAAGTCTTCCATTTCCTGAATTAGATTTATACCAAAATATATTTTTGAGTCTATTGTGAATTTGCTACTGTTTCCTGGTTTATTTCTAAGTGTGCTTGTTGTTTGTATGTAGGAAGGCTACTGATTCTTGTGTGTTTAATTTATATCTTCCTTATGTGACTAGTTTTTTTGTTGTTGTTATTAACTTGACACAAGCTAGAATTATCTGGAAGAGGAACCTCAAATAAGAAAATGCATCTATCTAGACTGCCTACAGGCAAGTTTATAATGTATTTTCTTGATTAATGATTAACGTGAGTGGGCCCAGCCCAAAGGTATGTAGAATGCCAACCCTGGGCAGATGGTCCTAAATTTTATGGAAAAGCAGACTAAGCAACCCAGGAAGAGCAAGCCAGTAAGCAGCACTCCGCATGACTTCTGCATCAGTTCCGACATCCAGGTTCCTGCTTTGAGTTCCTACCCTGACTTCCCTACATGGTGGACTACAAGATGTAAGATTAAATAAGTCCTTTCCTCCCCAACTTGCTTTGGGTCATGGTCTTTTATCCCAACAAAAGCAACTCTAACTGGGCACTGCTCCTTTCCTGAGTGTGTAGGAGATTTCTGGTGTAGTTGTTAGGGTCTTTGGTGTATGGAATCATATTGTCAACAAATGAGGATACTTTGACTTCTTCCTATACAGATTCCTTTTCATCTCCTTCACTTACCTCATTGCTCATCTAAGATTTCAAGTACTGTCTGAACAGGAAGTGGGAGAGTGGACATCCTTGCCTTGTTCTTGATTCTAGTGAAAATGCTTGGAGGTTTTCCTCATTTAGCAAAATGTGGGCTGTAGGCTTACTGTATATTGTCTTTATTGTGCTGGAATATGTTCCCTGCATTTTTAGCTTCTCAAAGATTTTTGTCATTAAAGGATTCTGGACTGAGAACATAAGGAAATCAAACTGGTACTCATATAAAAAACATCAATCCTACTGGGCATTTTCCATAGTACTGGGAGGTGCTAAGTAACTGAATGTTACCAGAGGAGAGAAGTAATAATCACTACTGCCCACCTGTGAACCCTACGAGTTACAATCATGACCAACCTTGCAATACATGCCCAAACATGTATGTCACAGGAATAATCATCTACTTTCTGATGGGATTTACAGCTTTATCCACAGGTTGAAAGCCATGCCTGACATCACTGTTTAATAAACAATATGACTAGGCAACTTATAGGCCCTAGGGTGAACTATTATAACTACTCTGCTGAAACTACACAGTATTAAAGCAACTTCTAAAGATGTATCATTATACCCATACATTAGTGCATCTTTCAGCCCTCATTGAGAAGCCTTGGGTTTTTGTTGCTATTTGTTTGTTTTGTTTTACTTTATTTTATTTATTTTATTTTTATAGTAGATAGCAATTAACAAAGAGACCCACAACTAGTTAATGAGTAGAGAAAAAGAGACTGCAGAACGGGGCATTTATATCAGACCTGCTTCCTCCTAAGGCTCAGGGATCTTCGTGGAAGAGGGAGCAGAAAGATTCTAAAAGCATAGGTGGATGTTTTTTGGACAAAGCCGGATAGTTACACATAGGAACCCATAAATATTGTGCTGATATGCAAAAGAACTGTGCAAGTTCAATGTAGACAAAGCCCTGACTGTTGGGGAGAAGTGGGCAGGAAGTCTCACCCTTAGTGGAGTCCACTTTCCTTAATGGTGAGACTCCTGCTTGGTCAACCAAGTCCGAGTGGAAGTTCACACACACACACACACACACACACACACACACACATCTAAGGTTATATGGGTGCCACAAACAATACTTAATAAGTGTCTTTAAAAAGGAAAAGGAGGAATGCAAAGTTAGGCAGGTAGAGATGGGGTGAATTGATGTGGGAGTCCCCTCTGTGTGCTGTGATTACCATTAATGAATAAAAAGACTGTCTTGGCCTGTTGATAGGGAAGACCTTAGGTAGGCGGGGAGTTTGCAGAGTGGAGTGATTGTGATTTAAAAATACATTGTATAAATGGACTATTGAAATATGAAAAATCAACAAAGACCTAAGAACTATGAGAACATCACTTAAGGTATGTTTGAAGGTATGAGGGTACTGGCAATAAAGTTCAACAATTGAACACCTGCCTATCATGCTCTAAGTCCTGGGTTTGAACCTCAGCATTCAGCATGCACACATACATGTATAGGACACACATATAGACCAAGGAAAAGGTGCACCGTGCTGCCTGTGATGAGTAGAAAAATTGATGAGACAGAGTTCAGAACATGGAAATTGTGATAGAGAGTGAGGTCCTCCATTCAGGCTGGGACTCTAGTTCATGGTAGAATACTTGGGAAGCATGCACGAGTCCTTGGGCTCAATCCTGAGTACTACCAAAAGACCGTGCTGGGGAGTCACAAAGTGGTAGATGATCACTTTACAGAGAAAACCCCTGATATTAAACGTGGAGCATCATCATGTTAAGTTATTTGAGGGGAAAAATCAAGAGAATGTAGATCGGCCCATAGTCTACTGCTAACCGTAGCGAATTTAACACCACCTCTTCCTTAGCTGACAGAGAGGGCAGCAATCAGTAAGGATACAATTTAAACAAGAAGCACAATCAGAGTGCCCATCTGAGAATTAGCAAGATGCCAAACCACAAGTCAGGAAAGCGGGAGCAGCAGACATTAGTAAAGTTTATTGTTATGCAGAACACAACCCTCACTAGAAACTAAACACAAAAATAAATCATAGAAAGCAAAATCAGTACTTTCACTAATTCTCAGATTACTCAAAGATTACAAAAATCTAACTATTTTTACCATATCATTCTTTAAATAATATCATGATTTGGGTTATTAAAATATTTTAATTACATTGATCATTGCTTTAAAAAAAAAGAATAGTTATTTCATAGAACCCCAAGCTTTATACTGCTCCTTACCCAGTGTGTCGTGGGAACATCACACTGTTGTTCTCTGACTCTGATAGTCCCTCACATATTGTTGTCCTTCCTTCCTGTTTCGAGGGGGTGTTTCTGTGTGTGAGATCTATGGTTGGAAGCCACCTTTAAGGCTTTACAAGTGCCATTGACTTCTATTAGTACAGTCAATAGTTTTCATCCTTCTGATAACAGTACATCTCTGTCCCATTCTCTAGTCTTTTTGTTTTTGTTTTTGTTTGTTTTTTTGAGACAGAGTTTCTGTGTGGCTTTGGGGCCTGTCCTGGAACTAGCTCTTGTAGACCAGGCTGGCCTGGAACTCAAAGAGATTCGCCTGCCTGCCTCTACCTCCTGAGTGCTGGGATTAACAACGTGCGCCACCACTGCCCAGCTCTCTATCCTATCTTTCCACTTTTATTTATGTAATTATTTGGTACCTGTTCTACAATGAGTCAGCATTAGTTAACATTTTCTTAGGTTTGCAACACTTGACATTAAACATGATAGTTTATTCTGGTTTTCTTGCAAGACATCAGGATTTTACATTGCTTACTATATGTCTTACTGTGATATTGTGACAAAACAAAATTATATATTTGGTCTTTCTTCCTGGTTCCTGATGCAGAATGCCTAAAACTATCAGAGCTGCTAGATGGTGTGTGTGTGGGGGGATATTGTTGTTATTTATTCTTATCATGAGATAATCACCTTTCATCTATTCCTGATTATGCTAATGAGATGGCCCCTGAGTATCTCAGGATGGACTGGTTGCCAGGAGAACCACCAAATAAATCCAAGTTGGTCTTCTCAGTTTCATCCCAGCCAGGAACAGAAAGAAGTCCCAAAGTCAAAACTAGTCACTATTGGCCACCCATTTGGTCAGCTCCACTCTCATTAATGACAGGAATCAGAGCAATTTCGGGTGTGGCATTTGGAAAGATCCTCCCATTCAAAAGGGACAGAATCTGCTGAACTTGGTGCCCCTCCAGACCTTCTTAGCCTATATACCTGCTATCAAGGACATAGAGAAGAACTTGACCCCTAAGTAAGATGTGGGACACTACCCCGACTACCTTCCCAGACTCCTCAAAAATGGAGATACTATGAAAGGCTAGGGGAGCTTGAGTCCTGATAACAGGAAAGAACAGCTCAGCTTGCAAGAAAGAGCAAAGTGCAGAACTGGGAAAATAACAAAGAACCTGTCTCCCTATGTCTTGTAGCTTGTAGCTTTTATTGTAGGAGGCATGAAAACTCTGCCCAGGATAATTTGAGCCTTGGGTTGGAAGTTTTCTTATGCCTTGCTCGGTCAACTGAGAAAAACTACTTAGTTAAATTCATTATTATTGATCGTATCATAGTGACTAAAAGCTCTCTACATAGCAGGAAGATCAGGGAGGGTATTTGAAATGAGGGATGGTTATTCCTATTTATTACAGAGTTTGCCTCTTAGCTTTTCTGGCTCTGGACTAGGATACTTTGCTTTGCTATCATCAGTTTATCCTTTGCTGGGATATTCAGTTTAAAGCCCCCATTGGCAGTTTGTCTTTAATCCCAGTTACAGCTTCCAGCTGCTCTCAGAGTTTATCTTAACTACATAGTGAGAAGCAGATTGAGGATGGCTGAAGTGTGAATGTTTCAAAGCTTAAACTGTGTTTCGGGGAATCTGATGCTTCATCTAGTTCCCAGACTCCTTGCCTACACTGACACACCAGCTTCTCATTTTTATCTTTTACAAAGAGGACAAGGACCATGAATGAGCACGGGAATCTCCAGAGCTCTGAGAACGATTTTGGCAAACTTCAGAACCTTGGCAAGATAAGTTTGCAATCTCTGACTTTATGATTACAGAGAACAGAAAATCAAGTAGAACCCTTACTTTTTCTTGTCCCCCATGTAAACATCCATCTTCAAATTAACTAGATGACTCATGTTTTCACTTTGATAATTCTAATTTAGAAGATATTGGCTCAAAAATATTTTTTAAAAAGACGAGATGCCTCTTTTCTTCTTCCAGTACCCTCAGGACAGTCAGTAATCAATATCTGGTCACTACGTTTCCAGGACCACCTCCACCAAATCAGCAGCTTTCTAAAGACATTCAATAATTGACTCCTCTGGCTAAAACACCAATACCAGTGGCAGGACAATGGACATGGGTACTGCTCACATCTGAATTTAGGAAGTTCGTTGTCCCTAACAGCTCCATCTTGTAGCCCCCAGAATGTGCAGAAACAATGATTCATGGAATCTTCCTACTGCCAGAGGTAACCAGACAGGAAAGATGAAACTCCAGTGAGGGCTTCAACTCTCTACTAGGTGAAAATATCCATAAGATATTTTCAAGAAGGGAAAGTGGAAATTATTTTAAAAACTTGAGCCTGAAAGGAGGGAAGAACGATACCAAGAACTGTCTGATATTCTGCATTAATTTTTTCTTCTTATTCTATAGTGAGTATTTTCTATCGGAGTTCTATTCATACTCCATTATGAAAAGTAAATGTATAAGTAAGAAATGCATATAAATAATTTGAATACTATTGTGAAATAAGACATAATGGAGTCTAGAAAGAAAAGAAGCGTGGATGCTCCCATAAAACAAATGGAGGTTGTTTTAGAGAATGCAATCCTTCATGAAATAGAAAGGAAATCAAACCTCCGGGAAGGAAACAGAAGCCTGTGATTTGAGGCTATTATCACAGGTAAAGCTTCCATGAAGCATGTAATGTGCTCCTTTTATAAACACTCTCCATGCTTGTGTGCAGATCTTAGGAAGACGGGTTAAAGTTAGAAAATGATGAAACTGAGCTTCCTGAAAATCCAGAGAGGAAAAGGGAAAGAAAAACATTCTCTAAGTACCATGATAGAAATTTCAAAATCAAAGGGAAGGGAGGTTGTCCCACATGCTACTCTTCCGCAGAAGGTTTTCATGGACATACGTGTGAGACATAAGGAAAGCACACATATGTCCAAGGCTGCCATCAGGAGTAAAGACAATGCACTTTTAAATTATTGTGCATGTGTATGCATGTAAACATATATGGCCTCTGTTATATCTTTGGGGAAAGTTTTTGTTTATTTTAATTAAGAATGTATGTGTATGTAAATATGTGAGCTTGTTTGGGTTTATTTGCACCATGAGTGCAGGAGTCTAGGGATGCTGAAAGAGGCACCGGATCCCCTAGAACTGGAGTTATAGGTTCTATGTTGCCATACGAGTGCTGGAAACTGAACCTGAGTCCTCTGTAAGAGCATTAAGCACTCTCAGCCACAGACCTACCTCTGCAGCCCCTACTTCTTATAACCTTTGTTATTGATGGGAATCAAAGCTAGGAGCATGTTCCCGGTCTGAGCTGCATCCTACAGTTGTCATAGCTCCTGGAGAGAGGATATTTGTCATAGAGTTGGTGTCTGTTATACCTTTCTGTTCACACAAATATATTGTTAATTCAAGAGTGGAGAGCACACTGACGGATTAAAATAATAAGAAGAAGATGTACATCTTTGCACGGAGCTTCCTATCCAGAGCCCAGCCCAGCTAATCCAACAATAGCTGTCTACGAATGGAAGATCCAATAATATAGTAGCTGTTCAGTCCACAAGGTTGTGTATCTTTGCTGGTCTTCAGCATATGCCAGAACCTAGAAGAATTAGACTCTAATACCAGGGAAGTAATGGACTTGCTAGTGAGACAAGAGTATGAATGCAAAGAGCAAAAGTTTTCTCCTTCCATGTTCTTATGTAGGATTCAGCAAGAGCAAAAGCTTTCTTTTTCCATTTCCCTATGTTGACTCCCAGCAGAAGGCATGACCCAGGTTAAAAGTGTGTCTTTTCACCTCAAAGATCTGGATTAAAAGTGGAGCTTCCCCCTTCAAATTAAGCAAATATTCCTCATAAGTGTGTCCCTCAATATTTTGGGTTTTAGTTAACTCCAAATGTAGTCAAGTTGCCAACCACAAACAGCCATCCCAAATTAGTTCCCTTCTGCTTATTGATGAAGTGGTCTCCTGAGATAGTAAAAGACACATGGTAGATGCATATAAACATATCTTACATTTTTTTTCTTGTGCTGACAAATTCATGGCAATCTATCTAGCTGTTATCATGAAATGGGCAACAAAATACTAGGAGTTTGTTTTCAGAGCTTCTGATCTGAGATGCTGATTCTCAGTTATGTAGTATAAAGAACTTGCCAAATTAAATAAACAAAAATATGTTCTGTTTTCTAAATTTTTATCTGATTTTGAGAGAGGTATAAACTGAATGGCCAAAACGATGACTGGGGCTTCCTAAACGGTGTGGGAGGTCCTTCTGTCTATGTGTTGTTTTTAATGAATAAAGATACTGCCTTGGTCTGTTGATAGGGCAGAACTTAGGTAGGTGGAGAAAATGGGACTGAATGCTGGGAGGAAGAAGGCAGAGTCAAAGAGATGCCATGGAGCTGCCAGAGCCAAACATGTTGAAACTCTACTGGTAAGCCATGCCACGTGGCAATACACAGATTAATAGAAATGGGTTAAATTAATATAAGAGTTAGCGAATAAGAAGCTAGAGCTAATGGGCCAAGCAGTGATTTAATTAATACAGTTTCTGTGTGATTATTTCAGGGCTGGGTAGCTGGGAACAACCAAGCAGCTTCTCTCCTTGCAACACCTAAGGGCTTTTGCTTTATGAGAATCCTTAAACTTTTCTGAGAGCTGTGGATATGGCTCAGTGTATATTAATACTTGTCACACAAATCTAAAGCCTGTGTTTAGTTACTAAGAACATATTTAAAATATTATCAGGCATCTATAATCTTACTGTATCTATGCTCTGGAAAATGAGAAGTGAAAACCAGAGAATCTCCAAAATATCAGGGGTCAGCTAGCCTAGTTTACACAGCATTGAAGAAATCTTGTCTCAGACAAGGTAGAATGTGAAGACCAGCACCCAAAAGCTGTCTTTTGACATGTTCTCTGTGGTACCCCCCACCCTCACACACACACACACACACACACACACACACACACACACATTCCCTCACACAAATATCCTGAGACCTTTCCAGAATTAGAAGAACTCTATTGGGTACACTTCAGATTTGGGGTCAGAAGTGGGCTTCTGACAGCTGCCCTTAGTGGTAGCATTTGTAGGCAGGCCATGGCTCTCCAGTTGCGGCTTCCTGGGCAAAGAGGTGGGGTGCCCAGTGTGTTCTCCTTTCAGCATTGAGGTTCTCACCTTATCTTCATTTGTGAGAGAGATGTGCACACAGTTTATATTAAACTGTATACATGAAGGGCCATCTAGTGCTTACAAGTAGGTGTTAAAGATTATGGTAGATGAGTAATTCATGAATAAAACATGGCATCACATTATTTCATGAAAAAATGTGAGACAACATTGAACAACCAATGAAGAAGGAAGAAACTTTAAACTCTTTGCCTCCTGCATCCATAAATATGCAGATTTTCCTAATAACATCACCTGAGTAGGACTATATAATGCTTCTGTCTCAAAGGGCTAATTCTAAGAAGCAGTACACATGCTTTTGTCTCCCAAAGTCCTTGGAGTTATACCATTGTGACATAAACAGATGAGTATATGATACACCAGGACAGTTCCTTCTGACAGTCCCGAATCCAGGGGCTTCTGCTTCTCCTTCAGGCAAATGGGTCCTTGCTCAAAGACTGCAGGACCAGAAATGGTCCTGGAAGTAAATGCCACCATCCCATCAACTACTGACTTGTTACCTCTACTCAAATCCCATTGTACCACAACAATTCTATGATCCCATGAAGTTGTAATTGTTTGTATCTTACTTTCCTTATCGTATGAAAAGAAGGGGAACCCTTTCCAGTAATACAGGGATTTGGTATGTAGGGGGCTATTATGCCATGTGAAAATATCCTGATGACATTTAAAATGTAAATCGTATCTGAGAACTACAGAATATCATTTCCAGATCCACAACACCCAGAAATTTGTCATCTAGGTACCTTTCTTGGGAAGTTCCTAGAAGAAGTACTTTACCAATTAGAGTAAACCCAGGGAACGGGCCAACAAGGAAAATGTAGCAGTGCCAGTAGATATAAGTAAAGACCTCAAAGTAGCAGCTAGTTGCTTGTCAGTCATGTGACTAGTCCAGTCACAGAAGGAAAGGAACTCAGAGGGCTTAACCCAGGGCACACAAAAAAGATAACATTGTGTATGCATGCCAGTCCGCACAGCTGCTGTGAACCCCTTTCTATGTGGGGTTCTTACTCATGACAATCTGATCAGGTACCCACCCATTACATCAGAGGGAGCATATAGCTTATCTAAATCCAGGGCATTGGTCAGGTTGTATGACAGCTGGGATTCATTGGGAGTTAAAGGCCATCCTGAGTCACAGAACAAGACCCCATTTCAAATATTCAAAGAACATTAAAAAAATGAGAAAGAAAGGTAAAGAAACATAGTGTCCGGAGCTTGGGATATTTGTCAACTACCTTTAAGCTCACACTTTACTTAGAAGTCACTGAGCAGCACGTGAGCAACGCCTGCTCCTGTCTGTAAACAGGAGTCTGCATCAATCTGCACCGGGCTCCTTCTAAAGGTCACTAATTAGCTTTACCAGTTATCTCCCTCCTAACAAGCAGTAGAGCAAAAGCATAGCTTCAGTATCCTTCTGCAAGTTTTCTTCGTGCGTACAGTATGTAACTCAAGTATAACATACACAAAAGCTGTATTTTATCCTTGGGCTGGTTAGATTTCATCAGCTTGACACACACCGGGGTCACTCTGGAAGAGGAAAGCTCGACTGACAAATTACCTCCCTCAGATTGGTCTGTGAGCATGTCCATGGGACATTTTCTCAAGGAAGGTTTTATGTGGGAATACCAAGCCCACTTCCACCTGTGTCAGCTGGGTGCTGTAAGAAATAAGAAATCAGACAGAGTGAGCCATCAGAAGCAAGCCAATGGGGAGAACCCCTTCTAGGTTTCACTTCAAGTGCTTGCTGGGAGGTCCTACCTTGGCTTTCCTCAGTGATGAACTTTAAAGGGGGAGATGAAATAAATCCTTTTCTAGCAAGTTGCTTTTGGTTACAGTCTTCATCACAGAGAGAGAAACTGTAAGTAAAGGTTTCCCTTTGTCTGCCAGTTTCCAAATAAATACTCAGAGGCTTAATATTAATTATAATTGTTTGGCCAATACTCAAGCATATTACTGACTAGCTGTCGCAATTAAATTAACCCATTTTCATTAATCTGTGTGTCACCATGTGGCCGTGGCTTACCAGTAATGTTCTGGTATCTTACCCCTTTGGTGGCTACATGGCGTTTCCTTGACTCTGCCTTCTTTCTCTCCATATCTCTGTTTTGATTTCCTACCCTGCCATAGGCCAAAACAACTTCATTCATCAACCAATAAAAGCAACACGTATTCACAGCATACAGAAGGACATCCCACATCAAGAAACCAAACTAGAACAACCCTCAACTAGTTTTTGCTAATTATGTACACCCTGTGATATGTTCTGCACCCTCAAAATTGTTTGGTCCATAGTCTTCCCCTCTTTCTTCTCCTGTTTTTCTAACTCTATCTTTTATTATTCTTGACAAGACCTCTCCAACATATCAGTTTCTATTAAAAAAAATTACATTTAATATTATTGTGCATTGGGGGTGCGTATGCCAAGGCATGAATGCGAGATCATAGGACATTATTGTGGGATTGATTCTCTCCTTATATCTTTATGTGAGTCCCAGGGATCAAACAAAAGTTGTCAGGATTCTGTGGCAAGCACCTTTACCTTCTGAGCCTTTTAACCAGTTCCTTTCTTATAGCCCACTGACACAGAGTAACACTATTCAGTCTTGTGAGTGTCAAGTGGTGAATATGTGTAGTGTGTGTGTATATATAAATTATCCAGGCAGGGGTAGCACACTCCTTTAATCCCAGTACTCGGGAGGCAGAGGCAGGTAGATCGCCATGAGTTCAAGGCCATCATGGTCTACAGAGCAAGTTCCAGGATAGGTTCCAAAGCTACAGAGAAACCCTGTCTCGCAAAAACAAATAAACCAAAAAAATTAGTAGGAAAGAATTTATGCCAACATTTGAAAAGTAGTCCACAATCTGGGGAGACTTGGCCTTCGTAGGGAAGGAGGAGATGCCAAGAGAAAGAAAGACTGATGTGTGGAGTTCCTGCCTAGGCTCCCACCACACACTGTGAAAAAGAGGGGTGGCAACCTATGGAAGACACTTGGCCTTCTTCGGGTGACCTCTGGATTTGATTAAAGGTAGCAAAAGGGGCTTCCTACAAGATGCTCCTCTTGAAGTTGGAGCAGTGTAGTATGGGACCTCACTGCAGAGGGGTCTGATGGCTTTCTGGAACCCTCCATGAAAGGTAATGTTTATTGGGGCTTAATATAGATAGAACTCAAGAAATAAACGTGAGGGGCTGGAGAAATGGCTCAGAGGTTAAGAACACTGCCTGCTCTTCCAAAGGTCCTGAGTTCAATTCCCAGCAACCACATGGTGGCTCACAACCATCTGTAATGAGTTCTGGTGCCCTCTTCTGGTCTGCAGGCATGCAAGCAGATGGAATATTGTATACTTAATAAATAAATAAATATTTAAAAAAAAAATAAACGTGACATAGTATTAATATTGTTAGCAGTTAATCTAAACTTGAACAAGGAAAAATTGATCATAAAATTAATCTTAGCAGCCACAAAAATAAAATAAATTACTTGATGACAGACATCATAAGTCTATCTCACCACATGAAACCCAAATGACTTCATGGCTGGCTTGCTGCCTCTTCAACTTGAGTTTTCCTGTGTCTACGAAAACCTGCGTGGAGTGTGGATGTACAGATTCCATTTGTGTCATGTAAGAGGAGAGGAGATAAGAATGTGACCCAGGTCTGTCTCATTGCCATGGCACAAACGTCCACTTGCTTTCTGGAGAGTTAATCAGTCACCTATATTCTCTAACACACTGGAAACCACTTAAGGTAGATTTACATCTGCCTTCTATGGCTCCTTCACGGGATGCAAAAGAGAAACTTGAACCAGGTATGTTGAAAATCAAATGAAGACAGCGAGCTAAACACACTCATGTCTTCAATAAAAGACTTACTTAGTAAGCAACCCATGGATCCAGCCCAGGATGGAAGATCTCTGTAAATAATGAGCAGATGAAAACACAGACTATGTAGGTTACAGAGTATAGTGTGAACAACACAGTCACGTCGATGAGACAGGAATTGTATGAGGCTTCTAAAATAATGCCCTAGTCCTTTAAACCTCTTCCAAGTACAATATACAACATGCTGTGGTGTTCAGAGAAGCAAATGAAACACTGCACTATGTTGTAGCTCAAAAGAGATAATGCTACCTGTCAAACAAAAGAAACAGTGTTTTGCTATGCTGTCTTCGTAGCATCTACCACATGCAAAAAGGAGCCAGAATACAGAGTGCAGGTCTTGCAAGGTGAAAGGAGATAAACAGAAGATATCCTGGGATAGTTAAGATAAACACTTCTGTGGTGAAGATACAGAAATAGTAGCTGTTGTTAAACAAAGGCCATGAATCTACAGAGCAATGCAAGACACTGAAGACCTTTTGTCCAGTCCTTCAATAACCTTCCAGAAAGTCTATCAATCTAGCTAACACAGAACAGACTAATATGTTATACGGAGATCAGGCTACACATTGTTGTAAGTGACTCCATGCTATTGAAAGCGTGGCTTTATTTTACAAGCATCATTTGTCTTCATATTGAGAGTAATGCAGAAGCAGGGTAAATCTGAATCTCGTTGTGAACATAGATACTAACATTTGTCCAGAACCAGCCATAAGGCACAGACTGAGAACTCACCCTTTAAAGTAAAAAGTTCATTATGACAAATTTATCACATTCCATTGAAAATACATGGGCACATGAGTATTAAAACACATCAAAAATAGGGGGGTAGTGAGAACTTATTGAACACATTAAACCAACAAACATCCTCACTTACATTCCAGAAAATGACACAAGAGTGACTCCACTGGCATATCATCATGAAGAAATAGAAAAAGACAGAGAAGAGGAAAGGAAGTGGGAAAGGCAAGAAGTCCCTGGGATCTAGTCTGCCTTTCCTACTGATTGGAAGTCAAAAATACTTCATAGCAAACAAGCCCGAAACTGCCAACCACAATGTGTGTTTTCCTAAAGACATCTCAAAGATGCTAAAAACAACAAATCAGCCGTGCTTGCTCATATCCAGTAATTTTATCTTGATTTTTACCTATTAGCACTCCTGCCTTCTCTATAAACCTAAACACCATCTCATAAATCCACCTTGTAGTTTCATTTACAAAAGGAAATGCGTTTAGATTGGAGAAATAAGTAAAGCAAATTTTTAAGAAAATTATCTATATTTAAATTTTAAATTTTACTTAAATTTTAAACCTTGCTCAATCTCTGAATCTTGTTCTATATTACATCATTTGAGCAACGTAACTTATGGAGGTGGCTACAAAAATCACAAATGTAGCTATTGTAAAGACACCTAGGTTTGTCTCTATTAAGAGGCCAATATCCATTTCTTGGGATTGTATCCTGTCCTTTTCCTCAGTACTTGAACTCACTAAGGTTGTTTCACTCTTGCCTGCCCTGAAACTTTCTCTGACACCATCAAGGATCCTGCCCTGCCTGAGTGTGGATCTCTAGGAGACGAGCAAACCCCATGCCCCACTGCTGTGAACAGCTTCTGCCTGTATCTCCCCACTGCTGCTAACCTTTTCTTTAACGACTTTTCCAGCATGCACAAAATGAGGAGCGAAACCTCAGATGAAACCAGCCTTGCAGCCCCTTAGTGGAGGAGTTCCGAAATCTGGAGCTGTGCGGACGTAAACGTCTGTTGCTTCATCCACTGAGTGTGTGGTTCCTACACATCACAGTAGCCACACTGGTGCAGAAGGGATCCAGACCATCAGAGACAACTCTTGGACAGGCCAGAGACTGTACAAAGTGCCATGCACATAAACTTAATGACACCATGAGCTGATATACGCATCACTGAGAATCGTATTACCCATAGGCCAAACTCTGCCAATTTGGTTTCCATAGGCACATAGATTTCTGAATACCATTTTTTTGTCAGAAAAACTGCCCCATGATTCAGTGAATTGCAAATGCAAATCTGCATGTTAAAAACTCAGGAACAATCATCTGCTGATTTTGCCCACAATTTAGCAGCTTAGATACCTGCACCATTTATTCTTGGGTTTTGTCTCTTTTGTGTCCCATTGAAATCGCAGTTACGTCTTAGGGAACGTGATGCAAGAAGACATTCTGGGACCATTAATCTGCTAAGAATGAGTCCTGATTGCTTGGAGTGAGGAGGAAATTTTGTTGCAACTTAACAAATGTCTCTGAAATTATATTTCAGTTGTATAGCATTTCTTAAAAATAAGTGAGATGACAAACTAATCACTGACAAAGTCCAGGAAACTGTCATGTCTTCTCCAGCCACCCCTTAAGTGTTGGAGAAAGTCACAAGTGGTTGGTGAGAGGCAGCCAAATCTCTGAAAGTCAGGCAGAGCAGGGGTTTCCTGTAGTAGCAGAGGAACCAGTGGTCACGGGAGAAAGATCCTGCCCTACGCCATATTGGCTGTGCTCTGCCTACGGGATTTCTTGGGAGGAATATAATGCAGACTGTCATAGTAGTATCTGACAACGTGCTTTAGATCCCTCTGTTAGTGACTGTAGTCAATGGGAGAGCTGCATTTGACCTAATAGAGAGAAACAGCAAAGTGCCCTTGGTATTGGAAGCTGAAAAATGTATTTACATATGCATATGTAGGTGAAAATGGCATTTCTGTGAACTTACTGCATGTTTCTTCCAAAAGAGTATAATCAGATGGAGAGATGAGTTTATAGCCTGCTCTTAGTGACTCTGTATTACACGGAACTGTGGTTATTGGGCTATGCCTTGCCTTGGGTGACTTCACACTACAAACCAACATTTTAAAGTGTAATCCTAAATCAGAATGACTCAACATTTTGTCTCTACAAATAGAGACCCACATCTTTCCAGCCCCAACTGTAAGGCACAGGCTGATAAATAACTTGTTCGTGCAAATTAAATATATCGATGAGCCCACTGAGACGTGTGAGCATTTCCATAAAGGGAAAGGCCACAGGACAACTCTGTCCCTCATGTTGCCCTAGAACAAAACGGCCTCACAGTTGGAAAACTTCTATGACACAGGAAGCAAATCTCCAAGCACCGGAACCGTGTGGGCTTACAGCCTCCAGAACTGGGGGAAACGCACGCCGGTGGCGATATGTGATAATAGCCCAAGCTGATTTCACACTGAGTACAGAGAAATCAGTAGACTTTGAGCTAGAGGTGGAAATCAGGTAGATGGAGACCTATACCAGCATGACTGGGAACAGAGAGGCACACACACACACACACACACAGGATTTTACAAACAGCGGAGGTTTTCTGGGGTGTTTGGGATCTTAAATGCGCACCTAAGTCTGTCTGTGGGATATTGAAGTTTTGGTATTCAGCCTATATAATGGCCAAGAGCAGTGACTTTCAGGAAGTAGAGTCTGTTAGAAGGAAGTTTTATTACCAAGAGCAGGTCTTTTCCTTTTTATCTTTTTGCTTTCTGTTGTCATGATGTGAACAGTATGATTACCACCATATGTTCCCACCATGATGTACTGATTGCCTCAACAAAAGCCTAAAGCAATGGACCTAGCCAATCATGAACTAAAACCTTTGTAACCACGAGCTAATATTAACCTTTCTTCCTCATAAGTTGATTTTCAAATCATTTTTTCTTTTTGCCAGTGAGAGCTAACACATAAACCAGGTGACCAAACAGAGCCACTACCTTTACCAGTTTCCTATTGCTGACAAAATAAATCACATAAGCCTCATGGCTACTGAAACCTAGGCAGGTAAATCTGGCTCCTGGAGGTGAGTAGGAAAGTTTCTTCGTCCGCATCTTCCAGGACCCCACATACATGGCTGAGGCCCCTGCCTCCTGAAACTGGCAGTAAGGACAGTACTTCTCATATATCCCCTGGCAATGATCTCAACCTCCACAACCCCGCTGAAGAATCCTCCTGAAAACTTTGGTCACCAGGAAGCTTAGAAGGCTTCATTCTGTGAAGTCAGTTGACCAGCAACATCCAGCCTTTCTGACCACTGTATGGAGCCTGAGTGCCTACAGATGGGGTTGAGTCTATGGAGAAGACAGAGGGTAACAGGGAAAACTGGAGCTGGAAACCAACCAATCACTGAGCACCCCAACTCTGAACCAGAGTCAGAAAAAGAAACACACCTGCTATTTGAGACCTGGGCCTGGGAGAGGAACATCTGAACCCAGAACTAAAGACATGTGCCCTGTCTCTAAAACTAGTATCGAAGAAGCACACTTTGTCTCGAGAATCAGAGTCAGTGAAAGAAGTATGCCCTGGTCGTAAGATTAGAGTCAAAATGCTAAAAAGGATCAGTGAAAGAAACACAGTTTGACCATGAAGGCAGAGCCATCTCTGCCCCTGACCAGCTAAACTGACCAATCCCTGAGCAGGGAAAAACTAACCAATCCCCTTCTCCCTGGGAAAACTCCACCCCTAAGAAGCCCTATATAAGCCTTTCCACCCCTTCAGTTAAGAGCTGCCATTAACCCTTCCCTGGCCGAGGCAGCCACTCTCCTGGATTCCTCCTTCCCAAACAAATCCCTTTCTCAAAAGAGACTTGGGTGATGACCTTTATTCACCAGCGTTGACCAGAAGAACCTGGCTGGGCCTTCCCTTAGGAGACTGACCTGAAAAACCTTGCTGAGATGCTCCCTAGAAAACCTCAGCAAGGCCGAGCAGAACTGAAGAACCTTGTTAGGACGCTCCTTAAAGGGGGGGGGGGGGGGAGGCTGAGCAAGGCCAGGCAGGAAAAAGTAACAACTTTTCTCCGGAGCCAAAGGAGACTGCCACATTTCTGCAGGGGCTTCCCTTTAGCAGAGTGTTAGCAAAAGAAGAAACATCTTGGGACTGAGAAGCAGATAGTTCTGCTAGGATGTTCCCTTAAGGGAACAGAACAGAACTCAGCTGTAGCAGCTCTCCAAGAGAAGAGCAGGATTGCTATATACTGCGGGGAGACCATCCCCCACCACACCCAGCTTAGGTAGGTTGGCATCCCGATAGTCAGGACACCTTTTCTCCAGGGCTGAGCCTTTCCCATTGTGGCTCTAGCCTCCTGAGCTGTCCTATTGCAGCTCTGGAGAGCCTGGCTTCCCGACAGTCAGGACACCTTTCCTCTAGGGCTGAGCTATCCTATTGTGACTGTATCCTCCAAAGCTGAGCTGTCCTATGTGACTGCAGCTTCTACAGCTGTCTTATTGCAGATCTACCCTTTAGGGCTGAGCTGTCCTATTGCAGTTCTAGCCTCCAGAACTGTCCTATTGTGGATCTACCCCTCCAGAGGTGCTCTTGTGGTTCTCTACCCCTCCGGAGCTATCCTATTGTGGCTCTACCCTCCAGAGCTGTCCTGTTGCAGCTCTAAGTATATCCTGGCCTCCCGGTAAGTCAGAAAATTCCTGCAACACTACTGTAACACATTCCCCCACAGAAGACATTTTCTGTTTACAGTATTGTCTTCTCTTTTCTCTTCTACACCCTCTGGATCCAGGCAACCATACTCTGCACTAAACCCTGCCTACTCTGATTGTGGAAACATCTTTGTCCCTCAGTGAAGTTTGAATTCAGCAAAAACTAGCCCAAAGTCTAACTCCAACTGGCCTCTATGACCGTGACTCTACTTCTCTATCCAACCCACCTTTGCCTCTTTGTCTGACTTCAGTGGATACGCAAATCACTTTGACTAAGTTTTTAGGGGACAGGCAGAGTCCCCAACTAAAGAAACATTGCTTTGGCTCAAGCAGGAGTTCAGTGACTTCAAATTACACACAGCGAAAATAAACTAAGAAATGCCACCATGGCTTTGCTTGTACCCACTGTTTCCTTTGCTCCCCCAAAGCCCTCACTTACATGACATTGCCCGTGGTGAAGAAGATAGCACTCAGCAATTCAGGGCAGGAGGCTGGGGCTGACAAAGGCATCACCCTGGAGCCACCAGATGCCTGGGTTTAGATACAGACAGTGACAGAGCTGGTCACCACATACTAGCCTCCCTCCCCCCAATGTCCTGACTTGAAATGTACTAAATACCCAATAGCATGTTGGCCCATCCTAACCTCCAACCAGAGATTCAGACATATATTTTTTGTATTTTTTCAAGGAAAAAAGAGAAAAAGTATCCAAATACAGAGGATTATGTCCAACACACCTGATGCAATGACTGCCCTTGGCTTCCCAAATATGTTCTGTGAATTCTGCTGGTATATGACCAGTTGATGGTAAGGAATGAGGCAGGAAGAGGCTTTCCTCCTTGTGTCAGTACTGACTCAAGTCTCCCAAGAAAAGCAGTGACTCTGTGGCTCCTTCTATTCTTTCTCATTCCCTTCTTCTCAGGAAGAGCTTATCTGTTAACAGGAGTCAGTTTTCCAGCGGTGTGCCTGGTTAGGGGTAGACCTAGAAACAACAGTAGAGCCACTCCGTGGGCTGATTCCTGAATGAACTGTCATATCTGATTTGTTTGCTCAGTCATACCCGCACTCTCAGAGGTACTGAGGATGTGAAAATAAGTGATTGAGATTGGTGAATCCACATGAAAGGTTCACACTTATTGAGAAAGACAGGGATAAATAAAGTACACTAAGGCTGTGGGCTATGTCCCGCGTGGTGCTCATGTGAATTCCTCTGTGAGCATTGATACAGGAGCACAGTAAAATACTGTAAATATAAGAGAACATCATGCTATCAGAGATTGCTTAGATTTTTGCTTCTATAAACCTTGTATCTGCAATTACCTATTTTTCTCACCATTACTTTTTAAGTGACTAGTTTTCTAAAGTCAATCTATGACAGAAGAGTTAAAATAGTGTTGTGTTTATCTATCCCATAGTCCTCAATAAACATATTTATTGTTGCAAACTAAAAACTTTCACTTCAATAATTAAACATAAGAAAGTTTACTTAATTGTAGAAATGGATGATATAGGCTGCCTGTTGGCCTGTCGGAAGGCAGGTGCTGCCACCTAGCGCCTAGTTACAGTATGTGGCAGCCCTGCATGCAAGGCCAGAAGGTTCTCTAGCAAGACTCTTACTGGGGGGGAACAGCAATCAAATCCTCTTGTTCCCTTGTAGGAATAACATGTTATTATCTTAAACACACTACTGTAAATACAGAGACAGAATTTGAACTTCTGAATACTGAGCATGGGTTTCTGAGTGTGTGTGTGTCTGTGTGTGACTCTAAGCAATATTGAAAGGCTACAACTAAGAGTGGATGAGGAGTGAGACAAAACGGAGGGGTGATGCTGCTACTGGAGGATGCCCACTAAGACACACAACGTACAGTCTGAGGAAATGATACAGGAGGGAGCACAGGAGAAGCCGAGAGGCCCGGGCCTCTCGCTTGGGGCTCCTACTTTGTGTTCCTCTTGTATAGAAGTGATAGAACGCAGGCCATTTTGTTGTAGCAAAGTGTGTAACAAACAAAAGGGAAATGATGTTTTGAATCTTTAAGCAAAAATAACAACAACACAGCAAAAAAGAGTCCAGAAGGCAGTAAAGGATGAGGCCTAAAGCCAGGCATAGATGCCTATGGAGAGTTGGTGATCAGATGACCAAAGAGGTCAGGCCTGCTTGAAATGCAGGTGATCATCGGGCCTCGTAAGAGCAACATGTTGACAATATCAGAGTGATGGTCGTTCCAGGAGCTCCTGTCTGACAGTCTTGGCCTGTGTTCACTGAAATTACAATCTTTTATTTCTCCTTTGAAAAGTTTGATTGAAAGAGCAAGGTTATCAAATACTTCATTGATATAATTCTGAAGCTGACTAAAGGGAAAAATGAGATTGAAGGTCAGGGCAAAATACTGTGCATCAGCACAAAGAATTGGACTAGGATCTGCCGCCAAGTCAGGTTCCCGGCTGATGGCTGCTGTCTGGCGTGGCCCTGGGCCCTTCTTCAGTGGAGATAAAATGTCATACTTCGGCATAGGTCAAAAGCATTTCCATGGGTCTGATTGTCATCCACGTGAGGCAGTAGAGGCAGTGGGTGCCTAGCCCTCGAGAATCTGCTGAGCATAACTCCCTGAGACGTCCCTCAGACGAAGTCTCAGGACAGCACTGCAAGGCCCCACTTGAGGGATAGGACTGAGAGTCCTAAGCCAGTGGGTAAGAGACAAACTCTAGAAACTGTAGTGGTGATTTGTGCTACCTTCCTTGATTCTCATAACTGAGCACACTGGGTAGCAAATCATTGGAAGGGACACAGAAGTGTCCTTAGTCTTATGGACCCTTCCTACTGTTCTCTCATCTATGATCTGACTTTCCACGAGTCCTGGAGATACCACTTGGCACACAAGTTAGTAAGGCTCAGAGGTAAGAGCTTGTAGGGCAAGGCCATCAGTAGTTCTGGCCTGAAATGGCCTCAGAGGAGGATGGAGGAGGATGCTTACTCAAGACCACTGCTGTTTCCAAGGAAACTGGTAACAACAGTCACAACATGGGATTTACATGGAAACTGTGTAGACCACAGCAGATTTAGCCAATGAGGCACTGGCAAGGAAGAGCTGGATGGAGTAGCTTCGGATGCAAGGATGGTCCACAGTACATGGTCGTGAGAAGCTTTTATGCATGGCTCAGATTGTGACCCCTGAGCAGGAGTGTAGCTGTAGGTCTCCTGTGAAGCAGCTTCTGACCAGGGCATGGGTAGCCATACCATGGAGGACCATGAAGACCTGAGTGTTTCCAGAACAATGCAGACACAAGCCTGGAGACGCAGACATCCTCTGTGATCTCAATGGATGAGACACTTCTGACTTTGGGGTGAGAGGGCTCCTGTCTCTTCTGGTGTCTCCTTAATGCCCCCCTTTCTATCCCGCATCAATAGGAACTTCTACCCACCTCGTGGGACTGAGGCAATGATTAACCCCTTCAGTCCTTGACAAAAACTGCTTCATTAGGAATCTCTTGCCTTTCTGCTGTACTTCTTTATTTAAACCTAAAGCTCATGGCATCGTCCTGAAGACAGATTTAGGGCAGCTGAACTCTTCTATCTATTCTGCTTCCCAATACAGCAAAAACGATTAAATCCTTGTCTCTATTTTCGTCATTACTTATCTCTTCACTTAGCATATCAAGATAGTGGCTGAAGCTATTCTATCGGGACTCCCCCGAGTGACAGACAGGTTTGCCCTAAGATTCCTCTAGCAATATAAACAGGAGGCAATGGAAATTTTCAGCCAAGAAATTTGAAATTGTGTGACAGGTACATATTTCCCAGGAAAGTATTATTTATCAAAGTTAATGAAGAAGCAAGAGCTTGGATATATTAAGAGAAAAAATCTTAAAAGTCCTGAATAGTGTTCATCTAAAACACAAAGAATGGAGGAAGAAATGTTTAGTGGCGCCTTCTCCCTTGTTAATCTACAAGTGAATTCATCCATTCCATTCAATTATTTGGTGACGGTGTACAGGTTTACTGTGTACCGTGGAACAAAGGTACTGGTGACTGTGATCGGTGCAAATAAAAATGCTTTGTGCCATGCTTTTATTCTTTTAGGCCACCGACCAGCTCCCAAATCATGACAAAAAGACTCATTATTAGTTATGAATGCTCAGCCTAGCTTAGACACATTTCTGACTAGCTCTTTTAACTTAAATTAACCTGTTTCTCTTTATCTAACTTCTGCCTCGAGGCTTATTACCTTAACTTCTTCTGTACATCTTACTGCTTCTGCCTAGCTTCTTGCCCAAGTGTATTTCTCTCCTCTCCTTCTTCCCTTCTCTTTCAAGCCTAGATTTCTCCTCCTATTTATTCTCTCTGCTCTGTCAGCTCTGCCTATCCTTCCTCTGCCTAGCTATTGGCTGTTCAGCTCTTGATTGGACCAGTCAGATGCCCGAGGCAGGCAAAGTGAAACAGACGCCACATATCTTTACATAATTAAACGTGCGGCCTTACATTGTCAAACATTTGTAGCACAAACAAAAGAAACACACCGTTACACAGTTAAAGTAATATTCTGCAGCATAAATAGATGTAGCACATCTTTGCCTGGTTAAACAAATATTCCACAACAGTGTATAATTTCATAATCAATAAAACAAGTGCATGGCAAAGAGTAAGTAAATACATAATATGGGTAAAAATACTGGTGACATTAAACCATGTTGTGGTTGGAACAGTGTCATCAGGAAGGTATGAGGAAGTGCTAGCCAGGACCTATAAGGATGAAATGAATCCTAATTACAGTTCTTACGGATGGAGGTATATTTAGATGAGATTGTGGGAGGTTAGACTGGGAAACTCAGAAGGGAAGAAGGCCTCTACAAGCTCCGCATGTCTTGGAGTGCCAGCGCACCAGGACTGAGTGCTCAGCAGAGTGCAGCAGGGCCCTCAGGAGATGGACCCATTCATCAGCCTGGAGCACTGATCTCCAGGAACAAGGAATCCTTCTTTCCCTCTGGATTTCCACCAGAGTTGCTAGTACTTTGTTAGAGCAGTCCAGGAAACCAAGACAGCAAATAAAGAGGCTGAAAAAGTAAGAATGAGCAGCCAGGAATGTCAGTGAATGTCTGAATGACTGCAAGGACACCATGACACCTGAAACACGGGGCTAGGGAAAAACTGATGGTGCTGAGAAAAACAGACAGACTGTGGAAAAGCTAGCAGCGTTCGTCGTGGCTGGAGATTTTGCAGGACCAGACTGCAGAACGGGAAGCAGGACTCCAGAGCAGTGGACAACTGTGAAATGTTCAAGCAAAGCACTTAAAAGCAATCTTGTCTGTGTGAACTATCTCTAGCTGTGGTCTAAAGAATTGTCCATGGGATGGACGCCTGTGGCAGGAGTACAGAACAGGGCTAGAACAGAAATGCCATCAGACAAGGCCATGGTACTTCAGGAATCTAAAGATGAAGGAAAGACTGCTGCGTGTGGAGGAGTCTGGGCTGGGTCCTCCAGGAAGCAAGAGAGGAAAGCAATGCCGATTGCTTAACTATATGTACTCAGGGTACGATTCCAGAGCCTAGGAATTCAGTCACATGTTAACACTGTTGCTTTTATTTCCTTTGCTGAAAATTGATCTTAGGGCCGAGAGCCATCATGATGGCGAAGAAACTGCAGTTACTCTTTATTTTATATCTTTACTGAAGTCAGTCCAAAGCACATCAGGAATAGCCAGTCCCCAGACCCCCGAGAAAACTCCAACTCACTCACACACCAACTCTAAGCAAACGGCAGTAAAGCTGAATGGGGAGGGCCCTGGGCCCTTATCTTGGAAAATTGGGAACATCCTGTGCTCCTTGAAGAAGAACTTTAGGTCACACTCAGATGACCTTGAAACTTCTTTTTCCCCCTTCTTTTTTCCCTAATCTTTGGTGAAGACAGTGGAGCACATGGACCTGAGTAACAGAGAGAAGCCCAAGTCTGAATAGGACAGATGAGGAAACCATGAGAGCCTGGGTATGCATCTGGGGAAGAAGAGAAAGACTTTCGGGTGGACAGCTGCTAAATGCGTGAAAGATATTCCACAGCCAAGTGAAGGAGATAGGCTAGGACCATCACTGTGCTCAGACTAGTGGAGGTGGGCTACAACATCATTGCTCACGTCACCCCACTACGGGAAGAGCGAGCACAGACTGGATAACGAGGTACATTCATCTATGCAATGTGCATATGTTATGGCATAAAGGCTTCACACTTCTGGGTCCTCATTGTTTACACAGGCAGTTAAGAGAACTTCACACATGAGCTAAGTGTGCTTGATCATCTTAAAACCATTAAAAAATCCATTGCCGGTCCATGTTCAATGGCCTGCCCCTTCTCCAATAACAGGAGTAATAGGTAGACAGCTCAGTCTCCATGAGCGCTGACACTCCAAAACTGCCCAGTGGTAAGCCACTCTTGAGTAACCTGCCACCTCAGAGTTGGGACAGCCTCCCCAGCCACATAAGGTCACTAGGGCCATGTTTATCCTATAGATCTGAGGAACACCAATACCTTTGTCTCTTCTAGATCAATGAGCGAGGATATGAATGAGCATCTTCTGTAAAGAGAGAAGCAGTGGAGAAGCCAGGAAAGTCAATCACACAGCTTACCTCTTTACTGGAATGAGGCGATTAAGTGCTCTTCCTGGAATGACAGAGAGAACGCAATTTTACAACTTGGTGATCCTTTGATGTCTGATGAGACAGACTATGCCTATATCTCCCACAATTTTTGTATTTACTTATCCCAGACCCTTTCCTCCTAAATCCTGAGCATTGTTTTTAGGCCATAAAACCCATTCTTGTGAGTGAAGTCACTTGTGCTTTAAAAAAGCCTAAGTGACTTCTGGGTCTTAGAGCCAGGCCAGTTCTGGCACTCACAGGTGTTACGTTCACCTCTGTCAAGCTCCCTAGACCCTAGATCCTGGGCACTGTCTCTGAGTCAACAGTCCCCATTCTTGCAATATATATATATATATATATATATATATATATTTATATATATATATATATATAGCCAGAGGTACTTTGTAAATAACCTCAGGGTGAACATGCCTTAAAGTGTTGTGCACTTGGGACTGAGCTAATTGTTATCTGATTTTTTTTCCAAAATTGTGTTGTACTTAAATATGACTAAAGTAAAATGATCAAGAACAGACTCCAGACATCCTGGTCCAGCGCTGGTTACAATAAGATCAGGCTGAGCGGAGTTTCATTCTTACCTCACTCTGAGTATTTTTTCCCTTCCTGCTGTAAAGCTTGCAGGGGAATCACCACGATCTTAGGTTAACAGACTGAATGCTGTGTCCATCCTACATCTGTGGGCACTGTCTGTGTATTCATCGTGGTTTGCGGGGCAGATAGCATAAGTACCCAGGTTTACCAGGTAGGGCTGCTTCACAATGCCATACGGACACAATTCCATCTCTAGTTTGTGGGATGGGGAAGCCCGGGTGTAGAAACAGACGCCTTTAGTCAGAATCCATGTTGGGTCTGTGGCTCAGATCCTGTGTTCAGTCTAGGTATGTGGGACCAGGTATCTGTGTCCATCCAGTATCCGTGGGACGGGTCACCATGGTCACCTAGGTATGCAGAGAGGACAGCGTCCATCTAGGTATATAGGATTCTGTGTGCATTCAGGTCTGCGGAGCTAGATGAATCCTGTATCTGTGGGGTGGAAATAACCTGTTCACCCCTGGAAGATCCAAATGCCGTGCACACCCAAGGTCTCTGCAGAAGGTGTCATATCTATCCCAGGTCTCTGAAGAAGATGCCATATCCATCCTTGGTCTGTGAGGCATGGGCACCATATTCCTGGCCTGCAAGGCAGAAGTCGTGTCTATCTCGGGTCTGTGACAGACACCACTGGCATCCCATTTCTCTGAGGAAAAGCTATGTGTATTGTAGGACCCAGACGCTATGTCTATCCAGGGTTTGTGGGACCTGACACTATATTCATCCTGTGTCTCTAGGGTGCCCATGTCATGTCATCTATTACAACTCTGTGGGTGTAAACCATTCAGCTCATTAGGGCTCTGTGGGGAGCACAGACACAGTATCCAGCCTGGGTCTGTATCTGTCCCGGGTCCGTGGTGAGGATGCTGAGCTCATTCCGATTCTGTGGGACTAGCGACACGTCCACCCAAGTCTCTGAGGAGCACGCTATATTTATGTCGGGTTTGTGCGGGGGTCGCCGTGTACTTTCCAGGTGTGGGATGCAGACGCCCGAGTTGATCCCAGGTCTGTGAGGAGAACTCTTGAGTCCAAAGAGCTCGCTAATTCATTCCCGGACTGCAGTGCGACCCTGCAGGGTGCTGTCCGACACTAGCAAACTGGCCCCAGCCGCTGGCTGCTTCTGTGGAACCAGCAGCTTTCCGAGGTGTTTGGGAGAAACGGAACCAGGCAAGGACTTTCCACGGGGCTTACAGAAAGGCACGAACCTAGCAATGGAAGTTGGACCGCTAATAAATAGAAAATCTCGCGAGAAGAACTAAATGCCTGGTTTGTACCCGTAGATCTCGCGAGAAGTCCAGGCGACTTTCCTGGCTGCCGGAAGCCGCAAACTTCTCCAGGTTGTCGGTATCCCCGGCGGCGAGATGCCCTCCCCATTCTCGGTCAGAACTTTCCCGGTCAGCATCCCCGCGGTGATCATGGTAACTTGCGGACTATGGAGACTTGGTGGCGCTGGCACGTGCTGGGGAGTCGCTAGTTTTTTGTGGACTGCGCAGGCGCGGGCACGCAGTCTTCCTGAAGTCTCCCTGTGGCTCCGCTGGATGGGGCAGACCCTAGGTTCGCGAAGGCGGTGCCCTGGTCCCCAATACCAGTGTGCCTACCGTGGCTCCGCTGGATGGGGCAGACCCTGGGTGCTCACAGGCGGTGCCCTGGGTCCCCAACACCAGTGTGCCTACCGTGGCTCCGCTGGATGGGGCAGACCCTGGGTCCCCAACACCAGTGTGCCTGCCCTAGCTCCGCTGGATGGGGCAGACCCTGGGTGCTCGCAGGCCGTGCCCTGGGTCCCCAACACCAGTGTGCCTGCCGTGGCTCCGCTGGATAAGGCAGACCTTGGGTACGCCCGGGCCGACCTCTGGACCCCCAACACCAGTGTGCCCACGCTGGTGGGATCTTGGCAGCGGTAGCGTGCATTGCTTTCCCTAACAGGCTTTGGTCTGACTTCAGTGGTCATTCTGGTATGGCACGGAAGACTCATTAAGGGGCAATGGACTCCAAACTTTTGGACTCCACACTCCAGAGCTAGTCTTACTTTGTGGAGCAGTACCCTTGGACATAGGCGGGTGTGGGGGAAGTACTGGGAAATCTGAACTAGGAACCTTGTATCGGGTGGGGACAGTCAGAAAGATTTGAGCCTTGGGGTATGGACCCTGATCATCTGTGAAGATGATCCCCAAAGAACTGATGAAGCACTGTCTAGCGAACTGGGTGCACTGCAGAAGTGCTGGGGACACTCGGTCCTGCGGGTTAGGATGACTCTCATTTCCAGGCCTTGATAAGAGCTTCCTCTAGGCAGCTTCACATGCTCCAAGTGCATCTCCTTGACTAGGCCAACTTTCTTTACTCAGCTTGTTAGTTTAGATGACAATAATCCTTTAGATTTCACCCAGCTTGGGAAGAATTGTATTCACCAGTCCAAGTGGGCAATGGTTTCCAGTCTGTGTGCTCAGACTTTAAAATCTTTGTATAAAACCCGTGAATCTGTTTGCAACCGAAACATCACTGTTTCTTTCTTCTCTTTGCTCCCACTCGTCTGGGAGGCTTAGCTGTGTCATCCCAAAACGCAGGGTCAGGGACTGGCCATTCTCATTACCCACACAAAAGCAGTTTTGCAGATATACCACCACCTCCGCGTTTCTGACACTGTATCCTCACAGGAGACAGACTGGACAGAGCCCTGGCTCCTAGGGCTTGTCGTCTTCCATGTGCTGTGCCTGCTCCTCACCTGCTTCTCATCAAAGAGGTATAAACTACAGATCGGACACTTCCTGTGCCTCGGTAAGTAGGAGACAGCGGAATCCCTGTGCTTTGCTGGGATACTGTCCTGGGCTTGTTTGTATTATGTTTTCACAGGGCTTCCCCAAACTTCCGTTCTGTACGGAAACCGTGAAGTAATCTTTGGACATTGATCTTGAAGGGAGTTTTCCTTTCACTTCAGGCTGGCCAAGAAGCTTATGGAACATCAGGTGTACTAAGACGGTAGTTCTGTTACGCTGCCTCTTACACGGACAGTTTCCTGCCTGAGTTCAGTCCTGGATGGCGTGTCTTTCATGCAGATATTTTCTTGCTAGGCTTAGTTCCACACTGCACTCTCTGGCAATTAGATGAAAAATTAAGAGCCCTTCTCTATGTAAAATACTATTTCAGATCAGTTTTAAAGATAATGACTTTAGAAACTGTGGGAAGGGATTGGTATCCAGAATGGAGAAAAATTACAGAGAAGCAGGCACGCCATAAAAATCGTGGTACTTGACCAAATGGGGACAATCAGTATATTAGGCCCCTCAGTTAGATCAAAAGGATACTCAGTAAAATGTCAGTAAGAAAATATCAGTTAATAGCTGCCTGGCCCAGGCATGATATCTGTCCCAATTGCAGATAAGTGAGCAGAGCCCTTAAAATATAGGATGAAAGATAGGTAGGAAGCTGGATCAGAGGTCAGAGACCACAGTCTGCAGGGAGTAAGTGTTACAAGGCTGAATAACTACAGGTGTAAACACTTGACTCTTGTGGGCCCTGGAGGGAGGAGGTGTCGCCTGGTTAATGGGAAATCTGATTTCAGACGACTTTAATCAGCTGACTGTGAGAGGTGGGACATAGGACCCAGTAGCTGTCTTAGAGAAACGAGTCCTTTCTCCATTCGGGATTCTTCTGAGAAATGCTGGGCTTACCTTGGAGAGCAAAATAGGGCTGTAAGCTTAGTGTCCTTGGGGACCCCCACATTCAGTAGATAGCCATAGATATATTGTAATTGTACTGTTAACCACTTAGTGGTCATTCTGATAAGAACTGAGCTGCGGTGCGCAGGGAAAATGCCGAGGGGCCTTGTGTGCCTGTCTGCAGGCAGTGTAGAAGCTCACGGGCATGAGCAGACAAGGGCAGGGATGAGGATGCGAACCGTGTGCAGGGTCTTGAGGGCAGTGCCTTGGAAGGTGGGACAGTTTTCTAAGTTTAAGAGCAATGACACATTAGAGTTGTTTCCTTCATTCCTGAGCCTGAGCTTCCCACCTGAACTATGGTGGTCCCGCCAGCGCAGCGCAGCTTCACAGGAGTCTCACGGAGACCCTTGGCATCTTACTCATGTGCCAGTCCTATAACTTCGCAAATTCACAGTCCTTAACACATCCAAGCTAAAATGGAAATTGCATTTCTCGGCAAATGTTTTGGTATTCTGTTGCTATATGTAAAAATGTGTGCTCTTGTTCTGCAGTGGTAGTGATTGGCCATGAGATCCTAACATGATTACTCTCTCCTCTTAGTCACGTTGGTCTATTGTGCTGAGTACATCAATGAAGCAGCTGCAATGAACTGGAGGTAAAGTCAGCTTCCGTGCTCTTGACTGTGTCCTGGGAGTTTCCCTCCATGGTGGTATTATCATATAGAACTTTGTCAAGAAAGCCTGAGACTTACAGGAAAACCGAGAACGTCAGGAATTGTGGCCACTTAAATATTGAGCACCCTGTATATATAGACTGAGGCCTTAAGAAACAAACAGTTAAATATTTTTGTTGTGAACTGAAGATTAATGGCTTTATTTTATTCATAAAAATAGTCAAAGCTCCTCATTGAAGCTATGTGTCATTAAACAAAACTCCTAGTGCCACTTTTGAAATAACTCCTTCTGGTCAGGGGACCTTAGAGGCTTACAAAGCAGTGAGATGTTTTAAGAATTGTGTACCTTTGCACTGCACCACTTGAGGCTTCAGGCGCTGGCCAATCAAGTTACAGTCTGTGAGAAAATATTTCAAGTATCGTAAAGTAATTTGAGTTTCGGGATTTCAAGGTGGGAGTTTTAGGTGCTGAGTAGGTGCTGTGCTTTTGAGACCTTTCCCTACCTCTCCCCTCTCTAGAAAACGTCTTCCCTATACTTGGAAGTGCCAGAGCCGCCACGGTCTTCTCCCTGCTTTCCCAGCCCTGGCACCTAAGTTGTCTTTCCTGATTCTCCTGTCTCAGTAGAGACTACTCCAAACGTTCCCACATATCCCTAATCAATCAGAAAGGCCCAGAACGGTACTGATGCCCATGGCTCCTGCTGTCCCCACGGCCACCTCAAACTTGTGTTGATTTCCTCTTCAGGCCAGAGACTAGTCTTGACTCTCTGCACCCAAAGCGTCTCATGTTCCCTGCTTTGTTTCAGTAAGTCAGTATGCACTCTGCCTGAGCCCCTCGTTCTCTGCAAAAGGTAGACTTCCTGTAAGAGTCAATCTGTCCTTACTCTTCCTTGCTGTAACCCATAGCTCATGCAGCAGGTTCGCAATCACTGTTACCGAGTCAGTGAAAACAGCAGTCTAGCATAGTCCCACATTACTGAGAGAGAAATCCCCGTAGATAGCTCCCACCCTCTGCTGCCTGGATTTTTACCCCTGGGCAAATTGGAATCATGCAGCCTTCAAGTCTCTTACACAGACGGGCAGTTAGTTCACTAAGGTGGTTGGGAGCAGGGAGTACTAGGCACAGTACTTTCTCAAGTAGCTGTAGCGGGCATGCAGCTCTTCCTCTATAATTTATGAGAGACGTTAGGCCTGTTTCTGCCATCAGTGACCCCAGACTGCTAACTGCTGTTCTTTTGTCACCCGCCCCCAGGACTGAGAGTCCAATAATTGTTTTCATTTGTTTATTTTTTTTTCCCCCAAAACAGATCGTTTGCAAAATACCAGTATTTCGATTCCCGGGGGATGTTCATTTCTCTCGTGTTCTCAGCACCATTGCTGGTGAACGCCATGCTCATCGTGGTACGTATGGCTCAGACCTTTTTCTGTCCTGCTTTCTTCAGTCATGTGCTTTCCAGTTTTAACTGTGGCTTCAAACAATTCTAGATTATGTGGGTTCGGAAGACTTTGAACGTGATGTCTGACCTAAAGAACTTGCAAGAACAGAGAAAGGAGAAGAAAAGGAGAAGGAAGGAGGAATAGCGCCTAGCTGTTGCTGTGGACCTTGTTTTTCTTTGACTGCTTGTTTCCAGCTGTAAGCTGCACAGGGCCCAGATGTCCTCTGGCAGCGGACTCATGGTCTGGAAAATGGTTCTTAGATTTCACACCCACAAACATGGAGCCTTCAAAGAGCATCAGTGTCACCTGGATGCTGATTGAACACAGAACCACATTTGCCTGGTGGGAGCTCTGGTTCAGCCGCAGGAAGAGTCCCATGCGGCTTCGCACGGTTTGCTGGCAGACCGCATCCTGAAACTAATGTTTACGCTGTCTCGAGTATGGAAACTGAGAAATAAACAGCCCCATCCTGCTTGTGGCACCACGACCTGCTCACTGTTCTGTGTCTGACCTGCAGGGCTTGCTCTTAGTTAAGAGTGATCTTGTTCCCCCAGAGACTTTGGTGACATGGGTCACCACAGATAGGCATGGCACATGTGTTTGTCGAGCAGAGACTAGGATGCTGAAATCCTACAGGACACAGGATAGCCACCCGCCCCACCCCCCGGGGAATATTGTTCTGTATGTGGTGCCAGCAGCACCCAGGCAGGGGGAACTGCGCGGCAGGTCTGGAAAAGAATGTAGTGTAGCAGTTCCCATGAAGCTAAGCCTCTGAAGAATTGAGTTGGGGCTCTGCCACTGAAAATGTTTTGTTTAAAAATATTAAGCTAGCATGGAAGCTGTAAAGTCCAGACTCCATGGGAAATAGTATGTCAGATGAACCGTTTGCTGTTGTTTTCTGTGGGTACGGAATTATAAATACTTGCATGCTCGGTGAATGGCGTGGCTGTTTCTCTACAGCCTGTGCCAGGCGCAGACCTGTTCCTCCTGAGTCACATCTTGTGCAGCTGGGGGTTGGCAAGCACAGAGAAGGACACGTTGGTTCTGTCTCGTCAGATGTCCTTAGTTTCTATGGAATCTGGAGCAGTAAATCTCCAGAAATTTCCAAGTACTGGAGACTAGACTTAGAAACAGCATTCAGTACTGGGAACTCTATAGACTCTTAGCTTTAGTTTAAAGAAATATTTGTGAATAGTTTTCTTTAATTTAGGTGGAGTTTTCTCCTTTCGTAATGAAACATTCTTGCAAGTTCTAAAATACAGTAAAATCTAGATAAAAGTATTTAAACAGTTAAAAGTAGACAGTCTGGTAGATTCCAGTTATGTCCTAGAGCCCAGCTCTTAGAGAAAGGCCCCTGACTGAATGTGACAGTCTGTTAAGGTGTGAGAGCTTGGCTCCTTCATGAGGCCACTGCAGCCTGCAGCTGACCTGAGTTCTCAATTGCTTAATTTGTTCCACTTTTACATTGTACCAAAAAAGTACTAAAGGAAATAGCATAGTATATTAAGTCAGATTTTTGAATTTAAAATCACACTGTTAAGTCATGGACATTGTATCTAATGGTGTGTTTCTGAAAATTACTGGTTCAGGTGTTTAATCATTTTATGGTTACAAAGGCACTCGCTATAACATTGGTTAGTTTCACAAAAAATAAAAAAAATTGATCAGTTACATTTAGTTAGATTAATCTGAAGCAGGAGAGTGTCAGGGAGTTTAGAACTTACCAACCAGATCTGTTCCCCTTGGCCTTTGTGTCCAAGGCTTGTGGTACAAAATGTGTCAGGGAGTGGTTGAGCTGCCTGAGTCCCGAAATTGTGCAGGACAGCTTCATGGGTGCTGGAGAGGAGAGAGAGGAGCCAGGGCACTTGTAGGTGTTGCGCACTTTACAGCACTGGTTCCATTGTTTGGACTGACTGCATTTGGAACCAATCAGCTTGATCTAATTTTCTCTGATAAAATAGTACGAAGGTATTATTACTCCACCGTATATTGATATTAATACCTCAGACTTTACATAACCCTGACCTTGACTTTTGGGCTTTTGTGCCTTTTCTCTGCAAATGTGGTTGTGAATGCGCACATGCTTAGTTTTTGAGACAATTAGAGTTGTTGGTTTTTAAAAAGACAATATTTGGAGTTGGAGAAATGGCTTGGTTGGTACTTTCCTTTTCCTTTTAAGCATGAAGGCCTGAGTTTGAACTCACTTAAAATTTATGCATGCTTACATGCACTGTAATCCTAGCCCCTGGAGATGTGGAGACAGACAGATGTCTGGAGTTCCCTGACTAGCCAGCCTAGCCTGCTTGGCTAGCTCTAAACCAGAGAGACTGTCTCAAAAATGAGATGGGGACTTATAAGATATCTCCATGTGTAAGGGTGGTTGCTGCCAAGCATTGCAATCCAAGTTCAGTTCCTGGAAAATCTACAAGTTGGCCTCTAAATAAATACACACACACACACACAAGTAAGTAGATGTTTTAAGAAAAAATAGGCATTCCTGAGGAACAACACCTGAGGTTGTCCTCTGCCTTTCACATGTGCACATGTGCACACTGGAACACACAACACACATGCAAATGTTTTGGGTTTTGCGAGACTCACACTCAGTAACTTAAATTATACTTTGAAGAATTGTCATAATATTGTCCTTATTAAGGAAAATCACGCAAGCCAGAATTATGAGCAAGCAATTGGGTTTGTCAGTGCATCTATGAGGATTTTCCAGACTTGACCATTGCTGTGTTCACACTTCTGTAGTGCAAGGTTCACAGGCAGCCCGATAGACATAGTAAACGTTGTTTTACTGACTAGTTACTGAAAGCAGAGGAAAGGCCTATGATAACCATTTTACACATTCTAGCCCCTGAAATCTATGTTTGTTGATTACTGTGCAGTACTATATAATAAAATATTTTGATAATACACAGTGTGCTTTCCCTGTGTGTGTGTGTGTTTGTGTGTGTGCTCTTGACGCGCGTAGTGCTGGTTTTTTATTCCCTGCCTGTGACTCTCATTCTGCTGGGAATGCAATGACGTCAGCATCAGTAGAAGACAAGCAGTGTGGAGATGTGTAAATAAGAGCCCTGTGTGGGTCTGTTAGTCACAGCCCGTGGGAAATGCAGAGGCAAGCGACTGATCTCCCCTCTTCACAACACATCCCCGTGGATGCAAAGTGTTCATAGCCCTGCGAGGATTCAGAACCAAACTTCAACATTCTTCGGAGATATGGAGTCTGGCACACAACACTCCATTCCTAAAGGCCAAAGCTAAGGACTTTCCTTGGATAAGGACTGTCACAGGAGCCTCCTGGGTGCCGTCGCCAACCAGCCCACCCTTTGTGAGTGTTTGCTGGGGTCAGCTGTGGACAGGACATGTCTGTCCCCCATCCGCTCATTCATACAGCAGATAAGGAATGGGCATCTAAGTGCCAGAGGCTGTCAAGGTGGGCATTGTGAACCAGTGCTTGGGGATGGGGTTTTCAGATACGTTTACTCAGTCATTCTTTGGTCCCCATGGGGAATTGAGTCCAGAATCCCTTTCAGGAACCCAAATCCTCAAGTGTCCAAGTCTCAATCTAAAATGGTATAAAATCTGCACAGAACCCATATACATATCCATATAGTTTCATTTTTAGATAACTTAAAATCTCCAATACGACAAAAACACTATGCAAGTCATTGCTATACTTCTCCAGAAACGATCCTTTTTAAATGTTCATTTATGAACATGAATCATTCATGTTCAGCATGGATGTAGTTTTCCCCTTGTCCAAAGTTGCTTCACATGGAATCCAAGCATGTGAAAGCCAGGTTGAGGACTGCAGAGAGCAAGGGGTTCAGGGAGGGACCCCAAGTCCTTGGAACCTGGAAGGACTGGCAATCCTGAGTGACATGGATGCCCACGACAGGCCTGTTTAGGACAAAATCTGGGCTTGTGTTATAGCTTGGGTTCAGGTTGTTCTGCCTTGAGCAGGCTAAGAAGGAAAAGGAGAAAAGGTATGAGGTAGTTGGCAGGGACTTAAAACCACAGATTTGGGGTTGCTTCTGATGCAGGCATGGTAACAGGTTCCATGTGTGCCAGGGAAAGAAATCAGATAGTTCTCGCTGGACAGCAAAAGCCTGAAGCGTGTGGAGGAGTGTAGGTTGGTGGGAGGGACCAGTGAGGCTGCAAGAGACTGGCAGGAGAGAGGTGTACAGGGCGAGCCCTGAAAGGTAAGAGATGCTGCTGCTCAGAAGAAAGAGGATTGGTAGTCCTTGATTAAACAACACCTCAGCCATCTGGCCTTGGCTGGAGCCTGTTCCCTAGATGTAGGGCTAGAACTGTCACCAATGGAACATCTTGTCCAGCTGACTGTTGCTGCCTTATTCCTCCTCAGATTTTTGTCCCCTTCTTCGTGATCTACAGTTTCATCGTGATTCATCTAGGTTTGTCTGTATTTGTCTTGTATCGTTAGTTCTCAAGTTACCAATTCTGGAAATTGCTGGCTCCTGTTTCTGTCACATAGGATCCAGACAGAAATATATAAAATGTAACAGGGGCTGAGCTCCTTGCAGGCAAACAGGTGCCTTCTCTCTCATAGGTCAGGAGGCCTCAGTAAAGCTGATGTCTTGCATGGCCACTGGCTTCAGAGTCCACACTGTATCCCCCTGCAGTATGCCAGCTGCCCATGTTGTTTCAGAGGTTTCTGTAAGCTGCAAGTGAAACAGGCGCTCTGTTTATATTGATTCCCGTGACTGTCAATGTATTGATTTTCTGCTTTTTAGTAGTTTCTTTTTGTTTCTAAAGCTATTGCTTAACTCACATAAATGGGATCAAAATAAGCAGAATGTCTTAGTTTGGGTTTCTATTGGTCTGATACAAGGCTATAACCGAAAGCAGTATGGAGGAGAAAGTGTTTACTTCATCTGTCTCTTCCGCCTCATAGTCCAACACTGAAGAAAGTCAGGGCAGGAAATCAGGAACCTGGAGTCAGACACTGAAGCAGAAGCCCAGGAGGAGTGGTGCTGACTGGCTTGCTCCTTCTGGCTTTAGCCTGTTTCTTGTAAAAAGTTAGTACCACCTTCCTAGGGATGACACTGCTTGCAGTGGATCGGTCCTTTCCAAATCAGTCACCAATCAAGAAACTGCCCCAGGGGTTCGCCCATAGGCCACTCTGGTGGGAAACGTTTTCTCAGTTGAGGTTCCCTCTTCCCAGAGCTTGGGTCAAGTTGACAAAATACCAAGTAGGACATCAAAGGGAATCTATGCCTCTAGGCTTTGTTTCCTTGATATGCTTTGTCAGGCATGTGTAAATCAAGACTCCTGCATATTGCTTGTGGGTTGTGTGTCCTTCTGTGGCCTTCAGCTGACCCTCTGTAGGTACACCCACTAAGCTGTAGCTCCTGTGATGGGCTTGGACATCCTGTTTTAGGAAACGAAGTGACATTGCTTGTGTGTTTTCAGCAACAGAAATGAGTTTGGGGGGCTCCTGTGACTGAAGACAGCGGGTGTGTGTGTCTCTGTCCTTTTCATGTGGAGTAACCCCAGAGTCCTTGCCACAGGATATCTGGTGCTCTTGACTTCACACTGCCCATTCTGCTCGGGATTTTTGCTCACTATTTCCAGTCTTCACCCAAGCTCACCTGTGCTGTGTTATTTGAAACATCCAGTATGTTTGGAACATCCAGTATGTTTGGAAAGGTGGCTTTCTCTGAAAGCCATCTTCTTTTTTTTTTTTTTTTTTTTTTTTTGGTTTTTCGAGACAGGGTTTCTCTGTGGTTTTGGAGCCTGTCCTGGAACTAGCTCTTGTAGACCAGGCTGGTCTCGAACTCACAGAGATCCGCCTGCTTCTGCCTCCCAAGTGCTGGGATTAAAGGCGTGCGCCACCACCGCCCGGCTGAAAGCCATCTTCTATCATGTAGCTTTTCAGCCACTTCACCCTTACAATACTTCTGTAACCTTACTGTCAAATGCTTCATAGTACCCAAACCAGGGAAGGCCAACCTACTTGCAGTTCTATAAGGATCCAATATAAATGAGACAGGTGCCTGTCACCTTCAAGAACTGCCTTACCTTTCTGTTACTGGCTGGGGATGAAGTTCTATTTGTCAAATTAGCTTACAAAACAACTTTTTTTTTTTTTTTTTTTTTTTTTTTTGGAGACAGGGTTTCTCTGTAGTTTGGAGCCTGTCCTAGAACTAGCTCTTGTAGACCAGGCTGGCCTCAAACTCACAGAGATCCGCCTGCCTCTGCCTCCCGAGTGCTGGGATTAAAGGCGCGCGCCACCACTACCTAGCAAAAAACAACGTTTTGGTGGCAGCATTAAAGTATTGTTAAGTTAGTGTTCAAGAAGATGTCTGGGTGTCAGGTATACATGTGTCCTGGGATCAGTCTCCACTTAGTCACAGCAGAAGCAATTTTGTGATTGACAGGTAGAATTCCACTGTTTATTGTTTCCTAGGTTATCAGGGAGGTTTGTTTAGCATTGCCTTTCTGTGGCCGAATCACACATATGGTTCACTCTTCATATTGCAATATAGTCTTCACAAGTACATTGCTAATTTCCTGTCAAGAGCAAACAACAGATGCAAACACATCTGTCTGTTCTGTCTTTGAATCTGATCTGTGTTAAAGTTCTATAAAATGCACAGTTGTGTACCTGAGCCACTGAGTAGGTCCAAGAGCTGAGCTGGCGATCCCCGATGGCTGAGGATGTCCTTTGTCACAGTTCCAGACTGAACTGTAGATGGACTGAAGAAGCCTGTATGGCATCCACTCAGCTGTCTTGGTTATAGGCTCATGGTCACACTCAAACTTCTACTTGGAATATCTCACGGGATCCATGGGTGAACATCACTATACTTTCCAGGCCCTGCCTGGAACAGCATTCCAAAGACAAGAATATCTAGAATCCAAGAACTTGGTTACTGAAACCATGATTCTCTTTCTTGTGGACTCATCTGCTAAGAACTATGTGTTTGTCCACGTGGTCATTCAGACTAGCCTTTTGACTTTTAAACCTTCTTCCTATGTATCAGATATGACCATCACAAAGTCAATAGATTTTGCTAACATAGAATTTTATCCAAGGATATGTCAAGACCTTTAGTGTACAGACTTAGGTTTCACTTTTGAAGTAGGCCCAATGCCTTAATGTTAAGGATCTTGTTCTTCAGGTGTGACTCTCAGACGTAACTGTCCCTCTTTGTGTTAAACTGACTGCCCTCCAGTTAGTTTCATGCTCTCCGTAGGCCTGCAGTTGTGCAACAAGTGGGTGACTTGGAAGTCTACCAACCGTCATTTGTCCCATAGCGGTTCTTATTTCTTAGGCTGATAAAACAAAAATGTCCTGTGCCGAGTAGGACCTCTGGCTCTGCACGGCTAGTACTTTCTTCTCACTCACCCTCCAGAGGGCGCCAAAGCTCCATGTCACATACCACTTGGCAGCCCACATCCCAGCTGCTGAAGAAATCGTCATGCAAAAACGATGATCTATATATTTTGGAGATCAGACCTTTGTCAGTTGCGGGGTTGTATATATAAAGAACTCAAGAAACTAGACCGTAAAAGGCTAATCAACCCAATTATAAAATGGGGCACTGAGATGAACAGAGAATTCTCAACAGAAGAAGTTCAAATGGCCAAAAGACACTTAAGATCATGCTCAACTTCCTTAGCAATCAGGGAAATGCAAATCAAGACAACTTTAAGATACCATCTTACACCTGTCAGGATGGCTAAAATAAAAAACACCAATGATAGCCTTTTCTGGAGAGGTTGTGGAGAAAGGGGTACACTCATTCATTGCTGGTGGGAATGCAAACTTGTGCAACCACTTTGGAAAGCAGTGTGGCGGTTTCTCAGGAAATTCGGGATCAACCTACCTCTGGCCCCCCAATACCACTCTTGGGAATATACCCAAGAGATGCCTTATCATACAAAAATGTATATGCTCAACTATGTTCATAGCAGCATTGTTTGTAATAGCCAGAACCTGGAAACAACCTAGATGCCCTTCAATGGAAGAATGGATGAAGAAAGTATGGAATATATACATATTAGAGTACTACTCAGCAGTGAAAAACAATGACTTCCTGAATTTTGCATGCAAATGGACGGAAATAGAAAACACTATCCTGAGTGAGGTAAGCCAGACCCCAAAAGAGGAACATGGGATGTACTCACTCATATTTGGTTTCTAGCCATAAATAAAGGACATTGAGCCTATAATTCATGATCCTAGAGAAGCTAAATAAGAAGGTGAACCCAAAGAAAAACATATAGGCATCCTCCTGAATATTAACCTTCATCAGGCGTTGAAAGGAGACAGAGACAGAGACCCACATTGGAGCACCAGACTGAAATCTCAAGGTCCAAATCAGGAGCAGAAGGAGAGAGAGCACGAGCAAGAAACTCAGGACCGCGAGGGGTGCACCCACATACTGAGGCAATGGGGATGTTCAATCGGGAACTCACCAAGACCAGCTGGCCTGCGTCTGAAAAAGCATGGGATAAAACCGGACTCACTGAACATAGTGGACAATGAGGACTACTGAGAACTCAAGAACAATGGCAATGGGTTTTTGATCCTACTGCACGTACTGACTTTGTGGGAGCCTAGGCAGTTTGGATGCTCACCTTACTAGACCTGGATGGAGGTAGGTGGTCCTTGGACTTCCCACACGGCAGAGAACCCTGATTGCTCTTAGGGCTGACGAGGGAGGGGGACTTGATTGGGGGAGGGGGAGGGAAATGGGAGGTGGTGGCGGGGAGGAGGCAGAAATCTTTAATAAATAATTAATTAATAAAAAAAAGATCTAATGCTTTTGATTGAGGACTATCTTCCAGAGCTAAAGGAACTGGACGATGAATGGCGATTTGTTTTTCTATTACATCTGAACTGAATTAACAAGCATATCATATAGCATAATATGCTGTGTATCTGTCAACACCACACTGACGCATGTGTGCCCTGCATGTGGACACAGCACACATACAAAGCAAACAGAGTACATAAAGAAAATAACACTGAGTTGACTTCTCCATTGCATTATCAAACGATGATCTTAAAGTACTTTTATCAAGGGAAGAAAGGAGAGTAAACAAAGAGATTATGAGGCCATTTCTTAAGTAATTGATGATCTCATGTGACATTGAAATGAGCGGAGGTGGTGGCTCAGCACCTGCTGTATGGTTGGCAATGAGGTGTTGGCATTGTACAGGGAGAAGACGGTGCCTTGCATGAAAGAGCTTCTGCCTCAGGAATTCTGAGCAAAGAATATAAGTTGGATGAAGGATCCTGGGAGCTTCAGCTCCAGGTTCAGATATTCAGGAGACTGGGCACATTCCCAATTCATCAAATAACAATGCACTGGAACTCAGGAACCTACCTCAGACTTCCCTCTGCCCTGTATCCTGTATTTTCTGCACACTGTGTCTTCAGTGCACGGTGAACACGGGTGCTGTTCAGCGTTGTTCTTCACAGTCAAGTTTGAATAGCTTCTGAGAGCCAGGCACAGGCCATCCTCATCCTCAACTACTCAGACCTGTCATTCCTTGACTTTAGGATTGGCTCCATTCCTGGCAGTGATGTGGCTTGGGGAACAAGGCAGTTGGGATGGAGTCAACAGAAAGTCTTGCAGAGGGGCCCACTGTTGGAAGCCAAACACTGAGGCCACCATGAAGATACGACAGAAAGTGACAGCAGCAAGAAGGGAAGTGGTAGAGAGCAAAAGCAGAAGAGGCAGAGAAAGACGGAAGTGAGTTCTGGCTCAAGCTGGCAGAAAAAAGTGTGGGATGCACTAGAAGGCAGAAAGACAGTCTGCAGCCAACAGAGGGCAGTAGCTCAACTGTCAGCACAACCGATACTCATGTTTAAATTTATATACCCTTTAACTTTTCACAATAATTCTACAAAACAGATACCTTGATTATCTGTAATGTTAAAAAATGGAAACCATGCTTAATCCCACCATGTTGGGGGAGAGAGCCTGGGTCTGCATCTCAAGAGCTTTTTGCACAGATCCTCCTGGCCCTGTCTGGGTCTGAGCTACCTTGCTCAGTGTCTCTGTTACCCTGGTGTCTGTGATGAAGACTGGGGTCTACCCATTGAGCCATACTCAGGCCTTCTCTCTTCCTCAGTTTCAACAGCCCAGAGTCTGTCTGGAAGCCAAGCTTCACTGTGTCCCTCTAACCCCAGCTTCTCCATCAATGTTCATGAAAGACCCGGACTATACCCTGCTGTCTTCTTAGAGTCAGCCGTCTCTTCAGAGTCAGTGGGACCTCAACTTTGGGATGAACAGAACAGTCCAGGATCAGTTGTACTGGCAAGGCAGATGCCGGGAAAGTATAGAGCTACAGAATGAACAGATGTGGGATCACTCTTCCTTCCAGGAAAGCTTGGGGAAGGCAGAGGAAATAGGATGAAATAGCAAAATTAAATTACCCAAACTTCAAGCTTAGTCAGGAGAAGGCTGATGTTCGACTGAGAGAGAAAAGGAAAGGGGGGAGATAAGAAAAGGAGAGGGCAGAGTGAAGTCAAGTAGAAGGTTGCCCAGTGCAGGTGACCTCCCAGCATCTGGAGGGAAGCCCGGTCCACACACTGCTGAAATTGGTAAGGCACAATGGATTTAATGTTTAAGTTTGTGCTTCAAAGTATGACTCACTTTCTGGAGATGTCATTTTCCTTTAGTCCCTTGGTGATCTGATGTCAGCTAGAACTGGAAGGCAAATGACAAATAGGGCCTCCTCTCTGTGGACCTGAAGTCCAATCTTGTGTGCTTCAGAGAGCAGGATGCACCTGGGAATTTCTGGTGCCAGCTCTGGTATTCCTTTAAAGGACAGTGCGAGTTTGAGCTACGTCATGATTTAGTGGAGGCCGCTAGGAGCTCTGGAGAACACTCCAGCCCAAGGAAGGGAAAGCTAGCAGATGAGAGAAACAGTTTTGTTGACTGAGTCTCCCTGGGGTCCCACTTGTCAAAGACATTCAGGCTTCAGTGCAGTGGCAGGTTCATGACCAAAACTAAAGGGAAAACGTGTACGATCTGGATTTTCCTCGAGATTCATCTTCAAATAAATACAAATAAAGTAAACATTGCCTTTGCTGTTTTGGTAACCATATAACTATACTAAGAGACGATCACAGTGGGAGTCAGCGTTTGTATGTAAGCCAGACTACAATTCAAGAAGGAATATATTCCCCTGGAGTTGTGCAAATGTTCAGCTACAACAACAGTCTCGAGTATTAATGGGAATTTCTTTGAAGTCTGTGGAGGTCTCTAAGTTAGTGGATGTTTCCCCTCTGTGTTGGGTTTTGGTTGGTTCTCATACAGCTAGCCCTCTCATATCTCTGGAAAGCCCTGTGCTCACTTGTCTGAGGCTGCTCAGCACAGCACAGGCTCCCGTCCTGAGGTCGACTTCCTCACGGCTGCTGTGTACCACACAAGGGCAGCCTCAGAGGGTGTGACCAATATGCTCTAAGCGTCTCGTGAACTTGCAGCTTGGTCAACAGCTTGGCTTCTTTCAATACTCCAAAGCTGCTGGCAGCCGGGAATCCAGGCTCTCCACCGCTCGCTCCCAGAATGGAGGGTTAGCCCTGACCACCATAAAGGAGATCTGGGCCAGGAGCAGGTCTCCCTGTCACAACATGGTGTCTAAATTTCAAGAGTGAATATCCCAAAGGACAGATACATCACCGTGTCTCTGATGCCCCTACCTCTACTGTGGTGTCACTGACACCTTTTGCACACAGAGCTGCCTGTCCACCCTCTACAACTGAAACCCTGAGTCTGCTTCAGTCATTCGTAGACTCTCATGAAGCAGTGTGGCTTATAGTCTGGCTGGGGCAGTCTGGCCTGTCTTCTGAAGTTCGACCTCCCTGACCTACACAGCAGACCTATGCTCTCTCTGAGACTCAGTGACCAGTTTGGCCTCTGCTTGAGCTGTCCTTTTCAGAGGTTCGGGAGTCCACAGACTAGTAGAAAGCTTATTGTGGTGTGTATTCAGCTTGTGAGAAAACAGCATGCTGTGTTTTATTAAACTTTTGCCATATTTTAATTTTCATTTCATCCATGGGTGGGCCCAAAGGAAAAATCTGGGCACCTCACTAGTTAGGGACCAGTACAATAGGTGCACACCTATGGAAAGGGAGTTCAGGAAGTGTCCTTGTGTGTCCAGTCCCTGGGTCTGATCCACAGACTTCTATATTCCATCCTGCTTCCTGAATTAGGACTACAGGTTACAGCTGGTCACTCACGGTTTCAAGTCCCCACTATAAAACAAAAATAAGGAACCAATGGAAGGTGGAGACGGACAGTGGAGAGGATGTAGGTAGGGCCTGAGCTCCAGTCTGTAGTTGTTCACTGTGCAGACAGTCGAGGCTGTCTGACAGCCAGTTTTCCAGTAACTTCTGTCAGGACCACAGCCTTTGCTGCAGAGAAAAAGTGGGGCTGCTTTGTAAGAAAGGTTAGATAAGGATATTCTCAAGGGAAAGGGGAAGTAGACTGTAGACTCTCATACAACATGGACGATGCTGTCGTATGAAGATAAGTCAAAAAGTAAGAAAGGTTGAATCGGGATATTCTCAGGAGAAAAGAAGAAATAGGCTGTGCAAAGTTCACACAAACAGATGCCCAGGGCAATGTCCCCAGTTAGTTCCTTGGGCACCTGAGGATAGGGAACCTGAAATGAACCTATTCTATAGCCATACCGATGAATATCTTGCATATCACCATAGAATCTTCATCTAGCGATGGATAGAGATAGAGACAGAGACCCACACTGGAGCACCGGACTGAGCTCCCAAGGTCCTAATGAGGAGCAGAAGGAGGGAGAACATGTACAACGAAGTCAGGACCACGAGGGGTGCACCCACCCACTGAGACAGTGGGGCCGATCTAGTGGGAGCTCACCAAGGTCAGCTGGACTGTGACTGAAAAAGCATGGGATAAAACTGGACTCTCTGAACATGGCAGACAATGAGAGCTGATGAGAGGCCAAGGACAATGGCACTGGGTTTTGATCCTACTTCAGGTTCTGGCTTTGTGGGAGCCTAGACAGTTTGGATGTTCACCTTCCTAGATCTGGATGGAGGGGGGAGGACCTTGGACTTTCCACAGGGCAGGGAACCCTGACTGCTCCTGGGACTGGAGAGGGAGGAGAAGAGGAGTGGGGGGAGGGGGAGAGGGGCGGGAGGAGGGGGAGGGAAATGGGAGGCGGGGAGGAGGCGGAAAATTTTTTTTCAATAAAAAAAATAAAAATAAATAAACAATGCTGCGATGTTCAGGTAAGAAATAAATACATAAATAAGAGATAAAATTTGAAAGGAAGGAAGAAAATAAAACTTGTCTTAAATCACAGATTTTTTTTTTTTACTCAGAATCCCCTAAATAAAGCATATATAGATGACGTGGTAAGAAGGTGGAGGAAGATGGCTGGTTACAATATCAGTGCCTGCTGTCTATTTTATTCTTATAAAAGCATGCTTTATGATATGCAAGCAAAATATTAGTTTCATGGGAACCAATGTAAAAAATATGCAATTTTTAGGAATAAAAATCATGAAATTGTTTTTAAAAGACACAAAGATGAGCTGATGTAAAAGAGTCCACAGAAAGATCTCACATCAAAAATGAAATATCCTGTGGATCTCTGTGAATTCGAGGCCAGCCTGGTCTACAAGAGCTAGTTCCAGGATAGGCTCCAAAGCTACAGAGAAACCCTGTCTCAAAAAACAAAAAAAAGAAAAAGAAAAATGAAAGAAATATCTGCACATGGGTGTAAGTCGATGCCGGTGGGAGAAGGGCCCTTAGAAGAAGTGCATATTGGATTAATACCAAACTTCAAGGAAAGCCCAAAGGTATCAAACTGAGGTTCTAACAGCATCAGCAGGCAGATATTCTACCAGAGTCCAAACTCTCAAGCCCCACAATTTCACAGAGAATTAAGAGACAGATGGATAAACCTGACTGCCTATACTTAAATCATGATTTTTTCCCAAAAGTTTACTCAAGAGCATTTGGAAAGGTAAAAGACTGATAATACTATAATTGGCAAAAAAACGGTTCTAGCCAAAATATATGAAGAATTTTCCCCCAAGAGTTCACAAAAAAGTGAAGATGGACATGGGGGAAAAAGTGAAGGTGGACACAGGGGGAGAATCCCATTTCCTGGAAGGACTAACCAGGTGGTGATTAGAATACCAGACAGCCTGGGAGCCTCTCTGGGGCCATCTTCTCATCTGCCGAAGACCATCACGTCTAAAAACGTGAAATCTGCCAAGATGAGAAGTGAGAAGAATGCACTTAGCCGACACCCCGGCCAAGCCTGTGGGAGGAGCATGGCAGACCTAGAGGAAGAACCACGGTCTCCCGTGGTGAAGAGCTTGTCTGCCAAAACCTGATTGGTCTCATCGCAAACCAAAGGTTTAATGACTGGAGATGACTTAGTTCTGTCAAACAATCTACCTAGCTGGAAACTTCGTCACTGTAGAGTCTCAGAGTCAAACTGTGAGCCTGTGCGTGTGCTATCATTCACCAGAAACCAAAACACGACCAAACTTAACCTTCATGCATACCTTGCTGATGCAAGTTCTTGGGACACTATGGTAAAAAATAGGAAGCCCACAACTCAGCATGCTGTTCACTCCTGGCAAGGGGAGACCTATTTTGGGTTTGAGATGCACCCAATCTTCCTTCATTCTTTCTTATGTGCTATGTATCATGAAGTAATCTGTTGCTCAAAACGATTACAAATTACTAAATTGAAATACAGCAATGGTGGGATTAAAATGGGTGGGTGAACATTTTTTGTTGCATTCAAGAAAGAAATAATCTTATTAAGTTTGGAAAAGAAAAGAAAATATGAAACCCAAAGCCAGAAAGCAGGAAATGAACACAGCTGGCCAGCTCACTCAACAGCATCCTCCGCAGCCAACAAGCAAGCACAGAGGTCACCGCTCGCCAGACTTTGGGCTGCAGTGACTCAGGACCCGCGACTCTGGAGCTCCTTGCTCTCCAAGGAGGCATCATCCCGGGTAGTAGGGAGGCAAGGGCCTGCTATGGATACCGTTCCAAAGAACCACACCTTTCATAGCCACCGTAGGGTTGAGTGTTCTCCCCCACATGGGTTTGTCTCATGTCAAGCTCCAGCTGCTCCTTTATCCCAACATCTGCTCTGCCTCCATGTCTTGCACAGAGGAAATATCCCTCCTTCATTTTGTTCCATGAGAACTTTAATCTTTGGGGGATATCTTGCAGTTTTGTCCTTCCTTCCCTTGTCCTATCTGGTGTCTCTTGGATCCTCTGTGTGTCTTCTTCCATCCTCTTCTCTTTGGGATCTAATTGCATGCTTCTTCCCGGCTGCATGGGCCTGTTTGGGTCCCTTGTCCCATGTAAGTTCACAAAGACAGGTTTGTCTATCTTCTGATGTCCCTACAGGGTTCCAAACAGAGATGTACAGCTGGCCCTGTGACTCCAGCAATTTCAGTGTGCCTCGCTGTGCCTCTGCCTTTCTCCCATCTCTTTAATCCTCTTCTTTCCATTGACAAAATTAATACCCTACAAATCACAGTCAGGGTCTCTCTCCTTGCCCACCTTGGGTTGTAAAGCCATGTGACTATGAATGTTGTATTTTCTTTCATATAATATGATCTGTGAAATGGCGCATAAAATATAAGCAAAAATAATTCCTTTGGTGGTGTGAGCCTGTTTGCTTCAAAAAGTAGAGATACGAAGTCAAAGTCACAAAGCTATGTTTCAAGGGGGAACTATGATTTTACTGGGCCCCTAGACAGGAGCCTATGGGAACAAGGGCTGAGATCCAGGAAGCCTTCTGCCTTGGCTTCTTCCTGTCCTTCAGTCTGAGTCACAGGAACCATTGCACTGGCTACACATAGCTTGGTAGCTTCAGGGACACCAAGATAATTATGGGAACTGTATCTTTCCTTTTTGTCACCAGACTCTACCAATCAGTGGACCAGACCTTCTGGGGATTTACAGACAAGAGCAGGGGGACCCAGACAAGAGCTGGGTCTATCACAGAACTGAACTGAGACAAGTGGCCAGGGTGGTTTCCAAAGCCTACGGGGAACCAGAAGGTACAATATAAGGAAGATCCTGCTCTCAGAGATGGAACCTGACCTCAGGAACTGGGCCCACTGGCCTCCCACAGCCGCATGATGAAATCAAGCTGGTATTGACTTGGTTCCTTCAGATTTACCTTTATACCCTCCAACTCCCTCTAGCTCTGGTCTCCCCCACATGTCCTCACTGGAAAGCAAAACAGACCCTGGGTTCAATGTCGAGTCCTTTTAGAAACAGATGTGTGTTGAGTGGCCTGAACATGCCAGCATGTGGCATTAATTTAGACGGCATTCACTCTGTAATTGACCCTTGCTTTATCGACAATCAGGCTGACAATACCTCACCCCCCCCCCCGAGTTGCTAAAATATTTTAGAATCCATTCCAGAAAATCACTTTCCCAGATTTCTGAGTAGCAACTGTTATTGATTTCACTGCATTCACCCAAGTAAACAGAATATTTTGAATACTTAATACGTTTCCCATTATTTAGCCTCACACAAACCAGATAATGGAGGCTCGCAGCGAGCGAGATTCGGTAATAAGCCGCGTTGGAAATCATCCTGGGCCCATCCCGAAGCCAGTTCCTGGAGACACACAGAGGTGCGGGGCTCAGGTCTGGGAAGGCTTTCCTTCACAGCTCAGGGACGTGTCCATACTCTATCCGACACAGCTACCCTACAGAGCCCTCACCTGCCAGGTGCCACTCATAAAACCTTAAATAAAGGGTCAACTGGCCTGGCCCCTCCTGCACCCCCTTCATTCCCAGAGTTTAGAGCTTCCTTCCATCTGACATCTGATGTGGAGATGGAACCCCTCCCTGAGTTGTAACAGGGGCCCAGGGCCCAAGAACATTCCCAAAGTACAGTTCAGGGAACAGTGACCTGACTGCCGTCATCACTACTGTGAGCATGTGTGTCCAAAGGTAGGACAAGTTTTCAGGGCAGCAGGCCTGTGCTGGCTCTGAGCAGCTGGCAGGTGGACCTGTGAGGGCCTGAGACTGAGGGAAAGAGCCCTGGGTGTGACCTCGCCAGGGTGATTCCTTTCTAGGAACAGGCTTCCTCTCTGCATTTGATAATACAGCTGTTAGGACTTCTGCTGAGGTCACAGAGGTGAACATGCTTACTCCGCCGCTCTGCCTTGCACTTTTCTCAAAACACCAACCTCCAAGCCATCCTGACATCAGATGACTTTACCTCCTAACACTGTCCAGGGTCATTTTGGCCTCTCCGCCCTCCACGGCACTCTGTTCCCTTAAAGTCCCTTTAGTGAGAGCCATGGGTATTATATGAGGATGAATGGTTCCAATTATCTGTGGTCACAGAAGAAATAAACAGTTAGTTAGGCAGTTAGTTAGTTAGGCAGTTAGTTAATTAGGCAGTTAGCTAGTTTTGCTCATGAATCTACCTTTCAGCTCATCTCCGCTTCATCCAGAATCCTCCCTGTCCCAGCCTGACAGAGCACCGCAAGGATCACCTGCCTTTGCCACATTGTTAAATGTATCCTTTATCAGCACATGGGTGACCGGGAAGGTTCAGGCTGGTGGCGTGTCCACATGGCCCTGTGGAGCAGTATCAGGAGAATGAGTTCTACCTGTTGACTTTGTACTTTGAATACTGATAAAAAGTATTTTACCTCTCTTAGAGAACTCAGTTAATCCCTTCTGCCCACAAAGTGTTACTGGGACTTTGAATAATGAAAGAATCATGAACCTTATTCGAGTCCATCATCCTGACATTACTTGATAAATAATAGTCCATGTTAGTATATCTTTAACTACTTGTTTACAGTATTTAATACAATTTTTGTAAAAATATCACATCAAACAAGAATTAAAAACGGAAACACTGATTTTTATTGTTTGTGTCTAATTTGGCTGCTTCTTTGGGCTCCCCGGGGTGGTGAGAGAAGCATCCAACACTCACAAGCAACACCCAGAGAGAACTTGGATTTCACCAATGCGCATCCAGAGGAAGGAAAGGTGAAGCCCACAGGTGATATGGCAGAGCCTGAGCTTCCCAGAGCCCTGCTCGTCCACAAGTCTTTCCCGCAAGCCCGTGTGAAAGCCGAGAAAGTGGCTCTTCTCTCCGAGGACAAATGTGTTGGCCTAAGGCCCGATTTTCTGGAATCTGGAATGGCAGTCTTATTGATTGCCCAACAGCCCTGTGGTTTTTGAGAGCCCAGGACTGAAACTAAGGTGTGTGCTTCCCACAAGGTCTGCAGGTATGTTGCACTTAATTCATTAAGGGTCCTGGGATACAGCCAGAGGTTGCAGGAAATGGGGGTGGCCTCCATCAGCAGATTTGGCTCTATAGCAATGGGCCTATGGCAGAGGTTGGATTGTTGAGAACACCCTCCAGCCAGTGGACTCTGCCAGTCTCTTTTTTTCCAAATCAAGGTCGGAGAAGAATGCCATTATTTTAGCTATTTGTATGCATAAACACATGAATGTTTTATTCCGTGGTCATATATTTCACATAGAGAAAAATACTCTATACACTTAATTTGAATTTTTTTTTTTATTTATGAGGGCTCAATTGATGAGTGATACGGAGCACTTAGAGTTTCAAGTCTGACTTTCTACATACGTGAGAGCTGAGCCTATGGAGACTGTTCTTCGGGAAGAGAGAAAGCGCTAAGGGATTCTGGCCTAGATTACTCCTCTACCCCACCGGCTGCAATGTAAATATACTCTGTGAATAGAAACGTCTCAATGTTTGGAGAAGTTCAGGATAAAGTACAGATACTCTTGTGATAGGAAGTCCTTCAAACCATCACCAAAGCTCACATCATCTTATGAATATGCAACATACCGATGCCCGCAAGATTTAGTCTTAGAAAGCCGATCCACTTCCTGAGAAGCCTTTTTTCCTGTTTGCAAAGTTGACACCATGCAACCGACTTCCTTTCCTCATGGGAACTCATGGTAGAATGACTCACAGGCAGTGAGTGACTTCACCAGCTCCCCGAAGCTTGACCAGCTCAATCCAAACAGAGCTCATCTGACAATGGCAGGTACTGCTGACCCAAGAGTCCTCGATTTTCAAGATCCTCCTGTCGGGATCCTCTGCAGTAGCTGTAGGGGAGGAGCAAGCAGAACAGAAAGGCACTGGACCTTCCAGGCCATAGGTCTGACAGCAGCACAGTTATCTGCATTTTCTGTGCAACCTAATTCAGTCAGTGGCCCAATACCCAAAGAGAATGGAGCAGGAGAAAACAGCAGCAAGTTCTGTCAAAATACAGCCCTAGAACATGCACCACAAACCTCAGCCCAAAGATACATAGACTATGCACACATTATATATTCAAGCACATGTAGGCTTGGGAAATTGCTTTTCCCCCCCTCTTGGTGAAGCCACATTTGTACAGAGTATCGTATTTAAAAATATACAGTTGTAATTATCTTTAAATCTGGGAATCTGGCATCCTATAGTTTTTGTTTGTCTTGAAGTCTGGCAGGTGCAGCATACTCCACGCTCCTCTGAGAATCTGACAGGAAACCAGATGCCTCCTCTAGACTCTAGGGCTGTATCAGGTATCTCCGGGATCTTCAGAGACGATCCTGTTGAAGCGGCATGCCAAGAGAAAGAGAAAGTAAGGGAGCAGTCTGCACTTTCTAGGAGAGAAGAGTATGTAAGGAACTGATAGGGAATGTGGTGAGGGGAAAAACAGAAAGACAGACAGACAGACAAGTGTATGGAGCCGCTTCGGCAGCTTTCTCACAGAAACTTACAGACTCTATCGTCATCTTGATAACTCAACTAAAACAACAGAAGCAGCTGTTGGACTCTAATTCGAAACGTGGGACAGGGATCTGGTAACCCACAAGCCTCACGCTGATACCCATGCATTTGGCTGAGTCCTAGCAAGGCGCTAGCTGCTGATGGATAATGGGTTCCTGTCTTTTTAGCGTATCCAGAAGAGACATGTGCTCCTGCCACAGTTCCTCAAACCACACCAGAGTTAAGCTGAAATGCGATCCCATGATGGATCCACATCACAGTTCTGCACTGACGGAAAGAAGGGCAGAAACCTGTGGGCAAGAACTGTGGTGAAGGCCATGGAGGAACACTTCTAACATCTCTTACTGCTTGCTCCCCATGTCTTGGTCAGTCTGCCTTCTTATAGTACCCCCCAGCCAAGGATGGCACCACCCACAGTGAGCTAGGCCTTCCTATACCAATCAGCAGTCAAGAAAATGCTCTGCAGACTTCCATACAGGCAAATCTTAGAGAGGCATTTTTCTTGAGGTTCCCTCTCCTCAAATGACTCCACCTTCCGTCGAGTTGACAAAACCTTGCCAGCACAGGTGTGCTTTATCTCAGGAGCACTGTACAGTCCAAAGCGCCTCTGCTCCCTGCCATGCTTGAGGTGGAGACACACTTTGGCCGTTGACATTCAAAAGTCCTAGTAAACCGAGTCAACTCTTAGGTGATGAATGGAAGTCTTTGGGATGTGTGAACGGACATGGGATAGATGAACGTTGGAAGTGCTTGAGGACAGACATTAGCTCTCAGATCTCATTGTAGTTCTGAAGTTCAAGAACATGAATACCCTCCCCAAATTACAGTCTCTAGTCATACCTCCTACCTGCTCTCAATGCTCAAAGGCTTCAATTATCCCCCCTCTCTGTATTTGCCTGAAGCTTCCCTGTCATTGGCATCCCAGATGTCAATCTCAACCATGGCAGCCTTCCTGCATGTCCTCTTTTGTGGATCAAGTCCGGCTTGAACCTCAGAAGAAAAAGATGTGACTTCTTTAGTTTCTGAAGAAGGCTTTGCTCCCAATATTTCTACCCATTAAATTCTTTGTGGCACTAGATTTTAGTTATCTTTAATATTTTTTTGACAGTTTCATACAACGTATTTTGATAAAATTATTTTCTCTCCCCTGCCACCTCCCAGCTCTCCCTTTACCTCCCTATGTGTGTGTGAGAGAGAGAGAGAAAGACAGAGAGAGGGAGGGAAATAGGGAGAGGGAGAAAGCCCAATTTGTGTTAGCCAAATACTCTGATCATAGGGCCTGTTCTTGAGTGTAGTTGATATACCCAGATTAGCACTATATTTTAAACATGGTCTATTCTCTGGTTATTTGCTGTTGAACTAACTAACATCAGTGGAGACCTTTGCAGGGGGATAACAGATTTAAAAGTAAGGTCAGAAGATAGGTTTTGTAGTCAGTTTTCGTGAAGAAAATGTAGACATTTTTCTATTGCTTCTCAGCACATGTGAGCCACATCTTGGCTTGTGGGCCTTTGCATCTCTGTGGATCGGTCTTATTGCCCGAAGGGCACAGGTGGTAGTGTCCTCAGCATCTTCCCTAGGGATCAGATTGAATCCCCCTCCTGGATCATCAGAGAATTCAAAGCGGGAACTGCCCCTGTGCTTGCTACTGCAGGAAGAGATACTGCATTATCCTAGAATGCCAGGAAGAGCCTCCTGTCCAAGCCTGCGGCGTGAGGAACAGGCAATGGGTGTGTTTGGAAACGTTCTACTTGGAGGACGTGCAGGCCAGTGCTTGTACCAAGCAGCATGCGTCACTTGTCTGGGTCCTGGTGGTCAAGGTGTCTTTGTTTAAGTGATTTTCATTCATGAACTGTCCACCCGTCCAGACATCTCTTAGGTCCCTCAGTATTACATTTGAATGTCCTCATTTTCATTAAATCAAACAGTCATATGCTTGGGATACGAGATATTAATTGTCAGTGGGTGATTCCGCTCACACGGGCACCAATCTCATCTTGGAGTTAATGAGTCTGAGGCTCTGCAGATTTCTGTGGATCTTCACAGCCATTAGAGATATCTCTGATTCACTCCTTCATTCTCTTTCCCTAGGAGGCGTGCTGTAATCTGTGTGAGTTCCACTCCTGAGCCCTGTGGACCGGCTTTGCAGAGGGAGACCCAGGGCAGAAGTTGAGTTGATCCCATGCTCTGATTTTAGTCGTGGCAACCACGAACACTTCTTTCATAGTGATAATTAGCTGAAAGAATTCACAAACTACAGCTTCAGCCTAGAAGTCTAGCTCTCTGTATGGACTTCACTTTGGGGATGTGCCTTAGATAAGCCGAGGAGCAGAACGCACGTACCATACTGCCCCTCTCTGCTTCAGGTCTGCCATCCTGTGAGTGCAGCTGATCAGAGTCTTACTGTCTCACTCAGTTATGTCTGGGCCCTGTAACTGAGATCCATCCTCCTCCATCCACTGACGGATGACCTGCTCTGATGAATCACACCATCACATGGCCAACACGGCGCCCTGAGACAGGGCAGGTGAACTCTTTCTATAACTTTCCTTAAAATTCTACTGAATGGATACCCCTCGAGGATGACGCTTCCCTTGTTAAGGCAGAGAAAAAGGTTGAGAATGTGGATCTCACAGACACGGCTGGTGTCGGAATGAGCAAGCAAAGACCATGCTTCTCAGTCCATGGAAAGAACGGGTCTCACCCGGTACTTCCTCAGGGTGCCTGCTACAGGTGCACTTCCCATCTCCAGGGGCAAGCTGGCAGAGCTTAAGAACCTCCAGATGGTCATTCCTTCCATATGGGCATCAGTGACAGTGCCAGAATCAGGATTCCCAGCACCGCCTCTGGGAATGCGAATTCCAGCTCGTGAAACAAGAGACATCCTGTGAGAAGGAACTAAGAGCAAGTCCTGGGCGGATTATGGAGTCTTTTTTAAAGAAACAGCTGCTTTATTGTTAAAATAAATAGTAGCCATTATTATGGTCCAGGATGTTGCTAAACACTCACTATGTGTTACAGTTAGAAAAAATAATGCTTATGTATCTGCCTGCCACCATCTCACACTTCAGTCAGAACTGGCATGGTCGTTAGCTTCCCCTAAAAGTTCCTAAGGCCGTCATATATGATTTGTTCTTGTATTTTCCTACCTAACAGGTTACTGCCACACCTCTGTTACGGTTCTCATCAGCTGGTCTCAGTGAGGTTGTGGTGATGGTTTTATTTCTGTCTGTCTCTCCAAGTATTCTGTGCACTTGAAGAGCCTGAGCTGCATGCCAACCCAGCCCTGTTCAGGACAAGTTCATAAGGATGCCTTCGTAGAACTGAGTGTGCAATTGTCAGCAGTGTTTGGCATACTGTTTTCAGGGTTTCTAAAATCCATCTCTCATCTCTTTCTGAAGTCATGGTTCCCTGCCTGTATCTGACACTACTGATCCAACCCTCTTGCTTTGTTGTATTGACCCTGTCAATCACAGTGGTCCTGGTCCTGTATCCAGTACATGACACAGATCCTGGCACAGTGAAAGTGACTCTCATTGGATCAAGAGATCCCTGTGCGTGTGTGTGTGTATAAATGTGTATGAATGTGCATGTGTGTTGTACGAGAGTTGCTTGCTTGTTCCCAGCTGCTCAGCGCCCTCCGCCCCCAAATCATACAGAAACCATATTATTTGCTATACTGCTTGACCAATAGCTTAAGCGTATTTCTGACTAACTCATATCTTAAATTAACCCATCTCCATTAATCTGTGTATCGCCACGAGGCTGTGGCTTACTGGGTAAAGTTCCAGCATCCGACTCAGGTGGGGCTACATGGTTTCTCACTGACTCTGCCTTCTTTCTCCCAGCATTCAGTTAAGTTTTTTCTGCATAGCTAAGTCTGCCTTGCTATAGGCCAAAGCAGTTTCTTTATTTTATTGGTTTATTTTCATTAACCAATAAAAGCAAACATATAGACAGAAGGACCTCCCACATTAACATGTGTACACACAACTGCATACATTAATAGCTTTGTGTGAACAAGTCAATTTACATTCTAAGCTGATGTGAGTATATATAGATGTGTGTGAGTGTGTGTGTGTGTATAGGTGTGCACACAGATGACTGTGTATGTTTATCTATGGGACTTTTCTTTGGACACTTTTGGAGATATGTCTTAACATATCAGTCTCTGAATCATCATATAAGCGAATGTGTTGACATATAAAGTGGCCAGCACCAAAATCTAACTTTAAAGGATGCTACATATACTCAGGAGCTTTGAACAAACAGCTACTCTGATATTTTTCAAACACTTAGCCTGGGTGAGGTGAACTCAGGACTTAAAGTTGCACGTGATGTACTGATCTGTCTTAAAGACTTTGGCAGCAGCCGGGCGGTAGTGGAGCACGCCTTTAATCCCAGCACTCGGGAGGCAGAGACACAGGTGGATCTCTGTGAGTTCAAGGCCAGCCTGGTATACAAGAGCTAGTTCCAGGACAGGAATCAAAAGCTACGGAGAAACCCTGTCTCAAAAAATCCAAAAAAAAAAAAAAAAAAAAAAGACTTTGGCAGCAATAATGACCAGTCTACTTGACTATTCGAGTGAGGCCTTCCATCCACACTTTGCATTCCTTCATAAGACACAAAGACCAAAGCCTCTTTGGTTATTAGGATTTAAGGACCAGAGCTTCCTTGAGACACTGGGTTCCAGGAAGAGATCTGGGTTTGGTTAGCCTTCTATACATGCTTCTCCTCCTTTGAAAGTGAGCACTCTTATTTTTGTTTCGCCACTGGCTGTGAAGAGTGTACCTCACAACCAAACCTACTAGCTGGGCAGTGGTGGTGCACACCTTTAATCCCAGAACTTGGGAGGCAGGCAGATCTCTGTGAGGCCGAGGCCAGCCTGGTCTACAAGAGCTAGTTCCAGGACAGACTACAAAGCTACAGAGAAACTCTGTCACAAAACAAACAAATAAACAAAAAACACAAAAAACAAAAAAACAAATAAAAACCAACCAAATCTACTGCGTTTTCTAGCCACATTCTTTGGGCCAAGTCCAGAATGGTTCAACTCTTGTATTTTGGCTACTTGGAGCTCTAAATCAGCTTGGGCAGTGCTAAGTACCCTGATGGTGATCATTAAAGAAGAATACAATTGCTTATTTTGAAAAAAAAAATCAATTTGTGAATCTGCCAGAACGGTACAGTTTTTATATACAGAGTCCTGGAAATAGACAGGAATGCTGAATGCTGGGATATGAGACAAGTGGTTTCTATGGCTTCTAGGGCCAAGGGCAGTTCTGGAGGAGGCAGCTGTTGTTCAGGATCCATCTTGTCTGAGACATGTGCATTGATGAATCTGAAACAGGTGTTTCTCATTATTTATTTCCTTTGAGGTCCAGAACTGCCAAACAGAGGGATGTCTACTTATCAAGAAACACACACGGGGGGGGGGGGGGGATGGTGCAGGAGGAGGTGGGCAAGGCCCACCTTTTAAAAGGGAACATAGCAAATGCACACAGGAGGTGGTCTTTGTGGCTGCAGCTGAGGATGTATCCTGCAGGTCAGTACAGATGTGTGAATATTAACACCCAGATGAGACTCAGGACAAGATTTGGATGCTCCATGTCTCAGACTTTGCCTCTCAATAGCGACCTGATAATAGCTACTTCTTAGAAAGCTGAAGGCCTCGGATTCCATCCTCACTCTCCTGGCCATCAAACAGTTAAGAAAAGATTCAGTTGCTTCGGAGAACAGGAAAGGCTTTCTTCAACCAGGAGGGACATCACACAGGTGTCCACAGGTGAAGAGGACACCAATATTTTAGGAGTAGCTGTGTTTTTCTTCCAGACCGCAGTGACCCTTACTTAAGCAACATAATACTTAGCTGATACTTTGATACGGCTGCGGCCATCAACTTTCCGGTAAAATGCAAGGGTAAACAAGAGAATGAGACTTCCGAATTTGTTGTATAGCACATCCTATCTTTTTCCATCCTGCTGTGAATGGCTTTCGATCCAATCCTGTTTTTCTCTTTTGAATTGAGCAGTGAGGTGCTGTGCAGACTCAAAACTACAGGGGGTGCTAGAGGTTTGCTCTTCACATAGCCTCAAATCGTAGAGGTTCTTAGGGCAAAGCCACTGCTTCTTCCAAGATGCTCTTACTCCAGCGCTGGCTTTCTACAGTGCTCTGGGCTGTGTTTCTGTTTGTTTGTTTTTCATCGTTGTTAAGGTTTGATTGCCACTGAGGAAACAAATGTCAGAGTTGTGAAATCTCACGAAATACTCAGTGCTTCACGGCTAGAAAGATGTGGAATGCTTCTCCAGCGTCCCCTGGGGTTCATAGAGCCAGGCTTTCAAACGCTTGTCTACCACAGTGCCATGAGTTTGTCTCAGCACCTCAGGAGACATGACTTTCCTTGTGTGTTCCATCTATGTACAGTCTGACCCGCATCAAAATACACTGCATATTGAGGTGTTTCCGGATGCTCTCCTGCCCGCACCATGGCGCTCCTTCTGCTGGACTTCAGCTCAGTCAGCCTCCCCATCACACGTGCCTCTCCCCAGCTCAGCATTTCACTCAGTCCTCACCTACGAGACACAGGCTGAGACTCTGATGATGTCGGCGAGGCAGGATGGCAACACCTGATGTGAGAGGGGTAAACCTGCGTGGGTCATTAAGGATTGGGTCCCTCACACTACCTTCCAGAGCCTGCTGGTGGGCAAGTCAGCTCAGCCCATGTGCCCCTTGGTTGCCGCCTGTATTCTTAGGAGAGAGAGTCAGGGCATTCTCTTCCTTTTCCTTTTTCTTGTCTTCTTTCTTCTTTCCTTCCCTTTTCATCACACTAGGCTTTTCAGACTCAGTTTTGAAAAGGCAGAGAGAGCATCCTGGAGGTGGACAGATTCTCACGCTTGCTCTAGGAAGGGAACAAGCAATGAGGTTGGAAGATCTGATCACCATCACCAGCTATTAAAGCAAGCACGATTTTATTCTACTTTATTGCTAAATATACTTCTGTATGTCCCACAACACATGCATAATATAATATGAACATACTGGTATGGGATTCCCCTCTGTATGCTGTGAATATGTTTCATTGCTGTTGATTAATAAAGAAGTTGCTTTTGGCCAGTGGCTTAGATACAGGCAGAAAATCTGAACAGAGATGTAGAGAGAGTAGGCAGAGTTGAGGAGACGCCATGTAATTGCCAAAGAAGACAAATGCCCAGGAACCTTACCAGTACACCACGAGCCTCGTGGTAAAATACAAAATAATAGGGGTGGATTAATTCAAGATGTAAGAGTTAGTTAATAAGAAGCCTGAGCTAATAGGCCAAGCAGTGTTTTAATTAATATGGTTTCTGTATGATTATTTTGGGTCTGGGACCCCAGGTATGAACAAGCAGCCTCCCTCTACCACATACTTATGAAGTAGTGACATAATATAACATGAAGTATTATTTTCTTTTTATTAATAAAAGAAAAATATATTTTATTTCAGCTAAAAATATTGTTTAAGACATCATTCATTTAAGAATAGCATTTAAAAATGCCTTGATTTATTCTTAAAGGAAAACAATTTCATATGTAAAAGAAAATATAGTCATTGCTAAATAAGTTGAAGTCTGAAATTATTTTTTAAAACAATTTAGTATAGATAGGTATAGTGGCAAAGGTTTATAATCCAAGCACTAGGGAGGCTGAGGCAAGAGGGTTATAAGTTTGCGGTCAGCCTGGGCTTCATAGCAAATTTCTGTCTAAAAAAGCAAAATACTAGAAACAAAAACACTTCACAGATCATCCGCAATAGTATATTTCATGTGTCAGTAACAAAATTGAAAATAGCAGATTTAAAACATTAGTAATATAAAAGTAAGAATACATAAATTTAATGTTCTAAGGTGTCTGTCATCAAAATACAGAACTCTAGTAGTTTGCAATTATTATAAGTAATGGGGTGCCTGGTTTGTATTTTGTTTAGATGGTAATAAAATTCACTAAAGAATAAACGTATGTATCTTACCACCTCATATTTTACACAAAAGTAGAACCATTCAAATACGTAAGTGGGGTGGTTTCCGGCAGTCTGCCTGGGGGAATACATCAGGCTGTGGAGCCTTGTGGCTCCCTCATTTAGGCTGATGACAACTCACCTGTGTTCATGTTTGTTGCAAACTTATCCAGTCCTGCTACAGCGGGACTTCAGACAAAAAGCACACATAGAAGCGGAACGTTCCACAAATGATTGTGGAAACAGTGTGAATGAACCATGTCACCTTGGGGTGTGACCCTGATGCTGTCTTCCGTGTGAGAATTCAGGGTCTGAGAGCAAACAGTAGACAAAAAGAGAAACAGAATTCTAGAATGAAGCAGAACCCAGCATACTCATTTGGTTCTTACTTTGCTCTCCCCCTTTCTCTTCCTTCTTCCTCTCTGTCTTTCCCTTCTTCCTGCTCTCCCCCACCCCCACCTCATGACCTCATCTAAAGCATACTTTTATTGTCTCACGATCAAAGGTAACAATCACCAAACCCAGCACAAAGTGCCCTGAGTCATGCATTAAAGGTAGGCTTTTTTACGAAAGAGTTCCATTTGAGCTTTTAACCATTTGAAGTAGAAATTGTACAAGCATGCCTTCTGTACACATCCATGGTCCTCATCGCTAACTTCAGTTCCAGAGATGCCGCATGGCTTTTCAGGCCCACACCCACCTACAGGGTGCACTTAAGTCAGAACTCAGAGGAGCTGGGACACCCACAGAGTGGGGACCCTATCTCCCATTTCCCCAGACCTCCCTCAAATTCAGCACCTCCTTTAAAGAGAGCAGATACTTGAATTAGCACAATGCTTCCTAAATGTCCCACTGAGGTTCTGTTTTCGGATGTCATGTCTGTCTTCCTCTGAGACAGAGTCTAATGTATCCAGAGTAACTCTGTGTAGCTGAGGACATCTTTGAGCTTCTGATTCTCCGACTTCCATTTCCCAGATGCTGGGCATGTCTGTGTGTTCTGTCATGCCTAGTTTATGTGGTGCTGGGGGATCAAACTCAGGACTATGCACAGACTAGGAAAGCACTCTGCCTGCTACTCTGCTACCTCCTTTCATTATAAAATGAAGAAAAATCAGAAGAGTTCACAGTTTTCCTGAAAATTCAGAAAAGGATGAATCAAATTTCCTGTTCACATATAAATTTAACACACGAGAGAATCTTCAGTCCATAAAACACAGGTGCCTCACTGGGGAAACTATTTTAAGGTACTCCTGGCTCTAGCCAGACTGTGCTTGCTGGCAGCCAAAGCTTGGTAGCAGAAGCCTCAGGCTGCCCATGTGAAGGTGGAAGGCGGATTCAGCACTGAGCTCAGCTCTGTCCTATGAGGTCAGTGAGCTCCTTGTCCTGCCATGGGTCTGTGCACACAAGTGTCTCTGGGCAGTGTGGTTATATTGTTGGACACAATGGGTTACAGCAGCTTAAAGAATGTCAGTATTAAATCTCAAACAATTTTTATTTTTCTCTTCATTTCATGTTTTTTTTTCCTCTCCCTCCTTCCCCTTTTGTGAGATTTAAATGTTTGTTATCCAGTCTAGTGTTTATTTGTGTTTCAGGTCAAGGCAGTGAGGGCTGCTCTAATCGGGTATTTCCTTCTAGATTAATTGCTTTTTTCATCTGAGTCTAGAATGCGTCACTACTTCTGGGAAGGAATTTTATTGTCTTTTTTATAATTACAATGCATAGATTTAGTTATTCAGAATAAGAGACATTTGCTCTGTACTCTCTGTGAATATGCATTGATAATAAGTCCTCAGTTATCACTTTTCCCGTTCTGGAAGGGAGAATGGAGAAGGGTCACATTCCTGATACCTTTCAAGAGCACAGTCACCAAACTGAGCCCCGGTTTCTGGAACTGGTCAGCTCCTCACCCAGTAACAGTCCTTTTCTCTATGTTCCCATAAATTCCGCTTCTTTCCATTACACACATAACTCATGTGATGTGCATCTTTCTGTGCCTGGCTCTTGCCACTCTTTCCACAAATCCTCTAGATTCATTCATGTCATTATAGTTAGCAGGGTCTTTCATTTTCAAAAGCTAGACGGCAATTCTGTCCAAACACACACACACACACACACACACACACACACACACCACACACACACACGTCATCACGCTTTCTTTACCTGCTTGTCCAGTGGTGGACACATCAGTAATCCCATTTCTTGGTTGCTATGAATAGTGGTGCAATGAACACAGAACAAAGGTGTCTTTGAGATGTAGATGTCATCTCTTTGATTCCACTGCTGAATCAAATGGAACTTCCACCTTAGAAACATTTTTTTCTGAGTACCCTCAGTCTTGTTTTCAAAAATGGTTAGGCTGCTTTAGATTTTCACCAGTAGTGTGCAAGGGTTCTCTTTTCTTCACGTCACTGCCGGCTTACCTTTTCTCTGTCTGACGATAGCCATCTTATTGGGGTGAGGTGATGTCATAGTCTTCATTTGCATTTCTTTGGAGATTAGTGATATTGAATATTTTTCAGGTACCTGTTTGCCATTGGCATGTCCTCGTTGAAAAATATGTATTCAGATCTTTTGCCTATTTTTAATCAGGTTCCTTTGTGAGCTCTTTATTTGCTTTAGATATTAGCCCCTCACCAGATTGCCAGGATACCAATACTTTGTAGCATTATAGAAACTAACCTTTCATGTTGTTTATTTTTCTGAACAGAAATTTCTTGTGATTATCCCACTCCCTGTTTTTGCTTTTCTTCTCTGTACTCTGCTTTTCACAGGCATTTTTTCTAAGAGCAATATTCCTTATGTTTTCTTCCTGGGTTTTTATGGTTTCAGATCTGGTAGTTAAGTCTACTATATTTTGGAGTTGGATTTTGTTGCTGGCATAAAATACAACCTTTGTTTCTCTTGCCTGGTGGGTAAATAGTTTCTCAAACATCATTTGTTGAATAGATTCTCTCTGTGTCCAATGTCCTCATTAAATATTAGATCACTATTTGGGCACAGGTTTGTGTCTGGGCCCTCCCTGATTTTCCAGTGCTAAAAATACCTTACTATTTTGATTATTTATGTTTTATAACATGCTTGTAATCAAGATGTGCAATTTGTCTACTTTTATATTTTCCTCTCAAAACTGCTTTGACAATTCAGTCTTTGGCAGTTTCGTGTGAAATTTGGTGTTGCTTTTCTCCATTCTGTGATAAAAAATAACATTATATTTTATAGTTAGTCTTAGATCTCTTCAAGTGGTGAATAATTATTAATTTCTAAAGTCACACTTAAGAATGCTGTCTTTAGTTCTTGGTAAGTTTTTCTCTTATGAGACAGTAAGCTTCAGGAAAGGAAGAAGGTTTATTTTGTCCACTGCTGAATTCCTTCTGCTCAGAGGAGAGAGGCAGACATTCACGGCACTATCTCCTTACAGTGGCAGATTGTGGCAACTGCATTTATTGTCTGGGAAAACTTTGAGGTTCTGGTAGCACAAATCAGCCCCTATTTCTTACTTAGTAGCATCTATAAACACACACGTGGGAATGGTCGATGCTGACTGAGGTCAGCAAGACCTGAAATTTTTTAAAGCATTAATCCCAGAAATGCTGTCTGCTCAGAATTTAAACACAACACTGAAAATAACTGCAAGTCATTTTTTTTTATTTCAAGTGATAATACACTGTACTTAGTAAGAACATTCTGTCGATCCAAGTTGTTCTGATCCAATTGCTTCAATTAATGATATGAATATGAGCTTCAAATTAGCATATTCATATAACTTTCACCATAATAACCAATAAACTCATCAACAAGTTATTTGAGGGACCTCTCTGATACTTCCAGAGTCAGTCACAGGGGTTCACCGGATGTCTTGATTCCTGTTCCATACCTTGAGTATGGAACAAGTTGCTATATCTTACCATGTTAAGGCACTGTCAAAACGTTCAGTGGCCCTAGAGCAACCACAGGACGCAGGAGAAAAGTGTTGGTCAGTTTCAGCCCAGCGCTGGGAACTTTAGGGAGCTGACATTCCTCAGGAGCTGTGGTGTGTGGTCTGCACACAGCTCCTGGTGTGTGTGCCTTTCTTGATGACTCTTGAGCAGAAGTGATCCCGAGGCCAGGACTCCTCTGACTCCCTCCTTCTCAGGTTACAAGGCCCATCTGTAAGAGAGCCCCAGCACTGGAGTCCCAGCAAGCCTGTGAGAAGAGTTATGTTCTAATTTCACCAAGGAGCAAATGTATGCTGCCAAATATAATCAGGAGCAGATTCTTCTTGAGAAGATTCCAGAACCCAGGGGCTTAGAGGAGGCGGCAGTGGGGCTACATCACAGTGATTGGATTTAAAATAACAGCACTTACTCATATTTTTAGTTGTTCATTCACTCGGCAAATGTTTATTGAATCTGCAGTGCAGGAAAGGGACTTTGAAAGACTCTTGCATGAGAGAGTTCTGCTTCGCGTTTAATTGGATTGATCAAAACTTGTAGAACCATGTTGTAGAAGCAATCAAGTCTGTAGGAAACACTTGTTTACATGCTCAGTTTTCTGAAGAAGGGCTTTCAGAGGGGGCTACTGGTTCCTCTTTTCTGTTCTGTAAAGATGCCTTGGGAAGTAGAGAACAGATGAAGAGGTGCCACACATTGTCCATCCCTACCGTTGTCCGCTGATAGTTCCTTGTATTTCATATTAGTTCTGGATGTGTCATCATAATTCTGTTCTATTGTTACTCAGGTTGTCTTTTCGTTTGCTATGGTTATGGGCAATGGCAGATCTCACTGGGTCAGAGCAGCCAAGACTCTTGGAAACAGCTGGTAAGCTCCATGCAGCACTGCCCAGTTCCTGGAGCTGGGTCCTCAGTGGAACTTTGAGCAAACTTTTCTCTCAACACTCTGTCGTAAATGTGGGGGTTACTTTCTTAGCCTTCAAGGAAGTCTTAGTCATAACAAGACTTGCAACTAGAAAGTTAAAGTCGAAGTCCATTGCTCCTTTATGATCCAAGCAACAGTGTCTACCCGACTCATGCTTACTCAGTCACATTGCAGATTTTTTCTTTTTTTAATAATCAGCCATCTATTTCTAAGTGTGCTTAAATCTCTGTATGAACGTCAGTCGTATATAAGTAATAAAAATGACACAAATTAAAAACATAGATCTCACACAGGAAAACTGAGCAGGAAGGCAGGTGTGTTTATTATTTGGGCCTTGTGAATTTTTCTAAGACCCAGGAATAATATGGCTCCTGATACAAGAATAAGTTACTCAGTCTGGCTCAACAAGGGGAAGTGGGGGGCTTGGAGAGATGGCTCAGTGGTTAAGAGCACTGGTTGCTCTTCCTGAGGTCCTGAGTTCAATTCCCAGCAACCACATGGTGGCTCACAGCCATCTGTAATGAGATCTGGTGCCCTCCTCTGGCATGTGGGCATACATGGAGGCAGAATGTTGTACACATAATAAATAAATAAATTAATTAAAAAAAAAACAAGGGGAAGTGGCCGTCACCCAATGCCTATCTCTTCCTCTACCTGGGGAAAATCTGCTCCTTTCAGTTGCCACACATTTAGGAACATGGCTTCAGTACCCACCGTGATGACAGTGGAGATGAAGATTTCCATCAGTGCGGTAAGGTTTTTACAATACAGGGCTGACTTAGGCACTGTTTCGGTGGTGTCTGATTAGAGGGTTAAAGGACTTGCCCATGATCTCAGTGTTCTCTTTGGCTCTCTACTTAGGCGGCGACTTCTCCTGGATTCAGTTTGCCTGCCTACAGGATTAATTATGGGTCATGAATGTGGAATTGTATTCCACTTCATGTTTTACTGGCATCCTTTGTTAAGACCTCTGTTGGAGGAAATATGAGCTGGCATAAAGCTAAATGGAGTTTTCACAAAGAAGCCCATGCCCTCCTGCCCTTCATCTGACTGTTCTCCTCAGGGATTGGATGATCAATTCACCAGGAACCAGGCTACATCCAGGTGAAGGGACCTACAAGGTCAACATTGAAGAGGCCATGTCTTGGGGACCCCAGGGAGAAGATCCTAAACTAGAATTCAGTGTTTCCATCTGGCTTCTAGTCATTGTGAACTTAGTCTAGAAGAACATGTCTATTTTTACTATCTGTATCTATAAACATGGAGGGTTTTGGAACAAGTCACAGAGATATGAACCTGTGCCTAGTGACACATGTTTCAGAAATTGGCATGTCTTGCTCAACTTTCACATAGTTAGCCTTTTTTTTTTGCATCCATATGGCCAATCTGAAAAGTAATGTATACGCTTTATACACACAGTATACAAAGACACCCGTGCACATGTATGCATAGGTGTTAGTTAGGGTTTTATTGCTGTGAAAAGTCACCATGACCACAGCAACCCTTATAAAGGGTTGGACCTGACTTGCAGTTCAGAGGTCTAGTTCATTATCATCATGGCAGGAAGCATGGCGGCATGCAGGCAGACATGGTGCTGCAGAGGTAGTGGGAGTTTGAAGATGGACACTATAAGGTAATCCCACACTAGCTCTGATTTGATATAATATAAGGATAGACTCATAGATCACAGTCCTCTGCACGAATGGGGAACAGAAACTGAATCCAGCAGCTGAGAGAGAGAGAGAGACACACACAGAGAGAGACAGAGAGAGAGAGAGACAGAGAGAGAATGAATGAATGAATGAATGAATGAATGAATGAATGCAAGTTTTATGGCTGCATCAAGAGAGCAAAACACAGGGCCTGGCTTGGGCTTCTGAAGCCCACCCCCAGAGACATACTTTCTTCAACAAGGTCACACCTCCCACTGGTGCCAGAGACTGTAAGCCTGTGGGGGCTCTTTTCATTCAAAACCCAGAAGCATGAATTGTGGATCTGCAACCCTGGAGACTATTTACAAGGATGCAAACCACTCTCTCGTTGACTCTCACAGTCCTGTCACTGCGAGTCTGCCAATGGTGATGGCCTGTCTTCCTTTACCTCTGTGGGATGTGTCCAGATCTCTAGGTCACCTGGAGACTGATAAAGACTTCATTTCACTTTAACTAAGGTAAAAACCAGACCACTGAGACAAAGAATATTTAAATGTGCATGCCCCATTTCTATAGATCCTGTGGACAGAAATGAAAGGATAGAGTCTGTTCTCTCAAAAGGGTCAGCTGAGGAAGTTCAGAAAAGAAAAAAAAAACATTATAGGACCTGTAGTCATACCACAAGCACACGAGAAGTCCCTGGATGAGCCTCATTCCTGACTGGCATGTGAACAGTACATAATGAACAGCCACGTGTGGACTGGTTATGGGGACTCAAGCCAATCCTTTCTGCATGAGCCTCTGTGAGAGCTCACACCTGGGGAAGAAACCTGCTTTGTATTCTCATTATCATCTTCTGCCTCCCTGTTCTCTGACTTTCTGTCTAACACTTCTGGTTAAGCATCCCTTGTGTACACTGAGAACTTAGAGGTCATGACCTTCAACATCTTCTTCTCTGAATAAAGCTTCCATGGACCATGGAAACTGGCAGCAAGTGTGTGTAAGGGAAGGTGGTCACTGGCTGTGAGCAAAGCCATCCCAGAGATTAGAACAGGCAATAAGTTAAATGCTCACAACAGACCTTTCATCCAGCAGAACGGCCATAGAAGTCTCTCAGAATGAGATAATGCCCAGAATGAGGACCTCAAAATGGAAGAAGCATCTTGGCAAAGGAAAAGCAAGAAGCCTCTAAGGACACAGGCTGTGTGCTGGTTGTGGAATGAATTGCTTGGTTGGTATGAATCAGCTTGAAAAATATAGAGAAGTGGCTGGTGTAGAACCCAGCCTTCAGGGGTTGGAGAGGTGCGTGAATGAGCACCTTCTGCTTCCTTCCCTGTCATATGGAGATGGTCATTTGCTGTGCTCTTTAGAATTTCTGAGGGTAATATATAAAGACACTAAATGAAATGAAAAAATGAACAAATAAAGCTAATTATTAAAGGTTTTTGTAAAAATCTATCCCAGTCTTAGTACTGGCCCCAGGCCTTGGCTGATTGGAGGAGCAGTCAGGATGGCCAGTGCATGGTGGTTCAGGGCATGACTGGGTGATGTGAAGGACCAGCCATGGCTCACCTGCTGGTCCCATACTTAAGAGATATGCAGCTCTTCACTGAGCATGTGGCTAGTCCAACAGAGGTCCTTCCCAAGCTGCAGGAAGCTCCCCCAGGCTTATTTGGGAAATGTGGGTGCTGATCCACATTGTAACATTATAGGAAAAATGAGTGACCAGTGATCTTATTATTTTTTAAAGTGCTTTGTGGAAATTAGTAATAAAAAAAATCAACTAAACTGGCCACCTGAGCTCAATGGTTGGAGCTCATTTCCAAGTCCTCATAAGAACACCAGAGCCTTGCCAGAGGGTAGCCCTAGAGACCCTAGAGACTTAAGGAGCTGCCAAAGCCAAGCCGCTGGTATACCTGACGTCTACATGTTCTTCATTATACAGCCCATCCTCCCTAGCACCAATACAGTTACCAGTTCCTTAGCAGCCTTCATAGTTGCTTTGATGATGATGTCATGTCTACACAGGCCTTCTGGCCTGGGAGGAAGTCAGGGATCAAAGAATTTCAGAGAGCCTGAGTTCTGCTGGGAGACGAAACTGGGGTCTCAGAAAAGCTTATTACCGATTTCCATCTCCGTGATGGAAGTGAGTTAGATGCCATGATACACACTCAGACTATTCTAATTTTTGATCTCTTGTTTTCCCTTTTGGTGGAGATGCTTCTGGAAGGTCAGGATGTCCAGAATCTATGCCAGGGAGGCACAGATGATAGTGAGATGGACCCTAGTTTCCTTGAGATCTTTTAGCTGATTTCCTATATGAAGCTCAGTATGAATACCTTTCTTATGGATGTGCCATTGTCAGGGAAACCCTCACACAGCTTAAAAGCTTCAGATATCTTTCTTTTCTACTCCTCTTATCTTGAAAATATTCTTTCATATATAAAGGGATCATTGTGCTACCGAGAATGTAATGATCATGTCAAGATTAAACAGAAGGGCCTTTAACTTCAGATCATGAGGGAATATAAATATGAAATGATTAACTTCACCATATCTATTCTTATGCAGGTATTTTAGGACAAAATCTGAATTAGTGATACTTGGTTATCTCTGATATGTCCACCAATGTTCAGTTTTTATTTAATGGTTGACATACAACCCAAGGTTGTTTTTATTTCCTAACCCTGTAAACATATCATAATGCATTTCTCCTCCAACTTATTTCTAGATTGTTTTTTATTTGGACAGTGAAGGGTCAGAACAGAGAGTGACCTTTCTCAAAACCACACAGGCAACCACAGATCTAATAAAGGCAAAATTCACAACAGAATAAAGCAGAAAGAGATACAGATTTCCTTTTAGTTTTAGATGAAATACGGATTTCAGCATCTCTGAGGTCTGACTGTCATGGTCATAGTTAGTGATTCAAAGGGAAAATAATGCCTTGACCTTGTGGCTGGATGGTCAGCAAGCTCAGGAGAGTCAGCCTTTGGCCCTGCCGAACCACACGGAGTTCCATGCATCATCCTCGGCCGGTCGTGGGGGTAGAGACTGCCAGAAAGACAAAACAATCCATTAAAGACCAGGCTGTTACCGCTGCCTTATGTAATGCTAATCCAGATAAATTAAAATTGGAAGTGACATTTCCGATAGTCCTGAAGCTCAGTGTAGACGTCTTACTTGTAGCTCTTTAGCAACATATATTAACAGTTAAGTATTGCCGCTGACACTGTGAGAGTCACTCATAGGAAAGGAGAGAAATTAGCTTTGTGAGATTTGTGCCGAGCCAAAGCAAATTGAGTTTTTGTTCACAGGCAACATTATTCTTTATTCTGAAATGATGAAATGCTCTTTAAAAACTTCCATAACTCTGATAGCAAATACTGCTAAACGTTTGTATTGTATTGACTGGGGTTGCTGCTCCCTGAATTGTGAGTACCCAAACTGGAGACACACACCACAAATAGATGAAGATGCTTATCTCATGTGTGGTGATACCGTGCATTTTCGCTCTATTAATCTATGTCATTATACACCATGAATGGAAAGTGGGCTGCAGCAGCGTGTGAGAGGTGAGTACTAGTCTACCTTTCTGCTTTTATGGTTGTGGATTCAGGGAAGGTGCAGACCTTCCGGCTGAAATCAGGGCCACAATGAATGGAGAAACAATATGACATGTGATGGTTTACTGTGCTCCTTAAAGAAGGAGGCCCCCACTCGTCTGCTCTTGACTCATGTCCTGGTGACATACTGCAAGAAGATTCAATTTTCGCATGGTGGGTGGGTCATATGGAAGCTCAGCACTTGCTTCTCCCTCAGAGTAATGCTTCCTCCTCTCACTTCTTGGCTATATATAGACATTATCTCAACAGTTGATCCTCAGAGTCCAGGAAACTCATAAGTGCCCCAGTGACTCAAGACTTCCCAGGGACATATCGGGGGCTATGGGGCAATACATTCATGCACCTGAGTTCTTTGATTCTTAGTGGCAGCTGCTTGATCTCATTCAGCAGGACGTCATCTACAAGGGAAGAAAAGTTGTCACAGGTTCAGTGACACAAATATACCAAGGAGGCATCATCCTCTCCTGCCTACCATGCTCTGCCCATGTTTCTTTCTCATAGGATCCATCCTTTATACTCACACCTGTATGTGTAACTAAGAACTCTGCGGTATGTGAGATCCTCTTTTCCCCTGTGTGTAGTATGTGCACCTGGATGGTCATACCAATTCATGGGGTACATGACCTCTTCATCACATCAGCAGACACATGCTTGTTGTGTGTGTGTTTCAATCTCACACCTGGGATCTGCTGTCCCTGGTTGGGTGCACAGTCAGCCAGGGAGAGAAGGCGACCTGACATGTGGATCTAGGATATGTGATCCCACATACTCCTGACTGGAGCATTGACACGGGCTTTACCTTCTGTCAGGTAGGGACATCTGTGTTCCAGAATTCACATGGTAATTTTCTTCGGAGTCATTGTCCTATACTGTGGAGGTAGGGACAGTGACAGAGGATAGTTATTAAGGGATGGAACCTTAGCAATTCCTGAGTTTAAGGTGCTGATTTAGCATCCTCCAAAGGAAACTTCGAGAATTAACACAGGGCCTTCATTACAGACATGTTGTCTGCAACAGTACCCAGATGCGATCTGATATCGCCTTGTGGCCCAATGGAAACCTTGGTTAAGGACATCTTGGCCTTCTGATTGGATCAGCCGAGGGATGGGTGAGCCCCAGATGGTCTGTTGACTCACAGAAGGTACAACACTGAAACTGGATACTATGGAGTGCCCTCCATAGTATCTGTGACCCTCTCTGGATTTCTCCAGCTTTCAGAAAACGAGCCAACTACAGTTCAATTCTGGACTTGTGTGAGAGACACACTGAATAGCACTAATGTTTGTTATCCTCTGTGAGAACAAATGCTTCGTGCTTTACCCAATGGTAGAAGTTCTTTAAGATGAATGGGCAGCTTCTTATTACTGCTGAATAGAGATGCTCACTTTTTAGAGTTCCTGCTTTCATTTCCTTTGGGTTCCTTGCCATTTCAGTTGAATAATTCTCTCTTTTTTGAAGTATTTATATCTTGTGAGCTCACTGGACCATCGTTCTTGAGTTACCAGCCCAGCTGACACATGACTGGGAAGCTGATGGCCTTCAGATTGTTGATAGTGATGTTGAGACCAACTCTGGAGTAATTTTCTTTCCTCTGTGAGTTCTGGAGCATAGTACATACAAACCTCCAGTCTCTCCTCCTGGCACACCCACCACATACACACACACACACACACAAACACACACACACCACTTCATATCACTGTAAAAATCATGAATTTTCTTCATTTAAAAAATGTGTGGGTGAAAATAAATTTTACAAGGCCACAACTGAGTGCTCATGACTTACATGGCAACCTTACTGCATTGTCCACAGGAACGGCTTCCTCCCTAGGGAAACGTCACCCTCATTCCTCAGGAACACAGCCTGATGGGAAGAGGGCTGTCCCAGCTGCAGACTCTCACCTTGTCTGCCACTCTGTGTTTTGTGAGCTCTGCAGTGGTGCTTCATGCTCATGCCTGTGGTTTTCTCACACGTGACGGCATGGCGGTGAGTTCTTAAAGTTCCTTACTTAGATTGCTCCATTCTTTAAGGTCCACCAGGCTGCCTTGTTAAATCTCCCACTTACGCTCAGTTTCTTCAGAAAAAAAAAAAGTGTGCTTGTATGCTTTCCTATGTCTTTTATAGTTTTACATGTGTTTATTATTTTCTTGGTGTGAAAAAGAATTCATTTTAACATGACATTTTTATTTTTACACATCTTTGTAACGTGCTCATATTTGCCCTCACTGGTCTTTCCCATCCCTCCCCAGGTTTCCTCCACTGTGTCAGTAAGACTGACATTTCCTTTCGCTATCTGAAGGAGTGGTTTCAATTTTTGGATGGATGGATGGATATTATTGTGGAACATGCAACCATTTTGTAGACTTAATTGAAGCTTCTCTTTTGGTTGTCGTGGGTTAACCACCTAAACACAGTATCTGCAGGAAAGACTGCCTTATCCCTCCCCTCCCCAGTCCTAGTCTTTGATTTTCTTTGCTTTTTCTTGTTCCAACATAATAATAAATAATAGTTTACTAGTGCTATTGGAATTTTCTTCACTGTTCGGAGAAGCTGAAGCTCTACATGACACTTGATGGCTCTTGAATTTATTAGGACTCTAAAGAAATTCCATGTCTGTGCATCATAGATTTATTAGTTCCTGTGTAAAGAAATAGAAACTGAGGTTTTAAGATATATATTAATTTAAAATGTAAAAGCATCAAGAATCTCATTAAACACCCAAATAAATACCATGTTTTTAGAAATATAATCAAATTTAACAGACAGTCCCACCCTATCTGTCATTGCTGTGTGCCTGCTGAAGCTGTATCATTGTGGGTCTCTTTCCTACCGTAAGCCCCTAGACCAACTGCGTTTTCAGTGATCTATGTTTGTACAGTTTGGTGATGTCTTCCAGTTATATGAAAAAAAATGTTGATTTGAACTGTGTTGATTTTTCAAGTGTTAAGAATGATTTTAATTTTATAATATCAAAATATAGAATTTTTAACATCTTCATCAATTTCTCTCCAGTAGGAAGCTTCCATACCACAGTGGTAGATACAGACTCTCTAAAATCCTGGTTTTCGTTTGAAGTTTTACCATTAGAACCTAACTAGTGTTAGGTTTTCCTCAACTAGTTCCTTCTCTTTAGTCTTTGGATGAGACAGTCACTAAACCCATACAGAACAGTGGAGTTGCCCTATGCGTACGTTCCACAAGCAGGACCAAGTTTATGGGAGCCGAAAAATTTGGTTCCAACGAGAAAGACACACTTGCCTTTCCCTGGGTTGACCATTTAACTTCCACGTTAGCTGATGGCTCCTGTGTGTTCTCTCACCCCCACCCCTCCATTTTCCATGTGTATCTTGGATCTGTGGCATAATAAAAACAACACTGCTTCATCAGTGCCACCCTTGAGTGACATTAACCAAGACAGGTCACCGTGACACTAAATCAGAATGGCAATGAGCAGCCCAGAGTAGGGCTGAAGCTGTTGCTGCCATAAACCCCCAGGATGGTCAATTCCACCCACCCCTTCTGGATTGGTTGCTCTTTGTCTGATTCTGTTTCTGAGCAAATATTCACACAGTAGGGGAAAAGAACAGTTTCAGAGTGTTGCTATGAAAACAGTTACACCCTTTAGGAACTTGGGTCTGTGGTGCCATGTTAGAAAAACAGGACTAGTTAATATTAGAATTGACAAACATTGAAAACCACTGCCCCATTATTAACTGAAGGAAAACAATGTGTAGCTGTGTTTCATTCTTTATTTAGGAATCAATATTTCATTCATAATGAAAATAACTTGGAAGCTTATCTTTTTTCCCCAATGCTATGATTTGAATGTGTAATATCCCCAGAGGCTCATGTTTGCAACATTTGGTCCGCAGCTGGTGTCACTGTTCTTGGAGGCTGTGCAAACTTTTGCAGAGCTCTAGTGTAGGAAGTAGGTCACTGGGGCAGGTTGTTGGGGTAATATCATTCTTGGCTTCTTCCTGCCATACTTCGTTTTCTGTCTGTCAAGAAATAAAGAATTGCTCCCAATATGCTTTTCTTCTATTTGTATGGTGTCTGGTCAAACACACACTGGAAAAATCAACCATAACCTGAGCCCTTTGAAACAGTGAGCAAAAGGAATCCTTTCTTCTTAAAGTTGTCGCGGTGACACAAAGTATCTAACATACCCAAGTAACTAGCTAAGTTGTCCTGGGATAATTAGACCCAGAATGTTGATCTGAATTGCCCTTCTAGGTGACTGGGTCTTTTGGACTTTGTAGAGAGCTATGTGTTCATTTCTTTTAAGACACCACTATGTCTAACGTATAACCCCACAGGCTACACATACCCCAGGATGGGTATGAATGTGCCCCATACAAAATTGTAAACTTACTTCAAAAATTATGTGTGTGTGTGTGTGTGTGTGTGTGGTTTTGGTAATTCCATTGTATGGATGTCAAGCATGAGCTTTGTAGATGACAGCAATTTCACAGTGTCAACATTAGACACACCTGCACGTTTTGACTTTATCGTGCTTAATTTTGTAAAACAGAAACTTTAACTCATCTTTTGGTTATCTGTGTGTGCTTTAGAACTCTGGACCATTCCTTTTATATATAGATGATTACCTCCTGCTCACACTGTCTCCTGCCTGTCAAGGGACACTGGGGTCACACATGCTGTCTTACACCAGTCTCCAAATGTCTCCCTGCCTCTGCTCATTTATTTATCCTCTTATCTTCATTCAAACCCCACTGTAGTCTCTTGTGCTAACTAATGGCTTCTCTGAGACACGGTGTGCTGTATTCCGAGTGTATTCAAGAACCTTCCACTCCCTTAACTGCCTGTTCTTTTTATTTGACTCTCAATGTCATCTGATCAATTCTGATGATGCCATCATTTCTCATAGATTTTTTTTCCCCTAGACTTCCTTTAGTCACATTTACATGTACTGTTCACTGTGTCAACTTGACCTGCCTTTCGGGACCCCCTCAGCTCACAGCTACCTGCCACAGGGGGTACTGTAGAGGTGGTGTTGGGGGTGTACGTCTCAGACTGTTGTCGGGAGGAGCTGGCGGAGAATGAAAATGAGCAAAGCCCTCCGTGTTCTGGAGGCTGTGTCTATTTTCTGCACATTGTAAGGGGTCACTGCATCTGCTCAGCCGCCAACCACGCTAGCGGGAAGTGTGATTAGCGTCCAGAGTTTCCGCAGAAGAAATTATAGGCTAAACCCTCACATACTAGAAAGAAAACTTGCTACTCTGTATCCAGTGTGGTCTGAAGGATCTGTCTTTCTTTCTGCAGAAACTGTGGATCGGGTGTGACAGCACTAACATCAAGAAAAGCCCTACAGAGCCATTCTGCAAATCTGTGAGAACGTGTCCACACAGCATCCTGGAAGAGGGTGGATTCAAGGTATGACCTGTACCACCCCAGATACCACAGAGCGCAGAAATGAGGCCCACACTGCCCGGGGACTGGAACCTCTGCCGTTCTGGGCACCACCCAGGCAGGATTTTGTGCCCAGGTCTGAGATCTTTCCATGGCACTGTCTGCCGCCTTATCTGGAATGCAGTTCTCAGCATGCCTGGTTCCCATGGATGGAAATGCCCAGAGAGGATACAACCATATCGTTTTCAGAGTCCTTCATAGACAATTCACAGTGAGAAAACGAGGAACAAGACACACAGCCCATTGCCCAATTTCTTCCAAATGACTGGAACTCTGACAACAGGCTCTTGGATCGACACATTCTTTAACCTAACAAAGTGACCTTTTTCTGTCTCTACAAGATGTTGCCCCAGTGATCCCAGTAGTTAGTAGAACGGGGAACAATGAGAGCATCGCCCAGCACACAACAGCTTGGGGCTGCTCCCTCACATCTGGCAGCCATCAATGCTGATATCTGTATTAACACACTGGCTCAAATTAACATTCCTGCCAGTGAACCAGAGCAGTTATTTTTAACTGCAACAGATGTTTTGAGATAAGAAAGATTTCAGGAGGGAAGGGAGTTTGCAAAGTTGTTGCATGGACATGGAGCCCGGCAGACGGGGTCAGTGAGGTCGATTCCCCAGGCGGCTCTTCTGCAATAGGTCAAGCCCTACAACTTTGTATCCTTGACCTCTGATGAGGAGATAGGCCTAACCCTGGGGTGGCCCGACTGTTATTCTGTAGATAGCACAGTGTGTGTTCAGAGATGGTGTCTAGATTTTGTGTAGCTCATCTTTAACTGTTAACTTCTTACCTTTTATGCTGACAAATTGGGCAGGAAGACAACAAGATTTCAAGCTCTTAAGAAGTGAGTGATGCCATCTTCATCATAGAAAAGCTCGTGGCAACAGGAGGTTAGGGAGGTTGATGCAAGATGCTGAGCCTCTCCCATGGATGTGATGCTATTGACCATGAAGCTCAGGAACCAAGTCTCTCCAAACCAGGAGGACCAGTGGCAGCCTCTCGGTACTATGTGTGTAGACAGTTTTGCCATCAGACATGACAACAAATAATGCATTTTTCCTGTCTGATTCAATGAATCTCAGAAAGGAGCCACCACGAGCATTCTAAGAAATTAAATGGAGTTTTTTTCCTGGAATAATTTAAAAATATTCAAGAAGGAAGTAAACAAGCAAACAGGTCCAAACAAAACTACCCAAAAGAGATCGGTTGATTTTTATTCTTTTTCTTAGTAGTCTTTCAAGGAACTTTGCAAGAAATCCACATTTTGCCAAATTAAAACAAAGCAAAAATAATTATTGTGTGATAAACCTGCTCATATTCCCAAAGTAGACATGAATACAAGGCAAAAGACAGAGAGGCAGAGCAGAGAATAGGAACCATGCGTTTCTAAATGTATACTTTATGAAGATTCTCCATTTTCTGTGTGCATACAGCTATGTTCCTCGGTCATTACCTCAGCTCTCAGAAGCCAAGGAAGGTCACCACAGGTCAGTGCAGCTTCGGGAAGGGTTAGATTAAGAAACGGAAATGTCCGGATGCCGTTCACTAGGCTAAGGCATTCCCTGTCCCCCTACAACATGAACCCCTCGACCTCAGCATTTATCCATCCGCATTGACCAGTGGAATAGTGGTCAGTATAGCTGAAGCTCAACCCACCTGCCCAGCCCTTTCCCCAGGAACTCTTGAAGCCTCGAAAGACTCCTTGCAGCTTCTTCCTTTTAACAGAAGGCACAATGTCCATAAAATCTAAAAGGCCGTACTGACAAATCCCATCCACCAGTTGAGAGCAAAGATCCACTTCTGCATATTATTCAAATTTAATGTATTCCACTTAGAAGCGACTCTTTTAAACCTTTCATCAAATGCAAAGTTTCTAATCATTCTCATGAAGGCAGAACAGCATTCTTGACAAAACACAGACTGAATAGATCATGATTATTTCCAGAACCATAAACTCTAGATATTTGGCATTGAGGGAAGACTATAACTTTAAAAAAGAAAGGAGGAACCAGCATGAGTCCCATGTCCTTTCGTTAGCAGGGATTGTACAGTCACTGTGATGTCTCACCCCCTTTCCTGTAGCCTGTGGGGTGACATAGTTCTATGCCCTCTTCTTGGGGCTTTGTATGTGTGTGAAACACATTACATTGTTGTCTTGTGCCACACAAATGAAGACACCATGACACGGAGGTTTTTGGCCCAGTGCTACAGCTCGCTGAGTACTCCAGTACTTAACCTGTGTCTTTTTATCCAAGGGTTTCTGGTTTCCTGAGCATGGCTGCTTTTGTGTCTTGCCTCTTAGCAGATCTGACACTGTCTCCTGTCCTAGGTTATCTGGCCACTGCAGTTGTTACACAGGTACAATCCTTTTTGTTCTAGATTCTTTTGCGATGTATATTGCTTCTACATATCTGTATCCTCTATAGAGTCCTGTTAAAACCTTTGCATAAAAAATGCAAGGAGAAAGATCTGGAGAGATGGCTTATTTGGTTGAGTGTTTGCCTAAAATGCATGGAGTCCTGTGGATTTTACAGAATACTCAGCACTGTATAAAATGAGGCATGACTGTGCACACTAAAACTGCAGCACTTGGGATATGGAGTCCTGTCCAGTTACACAGCGAGTTCAAGTCCCCAGAAAACAGGATGGGGGCAGCAAAGAAGGAAGGAAGGCTGGCAAGCAAGCTAAACAGGGTAAAGGTATGGAATCCAGAAAGAAAATTCCGGCACCCCTCACACATAGCTCCAGTGCTCACGAAAGCTGTGCGGCAGCTCCGGCCGCACGATTCTTCTTCCCAAGGTTCAGCTTTGCGTTTTCTAGCTGGAACATTTCAGGCAATACCACTCACAAATTCCAGAAACCAGCACACAAACTTGACAGCCCCAAATTCGCTTCAAACTTAAAATTTTTACGCACTGAAGAAAGAGATACCATTCTTAAAATAAAACTCAAATGTGGCGATAGGCTGTAAGACAAGGCTGCTCTGAAGCCTCCTCAATAGCAACAGTTCCTATTGTTCCTTCAGATGGGATAGGAGAAATTTCTGACATTGCAGCAGTGAGTCAGAGTTTGCTGCTATTTGTGTGAATGTAAAAACAAAGCACTAGTGTAATGTGTTTTAGTTAGTGGATTAACTGTTTACATTATTTTCTTACAGTAAAAACAGTTTCTGTTATTATAGAAAAAAAAAGAAACTAAACAATAGTCCGTGAAGATAAACTAGTTTCAACCAGTACTTCATTGCTTAGGAATAATTGCTGCTAAAATGCCAGTGCGTGCTATTTCAGAGTCAGCCAAATTGCATTTATGCACTGAATTTTCATTTTTCCTAGTACATGGCTAATGTTTTTCTTTGTGGGGCTGCACTTTATGAAATTGTCTAGCAGGTTAGAGCTGACTCTTTGGAGGTTTTGTAGAATGAAGACTATATTCACCAAATCCCATAAGGAGCTCTGTATCTCTGCAGGCTTAATGAAGACTTGCCAGAGAGCCCTACAGGGAACTTCAGGAGGGCGCTGCTGTGAATCACCTTCAGGATGTGGCCAGGATAGCTCTAGTCCTGGTGACAGGGTACCACAACCTATAAAGCAGTAAAGTAACTACCTGTCTCCTTTCCAGATTGCCTGAAATAAAGACCCCATGACTCTTCAGTGATGACCTCCGACACCAAGACTCCTGACCACACACACACTTTTAGTTTCTGACCTCAGTTTACCAGAAATTTCTTGGTAGCCACAGGAAACTGAAATAACATTCAGGAGCTTCCAGCGGCATCAGGGATTTTGAAAGACAGGTCCATCACATTTTAAAATCACCAAGTAAAGAAAAAGTAACAAAAGGCTCCAACAAGAAAAAGCTACAGGATTCTCCAGACACTGGTTGAAATTGGAAAGACCATTGTAGGAGAATTTAAAGAAAGAAATGAGAAAACTAGCTAACCTGAGGGATATTAGGAATTGGTTATTTGGATTTGGACCTCAAGGCTTCTGGGAAACATAAGCTGCTCAGACTGAATTCTGTCTATAAATTGTTTGTTTTGGAAACAGGAATGGATACCAGGGTAAATGCGTAAGTGGAAAGCCTAGCACTTCAAGCTAGAGAGGTTCCATTCGTTAAGGCCCTAACTGTCCAGAGTGTCAAAACTCCTCTCTACCTACATCTCTCCCGAAGGACAGTGCTCAGCCCATCCCAGATGCCAGAGAACCATCCAGAAACACAGAAAAACAAGAATAAAACAGGAGTCCCAGCTGTCAAGTCAATCACAGGCACTAAGGCAGCTCAAGCAGTCAGCTTGGAATTTTCTTCCCAGAATTTATGGGTCTTTCTTAAATGAGTGATTTTCAATGAGAGAAAGACTACTCAGAGTCCACAGGAGAGTCTTAAGTGCCTGTCAATATTCTACACAGTTAAGAATGTTGTTACCACAGGACCTAGCTAGGTCCTGAAAGACGTGTTAGGATAGGAAAAGGATTTACTAAAGAATTAAGAGGAAATGAATGTGTCAAGCAGGCATTTGCACAGCCACTGCAGGGAGTAGAGGATTAGTGGAGCCAGAAACATAGCTCAAGGTCCTGGACGACCTGTGACGGCCTCAGTCCTGGGACAGCAAGATCCCCTTCCCTGTACAGTGTGAGCTACATGTCATCTATGGTAGACGTTGCCAAGAGACAAGATTGCCGTAGAACCCAGGAAAGCCTTAAACAGATTAGGAAATGTCCCCAAAGAAAGAACACCTCTACTCAAAGTGTCATAACCAAAATACTCAAGAGTGGTGTTTGGACACAAGCTTCTCTGGCGACCCACTTAGAGACAAAGGAAGAGCTAAGGTAGTTAGGATATTATCTTCTGTCTATGGTCAGAATACTAAATAAGTCAGAATGCGTGCTAGGAATTCAGGCAGCTACAAGATACTGAGGCACAGTCCTGGAAAGGGAAGTAACCCTTTGGCCAGCAGCTGTGTTTGATCTGCCCGAGAGCCCCATAAAAGATCTCACACAACCTCTACCAAAAATTCTTAGGAATTTTGACTAGCCAGAGGCGATGTCACAATCCTTGGCAGCACTTGGAGAGACTGGGGAGGCTTCGGGCAGTTGGGGCATGGTGCCAACAAGCAAGGGAAGCCCCTGACAGTCACTGTAGGATCATTGTGTCCCAGTCAAAATAAAAACATAGCAATAAGAACCATGCACCGTGAAGGTAAGATATATATCCAAGATGTCAAAATAGGTGTCACCACACGGGAAGAACAGGGACTTTGAGCTGCTGCTGGCAACTGACTAGAGACCACTTAAGACGAGGCTACCAAACATTTTCTGCTACCAGACTTGGCAACTTCACTTTAATCTTCTTGAGCATCGTGAAGAACACAGATGGACTGAATCAAGAGAGTGCGGCCACCAGGATATTGTAGGACAGTGCTTTCTTGATGCTGTAGAAAGGCTGGGGTGGTCATAGGGCCAAAAGCTATACCTCTCTCCAGAGCCGTCTCTTCAGGCCACTTTTCCTCCTTCCCTCTCAACACCTCAACAGCCGAGGAAATAGGGAATAAACAGCTATCCACGTGGTCCCAGGCACATTTTTGCTTCAGCAGCTGGGTCTGTGTGAACAATGTGGCCAGCTGCATGTGAACAATGTATGGAAACAATGTGCAAATGAACGAGGCAGTGAGGGGACAGAGCTGGGAGCTTCATTCGGGGCTTCTGCATCAGCAGATGTGGCAACGGAGAGGACGGAAATACAGTGTTGTTGGTAGCACGTGCTTGATGGCTGTCAGGATGAGGGTGGCCAGACTGGGGAACCTGCGCTGGGGCATTTGCCTGAGGATAAAGCTGAAGAGCCCCGTGTCTGGTTGGTAGAGGACAAGTTACCACGGGGTTTCATTTCTGCTCAAAGCAGAGGTTAGGAGCTCAGCCTGGAACCAGAAGGAGGAATAGACCCTTAGCCATGCAGAGAACTGTTATGTGTCTCTCAACTCAGAGCATTTCAGTCTTTCTGTCTACCCCCACTCTGTCTGTCTGTCTGTCTGTCTGTCTGTCTTTCTGTCTGTCTGTCTGTGTGTATGTATGTTTGTAAACATATATATAAAACACCCTACCCTCACATGGCAACCTATAACTAAACAATGGTTATTTTAAAAGTAGTAAAACAGTATTTTATTGATTGATCTTGCTACATTTAGAACCAGTGAAATTCATGAATGCCCATTTCCCCAGTTTAAAATATGAACTCCCATTTACCAAGTTAAGTATTCAGTTATTTATGGTTTTGTTTTTGTGACAGGGTCTCCTGTAGCCCTGGCTGGCCTCAAAGTTGTTTCAACAGTCGACCTCACACTTATAATTGTCCTGTTCCCACCTCTCCCTTGTAAGAGCTAGAATTATAGGCAACACCACCATCCCTGATTGTATTTGGTCCTAGGGCTAAAACTTAGGGTTTTGTTTTGTTAGGCACAGACTCTACCAAATGAGCTACATTCATTACACCGTGCTGAGAAAGCCTGGGTGCTATGGGTGGGAGCTCCTTTAAGTCCCAGGTGTTTTAAAGAAGCACTTTCTTCAAGGGCAGTGTGCCTGGGTACTGCCCTCACCCCCAGGGACCCTCAGTCTTCTGCTCCGGCCTCTTCCTTCCTTCTTCCCTGTGAATTTCCGTTTCTATTGAATCTAAGAGTATCTTATATGGAAAGCAAAACACAGGCAGCTAAAGAAAGAATGCTGTGTCCGCCTTGCTAGAATGGCCCATTAGAAGACCAAACTGGCTGTGGATGTTCTGTTTGTAGTTTTTCGTTTGTTTGTTTGTTTCATTATGGTTGCTATAGAACTGCAGATTGAATCCAGGGCTGCACAAACACTAGGCTTGCACTCCACCACAGAGCCATATCCCCAGGACTCTTTTTACTTGATGCTCTCGGGAAGATGTTACCTAGAATTGTACAAACAGGTTCATTTTCTCAGTGATTTAAAAAATAAAAAGGCAAGAAAATGAAGGTCTTAGTACTCCATCAGTTTTTATTGAAGGTGAAAGTACACACACACACACACACACACACACGCACATGCATAGCAAAGCTCACAAAGAGAAACTCCTTCAAGAGGGAAAGGGAGCCAGAGTGGGTATCCTAGCATGCTGGGAGGGTGAGTGGGGAGTTGTTGAGGTGGGATGAACCCCCTTTCTCTCTTGGAATTGTATGGTTTGGATGAAATCATACAAACAAAGACAGAGACAGTGATTGGCTCTTGTCACAGAGGCCCTTCAGTGAGATTTGAATAGTTACCGCTGGATGGAGAGGGTTGGGGAAATCCCATGGTCAGGAGAGCTCACCAAATCATTGTCATAGAGGAGAAGAATCAGGAAGTCTTCCATCTTAAAGATGGAAGTGAACAGTTTATTAACCTACTCAAAACCTCATTTTCTTGGTCTGTCTGCCTACCAGGAATTGGACTTTAAATTTCTCAGTTTCACTAATTTACACAAGCTGGTTTTGAACTCACTTTGTAGCCCAGACAGACCTTGAATTTGAGATATTTCTGCCTCAGCCTTCATGAACCACCAGATTGGACTGTTTCTAGCCTTTTGAACCCAGTAACATAGTCCTGGTAGCAAATTGTTGAATGCTACAACGCATGTCAAAGGTTCACAGGACTAATGCCATTGTCAGTTTTACTTCTCTGCTCCTGAGCAGGCTAAGCTCCGGCCTTCTCATCCCTGCCAGCAGGAGGTTTCAGAACTCAGGGCAGGAGTCTGAAGAAAGACCACAGCATACGTGGTACTTACACGGAAGCTGGTATCATATTCCTGCTACATTACAAAAAAGACAAGACTAGGGAAACTGTTGTTCATAAGCTATGTAGCTGAGACTTTCTAAATCCAAGAACCACAAAATCTTCAAGTGCAACCACAGCTGGCCCAGCTCCAAGCCACACTGCAGGAAAATATCAGGAAAGGGTTCTAGCATATTTGCCTCAGGGTTATGACAGATTTTGAAGGACAGGTTTTTCTGAGGTCAAGGAGTAGAGAAAAACAATGACTTTATTTTTACAAAACACAATGTCTTAAAATTTCAAAGGGGTTTTAATCAATCTGCAAGTATGATTCTTTCAGGATATGACAAACTTTCAAGGATAAAGAGACTGTGAATCACTGAGCTGATTCATCTACTGGCTTCAAGCAAAGTTAGAAACGTGTGCTTTTAATGCAATATGGATAAGGCTGTGTACTCAATGACCAAATCAACTCAAATTCAATCATAAACTTCAAAAAAAGAGCCACCCAAATGTACCCTGTGTTCAATGACTGCACTATTACCATCCAATTCAGACATGAGCAATACTCAGCCCCTTGTTGACTCAGAGTCTCGCAGCTGAGCCAAACAGTAATCTGGGTTGGAGGGCAGAGCACTGGGCTACTTCTCAAGCAGGTTGCTCCCAAAACAGGCTCGGGGGACAAGGTTCTATAGAGCCACTCTTGTCTAGTGTTACATCAAGTATTCCTGGTGATCCTCCTGACTTTCAGGGTAGTGTTTGAAGTCTCTACCAATTTATAAATTCAAGTTTCTTTATTTTAGCTGTGTGTGTCTATGTGTGTGTGTGACTATGTGTGTGTTGAAAAGAGATACCATGTTTATGGAGGGGGGGGGGAGAGAGAGAGAGAGAGAGAGAGAGAGAGAGAGAGAGAGAGAGAGAGATTTAAAACCATAGATCTTCCTGGTATGAAATCCCACTATTGGATGGGAGGGCGATCTGGCTGCGACATCTGTCACCCCATTGATCGCCAGGGTTGAAATCCCACTATCCCCTGTTTTGTGCAGACATTGGAATAGAATACTGTTTTTACCTTTAGTGACAAGACAGCTGTGGGTACTCTCCCTGAAGGATAGCAGTATCTTCTAGCCACTTCTGTGCCCAGGTAGGCTCCTTCAGATTGTCCCATCCAGAAGATTCCATTTGCATAGCCAACAGTTCATCTCTGAATCAATACCCCATGACCAGAGTTATCCTCTTCTTCTAGAGCCACAGAGACTTCTTCAGCAGGAAATAAGCATTTTGAGAAACATTAATATCTTATATCTCATTTCATGTTCCTCAAGCAAAACCTCACTTCACTGCTAAAGAAACAAGTTATTTAGATAATCATGTATCAAACATCAAAACATAAAAAAAGAAACAGCAGAATCTAGCCATTCACATGACAAGCTGAACTCAACCATTTAAATATAATTCAAGTAAGAATTTATTTCTTCACCCCTTTACATGTTTCCAGAGCATATTTACCACCCAGACACCCTAGAATCACTGTGCAGTTAATTGAATGCAGTGGTACCCAGGATTCTGTTGAGCATAAGGAGGGATGTGAGGTTTCTCCAAGACTGAATCAGGTGGACCTAAAAAGCATATTTGTCTGAAGAATGCCTGGTGCTCATCACTGCAGAGTCCTGACTCTATGACTGCACATCCCACAGAGCTGTACATCACAAAGAAGAGCATTCCAGGGAGATACCAGAATAGTCTTCTTGTTGCCATGACAGAATATCTGATGTAAGCAGCTAAAGGAAGGAAAGGATTGTCTTGGCTCATAGTTTGTGGATGCAGACCACCATGGCCAGAAGCCATGAGGTCAGGAGTCTAAGTCACGTCAGACAGCTGGACACATTGCCCCCATGGTCAGGAAGCAGAGAGAGAAGAGCATTGGGCTCGCCTTTTATACCTTTAATCAGTTCAGCACCCCTGCTCATGGAATGGTGGGGTGGAGATCGGGGTGGTTCATGTGGTGGTTGTTCTTGGTTAACAGCTTGATTGGATCTGGGATCAACTAAGAAGCATGCTTTTTGGTAAGTATGTGAGCGTACATAGTGTAAGCATTAAGAAGAGAGGAAGAATCTCCTTTGAGTGGATAGTATCTCCTGAAGGTGATCCAAATGTAATGACATCTAAGAGAAAAGTGGTGCTACTTTTTACCTGTCTGCTTTTATTTCTTTCTGTTACATGCATCTCTTCTGTTGTCAACATTGCTGACATCTTTTGTTGACATCAGTATTCAGCTGCTTAGGCCTTCCACTATAACATTAGGGGCCTGCTTGTTGGAGTTTCTGTCCCGCCCGATACCCCACAGCCAGCAAGCCCCAAAGAAAATCACACGTAGAGTCTACATTGGGTTATAAACTGATTGGCCCATTAGCTCAGGCTACTTATTAGCTATTATCACTTATATTAACCCATTATTCTTAACTATGTTAGCCACATGGCTAAGTACCTTTCTCAGCTGGCAGGTTACATCTTGCTTCTCGGTGTTCTGGGCAGGAGTGGGAGAAATGGACTTCCTCCTTCCTAGAATTTTCCTGTTCTCATTGCCCTGCCTCTACTTCCTGTCTGGTTGACCCACCTATGCTTCCTGCCTGGCCAATCAGTGTTTATTCAAAATATGATTGACAGAATACAGACAGTTTTCCCACACCATTTCACCATGACCTGAAGGCCTACAGCTTTTTAGAAATCTATCAGGCCTTCAGTGACAGATTGGGATTGCTGAGGTATCCAACCACATGGATTTGGAAATGACCGTGTTAACAGCTTCTCCAGTGTCCAACCAGACATTATTGGAGGACCCAACATATTGTGTAAGCCAACTTAACAAATCCCTTTTGAAATATATACATTCCATTGTGTCTATTTCTCCAGAAAACCCCAACTAATGCAGCAAAGTTCCCTTCTTTGTTAAACATTTCTAGAAACAACCACATAGACATGGCTGGGGATGACTCCTAGGTGATCCCATATTTGGTCAGGCTAACAGCAAAGATTAACCATCACAGATGCACACTGACCACATGTACGCCATACACATGAAGTATGTAAATGTGTAACATACCACCAAGACCCTTTTCCCACACATTGCATACAACACTGTGAGATCCTGTAAGTCTCCAGCCCAATTTCATCCACAACTGGGGATGTCTAGTAGTTTCTTTGAAGGGATTCAGCAGCCCTTTTGAGGTCTTGGTGTCTCTCTGGCATTTGTGTGTGAAACTCAATTCACAAACTCATATGTTCATGGTATCTTGGGCCAGGAAATTTGTGAGATGTTAATCTTAGGTGAAATCATGAATGTTGAGCCCCCCACCAGGGTGACATTGGTGGCTTTGTATGAAGAGGAGAGAAGTAGATGGGTGCACTAGTCAGGTCTCCCTGTAAGATACACCCTGACTAGGACCCTATGCAAACTTCTCACCAGAGGCCTGTGCTCAGATCGTGAACTTCTGTACAATAACTAGTCGTCCTTTCTCTACAGATTATGCTGTTTACGCTAGCTGTTATACAGCATAAAGCAGAGGAAGCCAAACCCTTGCGTACTACATCGTACTCACGGTGAACTTTAGAGCTACCTGACAAGGGGAACATCTCTCAGGTATTTCTCATTGGTCCGGCTTTCCTGTGCAGTTCTTTGCCCCAATTGCACTTTAAGGTTTATATAAAATTCATTTCCAGTGTCAAGATTTATCTCTGCCAGGGCCATGATTCCACATTGTTAATGTCTCCTTGACTGAGACCTGAGGCCACCGTGTCTACACTAGGCAAAGTTTCTCCTATCATACTTGCCTCTTAATCTGTCACAGCTAGAGCAAGGAGATCTGGTGTCCTGAGTGTGGACTTAAATGGGGTGACACCTTTATACAGAATGGCTTTGAAGAAAATCTTTTAACTCTCTCAACCCTTCCCTCTTCCACATTGGTCCTCTGCTGCTCTCATTACACGGCCTTTCAATTTCTGGTTTGCCTGATACTAGCTTCTCTTTAGATTTTCAAATAATTCTTATAAGTAACAGACCCATTACATATTGTTTATCTTTAGCAGGTTCATAGCATGCTCAAATCATAACTGTAAACATCAATAAATAAAACAACCAGAACACCGGCCTCTCCCTGCTCTCTCCAGATACACTCCTTTAAGGCCAGGCTGTGGATAAAGCACAGATTTGAGGTAAAACTGAGCTATGCCCCAGATAATGTCATATTATTGCTTAGTTTCAGCTCTTGAGAGTGGTGGCTGATGACACCCATCAGAGATCTGCCTTCCCTGTTTGTGCTCAGGATGTTTGCCCTCACGCAAGAGCAAGGTCTGTTGAGAGTCATTTGGGTTCTTTTTCAACTGAATATAAACTACTGCATAAAGCCTATTCTAATCTGTCTTGTTTTCATGTTTGATTGGAAAGGCATTTGTGTGTTAATAGTTCATTGTTCTGTTTTTATTATATTACCACTGTTGCTTTATTCCTGTGGCTGAGTGACCTTCTGAGGCTTTGCAGGTTACTGTATCCTACAGTTGGCTCTATTTAGGCATCATGTTATATTCTGTCATGAGGGTATTGCAATGGCTCTGGACCTGTTCATTAAGGAGGCTGCTGTTGTCACCAAGCTTTGAAGCTCTTCATTGCTTGTGTCTGTGGACTTTTATCCTAGTGAGGTGCCCAGAGCTTTTCTACGTCCATCCTGGAGCCAGTTCCTTGCTGTCAAGCCTGCAATCATTCCCAAGGTTCTCACTCAGGATTTTAACTTTGAGGGTAATGTTAGGATTCTGCATTTAATCCATAAAACACATTTCAGAAAACTGACTGCTTCAACTCAAGGTGATCTTCTTTAACTTTTCAATCATATAGTCTCCATTTTTCAATGAATATCTGTGGATCACTGTTGGGCGGATCATTAGATAAAGGTAAGTTCGTTAGTCCTTTCTGGTTCCCTCATCATTCCCTGTTCTTGTTTTACATTGAAGAGTATGATCTCTAGGTGATGTTAGCTATAGGGAGTGGGGTGGACCCTTCCAGTCTCATCTCTATGTAGGGTGGTACATGCTGGGCATGCACAAATGGCAGCTGGTTCTGGTAGAACTGTTCTTTATTCCTGGGAGCCCAGCTCTATTTTGTGTTTTGTCAATTATGATTAGGGACTGCAATTTTAGCAAATAGTCTTCCCTGTATCAATACATATAATTGTTATTTATTATGATGCCCTGGTAATTTATACTGTTTTTTTTTTCTTAGATCGTTCAACTCTTTTATGCTCTCAATAAACCGTATGCCTTTTGCATTCATTGGAGATGTCTTAACACCACACAGTACAATTGCAGATGGCTTATCTGCCCACTGCCTTTTGACTAACAGTGCCTGTTGTATGGAATGTGAGCTGGATGGCTTAGAGCTGTGGTACAACATTTGTGATTGTCACCCTGCTGCTGGTGAGTTTCCCTCTCATCTGTAGCCATGCTCTACGCTCTGTTGTGATCTCAAGCTAACCAGCCTGGTGTGTATGCCCACGTCTGTTTATTTCTATGTGTTTATGTTGAACATATGTCTCCTGGAGTTAAGTTGCCCTCCTCATCAGAATGAACAGTTTCTTCAGGTTTGTTGCATGGATTCTACCATGATAGACTGTTTTCCTGAACCGTGATGACACTGGAATTCAGTAACTGTTCTTCTACCTGTTCAGGACTTCAGAAACCTGCCATGGTCTCAGTATCTCAGAACTGGCCATTGCCATGCACCTCAGCCCTTCAGTTCTGGCTCCCCACTATTCCTTGTCCTTTGAAAGCTGCAGTTTGCTTGCTCGCAACCCTAGGAATCCTCTCCAGCATGTCTAGCTGGGTTACAAACACCTTGTGTATGTCTTTTCAAACGCTTCTGGCTAGTATGTTGGGCTGAAACCACTGTAAGGAATAGAATTTCTTGGTCACAGACTATGTGGCACTATTAGGAAATGTTGGAGGAAGAGTGTCACTGTGGGGGCGGGCTTTGAGGTCTCTTGCTCAAGCTTCTTTCAGAGTGACAGTCAGTGGACTTCCTGTTGCCTGGAAGATGTAGCACTCAGCTCCAGCACCATGTCTGCCTGCATGTCACCATGTTCCCTGTCATGATGATAATGCATTGAACCCCTGAAATTGTGAGCAAACAACTCCAATTAAATGTTTATGTTTTTTTTTTTATAAGAGTTTCTCTGGTCACGGTGTCTCTTTAAAGCAATAAAGACTGAGTTAAGACAGAGTATACACAGCTTATTTATTCTTCCTTCCTGGCTGTGCTCAGCTCTCTGTGGTCTTGGTACTCACTGAAAGCATATGTTTATTTCTGGCACATATCATATCATTTGGGAAAAAATGACTCCTGCATGTAACCATCTATTTGTGCTTAGATTAAAAAAGACCATTGTGTTAAATGAAACAAGTCAGACTCAGAAATATAAATACTGCATGTCTTCACTCAAATCTAAATTTTGAAATTAAATTTTTAATTAAAAGTTTTAAAGTAAAATATTCCCACATTATTTTCCCCCTTCTCTATGCCCTCTTGAATCCTTCTCATGTCCCCCTCAGTCCCTTTCAAATTAATGCTCTTTTTATTATATATACACACATGTATATTTACATATATAAATACAATCTGCTAAGTCTGTTTAGCTTGGCTTGTGTGTATATGATTTTAGGGGTAAACTTCCATAGCAGATATGAAATAGGTTACGATGAAAAGGGAAGGGAAGAAAATATATAAAGAGGGAGGGGATGGAGAAGGTAATAGGAGATATGCAATATGGGTATAGAAGTGGGAAATAGTTGGGTCACTCTATGTGTTAGACAAGGAACTAGGAAAGGGGATGGGTTTGCATGGGCCCTGTGTTCACCATGGGAGCCCTCACCCCTGACACTGCACTTGAGTCCATTTGCAATGCCTATAACTTCTAGGAGACGTGTGTTCTGTGACCAGTAGACCCAGTATCTTGCACACTCCCACATAATGTCTTTCTTGTCCTAAGCTAACTTCATGTCATGACCTGGTTCTAGTACTTAAAACTTCCTGTGAGTTCTTACACAGGGTGCTGACAATGTCCCAGGGTAAGAGCAGGAGATTCACATCCTCTATGGAGTGGGTCACTGTCCCAACATGGAACTCATCTCTGTAGACCGGTAGTCTGTCAGAGGATATTCTTTGACGGGGAACTGCACTGGTCTTACTCTTTGCCATTGAGAGTGTCATCCCTACAGCAGACACGTGAGCCATGGAGATTAACTCTACTATGCACGGTTTTATATATATTTCAGTGGCCATTTGCTCTTTCTGTTAGGCTTCTCACAGCAGCCAAATATCAGGGCAATGAGGTTTGAATATTTCTGGTATTGGCAAATACCAAAGATGGTTTCCTGGCATGAAAGCACTAATATGCCAGTCTCATGATACCATGCTGGCCTCTTATTTAGCTGGCTCAGAGAGAAGGACACTGTGGTTTTATTTTATATTTTCCCATGATTCTTGTAAGTAAACACATTTCCATAGGTTTACCTGTTACTTGGTGAATTTTTGTTGAAGTATAATTTTGATGTAGTCTTTTATTGAAGCTTTGTTAATACCTTTTGCATTTTTATTTGAAGCAATGTTGTCTTTGCTTTTGCCTTGTGGCGGTCACTGAAATTCATTAGAGGTGTTTTGTAGGTCTTTCTCTTCATGTTTGCTATCATCCTATAGCCTCACTTGCTATTCCCATAACAGTCTGTGAAAGAAAGTAACAGTTTCAATTTCAGTCTAGAAATAATCCTATTAATTACTATTTTTATCTTTTAAATTCTAATTGTCAAATTAAGATAACCTTGTATGAGTACAATATAGAATGATTAAATTAAGTTAAGTAAGACATAGCATGGTTATTTTTGTAGCAAAGACGTTGTAAACTCACTTGCCTGGCATTGCCTGTGTGTCCAGGAACCAGAGACTGGAAAGAACAGAGACCCAAAACAGAACCAAACATGACTGGGGGAAAAAAATCAATGAGGTAATCACTAATGATACTCTGCTATTTTCGTAGATCAGTGCCTGGCCCAATTGTCATCAGAGAAATGCCATCCAGCAACTGATGGGAAGAGAGGCAGACACCCACAGCTAAATACTAGGCAGATCAGGGGAACCCTGCAGAAGAGGTGGGAAGGATTTCAGGAGTCAGAGGAGTCAAGGTCACCAGAAGAAGAGAACACAGCCTACAAAATCAACTAAGCAGGGCACCTAGGGATCACAGAGACAGAAAGGACAATAACAGAACCTGGATAGGGCTGAGTTAGGTTCTCTGCATATGTTACAGTCAGGTAGCTTGGTGCTATTGCGGGACTCTCAGCAGTGGGAGTTGGGGATGTCTCTGACTCTTTATCCTATTCTTGTGGCCCCTTTTCTCCTACGGGTTGGCTCTTCTGACCTTGACTTGAGGGCTTATGCCCAGTTTTATTGTAATTTGGTTTGTCATATTTAGTTGATATCCCTAGGAGGCCTTGCCTTTTTTAAAAAGAGAAACAGAGGAAGAGTAGATCTGGGGGAAGGAGAAGTGGTGGGGGAGGACTGGGAAGAGTAGAGGGAAGGTAAACTGTGCTTGGGATATAAGATGAATAAAAAAATTAAAAAGAAATGGTGAAACGTACACTGTATTATCTGTGGTACCATGCGGTCACATAGACTTCAAAACATATCTTTCTAAGCAAATTCTGTGCTTTCCACCAATATCACGTCTACCCTGTTTCTGCTTGTGTAATTGTACCTTTGATTACACAAGTGTGTGAGGATGAGACAGTACTGAAAATAGAGAAACCAGTAATGCAAAGTAATTAGAAAGTAACTTAATAAACTTAGTAGTTTTGTAGCAAGACTAGTAATTTGAAAGAGAAAATGCCAAAGATTAGTTTCAGGAAGGGAAGGTAGCACATGTCCATAAATCTGATGCTTTTAACTGGAAAATGTGGGTTTATATTAACTCCATGATAGAAATGGACAATTCCAAAGAGATAACCAAACCAGACAGGAAAAGATCTACATATCACACAAGATTCTCTATTATAGTCACTTAGAAAGTAATGGCAGATCTCTCTCCAGTGAAGACATGGAAGGCAGAGTGCTCTTGGTCCTCAGTATATGAGGCCCATTTTGCACACACAGAGACAAGGAAGGAAGATGTTTCTCAAGCCCTTTGGGGAAGCTGGATTGGTCTGACACCACACAAAACTGGAGGGACAACTGGAAAGACTGACAGCTCCATGTCAACCTTTCAAGGACTAATAGGCAGGTGCCTTCTGCTGATGATATTCATGAAACAAAGTAGCATAAAAGCAACAGGAAAGCTCACACACATAGCCCTAACCAAGCCGTCCTCTGTGCTTTAGCTTCTTTGGATTTTCTGCTATGTGTTCCCATGGGGAGCTCCTTGCCTACAGCCCTACCACAGCTACCTTCCTGCCTGGGTGTTCTTTTTCCAACAGACAATTGCTCTTGTCCATCTGAGATTCAGGCCGGGTGGTGGTGGCGCACGCCTTTAATCCCAGCACTTAGGAGGTAGAGGCAGGTGGATCTCTGTGAGTTCAAGACCAGCCTGGTCTATAAGAGCTAGTTCCAGGACAGGTTCCAAAGCTACAGAAAAACCCTGTCTCAAAAAACAAAAACAAAAAAAACGTCTGATTTAGGGCAAGTTTCCTCTTTTGGAAGTCTCTTTCTCAACCAGACACTAGAATAACTGCCTTTCTCTGCGGAGAGGAAGGAGGCCTCGATCTACAGAGGCCACAGCACCTACACAGGTGTGGATTGTTTTCCCTACTTGCAGATCACAAGACTCTGGAGGACAGCATTGTTTTGTTAATTCCAGTATTCTGAGCACTTGGCAGTATAGAGCACACACTGAGTTCCTTAAATATCAGAAGGTTTAGAATTTCACCAGGACTCAGCTTCACAGCCAGCTTGCTTACAATGAGAAATGCTGACCTGACCTGAGAAGGTCTTGAATTCATTGCTGGGCATTGTTTTATAGAGTAGTACCTACTTCTCTAGGACCCTGTCCGTGTGCTATCCTCCAGCACCCTATAGGATTGTTGCCCTTATGTCCTTGATAAGTATCACAAGATCAATTAATTTCCATTTATAAGTAATTTGTACTTTGAATTTGAAAAAAAAAATAAAGACGGGATTGTACCAAGACACACCCTTTGGCTAGTCAGGCATGTCAACTGCACACTCTCCTGCAACTTTGGTTGGCTGCTTCGTTCATGCTCAGTTATTAGTAACTTATAGATGTTCCTGCATTTGTAAGACATATGATTTACTGCCTGGTAAGAGGTAAGAAAATATATAGTGACTTTATATGACAGGTAGCCGTTATTGTCTTGAAAACTGTTTTGCACTCATTGAACAGTGTCACTGAAATCGTAAGGTTTTCATTTTGTCTCTGGGTTTCTCACAGTGGGATAAGATTTGATTTTCAGCCTTATCTTGTCAGATGTTTTTCCTTCCCAAGCCATTAGTCACACCAGATAAATTAAGGCAGAAATATGAGGAGCCAAGAGCTTGAGCCTAGACGATCCTGGGCTGACATTTTGAAGGGTCAGCTACAAACCCATAAGTACAAGAGATTTTAGTCTTACTAAATATGATGCAGGAGCTGAAGAGAAGCCCACTGGGTAAAAAGGAGGGTCTGCCTGGTTGTAAGATACTTCTTTTTTTTTTTTTTTTTTTTTTTTTTTTTTTTTTTTTGGTTTTTCGAGACGGGGTTTCTCTGTGGTTTTGGAGCCTGTCCTGGAACTAGCTCTTGTAGACCAGGCTGGCCTCGAACTCACAGAGATCCTCCTGCCTCTGCCTCTCAAGTGCTGGGATTAAAGGCGTTGTAAGATACTTCTGTAATTGTAAACAGACTCATCTTGAGAGCCTGCCTAGGGAAGAGCCCTCACGGGTGCATATCAGCCAGTAACTTGTCCAGAGTACTGAGCGAGTACTGCTGAGATTCCCCACGATGACCCTGTGGCTGGCCCTATGAAAGTGTAAACTGATGCTATCACATGGAACCAGTATCCTCCCTGCCTGCATCTCTTTCACCAAACATGAAGCGGTTCTCCCCTCCTCCCTATCTTCTGGTCTTGGGTTGGTAGAAGATTCCAGGTTCAGGAGAAGGCAGACCCAGGTGCCTTTAAGCTGTGGCTCCCACTAGGCCACTCTCCTACTGTTCCTCCCATTGACTAGGTTCTGTACTGTCATTTCCATGAGGACCCTAAGGTGATATCAGCCCCTAGAAGTCTACCCCTGCCTTTGGTTCTGAAATCCTCTCTAACCTAATAGATCCGGTACTCTTTTTAGAGCTGCTCTTTAAGAAACAGTCTTGATGATGAGGTTAGTACTTGCAAAGTGATCTTTTTTTTTTATTTCAGCAAGATTAGCCTTAGTCAAGAAACACATGACAAACAACTACAACAATCTGATGTCACAAGCAATGAGAACCACAGAGCCTCTGAGATGACAGGCTGTCAGGTCGACCCCATGTCTTGGCCGCATGTGGGCTGTGTTCTCAAACACGTTTTCCAGAGTCTAAGAGTGGTATAAATGTTTACCTCTGGCTCTCATTTTTTTTTTATTTTTCAAAAATAAATTATAAACACTCTCCAAACTTTGATCAGTTTAAAACCTTTTTAGTTAAAACGCTGGATCAGTTAGGTGATTCTTGGAGGTTAGGGTAAGAGGCCTCACTGTCTCAAGGCTGCACTTAAGAACAGTCAGGGCAACATATGTAACCATTAGCTAAATGGATGTGGTTCTCCCCTGAACCTCACACATATAGCCTGGCTATGGAGACTTTTGATACCGTCTATGGAATTACAGTCTCTCTACATATATTACATTCATTTTGCCAAGAGAATCAAGAAAACTGGGCGTAGTGAACACTAGTGTTGGTAAAGTGCACTGGAAATGGGCTGCTGTCAGATGGGAATTCTAGAGGACTGTGGGTCAGCTACCTCTCTGACTTTAACTCTTAACCTGGGACAGAGAAAATAGGGCTCTGTGTCACTATTCTTGGCTCCTGAGGACTCCCTTTACATGTGAACAGTGTCTTCTGCCAGTAACAGCTGCTCCCTCATGGCAGAAAAGGACCCTGTCACGACAGGGAATGGAAATGCCACTTTCCTCACTTGAGGCCCGGTGGGTACCACAGGGTTTTCTTCTCTGAGACTCTCATTTATTTGATTTGGTTATGAACGTATGGAACACTTTAGAAGCTCCTGATCACACTGTGAGATTAGGTTATCGACATTACAAAGGTAAGGATACCAAGCCCTGGCTCTGCTACCCACAGGAACATGGTCAGAAGAGGAAACTGGCCTTGCCTGAGAGTGAAAGCCTCTGTTTTTCTTACAGTTGAAATCAGGCACACAGTGTTGATTTCCGTTATGGAGAAGCTGTGTGGTACGACTGGGCATGTGACTAGATAAGAAGATGGGGCCTTTTTTAGCCTGAACCCAGTAGAGCCAGGGGGTTCAGAAATCCAAGGGAAGAATATATGAGTTTGTCTTGCAGAAGGCATGGAATATAGGAATATAGGGATTTTGTTTTCTTTACAGAATCAAAATCTGAATGAATCCCATGTAACCTTGGAGAACTCTGGCTTTGGACAGGCTGAGTGGGCAGAAGGTACTGTTCTCCTTGGGCTTCTTGCTGAAGAGGATGTCATGAGGCTTGGTAAAGCTCTGTCCTAAAAGTTTTAGAATATCATGGAGTCTATAGAATATCATGCTCCTCGGCCATGTATGCTTCCTATTATGCTAATGTCATTCACAGAATTGTTTTATTTCACCCTCAGTCTTGGGGATATGCTGTGAATGGGGCTCCTACTCTCCACTTGCAAGGGAATGAAAATACGTTGTCTTCCATGCATCCAGGACATCCAAATGTGACTCCTGTATGAGGCAAGAGCAAGTTGAGAGTGCAAGGTAAAGGGCTCCACACCTAGCAGGGTGGGGAAACGGGGCCAAGACATCAGGAGATTGGATCCTGAATAGCATGCTCTCCTGCAAAGATTCAGGGGAGGAAGCAGGTTTGCATGACCCACTCGGTTTCCTGTGAGAGCACGGGAGTGGATCTTCGCAGACAATATTTTATTCATGTTGTGGTAGTTTGAAATGGACCCCAGAGGTTCATATTTGAATGTTTCTTCATCAGAGAGTGGAACTACTTCAGAAAGATTCGAATGATTAGGAGGTGTGGCCTTGTTGAAGGAAGGGTGTGACTGGAGGTTGACTTTGAGGTTTTAAAAACCAGGCCAGGCACTGGGAGAAGATCTTCACCAACCTCCAACAGACAAAGGTCTGATCTCCAAAATATAAAGAACTCAAAAAACTAGATCTTAAAATGCTGATTAACCCAATTAAAAAATGGGGCACTGAACTGAACAGAGAATTCTCAACAGAAGAAGTTCAAATGGCCAAAAGACACTTAAGGACATGCTCAACCTCCTTAGCGATCAGGGAAGTGCAAATCAAAACAACTTTGAGATACCATCTTACACCTGTCAGAATAGCTAAAATAAAAAAAAAATCAATGATAGCCTTTGCTGGAGAGGATGTAGAGTAAGGGGAACACTCATCCATTGATAGTGGAAATGCAAACTTGTGCAACCACTTTGGAAATCAGTGTGGTGGTTTCTCAGGAAATTCTGGATCAACCTACCCGAGGATCCAGCAATACCACTCTTGGAAATATACCCAAGAGATGTTCTATCATACTACAAAAGTATTTGTTCAACTATGTTCATAGTAGCATTATTTGTAATAACCAGAACCTGGAAACAACCTAGATGCCCTTCAATGGAAGAATGAATAAAGAAAGTGTGGAATATGTACGCATTAGAGTACTACTCAGTGGTAAAAAACAATGACATCTTGAATTTTGCATGCAAATGGATGGAAATAGAAAACACTATCCTGAGTGAGGTAACCCAGACCCAAAAAGATGAATATGGTATGTACTCACTCATAAGTGGATTCTAGTCATAAAAAAAGGACATTGAGCCTATAATCCGTGATCCTAGAGAAGCTAAATAAGAAGGTGAACCCCCCAAAAAACCATATAGTTATCCTCCTCGATATTGGAAGGAGACAAGATTGCCAGGCAAAAATTGGAAACTTAGGGGTGGGGGTAAAGGGAGATGGGGGAAAAAATGAGAAGGGGGGGATGGGGAGAGCTTGAGGGAATGGGACGGTTGGGATGGAGAAAGGGTGGATATGGGAGCAGGGAAGTATATATCTTAATTAAGGGAGCCATTTTAGGGTTGGCAAGAGACTTGACTCTAGAGGTGTACCCATGTGTCCATGGAGATGTCCCCAGCTAGATCCTTGGGCAGCTGAAGAGAGGAAGCCTGAAATGGCCTGATCCTATACTGATGAATATCTTGCATATCACCATAGAACCTTCATCTGGCGATGGATGGAGATAAAGACAGAGACCCACATTGAAGCACTGGCCTGAGCTCCCAAGGTCCTAATGAGTAGCAGAAGGAGGGAGAACATGAACAAGGAAGTCAGGACCACGAGGGGTGTGCCCACCCACTGAGACAGTGGGGCTGATCTAATGGGAGCTCACCAAAGCAAGCTGGACTGGGACTGATGGAGCATGTGATCAAACCGGACTCTCTGAATGTGTCGGACAAGGAGGGCTGACTGAGAAGCCAAGGACAATGGCACTGGGTTTTGATCCTACTGCATGTACTGGCTTTGTGGGAGCCTAGTCTGTTTGGATGCTCACCTTCCTAGACCTGGAAGGAGGGGGGAGGACTTTGGACTTTCCACAGGGTAGGGAACCCTGACTGCTCTTTGAACTGGAGAGGGAGGGGGAGGGAAATTGGAGGAGGTGGAAATTTTTAAGAAAAAAAAAAAAAAAACAGGCCAGGCACAGTCTTCCCCTTCTTTGTCTCTGTCTCTTTCTCTTTGTCTCTGTCAGTCTGTCTGTCTGTCTCTCCTTCTCCCCCTCTCTTTTCTCTCTCTTTGAATACCTTCACTAGAAGCAAAAGAGGTCTTCCACCATCCTCTAAGCAAGCCATGCTGCCTGTGCTCTTAGGACACATTCTACTTTATTTTTCTACTTTCCCGCATGCGAGCCAATATTGAGTAATAGCCATGGATATAATTTACCTCCATTATAGCTGTCAAGAAAGGTATTTTAGACATCAGCATGGCTGAATTAAGGAGTACCTAGAAGCCTGGGAAAGTACTGTTTGGAGCACTTGTGGAGGAATTTTCCGGAGAAGGCTGACTACAGCTCTAACGGGACCAGGAGGGAAGCTCCCACGGCAAGACAACACCATGTCCTGGGCCTGGCGAAAATAATTAGAGTGTGGGTTGTATTTATCCCAGAGCTGGGGCGTGCCTTTCGTGCCTGCCTAACTTTGACATCACAGGTTTAGCTCCCAGCCTGTGTCTGAGAGTTAGACTGTTCATTGACTTGTATGGTTCTTAATGCCACTAGACTAATCCTCACTACCCCCATCACAGAGTCTTCAGATTATAGCTATCCATTGGGGGCCTTGCCAGAATTCCTGCTCTGTAATCATCTGAGCCAGTCTTCCAATGATCAACCTCAGTGTGTCCTACTGGATGTTTCTCTGAAACCCCAGGCAGTATCTTAGGGTAGAAACCCAGTCTTTAACTGACTGTCTCTTCCGGTTGCCAACTCCCTCTAATAGAAAACACTGACCCCCAGTCAGTTACATCCGACTGTGCTTACATTTCACAGACTGCTTATGGGATTTTCCTTCTCCCCCCAAACATACACTCATAATTCTTTTTTTGTCCTCTTATTACCAACTTCTAATCCCTGGCCTCAGTTTCCCCATGAACCTTGTCTTGCTTAAATATTTGCTGGCAAGACCTTTATGAAGCCTCTGAGCTCCTGGTCTTCTCTAGGTTCCCACTGTCTAGCCCAGGTCGAACATACTCCAGGTTAGTGGGACCTACAAACTGTTATTTCTATCCCCACTCTGAGTAATAAAAATGGCATTTATTTATTTCCATGCTCATTTAAAGTTCTCCAGACAGAGTCACAGGGCTTTGTTTCGGCTTCCTTGCAAATAATGGATTTAGTTTTCTTCTAGTTGATTGACAGACGATAAAGGTGATTGATTTGGACAGCTCAGTTTTCATTGAGGAAAGTTGCATAGGACAGAGTACCACATTAACAGTGGGTCCATGAAGGAGTTGGATGCCTAGTGTGGAGGGCCATCCAGCTTCAAAGTCCATCATGATGAAGCTGATCAGACAGCTTCCAGTTCCATGATACTTTTGTAACAAGTCAGGGTCTCTCACTGCTGAAAACAACCAAGAAGCATCGGAAAGAGTAGCTTTTCTGCCCTCTCAGGACTTAAGGGATGAAGGGAGGTTCAAATAGTTGAGAGAGATCTATCTCTCATTGTTACACTGGGTAGGAGCTACATACTGTAAAAACGCTGTTAAATAATGGTAACATTGCAACTAATGTTGCTGATAAATCTTCATTCTAAGTACTCCTTTTGATGTTAATCTTATCTTACATAAGCTAAGATATTGGAAGCTGGGACAGTTTGGCTTTCCTAACAAATAGCTGTTAGACTCTTCCCTGGTGCTCTGGAAACACTGAGCAGAGGAATGTCAGTAAACCATCTAGCCAGACTACCCTCGGTCATCACTGATCATTTAGTACACTCTATGGAGAGCCCGAGTAAGCCACACTACTATCACAGATGCTTGCTGCCAAGGCGTGATTCTAACTTTTGAAGGCTTAAGCCCAGCAACAAGTATTTCATATGGCTTATGGAAAACTCTTAAGTCTTGCTGATCATGAAATTATTTCAACTTTGGGTAGAAGGGAGGAGGGGTTTTCTCTGGGAGACTAGTAGAAGGGCCATGGTGACTGGTATAATGTTGTATTTAGATTGAATTTTCATTAAAGTCTGATATGATTGGTGAAAGCACCCATTATCTGGCTATATATTCAGTATGTCTTATAGGCAGAGACTGCTCATTTGTTTCCCAGCCACCCAGACCCAAAATAACCACACAGAAAATGTATTATTACAATACTGCTTGGCCTAATAGCTCACGCTTCTTATTGGCTAGCTCTTGTATCTTAAATTAACCCATTTCTGTTAATCTATGTATCACCACATATTTGTGGCCTACCAGTAAGTTTCCATCCAGTATCTGGTGTCGGCATCTGTCTCCTGCAGCAGCTACATGGCTTCTCCTTGACTCTGCCTACTCTCTCCTCCTCTCTCTGATTGGAATTCCCTATTCTGTATTGCAGTAGGCCCAAAGCAGCTTTTCTTTTTTATTAACCAATGGTATTCACAGTGTACAGAGAGGAATCCTACATCACTGTCTCTCCAGTTTTGAGATTTCAGGAGACAGCTTATGGTGCTTCGTGTCATCAGGTTTTATACTATCATATCATATCAAAATGTCTTGTCTCAAGTGGTCTTTCACTCACCTGATTTTACTTTCCATTATAATTAAACTGAGCTTATAACAAGAAGCAAGAAGCAATGGCAACAATGACAGCAATAGATATAGATAGATATGCTGTCCATAGCTGTTGAGTCAATGGTGACAGGGGTACCAATGGTACCCAGAGTCAATGACACAGCAGTGGCAAGAGGCAGAGGTGGCACCTGCCCAGAAGAAGCAGCAGTGGAGGTAACAGTAGTGATGAGAGGCATGTGATGAGCTTCATACAGTTTCTGGGGCAGAGACAACAGGGAATAGAAGTGGCCAAAGCAATGAGGAACAGCAATAGCAATGAGAGGCCAGGAGAGTGTAGACGGCAATGTCGAAGGATGGTATAAGGCTGTCAAGAGCCTGAGAAAAGACACTGTAGACCCTGATCATTGGAAAAATTCCAGAGTGCTACCAACCTGTAAGGGCCAAGAGCCTGGGAAATCTTGGTCCCAGGAACACACTAGGGCTGTCGAGAGCTGAGAAAGCCTCACTTTATAGGCCTATAAATGAGCTGTAAATCTATCATTCTAGAGCTAAGCATCCCAGTAATGCAGAGTTGCATGCAAACTGCATCAGTAGAGGGTGGTCCCTACTACTGCTCGTAGCTATCATATTATTCTGCTGCCTGATGCCAAAAACTGGGGTTTTGAGAAGCTGCCAAGAATGAGCACTGCAGAGGCTTCTTCTTGTCTGTCTCCAACTCCTAGCTAGGTAACATTAAATCATGAACCAAATGATTGGCAGCAACAAGAATATAATTTCAATTAAGCAAGAGTTGAGAGGCTATGTTGCCACTAGATCCATACTATAGAAATACAAAAGAAAATTATAAAAATTGAAAACATTTAGTTCTACAGAAAGGATTAAGGAGTTTTGAAAGTATAGTAAGTATGGGAGATTGCTACTAGGATTGCATTTTATTTTCTCAAATGTTTATAAAATTAATTTAATGTTTAAAATGAAAATAGATTATTTTAGGAATAAAATCTATGGTGGTAATAACACAAAAGACAAGAGGAGGCAGAGAGTAGGGTAAGATCTTCATACCACACATGAGGTATTGTGATACTTATTTCATATATTAATGTAAGGGATAATTCTAAAGAACCTATTAAGAAGAAAAATTAGTCTTAACTTTAAAAATATTTAAAAAAAAAACAAAAAAACACACACAAGAAACCCATAAAACCAACAAGTAAACAAAACTAAAATAATCTAAAAGAAGACAGGAAATAAGACCAAGAAAGAAATGGGAAACAAATCAATGCCAGATGGCAGACTTAAGCCTAGCCATATCAACCAATAAATCATATAAATAAACTAAATGCTGCAAATTAAAGGGACTCAAAGTGGTTAAAAAATAAAGCCTCAAATGCATGCTTTTTAAAAGAAACTGATTTTTAAGTCCAAGGTACAAATAGGTCCACAGTAAAAGATGGGCGAATATAGAGATCTCATCACTACCCTCAAGTTGAGTGGGTGTTCCAATAACGCACTCTGTTATTGGAGTCCTAGTCCGGCGGCATTCCTCCAGAGGGTCTCAATTTTAGGTTCAGCTACTTGCACCAGCCGTGAATGGAGAAATAATATTTAAAAGGCAGAAAGGAATTTAATCAATATGGCAGTGTTAGGAAGAGGAGGAAATCAAGCATCTCAGTCATATTGAATCCAGACAAATTCTGGGCACAGGGGAAGCAATTGGGGCAGAGAAGGGTCTGCAAAACTAAACAACCAAACCCTGGTTTCACAAGATGTCTGTCTTCTGGGAGATCCTTATGTCCTGTGGGGACAATCTGGTCCCCCAAGAAATGATAAGGTTGTTTGGAGTTTTCTCATCGTGGAGTGATCTGAGGGGTTTTGCTCTACCTGAAACCCATGATAACCATTTTGCAGACAACCATTCCTAGAACAGAACATGCCTACATATAGAGTTGCATAGATGTTTGACTCAAAGCCAGAAGACAAACAAAAAGGCAGAAATTCCAGGCTTCTATCCTGCCTAAGTTACCTTGTGGGGCCAAGTGAGGAGTCAATGCTTTTCAGTCAAAGCAGAATTCTGATGTGAGAGTATCATATATCCATTGCTTTCATTGGTTAATTAATAAAGAAACTGCTTGACCTGATAGGTCAGAACATAGGTGGGTGGAGTAGACAGAACAGAATGTTGGGAAGAAGAGAAGTGAGCTCAGATACCATGCCTCTCCTCTCTGGGGCAGACACGATGAAGCTCCAGACCAAGACATACATACACTAGAATCTTCCCCGGTAAGACACCACTTCATGGTGCTACGCAGATTACTAAATATGGGTTAAGGCAAGATGTGAGAGTTAGCCAGTAAGAGGTTAGAGCTAATGGGCCAAGCAATGTTTAAATGAATACAGTTTGTGTGTTGTTATTTTGGGGCATAAGCTAGCCAGACGGCCAGGAACGGGGAGGCAGGAACACAGCCCACAGCTCCTACTACAGAATTCAGATCCATTTTATAATTAGGAAACTTTAGGAGAATCAAATATTCAAATCAGGAAGAAAGATTCTCAATAATAGGTTGATTTTTCTCAAAATAAACAATAGATTAAAGCAAAATCTCAAGACCTGTGGGTGAAGAAAAGAAACAAATATACAAATCAATAGTTTAGAGCCTAACACCCATGTCTCATTAATCATCAGAGAAATTAGACAATAGAATCACAAAAGATAAAGAAAACTTGAATATAACCAACCAATTTAACTTAATTAACATGTTTATTTAGCAAATGACAAAAGCACACTTCCTGCCCCTGTCTGTGAGTCACTGCTAACAGATAACAAGCTTCCTATTAAACAATACCCAGGAAATTCCAAGTGATGGGATTCACGACTGGCTCTCTCTTATATATACATCCTGAAATATTAGAAATTATTAATTACATCGTTCCCAAAAGACATTGAAGTTAAACATTTTGACTAGCATAGGTAGCTGACAGATTGAGTTTAAAGCACAAGGCATAAGAAAATTTTAACTTAAAGGTAGTTAAAATTCAAGACATCAAAATTCTTGGGATGTTGAGGACCAACAAGAGTAGTGGGGAGCAAAGTGAACAGGTGACATGATAGATCTGTGGCATTGTCACAAGGAAACATCATTGTATATGCTAACTAAACTAATTGAAAAACAAAATTATTTTGAGTGAAATTTGTAGCAGCTAAAGTCCCTTTTTTTTAAAGCAAGAATTTCCTTTAAAGAGAATAGTAAGCAAAGCAAAGATTAGGAAAGTCAGTAGAGGAAACAGGACTAGAAAAATATTTGTACATATGTCTCAAAAAGAATTCACTCTAATTATGCAAATAATATCTGAGTTTTAACAACAAAAATACATATATGTTTAATGAAAATAGGTAAAATACTTAAACACTTACTTCCAAAGAGGTGATATATAAGTGGCCAATAAACATACTAAAAATTTCCAACTTTGTTGCAGACAAAAACAAAGAGAATGCAGTCTGGAAAGGAATAGTCACATGAACACTGCTCACACAGTACTTGTATTCAAATAAAAAACATGAATAAATCATAGAAAAATAGTAAAACACTTAGATATATTACAAAAGGAGAGATGCAATGATTTATAAATTCATAAAATTTTCACAGTGAACTGATGTTTGAGGACACACATATCAGAGTCAGTAAAAAAAGGCTTCATACTGTGTTCTTGGTAAGATTTAATTTTAAACATTTTATAGGGTTTTTTTTTTTTTGTCATGAGTCAGTATGTCAGATGGTGGCAGAAAAGGGGAGGGAGAAGAGGAGGAAAGCAGAGGGAATAGGAGGAGGGAAAGAGAAAGGAGAATTGTAGACACTTGAAAGATGGAACCTAAGAAGCTGAACTGTGAGCAACAACTGAACTCAACAAGACTTTAGGCCAAATTTAGATTAAAATATTGAGGGATGAGGCTCTGTGGCTCTGGTGGGACCGAGACTTCCTGAGGGGGATTTCGTTTCAGTGGACAGTCATGTTCCAGGAGCTCTGCTGGAACAATAACACTACATTAGGGGTGTCTCACCAGACATAAGCTATCGGTTACAGGCAGAGCTCTAACAAGAGAGAAGTATGGTCTCCATTTGTTTTGCTCTGTTTTTTGAAATGAGAACACAGAGTTTAATTAGCGTTGTCTCTGTGTGCATCAGTATGGGGCCAACCACTGAGGTATGGGCAGCCTTCCAGCAGTCATGTGACTTCCTCCATAGACAACTATCCACTGTCAGGAGCCCTCCACCAAGAGTGGGATCTCTTTCTCCTTCCTCCATTCGTATGAAATTTTTTGACTGGCTTGATATTATGTATGTCTTATGTAAGTTAGGAGGGAAATGGAGTCGGGGCACTAAGGAGAGCTGGAGGAAGTAATGACGGATATATGTGACCAAAGCACATTCTATAGATGTGTGAAAACATCAAAGAATGAATTTTTAAAATATAAAAAATTAACCATAAAACCTGTGGAAATAGAATTCAAATTCACATTATCTATGTGGTTCTAATAGCCAAAACGTGTTTTTAAAATTGAGTAAAGAATTGGTGCAAACCACAGGACTACAAACATGCAAGTGTAAAAATACAAGTGTACAAACTTCTACACATACAGGGCTGTGGGAACACAGTGAGATGAACAAGCTTCTAATAGATCTTAACCACGAAGACCAAAAATAATTGAGGCAGTAAGAGCAGAGACACCAGATAAAGTAAAGATAAAAATGAATATTCCTACAAATTCTTTAAGTGCTATTGCAGATGGAAAGAGACTTTTAAAAAATTACAAACAGTTCTCAGGCTCTTGAGTAAGAATTTTTATAGCATTTCCAAACAATAGTTTAAAAAAAGGAAAGATTTTTTTTTTCAAAAAGCATTTTAGAAAGAAAACTAGACTCATTTATAGAACAGTTGAATGAAATTATTTATGCCTGAGACAGTGTCTCACTTGTAGCCTAGGCTGGACTAGAACTCACTGTGAAACACTGACCTGTTTATGTCTCCCCAGTAAACGTCTGCCACACGGCACTAACCTGATGGTCTTCCTAGGAAAGCCTCCCCAAAGGGCCAAGGCCTCTTTGACAGGCCCTCCTGAGAAAGCCCTTCCACAAAGCAGACGGCTTTTCCAAGAAAATCCCCTTTAGGACTTGGCCACAGTCCTCTTCCGCCTCTGTGGGGTGGGCCAGATTGGCATTTGAGATCTAGCCCAGAGTTTACCTCACCTGGAGGTTCCTTGATGAGTTTGTCTTTATCTCCAAAAGAGTCTGGGCTAGAGGTCACAGAGCTTGGAGCAGCCCTTTTAGCATCAAGAAGGCCTGACATGGAGGCCTCTACCTGTTGGGGGCGGGACTCAACCTTACCCAGTGAGCACTTCTCAGCACTCAACAGGTAAAGGAAACAAGTTTAATTAGCACACAGTGTAGCCTTTAGTTATTTCTTAAAGAAGTCTGGCCCTGATCAGAAACATTTCATGGTTTATATAAGGGTTAGGCATCACAATAACCTCATGGTCATCTTATGGTGGTCTTTTTATCCTTGCCCCAAAGGAGATCCCCACCCCCACCCAGAACTAAGCAAGTGGTACAGAAGCTGAGATTTGCGGTTTCTAGTTAAGACAGATTTATCTTTAGCAAATAGAACTTGCTTTCTACGTGGATACCAGTGGTGGTCACTTCTTTACCCTTTCCAGAAAAGGTGGAAGGAACAAGCAGGTTTATCAAAGCAGTAGCTGGTATTTCAGTGTTAGCTCTGCTGTCTCAGATTAGAACAGTTTCTTACTTGTTTCCTCTTCTTATTTAACCTAAGTAAGCATCTTAATCATAATTAATGTTAAAACTTGCCATCTGCCTTTTATTCTTCAGTATAAGTTACCCTCCACTCACATTCCTATTAGTAACATCAGTCAGGACCCTCTTGGTCACCAAGGAGCCTTGGTACAATTATCTCTTTGGTCTTCCGTGGGTTCTCTCTCTGGGGTGAGTAGAGGTGTGTCTTGTGTCTCACTGAGAAAAATCTGTCATATAACATAAGGCCACAGTGACAGGCTGCAGGCATTTCAAACAGGATCTCAAAATAGGGTGCAGAATTCAGGGGAAACAACAGCTACAAAACTCTAGTGTAAGAGAAGACACAGATCACAGAAAGTTCTGAACGGGTGACAGAGAAGCAACTCTGCACCTATGCACATTGTAGGAACTTTTCAAAGTATCCCAGACAAGGTACAAGAGTTGAACATGACCAGAGAGCAAAGACAGATTATTTATGAAGAAATAATAGGTTGAGAGTAAAATTTTTATTACCAGTAGTGCTGATTAAAAGACAACATAGCAGTATCCGTGAGTTATACAGGAAAGAAAAGACCATTTTATCACTCTATACCCAACTAGACTACCATTCAAGAGCTTACTGCACAAAACACATTGTCAGGTAGTTAACTTGATACTCTCTAACAACTACCAAGATAACTATAAAAATCCCCACCAAAAAGAAGGAATTTAATTATAAAGGTGGTTTCTGATATACACACTGCAAAACACCACATTAAGTTCAAGGCATTAAATTAAAAATAGTAACAATTACCTTTTAGAAATGAAAATGTATACATTAGAAAACAATAAAGCAGACAGGATGGAAGAGATTAGGAAAGCTTTGGAAGAATAATGGAATATCATTTAAGTTGATTGGGGGGCGGGAGTGACAGATCAGCAATGAAGATCATGGTTGCCTATAACTCCAGCTCCAGGGGATCCAACATCATCTAGCCTATGCAGACACTCACATGCACAAATCAACATTCTAACAACAAATCTCAGCATTAAACAATTCAAAATAAAAATAAAGCCTTTCAAAAATTGATTTTTGTAATAAAATTATTTTTAAGATACATCACCCTATATAGAAAGGTAAATAAACTAAAAGAAAAAAAACCTTATGAACCAACAATGAATGTAAGAGGATGAAGGAAATGTCAGTGAAAATAGGTCTGGAAAAAGAAACTCATAACAAAGCCTTCCAGATACAAAATTCCAAGGGAAGAGGAGGGGGGAAGGGGAGTGGGAGGGGAACAGAAGGGAAAGGGATGGTTGAGATTGGGGAAGGACAGAAAGGGAAAGCAAGGAAAGAGTTATCTTGATTGAGGGAGCCATTTGTGGGGCTAGCAAGAAACCTGGCACTAGGAAAATTCCCAGAAATCCATAAGGATGATCCCAACTAAGACCCCTAAGCAATAGTGGAGAGGGTGCACGAACTGGCCTTCCCCTGCAAACAACTTGATGACTACCTTAATTGTTGTCAAAGAATCTTCATCCAGAAACTGGTGGAAGTAGATGCAGAGATCCGCAGTGAATTGAAGAACACAGCTGTGTCTGTACAGGTTTCTGAAAGGCAACTATTCTCTGGGGAGATACCTGTTAGGGGACTCCTCTAAAAAAGTGTGGTGTGGTTTTCCTTGCTCTTCCCAAGCCAATTCTACCATAGTTCTGCCCTGTTAACACAGGAAAAATACATTTGTAGGACGAAAAATGGAATTACATTCTACTTTCAATGTTTTCTTTTAAATGATTTATAATTTTTAAGGTTTATTCTGGATATCTAAGTACAGTGTAATAAAATAGACATAAAAAATTATCAGTTTGCCTGGGCTTGGTGGTGCATATCTTTAATCCCAACACTCAGGAGGGAGAGGCAACTCTGTGAGATTGAAGTCAGCCTGGTCTATAAAGTGAATACCAGGACAGCCAGGGCTGTCACACAGAGAAATTTGTCTTGAAGAAACCAAACCAAAACAAAATAAAAATCTCAGTTTGTGTTGGCACTTCCTGTATTCAGTGTCTCTTCTTGTGTTTGGGTCCCTGAAATGTCTCAGAAGGTAAAGACAGCAGCCAGTTCTGACAACCTGAGTTGTTTAACTGCTGGACCCTACCTGGTAGAAGGAGGGAACCAACTCCAGCAAGGTGTCCTCTGGTCTCCATACCTGAGCAATGAGACACACACACACACACACACACACACACACACACACGTAAACAATAAATAAATAAACATGTACCAAAATTGTTTTAAAAAGATGAAAGTGTTTATCACATAATACAGAATGAACACTAACTAAAATATAACTGTTTGGAAATTACCCTGTTCTCTTTGCTCCTACAAAATGCTATGTTACATAAAAATCACTGTTGAGTTTTTTTTTAATCACAAGCCAAGGGACAATAGGAAAATATTTTATTTTGTTCATAATTAGAGATTGATAAATATTAATCAAAATATTTGGACAAAAACATGGTTCTAAGAGATTGTTCCAATTACTGCTTCACTGACTTAAACTCTACCATCTAAAAGCACTCTGTATTTCATTTCCTCAAAATTCAAGAGCAAGAATATTTTTATCTCCTGTCAGTAATCTGTCTCATTTATCTTTGCCCCTTGCTTGATATTTTGTGGAACTCTAAGGAATTGGGTTTTGACTTTCTTACGCACACTCATTATGCATGCAAGTCCACAGCAAGACCATATCAGGAAACCCCAAACCACAGAGCCTTCACTGGCTTGGACTTAGACTTCTGATAACCATGTCTGAATTGTGAAGCATTTAATTAAAAAAAATTCCTCATGGAGAAAATAAGGATTCTAATAACCATCAATTTGCAATCCACATTAAAAATTTAGAATTAATTATTTCCTTGCAGTTTCTAGGACACTGCCTCATGAATAACTCTCTTTAAAGAAACTGTATCTCTCCTTCTACCCTCGCTCTTTAGTCTCCAAATGGTGCATCCTAACCTTTTTTGCATATGAAACAGGCAAACATGCAAAACCTAGTAGAGACAGTAGGAACTTGTAAATCAGAGAGGGCACTCTAAAACTGCGCTCATTCTTTTATTATTATTCTTGCCTTAATATGGATGTAATATCCTTAAAGACATCAGCGCTTCCATGTACTATTGCTTCAGTTTTTAAGTGGTAAGAGACTAGGTTTTGAGGTAATAACTTCCATGCGTTTACTGGGCTAGAGGAGGACAGAGTGGAGGCTGGCTGAACCTCATGGAAGGTGACATCTGTGCTTCCAACACCACCAGGACTGTGGACTGCACAGCAATTGGGGTTTATGGTGGCTTGAATAAGTATGTCTCCCCATAGACCCATATTTGAATGCTTGACCCATAGAGAGTGGCACTACTAGGAGGTGTAGCATTGCTAGAGGAGGTGTGGCCTTGTTGGAGGACGTGTGTCACTATTGGGGTGAGTTTTGAGGGCTCATATGCTTAAGCTATGTTCATTGTGCCAGACAGTCTCTTTCTGCTGCTTGTGGATGAAGATGCAGAACTCTCAGCAACTTCCCCAGCACCATGTCTACCTGCATGCCACCATGCTTCCCTCCATGATGGTAATGGACTAAACCTCTGAACTGTAAAACAGCCCTAATGACATGTTTTCCTTTAGAAGAGTTACTGCGGTCATGATGTATCTTCACAACAATAGAAACGCTAAGACAGAGTCTGAGTGAGATTAGAGATGTACATTTCTCACCTGTAAAACACTTATTCTCTGCATATTTGAACATAGAAGAAAAGCAAGGCTATTTTTTTCTTGCTAGGATTTAGTTTGGTAAAGAACTTTACAAAGATTAAGAGGTGAAGAAAATCCTATTTGGTAGGCAGAGTAAGCCAAGAGAGAGACAGTAGATCTCGGTGACCTTGAGAGATGAGGAAAAACACGAAGTTAAAAGCATAAATGGCGGACAATGAAGGCTGATGAGAAGCCAAGGACAATGGCACTAGGTTTCGATCCTAATACATGAACTGGCTTTGTGGGAGCTTAGCCTGTTTTGTTGATCACCTTCCTGGGCCTGGATGGAAGTGGGAGGACCTTGGTCTTCCTGTAGGGCAGGGAATTTGGACTGCTCTTCAGTATCGAGAGGGAGGGGGAATGGACTGGGGGGAGGAGAAGAGGAGTGGGGATGGGGGAGGGGAGTGGGGGGAGGGGGCAATGTGTGGGAGGAGGGGAGGGAAATGGGAAACGGGGAGCAGTTGGAAATTTTAATTAAAAAAGAATATAAAAAAAAAGCATAAATGAATGAAAAATGAATGATCAGATTCTTAATTTTTAATTCAGTTTCAAAAATGGATTGACCAGCAGTGTAAGTTTTTAACCAGGATCGTGTTCAACACCCAGCAGATTTGAGATGTACCCTTTGGGCAGGATGGATGACATTCACCCCCAGTCTCTGCTTCTCCCAGACATCCCCCAAGGACAAAGGCATCTGTGAGCACAGATGGGTCAGGGCATTTTGGGATCAGGATCCTATCCACATCCCCATGTCACTCTAAGTGCTGCAACCTGCGCTGGTTTGAAATATACCAATTAGCTTTAAATGACAAAAGTCGCTGCATATCCAAAGAACAGAAGGCTCTCCTAGGAGATGTGTGGAAACAGGTTTTACACATTATGCTGACAGACAGGAGAGGGAAGTAACAGGCACAGAACTTGCCAGAAACAATATTTATGGAACCCCCCCCCCCCATTTAAAACAGCCTTACCACTGACCATGGTACTGGTTTCTTCAGCTCACCTCCCTCCAGTCCCAGTACAAAAATGTGAAGAAGGAATAATAACAAATATTAGATCATCTTTCTCACTAGCCAAATAGGCAGCATATCAGTCTACCAGCTAAAGAAGTGAAGCTGTGGAGCCTCCATGGGACCAAACCGGGCACTCTGTTTGTGGAGAACAGTTGTGTAGCTTCGTCTATCTGAGGGATCCCCGGCAGTGGGACCAGGATCTATCCCTGGTGCATGAGCTAGCTTTTTGGAGCCCATTTCCTATTGGGAGGGATGCCATGCTCAGCCTTAATGAAGGGGGGAGGGCTTAGCCCAGCCTCAATTTAATGTGCCAAGCTTCCTTGACTCCCTGTGGGAAGCCTTAAGCTTTGGAAGGAGTGGATGGGGGATGGGCTTGGGGAAGAGAGAAGAAAAGGTGGGAGAAGGGGTGGGAGGAGGGGTGGGAGGAGGTTTGGGAGGAGGGGTGGGAGGAGGTCTGGGAAGAGGGGTGGGAGGAGGGGTGGGAGGAGGTCTGGGAGGAGGGGTGGGAGGGCTAACTGTGGTTGGAATATAAAATTTAAAATAAATAAATAATAAAACATGAAAAACAAGTGTTTCAGTATCCAATACTTGAAACACAAAAGTTCTTGTATCAGCTTGTCAACACAGTACCCTTTCTGCTTTTTAAAAATTTTCTTGAGATTATCTTGATTAAAACTTGAGTCATATGCTTTGCTTTTGGTTTTATCTTCCATAAGAACCTTCAAAACTGTTCAAACACACATCACAGACTAAACCATTACACGCATCTGTAGAAAAACTAAAACTAAACTGTGAAAAGCTCCTAAGAGTTCAGTGAGATATGGTTGAGTATTATCTCAGTCTGTAGTCTAGCCTAAACTGAGGGCTGGGCAGACAGACCTCAGCATCCATCAGCATCCTAAAACATCGATATTTATGGGTGACACCATTGAAAATTGCACCGATCCAAGAATGAAGAGGCAACACGGTTTTGAATTTCCTCCTTCAATCCTTTCTACCTCATGTTTTGGTTACAGCCCACATGGGGAAAGTCAGAAAGAAATTTGGGGAAACCCAAAAGTTCTTAGTTGTAAAAAAGGATTGTCTTTATAAAACATGAAAAATTAAGGCAGCGTCACCCAAAACACAATCATTTTTTCCTCTGTGTGCTGAAAAAAGTTTTACAAAAGTTGTATTACAAAAGAAAACTTCATACAAATATAACATGTTGTTTGTGTGTAAGATTTTATGTTTAAAATGTTACTTTTCTCAAGTATTATGAAAATACTTTAAATATAAGAATTAGAAAGATATCATACTGTATCTTGGTCCTGACATATAACCTGTGATCCCATGATTAGAGGTCCAGCAGCCAGACCCCAATAGTACCACTAAAAGCCTGTGCTTGCAGAATACACAGCACAATGCCTTTTTGTTTCTATGTATAGAAAGTTTGAGCCAGGATTTCAATAGACGTTCCATTGCTTACCTGAAGTAATTATTTATTTTTATTTTATTTTTTTTAGTAATTAGTTTTTTAAAATATTTTGTCAACACAAAATCAAGTATCTGGGGCAAGTATCTGTCCTTGAATGGCTGCCAGTGCCTGAGTTAGGCAGACTGCATAAATGAGTTACTTACTACTTGTTTATAAGGTAATTTAAACTTCTCATCCTTTCTTCCAAGATGAGTCTGGATGAAGGAGAAGGCAACAGGTAGGGAAACATGCACCTTCATCATCTGTAGCACAGGTCAATCTCTGCAGTGTCTGTGAGAAGACCCACACCCCCAGGTGACTAGTCTCTGCACTTCTTCACAGGATCCCCAAACCTGTAGGGATCTTTGCAAATTTCATGGAAAAGTGTCATAAAATTTTCAATGACTAACTCAGGACTTCTTGATCACCAGGGTGCATTGAACCTTGCTGGGGAAGATGGATGGATCCTTGAGTAAGGAAGGAGCTCCCTAGGAAGGAATCCTGGGAAAGGTACCACATGGTCATCTACTGAGAATTAAATGAAGAGCCCCAGGAGACCGGGAATCAGTTGGTCAAACGTGCCCATCAAGGAGTATTTCAAATGAGTAAAGTTTTTAAGATCTTCCCTAGGTTCCACAAGCCAGCCTTGCATTCCTGACAATGGCAAGGAAGGCATAGGAGACAGATTCAGCACAAGAGGAGACACTATTACCTCTGGTATTTTAGGAAATTGAATTGAGAATGAATGAAATTACCCAATGCCAAAGTCAGAGTCTGAGAGCCAATCAGGACTTGTATCTCAGACATGCCTCACAGACTCAGTTATATTCTCCTCCTCAGTGTTGCTGCAATGGCACAACACCTAGGGGAGCCTTGCTAGAAACCTTCACCATAATCCCCAGTGCAGGAGTGAGAGCTGGCCAGAAGGGCTCTTTCCCACTGAAAATAAATTGCCTCAAGAAACATTTGCAAGGGTTAAAGTTTTGAAATGAGACCTATGTGACATATAGTACATTCTTATACGCTGTGGCATGTCATGGGAAATGCTTAATAGATGAATGTAGAAACTGGACACCCCAATAATCCATATGTATGAGGAGCATGCATGGTCCAAGCATATGGTAGGGGTATATCTTGTGCACGCTTCATTTGGGCATCCAGACAGACCTCCAATCAGGTTGAATTAGGCCAGTAATAAGTAGGTTTGCCATTCTGTGGATCAGAATAGCTAACTGGCCTAGCTTGGGGTAAGGGGAAGGAGAGCAAGTCACCATTTTATTGCAAACTATCTTCAGAAAATCCTTAGGCTACATAAAATGCATATAGGAACTCAGAAGATTCACTTTTAAAATGTGCACTCTGTCTTCTGCATCCATTGCAAGGCCATCTAATGCATGGCCATGTAAACATGCATAGCTCTGTCTCCTGCATCCGTTGCATGACCATGTAAGCATGCATAGCTTTCTCCAGGCAACCAGAGTCAAAAAGGATGGGCTAAGTTTGTTGGAAATGATAGTCTCAATTGCTTTATTTATATTAAGTTAAGAGACTGAATTTACTTTTTATTGTGGAAATGTTTTGTTCATTCATAAAATATGCACTGAGTCCCATTTTCCAGCTCTCCAAGATTCATGATGGCATAAAAACAGACGACATGTGTCTTGTGCAGCTTTGTCCTGTTGCCTGAAATGACAGTCAACAATAAATGCATATGATAAAAAGTCACAAAGTTTATACTAAATGGAAGGGTGCTGGAGTTTTTGTTTTGATTTGTGTAGCTTTTTATGAAAAGATAGAGATAAGGACATGGGGAAGGGTGTAAGCCAGGCTGCTGTACTAATTGGCCTGATCAGGCAGCTCCTGGGGAAGGTAAAATTATCAGTCACAGATTTTATGAGGTAATGTTGAGAAGAGGGGATCCATACAAGGGGAGCAGACATCACACAGCTCTGGGGTGGGCAACCTGTGCAGGAGACAGAAACAGTTTTATCAGGAAGGAAAAGGAAGCCTCACAGGTTTTTAAGCAGAGATGTGACATATGACATAGTTTCAAGTGTGCTATTGAGCTAAGGAACTGCAAAGGGCAAGGGTGGGGCTAGCAACAAGTCATGGTGCATTGACTGGAGCCCTGTGAGCATTCTGTACTCTAAGATAAACCATGAGAGCTGTATCTTGAGCATGTCTTGAAAGTAAAGCTGGTAGGAATCCCTCAAGAATTAGATTTAAGGTATAAAGAATAATAAAGCTTAATTATTAATTCAAATGTTTGACCTGAGCAAATGAGACATGGTATTGGAATCAGCCACAGTACCAAAGGTCCTGGACTAAGTTCTCGAAGGTGTCATGCATGTGTCTCTATGCATCTTACTCCCCTTGATGTGGGTGAGGGTTCTCAGACTTGGTCCATCCATGGATGTGCCTGTGAGAAGAAATAGCTTGTTTACCTTAGTGCCAAATACATACCGCCAGTTCATTTGTTCCTACAGGTTATCGCAAAAGCATCAAATACAACTGTGCAGTTACAGTGTGCTGTGCCACAGCCTAGCCTCCTGAATCCTCTGCTGACAGATAGTGTGCTCTGCTAGTGGCCCCGTCTCCTCATGGTGCCCTGCACCACTGGCACCCCTGTAGACAGTACCATCTGCACATCCTTCCCGCTGCTGACCCATACAAACAAGATTCATACTATAATGGAGACTCTTCCTTGTTTGGATATCTGAGACACAGGTTGTCTATAGACACTGTGAATGGGTCTTCCTTGTGTAGGGAAGTGTCAATTTCAGTTTTAAACATAGGTTCTTCAGGTATAGACACCAAGCACATTCCTGGATACACACATGGGGATACAAGGACTTCATAATATGGGAAAGTACAATTAATTTCTCCCTCGAAAAACATCTCGGTAGATACATTTAGTTATTTTAGTTTCAAAAGCCCACTTTTTATAAAGAAATCTATAGTAATAAACTAATGTGGGTAATTAGTTTAAAATTGCTTAAACAAATTGCTTCTGCAATTTGTAATTTTAAATGGCTCACCTTTGTGCCTCAATGGTTCTCATATTTTTTTTTAGGCTAGAAAACTTTTGAGAATTTTGTGTTTGTTCAGACATGTTGAAGACTCCTCCTTTCATGGATAATATGAAAGCCAGGGCTTAAAAAAATAAAAAGGAATGACCCCATGATGTTCAAACATAGGAATCCACCGAACTCTTTAAATTTTTATGTTTTTGCTTCCTTTCCGAAGGGTGTTTCATTTTCAGCAGCCACCTGTATAAATAATTCATTGTCTTCAAATCTGCTGGGAACTCAGCACCTGACAAGGGACAGTTAAGGAAGGAGGGTGAGGAGCATGCTTGCTAAAGAAAGGTTTTGCCTCTAAGGCTTCATGTTATGCTGAATGAGACACTCTTAAAACAAGATATTTTCCTTGAAGGTCTCAAGAAATCACAAGATGATATTCCTCTTATATGAATTCACAAAGAAGTAAACCATATAAAATACATACTATCAGTGTTCCCGTGAGAAGACTATTTTAATCCATCTTTTAAAATTAGTCTGGGTTTGTTTCCTTGTCTCATGAAAACTAAATCGAGACATAGCTGTCAACTCACCATTTCAAATGTCTTCAGGAAGAGTGGACAGTTAGAAGCAGTCAGCACAGAATCTGGGGATGGTGTGGGAGCTTTGTGGGTATCAGGTGCTGGCTGGGGAGGATAGTATCAGTGACTTCCAGGCCATTCTGGACCCTTGTTCTGTTTATAAGGAGGCAGCAGAGAAAGTTCAAAAGATCAATTTGGTTGGTTAAAAACTTCCTCTATACTTCCTAGGAATAAAACCAGGCAGAAGAAAAGACAGAATTATGAGTAACAGCAAATTCTGCTCTGTTTTCGGGTCCTTGCAGGCAACTCAAGGTACTAGAGACCATTGGAGAGCAGAAGGAAAGGAGATCTAAAACCCTTGACCAGTTCTTTTGTGCACTGCAAAAGTTTTCCACATAATATGCCTTCCGAAGCAATAGTTAGATTCTCTACACACATTAAAACAAGTTGGTTTTCCTCAGAGAACCTGGGTCTTTTGTTCTCAAGACTTTATGTTTCTAGATTGATATTTGTTGAAAACATCTTCCAGACTGGTGCTTTGCCAGAGGAAATGCCAAAAAGAAGTGGAAAAGCATCCCTAACCAAATGCTAAGAACTGAGGAAAGGTTCTAAATCTATTCGCAAATGGGCTCATTGTCTGGTCAGCAGGAGAAACCAGTGTTTCCTGTAAAACACAACACTATTTGTCTAAAACTCATTGACTTTGACATGAATGAACAGAGTTTTGAGAAGCCTGCATGAGAACTTTTGGTTAATCTATTCTATCCTTCTATTTTAGAACAAACCTTAGGCAATAAATGCCCCCAAACCATCTCTCTGTAGCCATCATGGTTCAAGTATGATGTGATTCTAAAAGACTACCAAGCTATGGCAAGGAGACCATATGCACAGAGCATTGTTCTCAAAACTCCATATTTGCTAAATGGAGAGAAATTCATAGCAATCCCACTGAAATCAGGAACAAGACAAGGTTGTCCACTCTCTCCATATCTATTCAATATAGTTCTTGAGGTCCTAGCTAGAGCAATAAGACAACAAAAGGAGATCAAGGGGATACAAATCAGCAAAGAAGAAGTCAAACTCTCACTATTTGCTGATGATATAATAGTTTACATAAGGGACCCCAAAAATTCTACCAAGGAACTTCTACAACTCATAAACACCTTCAGTAATGTAGCAGGATACAAGATTAACTCAAAAAAATCAGTAGCCCTCCTTTACATAGATGATAAATGGGATGAGAAAGAAATCAGAGAAACATCACCCTTCACAATAGCCAGAAATACCATAAAATATCTTGGAGTAACTTTAACCAAACAAGTGGAAGACTTGCATGACAAGAACTTTAAATCTTTGAAGAAAGAAATTGAAAAAGCACCAGAAAGTGGAAGATCTCCCATGCTCTTTGGTAGCTAGAATAAACATGGTAAAAATGGCAATCTTACCTAAAGCAATCTACAGACTCAATGCAATGCCCAGAAAAATCTCAGCAAAATTCTTCACAGACCTTGAAAGAATGGTACTCATCTTCATGTGGAAAAGCAAAAAACCCAGGATAGACAAAACAATCCTGTACAATAAAAGAATTTCTGAAGGCATCACAATCCCTGACTTCAAACTCTATTACAGAGCTACAGTCCTAAAAACAGCCTGGTATTGGCATAAAAATAGACAGGAGGACCAATGGAACTGAATAGAAGACCCGGATATTAATCCACACACTTTTGAACAACTGATTTTTGACAAAGAAGCAAAAGTATCAAACGGAAAAAAGAAAGCATATTTAACAAATGGTGCTGGCATAACTGGATATCAACATGTAGAAATATGAAAATAGATCCATATCTATCACCATGCACAAAACAAGTCCAAATGGATCAAAGACCTCAACATAAAACGAACCATGTTGAACCTCATAGACGAAAAAGTGGGAAGTACACTTGAACACATTGGCACAGGAGACCACTTCCTAAATATAACCCCAGCAGCACAGATTCTGAGAGAAACAATTAATAAATGAGACCTCCTGAAATGGAATAGCTTCTGTAAAGCAAAGGACACAGTCAACAAGAAAAAATGACAGCCTACAGAATGGGAAAAGATCTTCACCAACCCCACATCAGACGGAGGTCTGATCTCCAAAGTATTCAAAGAACTCAAGAAATTGGTCATCAAAAGAACAAATAATCCAATAAAAAACAGAGTACAGACCTAAACAGAGAACTCTCAACAGAGGAATCTAAAATGGCTAAAAGATACTTAATGTTTAACATCCTTAACCATCAGAGAAGTGCAAATCAAAACAACTCAGAGATTCCATCTTATATCTGTAAGAATGGTCAATATCAAAAACACTGATGACAACTTATGCTGGAGAGGTTGTAGGGAAAAGAGAACACTCCTGCATTACTGGTGGGAGTGCAAGCTGGTACAGCCCCTTTGCATATCAGTGTGGTGATTTCTCAGAAAATTAGGAAACAACCTTCCTCAAGACCAAGCAATGCCACTTTGGGGTATATATCCAAAGGATGCTCAATCATGCCACAAGGACGTGTGCTCAACTATTTTTATAGCAACATTGTTTGTCATAGCCAGAACCTGGCAGCAACCTAAATGCCCCTTGGCCGAAGAATGGCTGAAGAAATATGGCACATTTACACAATGAAGTATTACACAGCAGAAAAAAAAAAAAACAGCATCTTGAAATTTGCAGGCAAATGGATGGAGCAACAAAACATCATTTTGAGTGTGGTAACCCAGACACAGAAAGGCAATTATCACATGTACTCACTCATAAGTGGTTTTTAAAAATAAAGCAAAGAAAACCAGCCTACAAAGCACAATCCCAGAGAACCCAGACAACAATGAGGACCCTAAGAGAGACATACATGGATCTAATCTACATGGGAAGTAGAAAAGACAAGATCTCCTGAGTATACTGGGAGCATGGGGACCTTGGGAGAGGGTTGAAGGGAAGTGGAGAGGAAGGGAGGGAAGTAGAGAAAAATGTAGAGCTCAATAAAAATCAGGTTTGCACTCAGTAGGTAAAGATGCTAACAAACACACACACACACACACACACACACACACACACACACACCTTCTTTATTTCACCTAATCATTTAAAGAAATAAATATAATTAAGGGAAGGATTTGTAACTTCTTAAAGGCAACACGTCCTGACTCCAGGTATGGAAAGTTCCTGCTGTGTCCTGACTTCAGGGACACTGAAACATATGGAGGATGTTCTTACCAATGAGAAACTTGTTTCTCCCTAGACTCAAGCTGCATGCTCATGAGAACAGCACCTGACAGAGAAGACAAGACTTCAGTTGAGTGGAAGGGAAAAAGTAGCAGCTTATGTCCCCAGTCCCTCTGTATTCAACCCAATATGAACTGCTCCTTTGGACGGTTCTAGTCTGGCTTCATGTAGAAACGTTATCCCTGGATCATGGTTCAACATATGCAGTCTCACTTCTCAAATGATGCTGTACATCTTTCTAACAACTGTCTCCAGAGGTTTTCTGTGCCCTTTACACATAGAGCCATGCTGTATATCCTGACTAGAGCTGAGATCTAACTTTTAATTTATTGTAGAATCTTTTCAGAATTTTGTACATGTAGATCATACGATTTGGAAATAAATTAATTTCTTTTTCTTCTTTTGTAGCCTGCATTAGTATCTTATCAGGAAAGACTATTGAGTGCTATCAATAATTTTTAATCTCTGATGATATGTCATATGCTTTTTTTTCTCTTTTTAAATCAGTATGCTGTGTAATTCTCTGACTGGTTTGTCAAGACAACTTTGCATTCTTTTGATAAAGCCCCTTTACATTTGGTGTATAATTCTGATTGTGTGTGTCTGCATTTGATCTCTAACCTCTGTGGACAACTGCTCGTTTTCGTGAAGGAGAGTGTCTATAATTTTTAATTACTCTGGTGTGGTTCTCCTGTTTAGAGATCAGAGTAATATTGACTTCAGAAAATTTGGAAAATGTTTTTTAATATAATACCTATTTGGAAATGTCTGTGAAATTTTTGTTTTTAATTATTCTTAAATACCCAACAGAACTTGTCAGTAAAGTCTGAACCTGGGGAACTTTAGGATTATTAATTCAGCTGTTCATTTGTAACAACTCCACATTGTTTAAAATCTACACTTTTTGTCTGTCTTTTTATAAATATGCCCACTTAATTCAGCTTATATAATCTGCTAGAAGACAGACTTTTTTAATGAATTCCTCAGCCTTTTTATTTTTTCTTTCTCTGTCTGGTCTTTCATGATCTTCCTTTCTTTCTTAAACTGACCTAAGCTTTACAGTTTTCTTTGTTTTATCAAGTAGGTTTATCAATTTTGATTTCTTTAAAAAAATATCTTTTTTATTACTGTATTTATTTCCACAATAAATCTTTATCATTCCTTTTTAAATGATTTCTCAGTGTTGAAATTGCTTGATATCTTCACCAATATCAGAAAGTGGAATTTCACATTATTATCTGAAATAAGATGTTTTAAGGTTAGAGAGAGTCCTCCCTAGAAACACCCATACTGGCCCTTGCCTCAGCCCTTCGGCCACTAAGCCACTGTCCCGAGAGGTGTAGGTTTCTGTTGTTCATCAGCCACCCAGTGTGCGGCATGTTTGCTGTAGCAGCTGGAACTGATTAGGACTGAGCCTGGAGTCTTTCACTGTTCTTCCTTCATTATTTCTTCCATTTTTTTTTTCTGACTTGACACAGCTGATGTGCCCTCACATGGATATTCTTTACTCTGCCAACTAAGGCATGTAGTCAGTCTTTAGCAAAGGCTTTATTTCAGCTATTCAACTTTGCAACTGCAGAATTACATCTCTTACCATTTCTCCCTTGATGTTGTAATATTATATTTGGAGAACTGTAGATCTTACAGCATATTTCCTACTGAATTCTCTAAACAACATTGTCTTTAGTTCCTTTCAGAGCATGTTTTACCTAGGTCTTCATTTAACACATAGATGGCTGGCTCGCTCAAGCTGGCTTCTCCTAGGCAGTTTGTCTCCCCGTGTCAGAACAAGGCTTTCTGTTTCCGAGCATGCCTCATAATGCTTTTGGTTTAATTTCATGTTGAAAATAGTTTGCCAACTTGGAAATTGTGTAGTCTAGTCAAGAGAGTGCTTTTGTAACCATTCCATGAGTCACTGCTAGTTTGCTGGCTACTTGACCAGCCTAACTCTACAAAGTTTGCATGCCTGACTTTATGACACTGAAATCATGCTATATACCAGAAGGCCTTAACCAATGACTGCACAGAGAGTCTGTTATATTCTTTATCAGTAAGTCCAGGGGCCAATGGGCCACTATGTGTTATAGAACACACCCTTGAACCTGTCTACTGCAACCACCCCTGGGCCCTTCCTTTCTCCTCCATGGTCCTTGAGGGCAGCCATAAGTGAGAGGCAGCTCTTATCAGATGTCATTTCTGAAATGAACATAGTGGCACACTCACCCAGTGTGCTACGTGTCAGGGACTAATAAATGCTTTTTCAGAACTTTGTAGACATCTTGTTCCCAAGTCTCTCTATCAAAACCTCTGGACATCTTATCATCTTCATAGGTTAGGACAATTAACAATGTCCACCAATCATTTCTAATAAATTCCCCAGGAATGAGGCAGAACAATTGCACAAATATTTATAGTTATTTTATAAAGTTTACATGTTTATAGGGTTTGCTATGAAAATTTAAACATCATCAAATTATCTGCTATTTTTTTCTATTGTATCTTGCTTTTGAATTGTGGAAGGAAATTGTCGCTTATGATGAAGAGGTGAGTTTTTGGATTTCTTTCTAGATGCGTTTGATCCTACTTGCACCCGTGTTTCCTGGTCTGTGTGCCAAAACCATAACATTTGAGCATAGAGGATTTGTGGCTTGTCTGAAAGCTCTTTGTAGCCAGTACATTGAAAGACAGTACCAGTAATTCTTTCCAGTTTAGTTCAATTTGTTTTATTTGTACTAAAAAGAGCATTAAGACCAACGGGGTTCCTTCCGATCCTCTCTTCCACATTTCTCAGGGGTTGCTCATTCTGTGAGGCACTGAGCACTTTCCCGCTTATTCACCCGTCTCTTGGTTGTGTAGCTATTTCTTTCTAGCTGAAACAGTCCCTCTTGGAATAAGGAATGCGATGTCACCCAGGCTGGTGTGAGGATTTTAGAAACGCAACTGCATGAGTCATCAATGCTTAGGTAAGCAACCCTGTACTGGCATAAATGAAGTTCTAAGTGAATATGTATGATTGACAAGAGCATAGCCATGTCAAGTACCCCAATGCCTCAAACCCTTGGGAATGGAATGAGAAGCCTTCCTATGACCCTGAGTATGGATGTTGACCTTATATGCAGAAACTATCAAAGACAGTTTCTTCTTCTCAAATGACTGCAGTCTGAGACTGCTCCCCTAACAGAAACCTCCTACTGAGACTAGCTAGCCATCTCCTCAGGGGTGCTGTATATAACGAATGTGCTGAGTTTCTTGGCTGCTACTGGTGCATCTCCATCAGAGTACAGGGTCTACTCGATCCTAACTCTTCCCCAGCATTCCAGTTCATCCCCAAATCACATGGTTTGGGACACAACCTTTCACCCATGCTCCTGTAATTTGCCCCCAAAGAACTCAACAGCTCATCAAGCAGGACTTAGATGAAAGTATTCTCTCTCTCCCTGTCTCTCCTCCTCCCTCCTCCTCCTTCTCTTCCTCTTCTTTTTCTTATTCTTTTTTCCTTCTCCTTCTTCTTCACCTTCTTCTTCTCCTCTAACTGAGGTAAATAGAAATGGTCTCCTCAAGGAGAAATAACCCCACATGCTGTTCCACCCTGATATTCTTCAGTACCAGAACTTCAGGAAATACATCGGTATTTGCCCCCACCATCCAGTCCATGACAGTCTTCACGGCAGCTATCAGTGAATGAACCTCATCTCTTCATTCTTTTCTGTGAGAACTCTTGAACATAGAATTCCTTAAGTTCTCAGATGCCTAAAACTTGAAGAAAAGTTTTTTTTTTGTGTGTGTGTGTGTGTGATTTTTCTCCCTGAACTTTCTTCCTTTGAGTTTGATTTTGCCTTGCTAATTTCATTGTCTTGTAAATTATCATCAGCATGTTACCAGTGGCTTCGAGGTACATGCTCTCGTGCTCTCGCGCGCTCTCTCTCTCTCGCTCTCTCTCTCCCTCCCTCTCTCAAAATTCTGTTATGCTGTTGACCATTCTGGGTAAAATGAATTGATTAATGACATCTATCAGTTTGGAAGCCTTCTTAGATTGTGATTAATGATATCTATTGGTTTAGAAGCCTTCTTAGATTGTGATTTTACAGATCTATCCCATTTCACTCACAGACTCCAATTCTATATGTGTTGTTTCAGCCATTTTCTTCATGGCCCGTTCTATGTTTTTGTTGACTTCTTCCCACTATAGTGACTATTTCCTTAATGCTCTTCAATATTTCTGTGAAAATTACAATTAAATCAACTTTCTATAGGTATCTTTAACTTTTTTAGATATGAAATATTTTTCTTCCATTTCTTTTCTGAATTCAACAAAATTTTTATTTTTGTTTTTTTCATGTTCATTCAAATAAATATTAGTGCTGTTTATGTCTAGCACTTTTCTGTGTCTCAGATAATTATTGAGGCTAATTACCTTATTTTGAAATAATAAGTTAAAATTTTATTCTACTTCATGTTTCTTTGGAGGGGATAAAAGGGAACTTAGTATTGGTTTGGCTATTGATTTTAATGTAATACATTCAGTATAATTAATATATCCTCTTTCATTAATGTTTTGGGGCTTGGTGGCTTGCTAAATTCCTGGCTCAACAGCACCCTCTTCTGCTAGCGTAGGGCAGTGTGTGTCCCGCCTAGATTTCTGATGTGAGTGAGGGTGTAAGGTACTGGTTGGTTTTGAACATTTCCTCATCCTGTGGCACTGCAAATGGCCACCAGCTTCCACGGTGTGGAAGTCACGCAGTATCTCTTGCCTTCCCACATCTATCATACTCCCAGACCGCTGTCTTTTGAGATTGACAGCTCACAACATGTCTGTCATCAGGTCAACCCCCCCCCCCCCCCCGTCACTTCTGAAACAGCAGAGCATCTCTATCATCGTTACATCTGAGTGATTGTTGTCACTGTGATGGTGACTATGGCGGCCGAGATCGCAGTAGATCAGTTCTTTCAAATTGTCTGTGCTGTGCTCACCACAAAGGCTGGTGAAGGCTGTGAAAGGTATGCCCCTCCCCTTACAGGTAATTATAAATCTGAGCAACTTCTGTCATCCCATATGCTGAGAGTGTATTTCTTTTTTACAAACATTTACCGTATGATTCTATATTTTTGAAGGTTATTTGGGAAGATGGAAATTTAAGACATTGAAGTTATTCTCAGCAGAGTATTTTTTTAACTCAATATGTGACTTTTAAATTTTTGCTTGTATTTTAAACTTGCATTAATTATAAGAAGTTCTCTGCCTTGGGTCCAGGTCTTAAAAGAGTGTGTGTCTAGTGCATACAAGCTCCTGTGTCCTATTCCCAGCTCCCAAAAGAAAACAGAGAAAAAGAAAGAGAGGAATCATTAAAGACAGGAGCAGATACTTTGAAAAAGAACAAATAACAATAACTAAGGGACATGAAAAAAAATTATCCAATGTCAAAAGTAATTATCAGTGTAAAGCTGAAACAATGTCAGGCATTCGATATTTATTAAAAATAGATTTTTTGTACCATATATTCTGATCATGATGCTCCCTCTCCCAGCTCCTCCTGGATCCTCCCTCCCCATGGCCCCACCAACCCAAATTTACAAATAAGCAACAAAGAAAGAAAGAAAGAAAGAGTGCAAGTAAACCACTGGCTACCAGAGCACCATGCTCAGCCCTCTGAATTGTCTCTAACAAAAACCTTCACTGAGAGTTGGTTCTTTCACCCCCTCAGCCCAGCATTCACCAAGCTTTCCCAGTGTTGCTAAAGCCCCAAAATCTAATGAACAGATTTCCATTCCTTTCTGTTCTATACGCACACACATAAATACACAAGTACAAACATACATGTGTACTGAGGGACACAGGCATACTCAGACACGTGTACTCACACGCTGCCATACTCATACACAGAGTGCATAGAGGTACACACGTGTGTGTATTTATGCAAACAATGTATATATACAAGTATTGCCCATGGGCACACATACATGCATGCACACACATGAGCATACACATATACAGAGTTGCACATTTGTACATGTACATACATGTGCACATTCAGGGCAATTCACAAGTCTTTATACACTGACTCGTGATGCTCTGAGTTCTTGAAACTGTTTATAGTATTTTCAGTGATTCAGCATATGCAGAGTCGTAGACAGGGTTAGTACATTTAATCTCTTCTCAAAGCTACAGTAAGAGTTAATTAGCAACACAAAAAAACAAAATAAGAAAATAACTCCATTAGACAATTTCAAAATTATGACAAAATTCTTATATATCTAGAACACTATCAATTTAAGCACATATTATCTCCTTTTTAATTAGGGGATATTTATAGCACCCAGAAAATAGAGAAGATAAGTTTTTATTCACATTCTGGATATATAGAAAAAAAACAGAAACAAATGTGAAAATATTTTAACACATTGTTCCTGGCTTTAATATTTAAGGGAATGAAGCTACCTTGATGTTCCCAACAGCTCTTCCATTGGACTCCCAATAATTTCCTAAAGGGATCGACAGTGCATTTTTGATGTTGCTAAGTCATTTCACAGAATTCTTTGTGTTTTGACTATGGACATGATGGGAAATTGACATAAATAGCTATATATGCACATACACACACTTAGATGTGCACTGTTCCTTTAGGCCTTCTGCGTGATAGTGTATTGAATAGCTTGATGCTTCCATCTGTCTCAAAACTGTAGATGTTTGGCTTATTCTGAGTTTTCATCTTGCAAACCCATCTTCAGGAGAATCTGTGGTCATGCCCCCCTCACACACAGATGGGCTCATCCTGTCAGAGGTTAATGTTGGTCCTTATCCCCCATGTGTTCCCCTGTCAGCAGGCAGAGATGTGTCGGATTGTCCTTGATCAGTTTCCCTGTGGAGGTCTTGACTGGAAATCCCCTGATATTACTGTCTTCCACATGGAACAAGAATGAACCTTGTCTTCGTTTCAGTTGACAGGTCTTAGCTACAAGAACAACACACACTAGGCACCCATGGAATGCTGACAAGAAGAACAGCTACACGATCCACCACCCCCATAAGAGGGCTCAGGAGGAATTTGGCATCTCTCTAGGTCTCTTTATGGGTCCAGACCTGTCTTGGATCAGGCCAATATATCCAGTGTGAGTGAGCTGCATCTTTCTCTGGGTTTCTCTGTCAGGTAGATTGTGTTATGTTGCTTTGTTTACCACCCTTTGTACAACAAATGTGTCCTTAAGGTCAGGGGTCAGCAGAATTCCCAGTCAATGTTCACCTGTAAAGATCTTGGGCTCTGTTCATCTTCCCATCTCTACGATACACCCTCAGCTTAGCTTCTGAAGATTGGCTGAGGACACTTGGGAAGGACAAGAAGAATCCAATATGTCCCAGCATATACACTACCAAACCTGAACTTCACCTGAATCATATCTACAAAGCAAAGAATTAAGTTTTTAAATCACCCTGTCATACAGTGTGTGCTAAGAAATTCCTGCTTAAAGCAAGTCTTTAACTCAGTCATATCTCTCAGGATCAGAGATCTACGGCACCACAAACCCAGTGTTGCCTCTCCTGTCCATTATTTTTAAAGCACTGAAGAATTTCCTCCCAGTTTTGTGTACTTTCTCTTCCTCTAACTTCCTTAGCCATGTCCTTTGCGAATCTGTGACTCTCGGGAGCTGAGGTAAGGGAGGCCCCTCCTTTGCGTTAGTTTCTTTTCCCTGTTCAGGGGACAGAAGTGCATTGTTCTTGTAGGATTCCCATCCTGGGTGTGTTGACAGCCTTAGCTAGATGGTGTCTGTATCCCTGCAGGCCATTCCTGGGCCCTGACACCTGTCCTCCCTTTCCTCCCCTCTGCAAGTTCACAAGTAAACTGATCCCTTCCCGAGTCAATTAGCCAGTTCACTCCAGAATGCTAAACCAAGTCATCACTATGCCTGTCCTAATCTGGAATAGCCCCCAACCTTGCAGGTCGATATGTGATGGACGGGTCCTGTCTACTGTTGCTCTCTGCCGTCACTCAACACCTTCCCAGGGTTTGTGAACAGAAGGCCCCAAGTACACATGTCTTTTGTTAAAACAAAGACAGTATGGGGATTAAGGAGTGTCCTTTTTTAAAACTACATTCTGGTAGAGAAATCATGGCCTGTAAGTATGAAACTTAAATTGATTCCTCTTTAAAAAGCATGGCAGCGTGCTAATAAAAAGGATATCACCTTTACAGTGATGTGGTATTTGGCTTTGGACCCAGCTCTGCCGTCAACCAACCTTTTAGCTTCAGGCAGGACAAGACCCCTGTGCACTCCAGCTCTCGTCTGTAAAAATACCCCATTACTTCCTGTCCTCTGGCTATGAATCACAGTTAGAAATGAGCTTAGAGACTAGGATCTGTACCCATTCAGTTATGCAAAGTAATAGCCTTTGTATTGGATAAGATCACTGGGTGCAAAGGCCTCCATGTTAGAACCTAGGGCAGAGGCAGCCAGCAGCTACCCCAAAGCAAACAGGGCAGGCCATCAGGAATTTCTGAGTCCTGTGACAGGCCTTGGCATCACTTCATTTGCATTGGTTCCCAAGAAGTGCCACCTGCTCACAATATGATAAGTATAAGTTCCGATCACACAAACACAGTCTCTTCGATCCCCAGTCCTGGTTCCTTGGTCCACTGAGCTCTTGCTATGGCTTAAATCTTAAATGTTCTCAAACCATAAGAAGACAGGGCCCCTGAGAGGCACAGTGGGGACTCTCTGGACATTAGAAAAGTGCACTGAGAGATGATCTAGGACCCTAGACTCTTGCTTCTGGTTGTTCTCCAGCTTTAATTGAACAGCTCCCCTGGGCCACAGGCTCCTGCCATGATATGCTGGCTTCCCCAGAGTCCTAAAACTATAAACATCATCATAGATTGACCTTCCCAAACTGTAACTACTAAAAGCTGGTGACACAGCCATCTTCCTGAAGATCTGTGACCAGCCACCATTCTCCTTTCCACTACTCTGCAGGCCTTTGTTGAACTCTCTACACCATGGTTGTAGAGGCCGCTTGTTGGTTCCAGGCTGCTCAGCCCCAAAATAATCATACAGACACCATATTATTTAAATAACTGCTTGGCCCATTAGCTCTAGCTTCTTGTTGGCTAACTCTTACATCTTAATTTAACCCATTTTTAGTGATCTGTGTATCACCACGTGGCTGTGGCTTATCAGGTAAAGTTTCAGAATCTGTCTCTAGCAGGGCTACATGGCTTCTCCCTCACTCTGCCTCCTTCCTCCCAGAATTCAGTTTATTTTTCCCCTGCCTACCTAAGTTCTGCCCTATCAACAGGCCAAGGCAATTTCTTTATTCACCAATAGTATTCACAGCATACAGAGGGGAATCCTACATCACACAATCATCCTATCAGTTCTGGACAGAGGGCTCTTAGTCTTGTGTTTCTTGGCTCTGGTATCTACATCTCAGTGACTCATTTTCTGTTTCTACCAGCAATGACTACACTGGCTGTCCTCCATGTCATCCCAGTGGAGGGCGTCACTTCTTTGAGGCTCCTAAGGATCTATCTGTACTACCTCTGGGGCATCACCTCCATCCTACTTCCCCTGACTCCCACATATTTGTAAAATAATCTAAATCACATCTTTTCATCCAACCCACTGTCTTCAGTTTAACTCCAGATGCCCTGGAAACAGACCTGAGACTCAAGTTCTGGTGATGACATCAACTCTCCAGACTCCACTCCCTTTTTCGGGGCTCTGAGCCACAAAGTTGAAGCTTCTGGCAATCCACAATGATCACCTCACATCAGGCACCACTACATGGTCACCCTGTGTCCTTCCCCGTGGCATGTCTCTTTCTTTCTTTCCCAGCCTGCCGCTTCAGTATTTCCTCTACACCCCTCAGATATAGTGCTGGCCTTCACTGTGCACTTCAGGATGTTCGTGCACAGCCTCATACCAACAGATAGCAGATTCTCATGTGATCTAACCTCCATGAAATCTGAAATTTCTGACTGTAAGCCTAGCAGGGACTTAGTTTGCTGAGCATGGAAGGAGAGATGCATGCAAGCTCCACCCTGACCTCTCCTGTGTCTTCTTCCAGACCGCGGGTTGCCCCTCTCTAGAATCTCTCCACGCCCACCCCACTTAACTGTTGCTTCTTCAGGAGACACAGAATGGATCAAGCTTGAAGAAGGACGCTTAAAAGAAATCCCACACTAGCTCAGAATTGAGAAATAGATGGTTATTTATTTAGGGGTAGACTCACAAATCAGAATCCTCTGCTGAAACGGAGAACAGAAACTGAATCCCACAGCCAGAAAAGAGGCTGGTCGCATGCTCTATGTTGGCATAAGTAGTGTAAGAGGCCACGCCCCAGTGGGCGGGTAACTACTGGCTGTAGGATTTCCTACAACCCAAGCTGATCTATTTTACACAAAATTAAAGAACTTCAGGGAGTTTGGGGTCTTTCTGCTGCCAATTCTTACAGATGATTCTGTAGCCAAAGCAAATAGAGTCTGCTCAGTTGCTGTTATAAGGTCCTTCTCACAGGACCGCCAGTGTCCTAAAGAACCAGCTCAGCTTCCAAGTACACAGAACAAATAAAAACTGAAATGTTTAGAACAACAAAATGTAAAGAAAGCTAGGTACCAGGGCACATATAGCATACGCATATGAAAGAGTATGAAGAAGAAGGCAGACCCTCTGGTCTGTTACCAAAAGCTACTGTCTGAGCATGGACAAGATACACACACACACACACACACACACACACGCAAGAATGTTCTATTCTCCAGGACTTTTCAGAAAAGACAAATTATAATCATAGCAGCCAAACCGCAGGTCTTTTCCTGGATGAACCAAAAGAAAAATCGCAGGGAACCCCCTGGATCTAAAGTACCATTACTAGAGCCTATGGAGACCACCATGCATGAATATTTCCCCCAAGCATCAAAGGGACCACCCACTACTACGTAAGTACACAGATAATGTGTGGCTTTTCCTAGAGAGAGAAAGGAAGTGCTAGTTATTCCAGATAGAGAGAGCATCCATAGACCAAAGGAAGGATTCTATCCAAGACCAGGGTGGTGAACTTGAGGTTGCTTACATGAACATAGGTGACCCGAGGGCACCACTAAGAAGTCCATTGAGCAACGCATAACAGCTACGTTACAGAACAGTTCCACCAGTTAAGCTGTTACCTCCTATATAACCCCAGGATGGAAGAGCCTCCTGAAGATCTCCTGAAGGTCATAGGCCTTTCTGGGCCTCATGATTCCCACCTCACCCCCACTGTCCCTTCACAAAGGAAAGTTGACAGTCTTGATGTCGTGATGGTCTTGTCTAGGTGATCTCAGCTACTCTGACTCAGGGCTCCAGTGATCATACACAGCTCCGAGGAAAGAGATACAAAACTGGGCTGCAACAGGACACCAGCCAGCCATGTGGCCACCTAGTGAGCACACAGGCCTGAAGCAGGAAACAAGACAAGACACTGTAATCCCAGCCGGGATGGGGATGCAGGACAGACACTATGACTGATTTGGAGGATCTGCAGTAGGAAGCTTTCACGGTATTATACGTCTGGTTGTACTGCCTAGAGAGACTTAAAGCCTTTTGTGAGGATCCTCTTCCTTCTCAAGGGGATGAGGTGGACTGGGCTGCTGTTTCAGCCATAACGCCCCAGATCTATACTGGGCTCTTTCCATGAATTCTACATGTTAACAGCTGACAGATATTTCATTTTATTTGTATGTGAATAGTAAGTTGAAAATGATGACAGAATGTGATGAATGGATTATTCAACCAAGAAAGGAGTCAGGAGAGAGCTACTCCCACTTGCTCAGGCAGTGAGCATAGGACACTTTTGTGGCTAGTCTTGAGTTCTACAGGTCATGAGTACTGCTGGCCATCGACTGTCTCGAGCGCAACCAGGTCTTTCTTTTATTTCTTTTCAGGAAGGAATCTATTTGTAAAGTGTCATTTGGTGACCCACTCAGGTAATGCCAGTCTTTGGGGTGGGACTTTTGTTTCTGGGTACATGTTTCTATGTGCACTGCATATCAGTATGCAGTGATATTGTTTCTATGTATATTTTTAAAGCTAGAATTAACAAGCTAACAAGTTAATTCTTCCTTTTTTTTTTTTTTTTTTTTTAACAGCGGTTAGTGGTAAAGCAGAAGAAGAGGGCCTCCTCTCACAGAAACAAGGTGGCAGCTCAAGAGTCCAGCACAGAGGCCCCAAACTATTATGGGGCAGGTAGCACTGGTTCCACTCCAGACAGAATAGGGACCAGAAACATTCACCTTTGGTGTAATTAGTATATTTCAAGTTTTTTTCAACATAATTTTTCAAATGAATCCCTCTGTTTGTATGTGAAAGATTGAGGGGCTAATTTAGCCAGATGCAATGACACATGCCTGCAATCCAGAAATTAGGAAACTATGAATCAAGAATCAAGAGTTTAAAGACAGCCTGGTCTGCATAATGAGGCCATATATTAAACAACTAAAAAAGAAAAAAAAAGGACAAATAAACACTTGGAGCAAGAAGTTGCAAATTTAAAAAGTGCTTTGATGACTTAAGAAACATCACACAGAACACCTACTTCCTAAAAAGGACTAAAAGTAACTCAGTCCATGGGTGCTGGGTCAGAGTTCTCGCTGGGTGGAAGGGCTGACTGGACACCTTCTCCTCCAAGCAACCCTTTTCTGCCGCCATAAGCCAAATGATTCCTTTCAAATGTGCTGGGCGACTGTCATGCAGACATTCACAAAGAAACGCCAGAATCTTTGAAAGCTGGAAGATTTTTAGCATCTATTCACAGCCACATGCTCACACACCCGAAATATCCACAGCATTACTTGATTAAGGGGGCGTTGCTGAAGCAAAACAATTCCAAACAAAGTCGCTTGACGCAGGAAGTCCCAGTTGGTTCAGCTCCTATTTAGAACCCTGTGACTGAGCTTCGGGAGCCAGGATGGAGCCCAAGGAACTGCGCAAGTCAGAGCGGCAGATGTGTCTGTCTGAGCACCATTCACAGAAGCCACCCGTGAGCTGATTGTCCCCTAATAGCTGTGATATCACTGTGGAGCCAGCTGGAAAAAATAGCAAAGGGAAATTTAGAAAAAAAAAAACTGCAGTAGTTACGTTTTGAATTCTGGAGGAATTGTGTGACTGGAGATTTTGCAATATAGGCTTTATACAAGTAAATCTTTGAATGTATGCAAAGATTTTTAAAGGACATTTAAAGGCTGCAAACTAAATTACCATTTTATTTTTAATTTTTCAAATTTTCCCCCTAAAGGTCTTCTGGAATCTATTAATATTTCACATATATGAAGAGGAGAAATTCAAGTTCTGTAAACCCCATTTTGGAATGTGCCAAGTGGAGCTTCAGGGAAGGCATCAAGGTTGGGGAGCCTGTTAGCTACATGATAGTTGATGACCTGAGTCAGTACAGTCACCTCTAGGATTGTTCTCAAGCAGGGTGGACACAAGAAGCACCCACCCGTCATCCTCCAGGTGTGCCGAGGGGGCAGGCCAGACAACACTTGGAACTCAGATAGGTAATGAGTTATATCTCAGGTTCATCAACCACTGCTTTATTGTGCCCAGACCTGTGCTGGGTGAGGATGAACCCTGCTTTGAATACTGAGCTAAGTTGTGAGCAATGATGCAGATAAACCTTGTGTTGGTATGAGTTTTTGCACTCTGTCCTTTGTGCTAGAGGCTTCCGTTTGGCATTTCCTTCTCTAGCACTGTAGTATGAAATCAAGCATAGACATGACGTCCCCAGTGCCATAGCTCGTGGGGACTCTGCTCTATCCACCTTAAGATAAGTGGAAGTACACACGACTCCTGTCTGTCACTTGCCCTGCCATGGTGTCAAGCAGTTTTTAGCTGTGTCTCCAGGCTTCTCTGTGGTCCAGGGGACAAAAGGACTTTCAAGGCTCTTCCAAACATTGATCATTATTCAGCTTCCTACCTTTTAAGTGACAGTTCTGGAATGACCCTCTCTAAGCACACAAAGGGTTTTTTTGTTTTTTTTTTTTTTGTTTTTTCCTCCAGAGTGAACATTATTGATCAGGATGCTTGTTATATTGGAAAACCAGAAACCTCAGTCACCAGGCAACTAGCAGCACCTCGTGCTACTTTGTGTGTGTCGGGAGGGTCTATGAATCTCTGGAAGATCACAGGCTGACTTGTTTGTGCATGTCCAGTATGAATACATAATCCTGAAAATAAGAATCTTTTCCATGTCTACAATGAATTGGTATGCTTTCCATGGTGAGCAAACCATCATGTGGACTTACTGTCATTATTTTGCACTCCCCCCACTAAGCCATCATTTTCCTAATAAGCATTTGGTTTTTATGAAACAAAAGCAAAATGCCTCTTTTCTTCGAAGGTGCTCATTTTTGTGTTTCTCTGTCATCGCAGTGCTTCGGGGGAGACTCTGGATGCAAAGACATAGGCGGAATGACTCCAAATGTGCTCACCCAGCCTCCCACATTACTTATTATTTCAGACACAGAAATTGTAACTATGAATTTAAAAATGCTTCCATATGTTTGGCAATATTAGGATTGACAAATGTTTAAGGAGAAAAATCCCCAGCTCGGGGCAGATGCATGAAGATGGTTCAGGTCTTCAGCATCATGCACATGTTTAGAGAGTGATAATGTCCACAAAATCACTTACTGTAAAGCAAAAAAGTCCACGACAGATGAAATATTTAGGGTGTTTCTTTCAGAACCTGGGACCGGTGAGACTGAAAGTGTGCCCTTGGAGACATGAGCCACAAAGAAGGGAGGAAGCGCTGAGCTTCTGGTCCAGCAAATGTAAACTATAGACAGCTGAAATTTGCAACAAGAAGAGGGCAAACTGAATTCAAAACTTTCCTTAGGCATTTCAAGAAGCCAAGGTTATAGGCAGGTCAACTGCCACCCTAGAAACTGGAGAGATGGATGGAACAGTGCAGGTAGTCACTGGGCAAATGAGCCAACATTCCTAAATGCCAGCATGACAGGAGCAAGCTCAGGGTGGTTGGCTAATTGCTAGAAATTGAGAAGGGATGAATTAAGAAACAAAAATCCTCTGGGACCAATCAGGAACTCTACCAGGTTCTCTGATGTAGAACAGAGGAAGCAAGGAGGGAAGATGACAGCCCTGAAGCCTGTCCAGCTTCATAAACCAAGAAGGAGCATCCTCTCTTGGAGAAGGAAAGCCCAACTATTTTCTAAGCACCTTCCTGTATACTCTCAGGGAATGGAGCAGGGGTACCAGTGATGGTCGTTGACTGGTGGGATCTCTTGTGATTGCATATTAATTTCAAGAATTTTTTTATATTGTTGTGAGGCATGACAAAAAGATTTTGTTAGGGATTTTGCATAGTATAGGCATTTGGCAACACTGAGCATTCCTACTCATGAGTTCAGGAAATTCTTATATTTATCTATGCTGCTGATTTCATCTGCCTGTATTTTATAATTTTTAGTACAAAATTATTTTAGTTACATTTATCTTAAGTCTATTGTGTTTTTAGTAGTTATTGTAAATGAGTTCCTTTTCTTAATTTATTTTTAGGCACGTTTGTTATCATTATTGTATATAAATACTATCATTTGACAAAAGCTAAAGAATGACTAGAACCGGGATTTAAAACAACTATGATTAGATTATCAAGGGATCTAATGAAAAAGTGAACAACTTGCAGGAACAGATGGTAATATAAGCCCAGGATGGACACTCAGAGAGGGAAGTGAGTTGAACAGGCAGAGGGGATACAGGGGCGAACTCCATGTGGGCTCAAGGCTGTAGCAACCACAGAGCCATATTCCAGCAGGACATTGTGTGACTTCTCAAATAACCAGTACACGAGAACACTTCAGATCAGCTGGGACCCACATGGCTGGCTGACTGCGAGGAGCATTAACTGCCCTCTGCTTCATCACAGGCATCTCCAACTCATCTGCATGGAAAAACAAGTTACCCCATCGTGTATCTGACACTGCGGCACATATGAAAATACCATGCAAGGACAGATAAGAGGAGGGAATTCAACATCCAGAAACTCTTAACCTGTTTGTGGAAACTTCCACGACATCAAAAACAGAGAAACACCAGGTAGAAGTCTTCTTATACCCTTTCTGTCCGGAAAGCCTCCCCAACTTTCAACAACAATGGAGGGACTGGAAAGAGGGACTACTAAGATTGATGGAACAGAATTTGAAACTATCATGGGTAGCTTGTAAAGACTTTGCAGATGACTGAGGAAGGACTCCTAGACTTCAGGACATTTCCATAGCTTCCAAACCACAGCTTTGGAAACTCAAAAATGGGATAATAAAAACCAAAACCCTATACCTAAGATTCATAGTGGAGCTTCAGAAAACCGAAGACAAATAGAAAGCTTTGAAAGAGTCCTGAGATGGACTTTAACCCACAGACGGACGAGGATGATAATTGCATCTAACTTCTACTGCAAAGACACACAGGCAACATAAGACAAGATATATTTAAAATGTTGAAAGAGACATGAAACAACCAGTCTAGAATTCTGTCCCTAGTAAAACTGACCTTTAAAATGAAGATGAGAGAGATTTTCTCAAATAGATGGGCTGGCCGGTGTTGGCGCACACCTTTAGTGCCAGAACTCCAGAGGCAGAGGCAGGTGGATCTCTGTGAGTTTGAGGCCAGCCTGGTCTACAGAGTGAGCTCTAGGATATCCAGAAATGTTTCACAGAGAAACTCTGTCTCTAAAAGACGGAGAGAGAGAGAGAGAGAGAGAGAGAGAGAGAGAGAGAGAGAGAGAGAGAGAGAGAGGAGAAAAGTCGATAGATGGATTGATTTAGTGGCTAGAGATCTTCCCGGTGTTACAGTGCTTCTGAGAGAAACAGAACAGTGAAGGTAGGAAAGTAAGAATCTCATACTAAGTAAGACTCTATAAAGGGAATTAGTGAATGAGAATTTTATGCACTGGAACTATTTTGCCTGATACTGGATGGTGGATATGCAACAGATGCATCAGTCCAGACTCAAGGAGATGTGGTCTTTAACACAAACTGTAGACTGAATAGTAATAGTGTCAACTGTGAGTCATTACCTGTTTTTATGGGCTTCCAATACAAAGTGCTAATGACAATGAAAACTATCAGTTGTGAGGCCTGAGAAGTATGGACAAGCACTGGACTGTTGGCTTGATTTTTTGTAAGTAGAGAACTGCTCTAAAATGAAAGGCTATAACTCATTTTTTAAAAACCAAATACAATATGTAAGGGTGACTTAACTCTTTCCCCAGGATAATTTACATCAGGTACTCTTTCTCCTGGGGACTCTAGGACATTTTAAATATTCCTGTGTCTTGGAGAGAAATCCCTGCCTTATTCGTTCTACCATTCTGGCCTGCCAGTGCCCACATATCTGCAGACACATGTACATGTGTGACAAAGGCTCAGGACCTTGAGAGAGTGAATTATGTAATATGTCAGAGAGATCTTGCTGAAGAATAAAAACAGGACAGTTTTCAAAAAAAATTATTATACTATCCACGTGGAAGCACTTCATCTCCATTGAATTACATTTACATATCTCCGCTATTCAGGGAGTGGCCAAGGGGGTCTGTTGAAACATTTGGTGATTATTAGGCTCTGGGAGCTAAATTATAAATTTGGCTTCATCACTAGTGGAAATGACAGATGGGGCTCAGATACATATGTCCTTGCTACCCACATTGAACTGCTACAGACTTAACAAAAATCATAAACTTCAAAAATTGCTTTTAGCATAATAAAGGCTGATTACATATGCAGCAGGATGTTGCCTGCTTCATCATCAAAACTAGGAATATGAAGGATAAATAATCTCTCCATAGGAAACAGAGAGATCTGGGTAGATGCTTTTCAGATTGTGAGGTGGAATCCCTGAGGAAAACTGTGGAATTTGGAGCTCAAGTCTAGGCGGTTCTCCTTCTATTCTTGCAAACAGCTCCCTGACTTTTCAGGAATGTTCCCAGAGGAGTCCTGTCCCAAAGGAGAGGTGCAGCGTGCCATCTCAGCGATGTCACCCATGGACACTTTAGGCTCAATATCAGGATCAGAGTTGGGTGGAAATTGGCAGCAGAGGCTTCTGACCCCACTTCCTCCTTCGTTGTCATGGCAGCAAGCTCCATGACTGAAAGCCCATGTGTCTGCTTCCTACATCTGCTTCTTTCCCATCTCTTGAAAACATTTGGAAAACATGACGAGGGTACCTAATGTGCTGCGTACCTGGAAGCACTCATATCCACATGCTCTGAAAATGTACAGATGGACAAGGATAAATTAGCTACGGACTCCCTGCCTTTTAGCAGCCCTGGAGAAAGGGAGTGAAAACGGTGTGCAAAGCACCTTCTGCTAATAGGAAAATCTATAGGGATGCTTCCTATGTTTCTCTTCATAATATAAAGGGTCGCTTAAACTGTAATTTTAGTGCCGGATTTCTACAGAAGCCTGCATTTAAACTTATCTGCTGTTCTTGTCATGAACTGTTGATTCAGTCTCATGATATATATATATATATATGCAATAAATACTAACTCCTGGTGTGCCAGCTTATCCTAGAGGCTCTTGTTCCTCACTCTTGTTGACCATGATGGCGGCACCACCAGATGGGAAGACCTTTCCTGACACTGTGTCCTATGAACACAAGCTAGTGACAGTTTGCGAAGGCAACGGAGATGACAACATAGAGAAATCGCTTGTGTTTGGGGTGTCTGCATATGTTCTACCTGCTGCTTGGTCTCCTGGGAAGCTGGTGGAACTCAATCTGAGCAGACTGTGGGGGGCCCTTGTTTTCATGATCCCAACCCACCCTCCCTTCTGAGCACATGTGTGCTAGCCACCTGCCTCTTCTGATGTTCATAATAGATTTGGCCAAAGGTTGCTTCTGGGTCTTGATTTTGAAGTACCCCGTGGCTCTGCAGCTAGTCCCAGGGGGATTCTTGGAGCGGCTCTTTAATATGACAGGGTTGTTATTACCATCCCATCATATTTGGTCCAGGTCATCTCAACTGCTCCAGAGGAATGGAAACTTGGAGCGTTCTGGAGAGAGTCAAGACCTTGAAACTTTATCTTGATTCTAATTATGCTGGCCATTTTCTAGGATTTCTGCTGTTCCTTGTGTGGAATGTGGATAAGTGGTCATTTCTTAGCGCAAAATTGACTCGGAACAGCCATTTTAATACGTTGACTTTTATCATTGTTATTTTAGCATTACCACATTTATCTCATAAAAACGAAAACAGAAAAATGAGAGTGGTGCATATCAGCAGAAGATGTAATAAACACGGAAAAAATGCATATCCCAAAGGGAAGACAAGTAAGTAGGTTTTAGGGTCACCATCCCAACCCAAGTAAGGAAAGAATAAAGAAAGCTGTCCCGATCTTTGTGTCACCCAGACGGAACAGAATACAACTTCTCTCTCCAATGCCTATGCTATGCTCACATTAGTGGCTTGGTTCCCTTATTTAGCTAACGCAGGCAGGGGGTGGGGGAAGCAGGTACTAGGATACATTTATTTTCCAATTCTTTGTTGGGCTCTAGTCACATGTAGGGTGGATCCCACTGCCGGGGGTGGGGACTACCAGGAAGGTCTGCACCTTCTCAAGGAAGCTACACTGGGCTAGATAGAGCTGAGACGGATGCTGAGACACACTGACTGTGCCTCATAACAAGAAAGCCCATGCACTTTTCTAGTCAGTTCTCCTGATTTAGTTTTGGCAGGCAAAAGAACATCTTTCAACCACTGTAATACAAAAATCACAAAGGTTTAATTTGAAGACTCTCTTTGGAGTTATTGGATGTGGCTGTGCTATAGAAACTGCAGGAAAAGCACTAAACTGTCTGCAGAAGGCCACACAAAGGATACCCAGCCTATGGACTATAATGATGGCTCCGTGGGGACAATGCTGCATTAAAGGAAGAACGCGTAATGTGGCAATTCATCTCCCAGGAGTTTAGAAATCATCTCCATGAGATGATATTTTTTTCCTTTCAATCTGACTATGCAGCAGGTCCACTGTGTAAGGATTGTAGTCTATTGAAAGGCATGGATAATGATGCCTTCCAAGTTACATACTTAATTTAATGACCTGTGTGTTTAGAAGGCACCCTTGTGCAAAGATCTGCACCAGGAGGCATACAGACACAACCAGAAAGTAGTGCGGGCAAGTTCTAGGGACCTCCTAACCTTTCTAGGAAGCTGGGTTGGAGGGCACAATTATAACAGGATGACCTCTGACCTCAGTGGGGGCACCTCGTGTCCTCAAACTTCCAATTAGAGAGCTCTGGCTTTCACTCAGTGACGTTAAGGATCAATTGTGGAAAACATGGAGTTTTGAGTCAAAAAAAAAAAAAGAAAATTGGTGAAAAAGTGATAAAGCTAGAACCCCAAGTTAATATAAACAGGACAGTAACAGCAAAGGTTACAACTTGATTGTAGCAATATTCCAAGCATTATTTTATTGACTCATTATATGATATCTATGAGAAGGAAGTTCCTACAAATATTTAATGGAAGAAACTAGTGGAGGAGGTTCAGATTTTCTCATGGACATTTATTTATTATGCAGCACTATACCAGCCTAGATCTTTTGCAAGGGGAATTATTATTTTTTTTGTTTTTTTTCTATATTAAACGATGTCTTTTGAAATCAATGTAAAAACAGCATTTGGCAACAAAGGAAAACAATATTTCTGAAAGTCTCATGAGACACATGTATGTAGAATAATCAGAAAGAGGGATAATGAAAGAAAAAATGTATAAGAAAAATCTATAAGAAAAAAATGTAACCTGTATGTCTTTGTTATTGTCCTTTGCATCTGTGACAGGTATTTGATAAGAAGCAACTTAAGAAAGGACGTCATGACAACCACAGCAAGATGTAGCAGGTCACCGTGCATCCATAGTCAGAAATCTCAAAGAGATGAAGGCTCATGCCTTTTTCATGCAGTCTGAGACCCTAGCACATGGACTTATGCTGCCTGGATTTAAGGTGGGTGTGCCCACATCAACTAACCTAATCTAGAAAATCCCTAAGACATCTTCCCAGAGAAAATTTGGCTTCAAGGTCATTCTAGATCCTGTCCAGTTGGCAGTCAATGTAAACCAAAACACCATGTGTCACAGCTACCCAGACAAGTTGGCACTGCCACTGGCCATGGTAGATAGTCACAGAAGACCATGAACTACTGAGGCAGGGACCTGTGGTGATGGGACCTGATTGCAGGGAACAGGTCAGGGGCTGCTGGACATAAGGCAGGGATCTTGGGATGGGACAAGGACTTTTGGGAACAAGGAAGGGGCTACTGGAATGGAGCAGGAGCTTTTGGGTCTGGCCAGTGCCTCCCCCTGTGCATCTTGCGTCTGGAACCCTGACGAGGGGCAACAGGGAATGAGGAAATGGCAAACACACACACACACACACACACAGAAAAGCTGGGGTTAAGTGGGGCGTGTGCTCTGTTGGAGCCGTACTTACTACTGTACACACCTGAACCCCGGCGTGTTTATTACTACAGCCAAAGGAGCGGGGTTAGCTGGTCTCAGTAGGAGGCGTGTGCTGGCAAGCAATCTCAAGCTGTAAATTAGCAGGGAGGAGGAGGAAGCTGCAGTTGCTAGTTCGGACACACACTAGTCAGTCCTCATTTCCAACTCCAAAGAGAGATTTGCTGTCTCTCCAAGCTTCCCCAAGGGTAAGGCTTTGGCGCTTTCAATGGGGCAGAGTCTTGGATACTGTCATGTCCCTGTCAACAGTGCATATTCACTCACCCAGGCTTCCTCAATCCCTTCAGGATGAGGGATTCTGGGGTGGGACAGAGGCTTTTAGGGATGGGGCAGAGGTTGCTAGGGAGAGACTCTTAAGTTGTTAGTTCCCATCTTCTATCAATTTCCTACAAGAATCAAGTAAATTTGTTTTTGTTGCAAATGTTGTGAAGCATCTCTGTGAATGTGTGATTTAATTTACTTGATGGATTGATAACTGCAGATTCCATATATAGAACACAGAGCACTGGCCTTTCAGTAAACCCTGGCATTTCATCAAATATGCCAATGTGTCTTTAAAATCCAATTAATTGTGTGTGTTCAAGCAATAAAAAAAATGAAAGGAGAGAGGAATGAGTTAAAGAAAAAAGAAAAGGAAGGGAGAAGAAAGGAGGAAGAAAGGACGGAAGGAGGAAGAAAGGAAGGGCAAGCAATTTGAGCATAATGATGTTGGACCGATGCTTGACTTGTGTCTAGAGTGTGTACCCGCCAGTATATACAGCTTTACAACATGTAATGCTATGGAATGGTAGATGGAATGGAACGGCATTCGAATAACATGGAGTCTGTCTCCTCAGTTCAGATGTGTAAACACTCTTGACTGTCCAGGCTGCTGCTCCACCAGAGTGTGATGCCTAGCCAATCCCGGCTTTTCTGCATGTATGTCTGTATTTCTGACCTTTTCTTATTCCCTCACTGCCCTGTCTCATCAGCCCTAAAGCTGTGTTGTAAGTCATGGCAACTCCACAAGATGGCCTGGAGGCAGACCCAGCATCTGGGGAATGATGGTGCCCCTCTGACCAGCGTGTTAGTGACCAAGACTGCTGTTCATAAGCAGGGACTGGCTTCCACAAGTTGCTCAAAGGAGACTCACGTGCACTGACACAAACCCATGAGCTGCACCATATGAGGGCAGCAATGTGTTCGAGATGTAACGAGGACAACCCATGTGTGTGGCAGGGAGCAATTAATTTTTCTTTTCTGATGAACAAACGACTGGAAAATGCAACCTCCCACATCGGTAGAGCTTCTCCTGTGGACAATTTGCAGCTCTGAGTCACGCCAGGCGTGGAGGTGGGATCCTTGCCACTTCTGATGTTCCTTTGCCTTCAAGCTGCCTGAGAGGCACAATTCAAGTGAGCGGCCCTGCTCCGCTGAGATGTCAAGGAAAGGACCAGGAAAGGAACAGTGTTTCTAGAGAAGGTCAGATTTAATCTATTTGCATGATAATAAATACAGATTCATAGACACCGTCTCTTTAACACTCACTTTTTCCTTGATCCTTGTCACGATTGTCACTTGGCTGCCTGCTTTCGGTAACTGTCCTGCTTGTCTCAAAGAATGACTAGGAGCCTGTTTCCTGTCCCCCAGATATGCTACCTCCTCGTATCAGATCTTGTGGCTCTGCTTTGTATTTCTGCATTCTGTCTTTCTGCTTGATCACATATGTGTGCCTCTTTACCAAAGAGCGGCTCTACAAAACAGACATCACACAAATAACAGGAAAACTATCTTTGTTAAATGGAATAAAAGTTTTTACAAAGAAGTCCTGTTGGTAGTGTGATTACTAGAAGAAAAACCAAAGCCTGTTTCTTAGTGTGTATTATCCCCTTTTTTGATCTGGATATTACTATAGCTGTTTTTAACTTTTACTTGTTTTTTTCAACTCATTGAAAATATAACTGGCTTTTCTATGCACTCTGGGACATCATCTGGTGCAATCAAACTGGGCGTTTTAGCTGTGGTTGAAGCTTAAACAGTAACATGTAGGGGTTCGTTCCTGCTCCACTCTGGCATTGGTAATCCAGAAGGAGGGCAGATTGTGGATCGAGAGTCAGCAGAGGGGCTTGCTTTCCTCCAGTCGGTGCTCTTAAGCAATTATTTGATCTCCGTGTGCCTCTAGACATAGGACTGGAAGGAGACTTGGCAAAACTGACAGGGCCGAGAGTCAAGAAGGAGAATGAAGAAGCATTTACAGAGATTTTGTGGAATAATGTCCCTTGAAACACAGCTAAAAGTTGTCTACCCAAATGCAAACTGTTGTTAATACAATTTTCATTTTATTACTGGGATCCATACACAGCTAAGTCATAACATCTGGTAAATAAAGGAGCCCGAGTTGATCTTAAGGCATCCACGACTGAGGGCAATAATTACTCAAGAGACAGCAGAGCCTATGGCCCAATAGAAAATCATGATGGCATGCAAATTGGTCACACTACAAGAATGATCACAAGCTGTGAATGAGGCAACCATGCAGAAAAATACAGAGTGTTTGCGACTTAGATGAACCAGAGATCACTCTGTGGGCCACCTGACATTGGAGAGCAATTTATCTTGGTGTACTTAGCATCATATGAAAACCAAGTGGACAACTTTCAACTGCAACAAAGATGATAAGATAATGATGATGATGATGATACATCCTGGGAAAAGCACGGGGAAATGGTTCAGGACATAAGGTATATGCTGCCCAAATCTGACACCCTAAATTGGGACCCAGAACCCACAGAAAAAGTGCAAAAGCCAGGAATGGTAGCACAAGATGATCTGTAATTCCCGTGTCAGGGAAAATGAGAATCAGACGTATCATCAGATGTTCATATACTGGGGTGTATTTCATAGTCTTGGGTGTGCACTGGTGAGTGAGGAAAGCCCCTTCCTCAAACAAGGTGGACAGTGGGGGCGAACGCCCAAAGTTGGTGCTCTTGTCTTTATTCATGAGCCATATCATGAACAAACCAACCCTCACACACAAATGCATACACACCCATATATATATTTGTATATATACACACACATAAACATCATACATACAGAGACTGCTCTCCCCCCACTCCTCCTTTCCCTCTCTCAGCATCCTGGGGCAGAAGCAACTAGGGGAACAAAAAACTGTGATTATTTAAGTGATTTCACTGACAGCATCTTTAGCTGAAGGGCGAGCTTGGGTATCTTTCTGACCCGGCTCATTCTTCCCGAAGCGTGTCCCATGTCTAGCACCCATTCCACCAAGCCCTTTTACTGGCAGTTCTCAGAAGTTCCTGTTTGAGCCATTTCCAGTTGGCTCAGAATAATTCCATTCCCCAGTCACCACCACACTTCATCCTTAGTTATTCCCTGTAGAAATTGTACATAGGTGGGATTGAATACTGACGGTGCCTAAGAAAGTTAGCCACATACACTGTTAGTTTTCTCAGATTTTTTATTATCTTTCATTTCTTCATTTTGTATATGCAGGGATATATGCACACACAGGTGTGTGTGTGTGTGTGTGTGAGCATGCACATGCATGCTAGCGTGTTCCTGTGACATGGCATGCTTGTGGAAATCAGAGGACAGCCTGTGAGTATTGGCTCGCTTCTTCCACTGTGTGAGACCCCGGGCTGGAACTCAGATCATCAGCCTTGGTAGTAAACACCTTTCCCCACTGAGTCTTCTCCTCAGCATCCTGAACTTTTTCAAATGACTTTTGAAAAATGACTACCTTTGTAGCTAGTACAAGGGCATATTGTCTACACACATGCATGTATGTGTGTGCATTCATGGGTCCCCATGCACCTGTGCCACATGTACACTCATACACCGCTGTATGCATGCATATACATGTAAATGCAAAGCTATGCACACACATGGAATCACAATTGCCTTACACATTTGCGCATGATATGTTCATGTTTATGCACACATACATATACAGACATACATGAACATACGTGTCCATACCAGATGTATACAGAAACCTTAGTAAATATCAGACCCATCCCCCTCCTCTTCTTGTAAGGACATAAGTAAAAATAATTTTATGAAGAACTCATTAGCAGAAAATGAAGATCCTAGATCCAGCAGCAGCATCCATGATATAACTTAAATACCTACTGATATTCTTTCCAGTTTGTGCCAACATACCCGGGCCCCAGAATCTGCTGAAGGATTAAAGTTTATATCGAGGTCCTTCTGGGTCAGGTCCCATTTTCCAGAGTCTTTGGAACATCAGGATTGCACTATTACAGGATGGCGGGGGCTGGGTAAACAGAACCCTCCTAATTCAGTGGTGGAACTAAGCAGTCTCGGGACCAAGTTTCCAGGCATCAGACCATAGTATATGAGGGTTTTTACAATAGAATCACTCACACACACTTTCAGATTAGTTTTGTTTTTAGGTGAGCGGTGAACTAGCCTCCCTGGGCAAGATGCATTAGCTGTCCTGGACAGGAGTGGGTCACTGCAAACAGACTTCAAGCCGACCTGAATACTGAGAGTCACAACCTCAGAAAGGGGTTTTGTAGATGAATCTCCGCTAAACAGTGCTGCTGACCACACACTCCGCTCACAGATCGGCTTCCCCAGGGATGACTCAGAAGTTCTGGGCATTTGGCACCCAGATGTTGGGATAGTTTTTTGTTTGTTTGTTTGTTTGTTTGTTTTTATTTAAAAGGGGGCGGATAAAAACCTCTCTAAGGAAAAGGCCCAAACTTGTTAGAGAAAATGTTTTCAAGTTTGTCGTTTAGACGGATTTTTAAAACAGCCATATTCCCATAGGAGGTAACTAAGTTTTAACAGCAGTCCCCTGGGGACTGTGTGCTTGAGTCTGAGGGGATAACCCACAGTCACCTCACCATGGCAAGTCCTCATTGAGATGTGTTTTAAATATCTCGAGTAATTCTTGAGTAATGTTATGGCCTTAAATTTGAACTTTACTTGCCAAATATTTTCTTAGTTTGGGTTCTCATCCAAGCTACCAAGTATCGCTTTCAAAATCACTGACTTATGGATCACCAGTGGAGGCAGGAGGGCAACTCAGTTCCGTGAGACAGATGGATCTCCAGGGAGGGGAGTAGAATGATTACAGGAAGAAGATTACGTGGAGAATGTCCAACCCAGCGGAGGCAGATTTGGACCTCAATAGTGACCTATTGATACTATACCCAATATTCAATAATCAATAAATAATCAATATTTAGAGGGAAGAGAGGCCATGTTATGAAGACTGATTGTTGTCTTGTCATGCCTCTAAATATAAAATTTGCTTATAAAAATCGTCTCTTCACTATCACATGTAAAGTTAACTTACAGAATCCTTTAAAAACTAACTAGAGACCAGTTTTCCTTCTCATCCAGTTCTGAATCCAAATTACCTACTTAAGGGACAGAATCACTCTGTGTGTGTGTGTGTGTGTGTGTGTGTGTGTGTCGGGGGGAAGACTCAAGTCCTAAATAAGCATTTAGAAAGGACGACAACAAAGAATGTGACAAGCAAGCTCACAAAGACATCTGGAGACTTTACGATGACCTATAGCAATGATCAAAAATCGGGGGGGGGGGAGCAGCAAAAATAAGGAGCATTTCAGAGACAGCTACCAAGATGAGAAAATGGTAAAACAGAGTACAGGTGGCATCTGAAAGATGCTGCGTCGATCTTCTGAACCCCAAGGAGCCTTTCTATTGGGATTCAAAATGCAAATTCAGAGTTGCAGAGTGACAAACTAGGCATTGTTCCTGGACTCTACTGAGAGCTTGGCCTAAACCAGTCACAGAAAGAATGAATAAAGATGAAGGCAAGGGCAGCCTGAGCCCTCCTCTCTGCCATCCTGATTCTGGGGAAAGGTGAAGGGTTGTGAACAATCAGACCAGGGAAATGAGAGAAGCAAGGGAGGAAAGAGTGGGCTTGGGAAAGGATTGTGTGACTCAGGGATGAAGCTGTGGATGTGGACTGTGGATGTGCTTCTGGATCTGCTGTATTCAGTGTCCTGGGGCTATCCACAAGCCTGACAAATATGGTTCTGGAGAGTGTGGCAATCCTGAAGGGAGATTGCCTCATTTCTTGAATAGTTCTTCCTATAAGGAAGAACAAGGATGAAGCTTCCTGATCAGTACAAAATTGATTCCTCCATGTTCTATGACTCAAGTATGACTATCAGTACTGGAAAACATCATACACACTACCATCAATCCTACCCACATATGACCCCTGCAAGCTACAATAGAGGCAAGTTTTGGCATGCAGCAAAAATGTCATGGGAGTAACCAACCACTTTCTAATTGGGCTTAAAGCACACTCCACAGTAGAAAACCCATACCTATTACTTATTTGAACCAAAAACCTGTGTCACAGACCTTAGGAGGGAATCTACTACTACGGTGCTGCTGAATGGGCATGGTACTAAACTGAGTCCTAATGACTTATTGTTACACCTATGGACCAATTCATCTCCCAGCACGCATCTGAGAAGCTTCTGTTTTCAGTAGATAGCGATTAGCATGGAGGCCCACAACTGGCCAAAGCACAGAGAATCAGAAACTATAGAATGCTCAGTCCTGAAGGGGACACACACATCATACGCCCAGGCAAGGGGAAGAGTTCATTGTAGAAGAAGCAGAAAGAGCGTGAAACCACAGCTGACCGGTGGCTGCAAGGGAAACATCTGTACACAGCATAGATGCTGTCACACGAACTCACAGAAACTGCCACACCACACACAAAACCCGTGGAAATCCTAACCAGACCGAATCCCAGCATGGACAGGGGAGTTGGGTACAATTCCACCCTCACCATGATACAAATGGAAATTTCTAGATGCTGAAAGAGGGAAAGATAATTTTCTACAAGATTGTAACCCAGGATACCTGTTCCCCTGTCATCCAAATATGAGCCCAGGAGGATCCCACTAGAAAAGCCCAGACCTTCTCTCAAGATGACCGTGCCTGAAGCCGGCCTATGTGAAAAGGGAGACCAAGAGCCGTGTGAGAGAAGGTGAGGTGAGGAACACTATAAAGGATCGGCTATTCTGAAACCAGTTGGGGTGGGCTTAACATCAGACAGATGCAGAGCCAATAGCAACAGAGGATCATTTTAATGAAAGAGATGACGTGGATAGAGGCAGAGGACAAGAAAACTCAGGTACTATTGCGGATCTGACAAGGATTCCCTGGGGCTGCTTTAAAGCGCTACACCATGTTGTAAAGTAAAACACAAAATACAAGACCTAAACAGAAGGCTATGCAAAGGAGGAAAATGATTTGCAAAGAAGGCAGGAAGCTCATACATGGCAGACACAGGGAGACAGAGGGTAGAGAACACACATGCAGACAGACACCTATAAGTGCTCACTCTCTTCCACTGTCCAGAGCTCCTGCTCAGGAATTAGTGTGCAGAAGTGACAGGGGGCCATGAGAGAGCACTGTGGGGGCAGAGAGTTTGCATGTGGAAACCGGGGAAGGGGATTACAACTCTTAGAGAGAAGACGAGGAGCTGGTAGGGATGGGTGGCCCAAGCTGGAGAGAAAATACCTCGTAGGAAAAAAATGTCAATTGTGAGAGTCTCAGTTACATTTGAGTTTTTGAGCAACAAATGATTTCTTAGTATAATTCTTCCCCCAAGCAATATTTTGTCATAGTTAAACAAGAATTACTTGCTAGATATCTGAATTTAAATTTTAACTATTTTGTATTTTTATTAGCCAAATCTGGCAACTCTACTTAAAGCAAAAATCTAACAGCAGAAGTAAAATAAAAATCAGAAAAAATCATTAGAAAATGAAGGTGAGTGGTATTCCAGGGGAAAGTGGGGGCGGATAAATAGAAATCTTAAGAAAAAAAAAAGAGAAAACTAGAAACTTAGTTATTTCAATATTTGAGTAACAATATCAGAAGAAAAGAACAAAAGGAGTCTACAAAGAGCAAAGAAGTATCCTGAGTAAATTATAAAAATGTCTTAAAGAAATATCAGGGCTGGAGAGATAGGTTAATTGTTAAGACACAGGCTCCTCTTCAAGAGGCCTTGAGTTAAACTTCAGCACCCACATGACAGCTCATAGGAGTTTCTTTTTTTAAATTATTTTTATTTACTTATTTATTAAAGATTTCTGCCTTCTCCCTGCCACCACCTCCCATTTCCCTCCCCCTTCCCCATCAAGTCCCCCTCCCTCATCATCCCTAAGAGTAATCCGGGTTCCCTTCCCTGTGGGAAGTCCAAGGACCACCCACCTCCATCCAGGTCTAGTAAGGTGAGCATCCAAACTGCCTAGGCTCCCACAAAGCCAGTACGTGCAGTGGGATCAAAAACCCATTGCCATTGTTCTTGAGTTCTCAGTAGTCCTCATTGTCCATTAGGAGTTTCTAACTCTAGTTCCAGGACACCGGACGCCCTCTTCCGATATTCTAGGGCACTGCATGCAACTGATGTGTGGCCATACATGTTAGCAAATAACCTATACTAACAAAATAATTTCAAAAAATTATTAAGATAATACCCCCAATTTTCTAGACTCGAGGTCCTCACAATATTTTGGTTTTCTATAGAACAGGAAGAACTTAAACTGGAAAAACCCACCATGGCCTTTCAGGACAAAATAAAGGAAGATGATCATAAAACTTCCAAAGGATAGATACAAGGAATATGTGAATAGATTGAGGCAGAACGGTGCTGGACCTCAGTACAAACGTTGTCGTAGAGAACCTAGGGCAGGCTCAAAGCTATTCTGGGAGGACTCCAGGGACTTCACCAGAAACACCTGGCTGTACCACAACCACCATCCAGACGAGCACACTTAGCATCTCTTGAAAATAATGTTATCTACCATTCAGTGTGTGCACTTTCGTGAGTTTCAGAATCAGCTTTTCAAGTTCCACTGAAAGCCATGTGAGAGGTTTGATATTTTTAATGGAATTAATTTTATGATTTTAATTGATTTAGCAAGTTAACTTGGAAAGAATTGTCAGCTTGAAAACGATAACCTGTTCTACTCCGTGGCTCTTCAGTGGGTTTAAAGTATACAGAGTTTATAGTTTTGTATAATTGTATGCCTTGCATGGTTCTTGCCAAGGTGACAGCAGCCAAGTATTTGCGGGAAATTTTGTAGCCTTTACAATTCAAATGGAAAATTGCTTGTCTGGTCATCTTTCACTTGTCACCTTGTATGCATGCCTGGGTGTCTTTCTCTGGCTGGTTGGAACACCAGTTTTCTTATATATTTGTTTTTTGCCCTGGTTAAATTTCTCGCAGATGGCTCATACAAACTCCTGTTTGGTAACCAACTCAGAGAGAGGACAGGCGTTTTCCCTCTTCAGTCTATAAAAGTCCATGCTGCCTCCATTCCCTCTTGGAATGTGCATGAAGATGTCCCCCTCTTTCAGGAGTCTGCTGTCTCCGCAGACAACAGAATCACCAGAAGCGTGGGGGTGTGAAATTCTCAGCACTGGACCACACACTATGCCAATTAAGTGGATTCTCCAGGTGGGTCTCAGTCCTCGCTGTGCACAGGACTCCACAGGTGAGCCACTGTCTGACCCTTGACACTGAGGTGTGATCTTCCGACCAGCAGCAAGCAACAGGTCCCGCAGGGGCTTGTTAAATACGTCGTTCTAACCACAAACCAACCTTCTCAAACCCAAATGTGCACTTTAACAGGAATTTGCATGCATATTAGAGATGTGGAGGAGCACATTTCTAGAAACGAAGTCATGCCTCGTGCCTGCAGGCTCTCTAGGAGGTAATGAAGGTTTGTGGCAAGAAAGCTTCTATGGCAAGAAAGGCTTTTCTACCCAACCCAGGGTAATGACTGTGATGTTGCTGCTGCCTCCACCTCCTCTGAAGCCAAACTATCTCTGTCACCAATCCACGGAAAGATCTCTGGACTGCTGAGTCCAGTCTTCCCTGTGAGGAACTCGGCTTTCAGTTTTCTCTGGTATTAGTTCCATTTGTCCTTCCATTTTGTGTTTTTACTATTGGGCTTACACTTCATCTCCCCCTGGCCTTCCCTGTGCGTTTTATTCCTTTATTGTCATTCTGTGGGATTTGATCCCCCTACAGCGTAGAGCTGCTTGTCTAGGATGAATCTGAAGTCCTCTGTAACTTGTAAACCTATGTGGCAACCCCCAAAAAATCACTCTGAGCTTGTCAATTATGTTTGTTTTCAAGTCATCTTTTATTGTTGCGTTTCCTCTCTTTAATTGGATTTAAGCATTTGACGCATTTTGAGTTTTCATAGAGAAATATTTCAGGACATTGCAGATTCCTATGTTGTTAATTAGGCACTCGTAGAACCTTGATAGGAGGCCCTCACTTGTGGTGACATCTTGTGAAGCACAGCAAGGAATCGTAACAGTGATCTTGACTGGACAGAGCCAAGAACAGTTCCGTTCCACCAAGATGCCTACCTGGAAACACTAGTCTGCAAACCATTTGTATAATTTTGTTTTACATTATATAATATTATGTATATAGGTCATATAAAACATTCCATTATATGATATATAACATCATACATTATATATAGCGCTATGTATAGAATTTGCAAATGTAATATAATATAATTATAGATAACATTATAGTACATGTATATATGAAGTATTTCCTGTATTTTGTTTCAAGAAAGCTTTATAAACCCAATCACAAAGTATGTGATGCTTGAAATTTTACTTCACTCAAGATGATTCTTGGCTCAGTCAAGTGCTCACTGTGCAAGGACAAAGACCTCAGTTTGATGCGCATATAAAATCCAGGTGAGTTAAAATAACGCCGGTAATCCCAGCACTGAGCAAATGGAGACAGGATGACTCCTAGACCTGGTAGGGTAGCTAATACAGTCAAGTCAGTGAGCTCCAGATTCAGTAAGAAACCCTGTCTCAAAAAATGAGGAAACAGACTGAGGAAGACACTCAATATCACTCTGGTCTCACATGCACTGAAACATGCATGAACACACATTCTTGTGCATGCACAAAGACACACAGACACACTCACACACACCCACACACATGCACAAAGATAGATCTGTCCAGATTTCACCCAGGTTATTGAGCAATATCCCATTAAGAATATGTCTCAGTTTAACTGTTCTCTGGCTAAGGAATGTCAGGACTATTTCTGCTTGGCACTTTGAAGAATGTCCCAGAGCCAGTTATTGGGTCCCATGGTCCTTGCACAGCATCCTGTTTCCAGAACACCTGGACCATTCTTACGTCCATCCGTGCTGTGTGAGCAAGTTCATTTCTCTGTATTCTTCTCAGTGTTTAAACTCCATCATTGTTTTTACATGAGGTATTCTGAGAGCTCTTCAGTGAGATCTCATTAAGGTTCTAATTTACATTTCTCCATTATCTGCAAGAGGTGTTGTACACAGTGTTAGGAGCTCTTTGTCCTCAGCACACCCTTCTAAGGGAAGCATCTGTTGAAGAATCTTGCTTGTTTTCCTAAGCAGATCACGTGCTGCTTTGCTGTTGATTTTTGAGGGTCCTTTATGTATTATAGATACTAAGCCTTGTATTTCCATCTATAGTTATATTCTTTCCTCTTAACAGGATCCTTCCCAAATGAAAGAGCTTTAATTTTGATCAAATCTGTCTTAGTTACTTTTCCTGCCTTTCTCTGAGATAAAATACTCTGGCAAAGGCACTTGAAGAGAGAAAATGCTTGCTTTGGCTTATGGTTCAAGGTTACAGTCTACCATGCTGAGGAATGCAGTAGTTTAAGGCATCCACATTGAATCCACAGACAAGGAAGTAAGAGCAATGGATGCTGTAGATCAGCTTGCTCTTCATATTTTATACAGTGTAGTAACTCATGGAAGACAATGGTGCAATCCATAGCTGGTGAGTGTTCTTACCTTAGTCAATTTATAAAGATATTCCCCGAGAGTTGTTCCCAGAAGTATGTCTGCTGGGTAACTCTAAATCTTATCAAATTTACAATTGAGATTAACCATCACAGAGGTCATTTTGATAATTTCCCTCTTTTTGTTTTGGTTTTGGTGTCATATACAAGCTCACATTCGCCCTTAAACCTTCCTTATTGTCTCTAATTGTAAAGCTTTGTAAGTTTATATATTTTCTATAATTTCATGATCTGTTTTGAAATAGAAATTTTGAGGCTTAGATTTTATTTTGTTAAGGCACACCTCTTGAAAAGGCTATACTTGATGAGGTATCTTTGTACATTTTGAGGATTAGTTGAAATTATTGCATCATCATATGTGATACCCAAAGTGTATCTTCTAGTTCTTTGCTAAACTTTTCTAGCTTTTTTCTCTTGTTTTAGGAGGCCAAAGCCTGTTTACACTGATGTTTGCAGTCTGTGGAGCTTTAAAGGAGAACGCTCCCTCATAGGCGCATGCTTGAACTATTGGGCCCCAGTATCTGGCTTTATTTGCAAGATAACGAACCCGCAGGAAGTAGAGTCTTGCTAAGGATGTTACTGGGGGTGAGGGCAGTTTATAGCCTGGCCCTACTTCTTGTTCTCTGTTTCTCCCCACCTCCCCTGTTATCTATCATCTATTACCTATCTATCTATCTATCTATCTATCTATCTATCTATCTATCTATCTATCTATCTCTATCTATCTATCTATCTATCTATCTATCTATCTATCTATCTTCTATTATCTATCTACCATCTATCTGTCTACCTATCTATCATTTATTCGTCAATCATCTAATCTACCATCTTTCTTTCTTTCCTGCCTGCCAGCCTGGCTTCATGCTTTAGTGAAACCATGCCATCCAAGCCCTGATGGGATGTATTTTCTTTGGAACTATGAGCAAAAATAAATCCTCTTCTACTCTAAGTTGCTCTTGTTCATAGCAGAAGACAACTAGCTAATAGACACTCCTTATCTGTGAATTCAACACTTAGTAATCTTAGCATCAGAATCAATAAATTATTTCTCATTATATTAAAATATTACTTGGTGAGTGGTTTTATCATATCCTGGAATTTTGTGTACTATACTGGGAGAATCTGGGTTCTTTTTGTTTCTTCCTAATGGTCAGTGCTTCTGGCAAAAGACAGTGAGGCATGAATAGATGTTTACGTGTGACTTCCCACAGAAACCTAAAACAAAAGTACTCTCATTTTGTCATCTATTGCCTTTATATAAGAATGAGGTCCTAGGATGCTGTTGGGTGTAGTGTTACTATCAGATAAGAAGGAGATAGATAGTAGGACACTAGGCAGTGCCATCTCAAATGACCTGCTTAGACCTCACTGAGGCACAGCCAGTGGAGACAGGTGGCTCAGCTCTGTGCTTGGCTTTTACTGTGATGTGAGATGGGTAGGCATGCTCAAGAGTAGGAACTGTTGGGTATGCCTGGGCCCCTGAACCACTGGCAGAATCAGGTCACCACTTTCTTCTAAAAAGGAGATGGAGAACTAAGCCCTGTATCCCAACAGTCTCCTGCAATCATCTAGTAGTGATGAAGTCCGAAGTCCTCTCATGACCTAGCGCCGTCTCCAAATGATTATGGTGGTTAGAAATAGAAAACAGCTTCATATTCCATTTGGGTAAAAAACATGTGTGGTGAGGGTTTTTCTGCTCATTCTTCTAGAGAAGAACAAATACTTCTCTTTATTTTCCACGGTTGGTTTATCTGGCCCAACCCATACCCAAGGGGACAGCTCCCTGGAATTCTGCTTTTGTGATGCTATTAGCTGGCCTGGAAGTTTATTCATGATTCATTGGAAGGTTGGAAGCAAAGAGATGCAACGCACTGGATTGTAAAAAGTTATCATGGGACCAAGGAAGACCAAAAGCTGAGAGGTCAAGAGCTACAAGGGACCAGAAATATATCTGTTCTGGAAAGGTTAAAGTCTAAGAATGGAGTGAAACTGTCTCTGAGTTGTTTCTTAGGGTCTAAGTCCCATAGGCTGCCTTCCTCTTCCTCACCTTTGAAAGATTTCCTGTGGTACTTGTGATATTGAATACCAGATAGAATAAACAAGAAGACAATTCTGTCATAGAGAAAATGAAAGTCCTATGTGCCTCCTCCAATATTAATGTTTCCCTAATATCCATTTTGTGTTTTCAGTTTTTCATTGAGTGCCTATGGTTGCTCATTTTGAGCATTCAGAGCTCAACATTCTGACTGTGGGGTTGGTGAGACCACGGCTAGATGTGTTGATACAAGGATTTCCTGTCTTGGGGTCAGCCTTGCCATTCACACATTCTACTTCGGCATCACTTTCTTAAGCCTTTGCTGAGGAGAGAGCCTGGCTGGCTTCTCCAGCCTGAAAGTCTTAACTGAACACAAAAACGATGACTTTCCTACTTACTTTATTCTGCCTGATTCCTTTGTGATTAGATCCACCCTCTTTTTCCTCTCCACCTGCTCACCAGCCCTGTCTCAGAACAACTTCTTTAAGTTACTCAACCTTGCCTCAGTTGCGAGACTATCTTGATTTTGTGGCATGCTGATAGCACCTTTAAAATCCACACCTCTCAGAACTCTCCTGGAATTTATCTTGCTTTAATTGTTTTCTGACATCTGTTTGGGTCCAAGGAGAGAAAGAGGATCAATGTGTGTGTTCAGTCAAGTTGTAAAGTTGCACAAACTTTCTGTAAAGGAGTCATAAATTTTATGGAGAAAGAATTATACTATTCTGACATTCCAGTATTCTTGAATATATATGAGGTGCTTATTTTTCTTAACATGGCCACTGTGTACAGCAGAATTCGGCCTTATTTACTCACGATCGGGGTCCTATGTGTGCCTTGAGACCAAGCACACACACAGATAACATTGCCATTCTCAAAATGCTAGGAAGTCATTTCAGCATCTCTTCTGTTGTACAGAGGATGCATGCTGTAGTTCTTCCCGTGTGTCCTAATAAGGGCAATTTTGAAGGAAAGCATGTGGGTAAAAACAGGCCAATCAGGTCCAGCGCAGTGATGCTCACAGGAGAGCCAAAGAGTGGGCCAAATGGGAGCTTACAATATGGATGCCGGCTAAAGATTTCGATCCTCATCCCTAGGCATCAACTTTGATCATTGAGAAAGTGTTTTCAGACATCATTATAAACTGGACTAATCCGTTGGATAAGGCAGAAAACAGGATGGTCATGTCTTCTGTGGTTGGTTCACTTCCTTCACTGAATGAGCCCAACAGATCTGTTGATAAAGCCCACTGCAGAGACTTGGCGCAGCATAGCCTAGTGTCTTACCTGTCCCTGCTAAACTCTGGACCTCGACAGTGAACTACCTTATGGGAAAATCTTATGATCAGCTTCTTCCGTTCACAGAACAGCATGTTGGATATATTGAACACTGCCCTAGATGAAAATGGAGCCAAATAGCCAGTCCCTGGTATTAGGCTTCTAGTTATCAATATTAGGTAAAATTATAATAAAATTTTCAGTCACAGAAAGGATTTTGGTTTAAATTGCTTGTTTTTCCTTGTAGAGAATAGAACTGTATAAGGTTTGTAGCACTGCTGTAATAATTCTTTTGATACGATAGCCGTCTTTGCATGAAGTTGCTATCTATGAATTAAGACCAAAAGCTGTAGGTTCTAGGAATTCTAGGCAAGGCTTTCCACTACAGATGCTCAGAATAACGGGGTAGCCACAGCATGGCTGCGCTCTACTGTCTTGCATGGTGACCACACGCAGTCTGCTGCCCTGTGTCTCCCAGAGTGAGGGAACTCATCCAAGACAGGCCTGCTTGTCCTAATGTAATGAGAATGATGAGCCCCAAAGCTCTTTCCTTCTGTAGTTTCTTATCTGTGGCATCAAACCCCGGTCCCCTCCCCCGCAGAGCTGGGCCGGAGCGTCTGGCTCACCAGCTTCCTGCCTAATGGATCTTGCTACACAGATTGAGCGTTTCAGGTTTTATTGCCCCTGAGGGTACGGCTGCTGGATTATGTTCATTTATTCTTTTTCGCTCTTTATCTATTATTTACACAAGGAAATATTCCTGTTTTTCTTCCTGAAAATTTTCAGTCATTCCTGGCATTAGAGGAAGAATTTTTGTCAGGTTTTAAAAATACCTATTACTGGGTATTTCCAAGCCAATGTATTAGGGAACTTTGGCTGAATCTACTGTAAGCCACAATTCACAATGTACAGTAACTGAGGCAGCCACTGAAATGCCAGATATTGGTAAACGTCCTGTAATGAGAACCATCAGCGGGGCTCTGTAAGAGCAGCCTTGGGCAGCCTGGCAGCATCTTGTGTCCTGCAGCCCTGACCCCTCCCAAACCACACCTCGTCAGTATTTCACTCTCATCCTCTCCCTTGCCTGTAAAAAGTTTACAAGAGTGAGCTCTGCCGCGTGGAGAACGTCCATACACACAGACCTCGGTGATGCTGCCATCCACAGGGTGTTCAGCAACCCCAGGGTGAGAGAGAACAGTGGGCTACTCTTCTGCTCATTTTCATCCCCTATCCTTCCAGCGTTGTAGTAATAGAAAGAACATGAACTAGCCGGGCGGTGGTGGCGCACGCCTTTAATCCCAGCACTCGGGAGGCAGAGGCAGGCGGAGCTCTGTGAGTTCGAGACCAGCCTGGTCTACAGAGCTAGTTCCAGGACAGGCTCCAAAGCCACAGAGAAACCCTGTCTCAAAAAACCAAAAAAAAAAAAAAAAGAAAAGAAAGAACATGAACCCTGCTCTGCTGGGACACGTGTAATTCACAATTACAAACACTATGATGTTCTTGCCTGTAGACAGCATTCAGAAGAGGAAGTGGTTCCTGCCCCCTCAATTCTGCTTGCTGCTGTAGGTGCTTCTCCTCTATTATCTGGGAGGCCTCTGACAAACCCCTCTTCCTTCTCTCTATATGGCTTCTTGCTGTCACTGCCTACTTAGGCTGTCCCTTGTCACCTTAACCCTTTCTTCTCTTCATACCCTATTTTACCCCAACCTGTGTCACCTTTTTTACTTGTTCCCAGATATGACAGGAAGTTCCAGTGTGGACTATGTCCCTTGGTATCCATGATGTAGGCACCTAGACAATCTCAGGTGTGGGAGTGTGGCCTCTCACTTCACACATGGGAATTTTAATTGCTGTCTCCATTATGAACTTCTGAACTCGGTTCACCTAGTTTGCTCTCTATGGTGGCATATGTCTTTGTGAGTCATGCCCAAATGCTGTATCAGACCTTTCTCTAGAACATGATAATATACTAGGAAAGGAACCAGCACGTGAGGTCTGGATTGTTTTAGTGATGCATGGCTGTATGTGACTTCCTACAGGTCCATCCAGCTCTAAAAGAGGGAACACCTTGAGCACAGGGCTGTGCGTTCCCATAGATTGCCCATCACGGCATCCACCGTGTGCACATAAACACACAGTGCATGCCTCTGGGTGAAGTCTACACTGGGCATTATTAAACTAAATAAGAGAAAAATCCTGTGGCCTGAAAGAGTACTCTGTTAAGACAGACATAATGTAAGCATCAGAAATGAATTGTTTACACAAAGATAAGTTACCTTTAAACATCGTCATGGGAAGCCATGTCTCATTCATGCATTATTCCTGCTGAACATATCAGAATGTCCCCATAGTCACCACCACGTGGGCAAAGGGTCAGATCCAGCATTTACTCCTCAGAGGTCAGTGCAGGAGACCTATGGCTTCCTGTTAATCTCAGCTCTGGCCAAGTTCTCTCTGAGTTTGTCAGATGGCAGAGTCTAGGCAGCCATTGCCATCAGTAGGAACAGAAGTTGTTTTCAGGAGAGAATTTGTGGCAATCGGCATGGATCATGGGAGGAAGCAAGGATGGGGTTGTGTGTCTCCCTGCAGATCCAGGAAGGAAAAAACTTGACCATACAAGTCTACATGGTTAAGCATTGCCAGTCTATATATAGTGATGGAACTATTGGTAAACACACAGCATGAGGTCATTTGTTAAGGGATTTATGAGAGATACATACCTTGAGGGAGCATCTAGAGGGCTAACATAATCAGTCAATAATCATAAAGAATTAAGATTTGTTTGGGGTGTGAATTTTGTTTATGGCTTGAGTTATAATAAGATAAACTAAAAAACAATTTCATTGCTAGGAGAAGAGATGGTTTGATTCTCATGTAATGGCACAATGAATTGCACAGCCATAAACAATGAAGTGCAAGAGCACCTGAAATAAGAGACATCCATCTTAAGAGAATAGCCATGACTACAGTCCATAGAGCAAGGGTTGAATGAAGTCCTATAGGCCAGCAAGTCCCCTTTAATGGATGTGGACTGTGAGGTTGAAGCCCTCATGGAAGGCCTGAGCAGAGGGTCTATTTGAAAACAAACTGCTGGTTCACAGTTTCCCATCACTGAACTGGACTCTGACACCACTGAAGCCCAGCTGTTACCCTCTGCTGGACTAGCAAAGGGTAGTGAGGGTCAAGTCATTACTGTTTTTTAAGCCAAGACTGGAACACAGGTGTCCTCACATCCTTCCTTTAATGGTGGATAGAGAAAGGGCTTTGATAAAACCAGAGTTTGGATGTATTTGGATATTTCTCACATCCCGGGATGGAGCTGTGTACAGAGAAAGCCTATAAGCAGCAGGAATGAATGTGTGTGCACACACTGAGTCCTCCGTTTAAAAATAAACCTTGTAGAAATGTAAAACCAATGGCTTTTCATGCGATGGCCTTTATTTTCAGTTTTATATTTTCACTATGTATAATACAAGTGCCTGTGTCTTTACTTCATGTAAATTCCAAGGCTGGCTACCCCTGGAACAGCCTTTCTGTTCCAGAACCCATGCGTTGATCACCATAAGTTCCTTGACATAGTGGGGACTCACACCAAAGGGTCTCACTTCCTGGCCTTGGAACTTCATTCTGCTCAAATACTAGATGGATTCAGAGAGTGGGAGACTGTGCAGATAGTTGAGACTGAGGCACAACTCATCTATGTTAATGAAAACAGAACCACCCATTGTACTCCCCCCCCCCCCCCCCCCCGCTGTCTAAAGACATGCTGTGGGGCATGTCTCGGGAAGATGCAAGGATGTTCTCAGAGAAATCAACCAGCACTGGCAGCTTTAAGGTGTCATGAAAACCTCATTTTCTCCATTGGAAAACTTCATCTGGTCATTGTCTCTTGGCCCAGTTTAATGTTAATCAAAGAGTTTAATATTCACTAGTACTTGGAGATGACTAGCAACCAAGCCTAAATATTTTCTAGCAAAGCTGTAAGTCAAGTGGCTTTTCAAGGTTAAGTCTGAAAGTCTAGAAAAGAGTTCTAATGTCAAAAGTCTCCCTCTCACCTGACATCAAATCACTCGGGGCTTTATGGATGTTCCATCACAGAAGACAATGGGGTCTATGCCTGGACTTGGCAGTGAGTTTTATAATGCACCTAGTTCACCTGTCTTTGAGTAACAATCATTTGTCTTGCTAAGCAAAGAGGAGCGGATGAGTAAAATTCGGTGTATAGTTTATTTGATGCCTGTCTTAATTCACACAAAGGTTGGCTCCTGGAGCTTGCAGGGGGTATCTGACACTGAGCAGCAAGACAATGGGGCACATGGAGACATTCCAACAGTACCAGAGTCCCCGGTCTCTCATCATGGAACAGCTGTGCAGCTGGAACTCCATGTAATTTGCATGAGCAAAAAAAAAAACTCCACACAGCTTTCCCAGTTTAAGTGGGTCGTTTATAAACAAACTGATGTTGCTCTTGCTCTGAGGACATAAACTGGCTGACTTCGTTGTTGTTTTGGAGGCTCTGTCAGGGGCTGTGACATATTTTAGAGACACTCCTGCGCCTGAGTGAGTTTTCAAAAATTCATTCATATGGTATTGGAAACAAGCCTCTTTTTCCCCATATACAACTACATAGAAAACAAGTGCACATTCCACTAAACATTAAAGAAAATGCCCAAAGTCTTTCGAAGGCAACAGTGGTTGCTAATCTCCACCTGTCCCTAAAGGATATGTTCTCACGAGTGCTGGGAGAACACGCCAGGATGGTGGCCAGGCTTGGCTACAAACAGGATTGAGTCTTCCTTCTTCCCAAAGTAAAAGCTGGGTGTATTAGGACTCCAATTACACTGATACAGGAGAGGAGTGACAGCCAATAAATAAGAACATAGAAAGGCACACCAAGAAAGCTCTAAATTGATACAAATTGACTTGGCATTCTGTCCAAAAAGCTTAACAACTCACAATATGGAGAGACATGAGTTTATATCCATAGGTGAGTACTTACTTCTTAATTATCAAACACAGTTAAGATTTCTTCTTAAGAAGGTCTTCTAAGAAAACTTCAATAAAATTCAACTAAATAAATGAGCACTAGAGTAGCAAGCAGTTCACACACTGTCCATGGGTACCATCTTCAGTCTCTGGACTTTGTTAAAACTTAGACCTTGATCTAACCAATCGTTGTTAGACTTTAGGAACTGGGAACTAGACATGGAGGACTGTGCACATCTAGACAGCTCTTAGACACTTGGAAACACTAGATATTCAAAAATCCTGCTTACAAGGACTTTTTAGAAATCACAAAAACCACAGTGAGTTTTCTTCCAGAAATCACACACACACACACACACAGAGAGAGAGAGACAGAGACAGAGACAGACAGAGAGAGAGACAGACAGAGAGAAACAGAGACAGATAGAGAGACAGAGAAGAAGATGGAGAGAGAGTGTGTGTGTGAAAGTGAAATACAGAATTTGTCAAACTCCCGAAGAGTTTGTACTGTAAAGAATTTGTGGTAAACTTGAGGACAGCTGAGGAAGGTGGGGAAGGCCCAGTGGGGAAGGTATGAGAGAGGTGGGGTGGATTCTGTATTGGGGGGAAATGGACAAACAAACGCCAGCAGGAAACACTGCATTATTAACCTCACACTGTGTATGTGTGATGGGCAAACCACTCTCACTTTTCATGTCAGCTGAGTTCTAACAAATGATAGATTTTCTTCAGTAACTAATGTGAGTAAATCACAAACTTTGGTGTGCTCTGAAAAAGACTAACAACTGTCCTTATTCATGGGTCAGCATCCTTTCCTCACCCACAGAGCGGCTATATGAAACCATTATTCCCAAACATTCCAAGTCAGTAGATTTTTTTCTCTAAGTCAAGTCTATGCCCCTTTCCCCATGACTTTTGCCTCTTTTAGGGTTGAGTTCTCCAAGGCTTTCAACCCAGTTTACACTAGATCTCCCCAGTTAAGCCCTCAAGATCTCCGAATTGGCCGCCCATTTGTTCTTTCCACTGGGTCTTCACACATCCTCCCTTGGTGACCACACAGCCCTCCCATTCTAAGGCATTTTCCAGAATTGTCCAGGCAATTGAATATACCTGATGTCATGTGGGCAACCACACAGAACTTGTCACTGTGTAGAGAAATATCTTCTATTGAGGACCGAAGCAAAGAATGAAAACACACACACGCTTTTGGCTGTCAGCAGTCTGTGGGTCTGGCAGCCTGGAAACCTTCAACTGCAAACAACGAGGGGTCAGACATACAAGTAGGAGAATCTTTAAACATACCCATTAATTAAAGGAAAACTTATCAACACCATGAAGGCAAAAAGTAATTTAAAATAAGAAAGCTTACTAGAGAGATGGCATTTGGTTTCCAGCCCTGGGAGTGCGGGTTCCAACAGTGAATCTTCAGATCTTCTCAGACCTGATCTAACCCACACAGGACCCCTAGAGGATAACAGCTTTCTTTTACTTAAGGATGGGTAAGAAATAAGAAGATCTCTGCCTTCACAGTGTGGTGAGGAAAGCTGCTTCTTCAAGCTAGTGAGAGTGAGGATTGCTGAGTAATTTTCCAAACGATTTCCTGCCTGGGAGCCGTAGTATCCTCTGGCTCACAGACCCCAATCACATGGGCACAAAGACACAAAGCAGTAGTTGTCTGGTGGTGGGGGGGGACTTGAACTTGTTTTACAACCTAAGTATAAATCATTGCTTAAGAACCTGGAATTAACCAAAAGCTATGGAGAAACCCTGTCTCAAAAATCAAAAAAAAAAAAAAAGAACCTGGAATTAAACACATGTTTCAGGCACTTCCACAAACAAGTCCAGGAAAGAAGTTCTGAGCACAAGAACTTTATGACATATGAAGAAGGACATACTGGGCAAACAGAGAAGAAAACTAGAAAACTAGAAAAGTCACCAAGGAAAAAAATAATGCCTCCCTCCAAGACCTAAGGAAAGAGCAGTCTGCCTGAAACCCTGCACATAAACCTAGAGAAGAGAAAAAAAATCATAAAATCCTTGACGTATGCACTCCCACCAGCACTGAAGGAGTGTTCTCCTTACTCTACATCCTCTCTAATATAGGCTGAAATTTGCAGGCAGATGAATGGTACTAAAAAAAAAAATCATCCTGAGTGAGGTAACCCAGACCCAGAAAGACAAACACGGTACATACTCACTCATAAGCATATACTAGATGTAAAGCAAAGAATAACCAAAGCACAATCCACAGCTCCAGAGAAGCTAGGTAACAAGGAGGACCCTAAGAGAGACATGAATTGCCCTGGGAAGGGGAAATAGATGAGATCTCCTGGGTAAACTGAAGGTGGGGGAGGGGGCAGTAAAGGGGAGAGAATGGGGGTTGAGAACACAATGGAATGGGATGGGTTGAGGGGAGGTTGGGGTAGGAAAGCAAGGAAAGAGCTGTATGGATAGAGGGAACAATTCCAGGACAAGGGAGAAAGCTGATGCTCGGAAATTCCCAGGAATCCGCAAGGATGACCCCAGCTAAGACTCCTAGCAATAGTGCAGAGGGTGCCTAACTGGCCTTTCCATGTAATTAGTTGGTGACTGCCCTAATTGTCATCATAGAACCTACATCCAGTAATTGATGGGAACAGATGCAGAGATCCCCATCCAAGCACCAGGCTGAGCTACGGGAGTGCAGTGGAATAGCGGGAAGAAGGATTATATGAGCAAGGTGGGTCAAAATTATGACAAGGAAACTCACAGAGATAGTTGACCTGAACTTAGACTCTAGACCAACAGTTGGGGATCCTGCATGGGACCTAACCAGGCCCTCTGCATGCCAGCAGCAGTTTTATAGCCTGGTCTATTTGGGAGACTGCTGCCAATGGGACTAGAATCTTTCCCTAGTATATAAGGTGACTTTTTGAAATCCATTCTATATGGTGGAATGCCTTGTTCAGCCTTGATGCAGAGATGGGCAATGGGAGAGGGGGGAGGAATGGTCCTGCCTCAACTGAATGTGTCAGGTTTTGTTAACTCCCCATGGGGGGCCTTACCCTTTTCTGAGGAGTGGATGGGGGTGGGTTGGGGGGATGTGGGAGTAGAGAAAGGAGAGGAAAGAGGGGAAATTGTGGTTGGTGCTTAAATAAATGTAAAAATTATATATATATATATATATCTGATATATACATTAAAAAACCAATCTCAGTGCAATGAAAGAATGTTGTGAACTAGAAAAGACAGGCAACTAAATAAATGAATCTAGAAAAATTCAGAGAAGATGGAGAGAAGGGTGGAGGAGAAGAGTAAAAGGTATGTGATGCTTGAAGTCTAAACTTTAATGTAGATCTGAAACAATTTTAATAATATTCCTATGTCTAATCATTTTTAATTTTTTAATTTATATTTTGCTCTCATTTGCTGTTGTAACTTGATAATTCCATCACACTTTCCTCCTGGCGGTGGTTCACAGTGAGTATATTTGAATACATGATTTATATTAGACCTTTCTTCATTCTTCAGTCTGACAGAAAAATCTTTCCAGATGCTGGGGAGATGGCTCAGTGGATAAATGCAACACACACACGACTTGAGTTTGATGTAACCTGAGTACTGGATGAACAGAGGCAAGAAGATCCATGAAATTTGTGGGTCAGCCAATCCAGTCCACTCAGTGAACACCCATGTAGAAACAGCCCAGCAGTTAAAAGGTACACACTGCTCTTGCAGAGGATCCGTGCTTATTTCCTAGTATCTTTATCAGGTGGCTCACAACTGCCTCTAACTCCAGCTAAAAGGGACACCTATGCAAGTGTACACACACACACACACACACACACACACACACACACACACAGGAGAGAGAGAGGCAGAGATTTTCCAAACAAGGCGAAAGTTGTCGCAGTCACCTGTGGGGCACAGTTCCGTCCCTACATCATATCCAGTGCAAACTTCGAGGAGACACAGACACATAATCCTAGCTCTGCTTTATCTTCATAAATCAAGATAGACTTTCAGGTCAGAGGCAGAAAGGACATCTGATCTCTTCAAACCTCAATATTCTCTCCCTCAGTGATTCTGATTTTGTATACCAAGTTCTTTAAATGTTTTCTTTCAAACTTAAATAATTTTTTATTTTCTAAAATAAAATTATGAGCTTTTAGACTTATTCTAAAACTCCTCAAACACTAGAATTAGCACTTTCACTCATCACATCATGCTCAGCTCCCTTTCCATTGTGTTTTTCTCTTTTGTTGGTGTATGTTTCCTTAGACACAGTCAGGGCTGATGTGAAGTTGTGTCTGCGTGTGAACAGGCATAAAAACATGAGTGTTTGTAGTTTATATGGCTTTGCTCTTCAGATTCACACAAGACTGGTGCAGAACTCCTTCATCCTCATCACATTCCAAATAAACCTTGCATTTCCTTTTTGAAATTTTCCTTTTCATTTGTTCAGTTTGATGGAATCTCCCGGTCTCTGAACGAAAGGGTTTGTCTTCAAAAGCATTTTTGAAGGACCACATCAAGCAGACATCTTACAGTTGTCCCTGATCTGTGAACTTGTAGTACTGTGGTTTAGATGGTCTCCTTTGGCCTTTTCCCTGATCTTTCCTGTGACAGAGACTGTGGCTGGTATTCTTTTGTCTGCTTAATATGGTCACAGAATGGTGGATGCAGGAACCTCCAGTATTCAAGAATTATCTTAGAACCCTAAATGCTTGGAATCTATGAGAGGGGATGGCCTCAGAACTTCTGTGCCTCGTGCCCTCCTCCCAAGGAAACCATTCTTCAGATAAGGCATTTAACTTATCTTTTCCAGGATCATAAATGTGTTTACCCAAGACCTCAAAGATCTAGAGCAAGTGGCCTCTTTGAACTACTTTATGATTCGATTTTCAATTGTTATTTTATTTAATAATCCATTGGTGCAATTTTGTGCTGTCAATAGGTTTCTGGTTATGGAGTCCTCCACTGGAGTGTGGTTGGCCTACCAGAAGCCATATCCTTTAAGAAAGCTGACTTTCTCCTCACCCTACCTCACCCCAGAAGTCATCCACTGTCCATTGCTCCTCAGTTAGGGGTGAAGTCTCATGGACTTCTTCCTCCTACTTCATGCTAGAATTTCGAACTATGTGATTTTGCATAGTCTTGTGCAAACAACCATAGATGCTGTGATTTGAACCACCATTTGTTTGTTTGTTTATTTAGCAAACCAGTCCCAGATTCACCTCCCTCCTTCTCCTCCCATCCCCTCCCACCACCTCCCCTCTGCACCTTCTCAATCTACTCTTCCTTTCTTTCTGTTCAGAAAAGGACAAGCCTCCCATGGGTATCAGCAAAGTATGGCAGATCAGGTTGCAGTAAAACTAAGCACCTCCCCTTATGTTTAAGCTGGTTAAGGCAATTCAGTATGAGAAAGAAATTCCTAAGAGCCATCCATAGTATTAGGCACAGCCCCTGCTCCCATTATGAGAAGTCCTACAAACAGACCAAGCTACACATCTGTCTCATACATGTGACCTAATGTCAGTCTCATTCAGGCTTCCTGGCTGTTGATTCAGACTCTTTGAGTTGCTGAGTCAGATAAGTTGATTTGGTGGGTTTTCTTTTTTCTTTTTCTTTTTTTTATTTTATTTTATTTTATTCTTTTTTTAATTAAAATTTCCACCTCCTCCCCGTTTCCCATTTCCCTCCCCCTCCTCCCACATATTGCCCCCTCCACCCACTCCCTTCCCCCTATCCCCACTCCTCTTCTCCTACCCCCACTCCATTCCCCCTCCCTCTCAATACTGAAGAGCAGTCCAAATTCCCTGCCCTGCAGAAAGACCAAGGTCCTCCCACTTCTATCTAGGTCCAGGAAGGTGGCATCCAAACAGACTAGGCTCCCACAAAGCCAGTTCATGTATTAGGATCAAAACCTAGTGCCATTGTCCTTGGCTTCTCAACAGCCTTCATTGTCCGCCATGTTCAGAGAGTCTGGTTTCAACCCATGCTTATTCAGTCCCAGTCCAGCTGGCCTTGGTGGGCTCCCAATAGATCAGTTCCACTGTCACAGTGGGTGGGTGCACCCCTCGTGGTCCTGACTTCCTTGCTCATGTTCTCCCTCCTTCTGCTCCTCATTTGGACCTTAAGAGCTCAGTCCATTGCTCCAAATTGGGTCTCTGTCTTTATCTCGATCCATCGCCAGATGAAGGTTCTAAGGTGATATGCAAGATATTCATCAGTATAGGATAGGGTCATTTCAGGTTCCCTCTCCTCAGTTGCCCAAGGTACCAGCTGGGGACATCTCCCTGGATATCTGCGAGCCCCTCTAGAGTTTAAGAAGTTTCTCAGGGGTCATTTCTTCTAGCTTGATGTGATCCCTGCATAGAACCTGGGCCTGGAAAACAGAATCACACAGTGTGTCACTATCTCAGGACCTAGAACCACAGCTATTAGAGCTAAAATCTGTTAGCACTTGCCTGTGATCTTCAAATATATATATTGCCAGGGGTACAGAATGGAGTCTTAAGGTTTCTTTCTCTCTCCACAAAAAGTATAGACTAACTTTGACAATTAATACAGCAGTCTTGGAATGACCTGGCAGCTAGCTCACTTCATTCAGCTGACGCATTGTTCACCGGGAGAAATGCCACTTCCCCCATCCCCACCCTTGAAGACTGCTATTAAATCTGAAGTTGTCTATGTACAACTTTGCCCTTTTTTATAGTCATTCTTTGATCGAATATTTACTATTTGCTAAATCCATGCTAAGAACTAAGAAAAGATGAGTGACTGGCGAGTGAGCAAGGCAGATAGGTCTGGGCACAAGGGAGGTCCTTGTGAACTCCGTAACAGGGTGAGCCCAGTCATCAGCCAGCAGTGGCCTTGTCTTCCTTCCCCTGGACTGCTGTCAAACAACAGGTGAAAAGAACTAGTCCAGGGGTTCAAGTCATTTTGAGACTATAAGTTAAGGTATGTAAATACAATACTTGTGATTTAAAAAAAAAAAACATTGGAATTAATCAAGAAAGAACCCTAACTGATGTTTTTCTCCATTTCGCCTCAAACTGAGACAACCACAGCAGAGGCCATCAGAGGACATGGAAACCCCATCTTTGTATGAGCTGTGTAGGTCTTTGCTGTTTTCTGAGCCCCTCTACCATAAGAGAGCGGGCTGTTATCTTTATGTAAAATTGGTGTGGGAAGTCCTTCTGTATATGTGTTGCTTTTATTGGTTGATAAATAAAGCTGTTTTGGCCAATGGCTTAGCAGGGTAAAGCTAGGTGGGAGTTAAAACAAAGATACAGAGAGTAGGTGGAGTCAAAAGAGAAAGATGTCAGAACATTACTGACAAGCCACAGCCTCATGGCAATGCATAGATGGATAGAAATTGGTTAATTTAAGATGTAAAAGCTAGCTAGAACTATGCCCAAGCCACTGGCCAAACAGTGTTGTAACTAATATAGTTTCTATGTGGTTATTTGGGTCTGGGTGGCCAGGAAATGAAAGCCTAGTCTCTGTTTACATAAAGTGAGCCAGTATCTTTACTTTTACCTTCAACTGAATAAAACCCAAGCATTTTGTCTGTAACACAGAGTACTACTAGATAGTAATGTAGACTGGAAAATTTGAGGACAAAAGTCATCTACCTATGGATGGTAGCATACCAGTGACGTGTAAGAACACTGTGCTAACGTCTGGTTAAATAAGAGATCAGTTTAAGAATCCAAAATTACACACAGTCATGTCAACTCAAACATTTACATGAAAACTTCATTCCCATGAGGGCACATTATCTTCTAAATATAATTGCAAGCTTTAGTTTCAGCTGAGATTAGAAAAAAAAAATGGAAAAGAAGTAACTAACGTTTACATCCGCATGAAACTACTGAGTAATGGCTTGTGTATTGACATCTGCGTTACAGAGCCCACTCTTTGCAGGGCTAGCTTTGCGATGCTCTACCAACAACCCACATTTCAAAGCTTCACACCAGCACTTTATTGGAAAGTTGGATAAACAGGCAAAATGTTTTCTCTTGAACCTAAGCTGTAGTCTCCCACCTTCACTTCGTCCGCTGCTGATCAATAATTCACCAAGTGCAGGTCAGCTTCATTCAAGTGCAGTTGGTGGGGAGTCAGGGAGCAGCACATTAGAGCAGCCCTGTGGGCAATAATTAAAAAAGAACCCGGGCTCCTCAGAGGGAGGCACGAGCCAATAACCTAGGGATGCTCAAAAGAGTGCAAGTGTAATATAAGACAGAGCAAGGCCTGAATCTGCTCCGCTGAGTGCTTCTTCATTCTGAGGATCAGGTGGCCAGCTCTGATCCCTTTTCTAGAAAGTTTGTAACGGTAATTATATTGTGAGTGGATGAGAAGGAGTATGTTTCATCTTGCTATTTCCCAACACACCCCCATTCCTGTGGTTTGGCTTACCAGAGCCACTGTCCAGAAAGCTTTACAGTAACTCTGAAGAGGGACGTGCCCAGGTCTTACAGGCAGTGATCTCACTTCCTGATCAGGAGGAAACGCACCCTTCCCACCAGCAGGCCAGCCCTTGGGGAGGAAGCTCCTTCATGTACTCTATTGCTCTGCCTTTTCCCCTTATTCCCAAAACAAGTTTGAATGCAGTCCGGAAGATAAGAGGATGCTGATGCTCCAGTTTTGTAATAAGTTGAGCTACTTTTGGAAGGTCCCTCATTCCTTTTCATCTATATTTAGGGACCAAATATAGGTGTCTTCCCATATCCTCATCTTCACACCCTTCTCATCTCCATCCTTATTGCCATCCTTACTAACCCCATCCTGCCTTCATTCCTCATCTTATTCCCTGAGGGAATTTCTCTTTAAAGAATACATCCCCAGTAACCTAACTTCCTACCACTAAACCCTACCAAATAAAGTTTTGTGTTATAGTGCAATACATCTAATAGTGCACATACCATGGGCCATCAATATATGAGCTTTGAAAGGTCATTCCAGTAACATTCTATAGCAATACACATTCCTAGATAATACATTAACATCATAAAAACCTACCTTTAAATTATAATAACCAAAAATTGACTTAAAATTAGACAGATCAGAATGGGAGAAGATCTCACACTTATAAACTATTTCAATCTTAAAGTCAATCTAACATCAAAAGAGAAACATTAAAAATAGTAAAAGCATAGATATGGACTCAAAGTAGACAATAACAACCATAATAAAAAGGGCAGAAGCAAATACACAACACTCTCAACACTTGAGTATATATACTGAGACATATTTTCAGCCTGGTTCTTGTATTTTAAATCATGGAATAGGAAAGAGCTTCTGTTTTATTCATCTTCACTGCTTCTAGGTCCATCCACAATTTTTCAGGAAATGGCTTCTGCCCTGTTAATGTCATTGCATGCTAGACTGAACAGTGGTATTGGTGGCACAGACAAGTGGCCACTCAGACTGAATCAGGGTGTATGAGTCTTTTGTACAGAAGCTTGAGGTGTCTTCTGGGACTATCCATATACCATACTCTTCATGTACATGTGTTGTTAGTAAGTTCTCTCATTTCAAGAAAAATGAACTTTTGATTTCAAGAGGAAGGAAATTCTAAGAGACATTAAACAGAAGCCAGAACCTGGGATTAATTCCTGATTAGGACTCCCACCTATTCGATCCTCCTGGAATCCATCTGCTCACAGGAGCTCAGGTACCATGTCATTCGCCTCACCATCTGCATCAAGTCTTCCTTTTTTGCCTTGTTCCCAGGGTCTGTGAGTATCTCCATACTCATCACATTTATAGCCAGAAACTTGAGACATATTTCTCCTCTCTACCCATGTTTAATTGATGCTGTTGCATCCATCTAGGGACCTCTTCAGTCCCCCATACTCTGCTCGTGAGTCAGTCTCATGGCACTGTCCAGGGGAAGACTCAAATCATTCTACTGGTTTGGAATCCCTAAAATTTGACTTTCAGAAAAGGCCCAAGCACCATCCAAACCTCAAAACTGCTTCATGACTTAGGAGCTCTTACTTGCATATCTTCTCCAACCCACCCTTCCTCTGCTTCACTCAGCTTTCTTACCTGTGTGTCTTCTGCCACGCACTTTCTATATTTGTGAAATACAATAGCAGCTTGCTTTCTTTGACTTATTATGGTCTTCCACTTAAAACAGACACATAGATATGATGACAGCATCAATGGGAGGCCAACATGATACATTTGATATCATGATGTATTAGTCCCTAGTTTTAGCAGAAGTACTATTCGAAGTTGAGTTCTTAAGATGTTGAACACTAATAATAGAGCATACAATGAAACTCAGGATAAGGATGAGGGTGTAAGTTTGGTCACATCATCATCTTGAGTGCTGCTCCCTATATGTAGAGGTAGAAGGTGGAGTATGGTCACACAGTCTCGTGTTTCCTGTCTTAGAACAGGCCTCTGAGACTGAAGCAGTGGCAATGGATGTCAACAATCAACTCTTGGGCCCCCTCTGTCTTGTCTTGCTTCATCACAGTCCTCCTGGCTATAGGAATTCAGTCAGTACAAAGGACAGACTGCTATCCCTATTATACAGCAGAAGACCCTGAGCCCAACACAAGGGCACAGATGGAGGAAGGGAATCTCAAGATCAAAGTAAAACAGAAACTGTGTAAAGTCAGTTTCTAGTTCTATGTGGATAGCGCCAGTGACCCTGTCAGCAGAGCAGAGGATCGCAGTTGGTTTTAGGGTGTCAGTCCACCAGGAGGAAAACCCGATGGGTAAACCATGGAGAGGCATAGCCCCGAGACCTCAGACTTCAGAATGTCATTTGTTTCTGCTGTGTCTTCACGTGTTTGCTGCTGTATTCTTCTGGTACCAGGTATGGTGTTAATGGGTATGGGGAGATTCTCACCACCTGTAATATAGTGTATTTATCTTATGGAAACATCCTATTCCACTGTGGGGACTATTACTAAGATGGTTTCTTCCTAAACTGTACTGTCTAGATGATAATAATAATGTTAATTTGAATAGAGTTTTGATGATAAAAAAAATAAAACAAGGAAGTGTCACACAACTAGAACATGAGTTTCTATTGAGAATCTGTATAGACTGTGGCTTAAGTTAATGATTTAGAAAAACAGCTGAGTCCCAGTAGCCCAGCTAGCTTAAATTCTTTTTTAACCTTAATGTTGGGAGATGTGTTCACAGGTTTCAGAGTACATCATAGTGAAATAAAGCCTTAAAAATAACTTAAAGTTAAACTAGATGCTTTTGTCAAGTAGCTTTGAGGTGAAAAACTCAAGAAGACAATCTAAAGTTTTAGAAAGGCATATAATTGAATGAGAAACTGGTTAAGGTCAGGGAACAAGAGCAAAGCAGCCCAATTATTAGTAGCTGACATGCCTTTCTTGCTAGGATTGCTTGATGACCAAAGGTGATGATTAATTCCTTATACCCGTTTCTGCCCTCAGTCTCCTGATATAAAAACTATTGATGAGTGGGTATGTACCCTAGAGAATTAAAGTAGAACTGGATGATTATTTTCATATATAAAAGTTTAGATTTGTGATTTAAGATTCCTTCTATGATTACCTCTCAAGATAAGTAATAAAGTGACTGGTCCTTTCTTTGTAACAGCAAAAGGCAGCCTGCCAGTAAAAGAATATCTTTCTTGATTACACACTGTTAATCCATAGCAAGTTGCTTGGGTATGAATATACATGGGTCCTTGTGATAATTTGTTTTTTACCGGTAATACATAAAATGTTTAATCATGTAAGGGATATGGAAAACACGCTATTTTTTTTACTTGTGTTCATTGTAATCATTCACTTGAAAAACTAAATGTAACCACACTGTAATTTTTATATTGCCTGAAAGACTTTTGCTGGAGTATATAAGCTGTAAGGGAAAGAATAGAGCTAAAATGAGTTAGAAGGATAATAGCAGGAGTAAGAGACTTAGAAGGAATTAGAAGGAAAACATCAAAAATAAAGAGGGAGCTAGATGGAAAACATCAAAAATGAGTTGTTATCAGTCATTCAGAATTAAGGATAAATTTTTTTTTTTTTTTTTTTTTGGTTTTTCGAGACAGGGTTTCTCTGTGGTTTTGGAGCCTGTCCTGGAACTAGCTCTTGTAGACCAGGCTGCTCTCGAACTCACAGAGATCCGCCTGCCTCTGCCTCCCAAGTGCTGGGATTAAAGGTGTGCGCCACCACCGCCTGGCTAAGGAGAAATTCTTAAAGTGAATGTCAGTTACCCCAATGCAGCTGTTTTCCAAAACGATCTTCTGTGGAAGGCCTAAGCTCGGGGTTAGTAGCCTTTTACCAGGGCTTTTTTGAGTGATGGCTCAGAGGAACAAAAGAACCTTTCTGCCGAACACAATGCAGAGGCTAGACTACTCTCCGGCCTTCTGATTCCTTACAGGGAACTAACTTAGATCTGCCTGGGACAAGACTCCAGCTGCACATGTGTGCAGTCTGCCCTTTTCCTGTGTGCCTGCCACTCTGTTAGCTGCATCTACCTTTTCCTTATTCTCCTCTTTTCCTTTCTTTCTCCCTTCCTTTCTTTCTTTTCTCTTTCTTCCTTTCTTCCTCCTCCTCTTCATTTCTTTCTCATCTTCTTTTTTTGCTTTTTACTAGGTAGAGATTTAGTTTTAAATTTTTCAACAAGTGATTAGGAAACCTACTTGGACAATTCTTAAATTTTTTTTTTTTTTTGCAAATTTTTCTTTTTTTTTCCATTTTTTTTATTCTTTTTTAATTAAAATTTCCAACTGCTCCCCGTTTCCCATTTCCCTCCCCTCCTCCCACACATTGCCCCTCCCCCCATTCCCCTCCCCCATCCCCACTCCTCTTCTCCTTCCCCCAGTCCATTTCCCCTCCCTCTCGATACTGAAGAGCAGACCAAATTCCCTGCCCTACAGGAAGACCAAGGTCCTCCCACTTCATCCAGGCCCAGGAAGGTGAGCATCCAAACAGGCTAAGCTCCCACAAAGCCAGTTCATGTATTAGGATCGAAACCTAGTGCCAATTTAAAACCCCAATGTTATGTTTTCAACATGGATTATGAAACTAAAACCTATAAAAATGAATAAAAAATTTGCATAATGAAAATGTTAAAATCACATATTCAAAGTGATGCTTTGTCCATAAGGTAGTGATTTTTTTTTAAACCTTGTGATCACAATGAAGAACTAATTTCCATTCTAGATGACGTAACTGCACCAGCACCACAGAGTTCTATATCTGCTAGTGTCTCACATTTCTGAGTGAGCAATTGGCCTGTGAGTGTCTATTGCACAACAGTGTCCAGGACCATGCAAGTTGAAGCCAGGGCATGGTGTGTGGTAATCACGACCTCATCCTGGGATAGCCAGTTTTCCTGATATTTAAACCTGTGATTTGTGGTATGCAATATTCTAAAAACATGGTGAAAACAGTGCATATGTAGTAGATATGTCTGTAGCTGATTGGATAAACAGCAAGTTCCTGAGGGTACTGTGGTTGCTCATTAGAAATATCCAGTTTTGGGTGTGAGACTCTACATGGCTGACACACAGCAAAGGTCCTCATGTAAGAAAGAGGACAGCAGCATAGAGCAAGGGAGAAGGCAGTGTGTCCTCACTGTGATCACAGTGTTATAGAACACCACCTTATATACATCCACAAGAAATGCGCAAAATGTCACTGTCAATTCAAATGCAATTTTTAAAATCTTATTCTCTCCTATCCCCTGTTTTGCCTCCCTCCACTCCTCCCAGTTCCTCCCCGCCACCTCCCTTCTCCCCCAGATCTACTGCCCCATTTTCCTTAACAGTTTCATTGTGTAAACTTTTCTCCCTTCGCCTCTAGCAGCAGTGTCAGAGAAAGCATGAACCTGCCCCATGCATGCCCCATGCAAGCCTTCCTCCAATGACCCTGCAGTAAGTGACATGTTGGCCTCCACCCCCAGGATGCTTGAAACATCTTTCTTCCAGCTGAGACTGCCCAGAGTCCCACATTCTTGCCAAATGTGTCCTGGGGACAGAATACCTCTGGTCAAAGCACTGTGAGTCAGAGATTCACACATCAGGAGTATTTCATGGGGTTTACAATATTTAAAAATGAGATGGGATACAGTATGATTATATATATATTATAAGGGGCTAGTAAATCCACCAAATCCTGTTACTTTACAATGTCTGTTTCCTCACCTACAAACTAGTATAAAACAACTTAATCACAAAAAGTGTGATTAAAAAAATGACTTTCTTCTTAATAGACTCCTGTTAAATGTCATTTTCTTTTTGACTCTAACCTTGAATCTGGACCAACTGTATTCAACCTAGACCTCTCTCCTCCTGCCACACACAATAAGAGGCCAGAAAAGCAGTCCTAGAAGAGAGTTTATCTTCGTGAAACATCCACAGACACAGTAGAGTTCATATCCTCACAGACAATAAACTCTCATATCCACACCATCATTGGGAGGCTCTGTCTGTTCACATAGTGGGGCTCATATTCATGCATGAGCCCAGTGCATAAATCTGTAAAATACATTGGAGAGTCATCAGAACTGACTATGATCACAGAGGTTAAGCACTTTACGGGAAAACATAGCAAAGGAAGTGTGTGGCTTCAGGGTAAAGCCACAGTCTATGTAGCAAGGATGAATTACAGTTATTTACAGTTATTTAGTGTACTGAAAGGGGGTATTGTAAAAATAGATGCAAGGTTTAAAATTAGCGCTGAATAGCAAGAACTTACTCATTACCAATATAAAATATTAAGTGGTCTGAAGGAACAATGGGAAGGAAATTACGGAGCAGAAATCACATTAATATCCAAAGAAGATGGTTTAATAGAATTGTGTTTTCCTATTGGAAATGATTCACTAATTAAGCATGGACTACAAAGTGACCTAGACAGGTCTGTGCACAGCAAGGCTGAGCTCAGGAAGCCAGGAGTGCATTGAGAAACTTGCTGCCTGACCAAGGTCGCTGCTACTTTCTGTGAAGTGATTTTCTCCAATCATCATCATCATCATCATCATCATCATCATCATCATCATCATCATCACCATCATCATCCTGCCCACATCTCTGAGGCACAAGTGTCTCAGTTAGTAATGTCGTATGAAATTAACAACCCAAGTTTAAAGCTCTGCTTTGGTAAAATTATGTTAACTCAGTGCACACTGGTTGATTTATGAGAACTTTTGAAAAGCAATTTAGTTTTTCTACTTGTCAGTTTATGCGAAGACGCCTGTTACACTCTGACCCACTTCTGGGAATAATCTGTAAGGAAGTGGGTACATAACTGGTGACTATGAGTTTCCCTTTCATGGAAAAAATATATATTATGTAACATTATAATACTTTGTGCCTATAAACCATCAGTGGAAGGCCAACACGCCTAGGATAAAACAGTATGATAACATTCGCTAAAGATAGTTTAAAGCAATCATATCAACTAAAAGCTAGCTCTTCTGTATGAGTGTTAGAATTTTAAACAATGTCCAGAATCTAAAGGTTCTTCTCTCAAACTACCTTTCAGTAGTGCTAGTTCCAAAAAGCTGCTGAGATCACTACAGAGCTTCAAAATACACCTGAACCATAACTCTACATTGATAAACATCCTTCCAAAAACTTGGATTCTACCTGGACATGGCTCTGAGAATTCAGTAGCGTGGGCACCAACTGTGGAGCCTCCATCACACAGGGCTCTCTGTCAACACTAGGTGCTCTCGAAAAAATTGTCCCAAGATGACATACACCTGTTTAAACCACGGATAGAGAAAGCTGTGGCAGCCCCAGAATTATACTTCATAAAGAACACAGAGTTTAAGTCACTGCCTAAAGAAAGAAACTTATTTGTGTATGTTTTTACAGGTGAAAGTCTGAACTTCTAAGACTTTGCTTGCAAAATGTAGTGTTTGGTCCTGCAAAAAAAAAATGGAATAAATACTGATTTTTTAATAGTACTTTCAAAATTGAAATGTGCCCTTTCCCCAAGCATTGGGTGCTGCTTTAAACTCAACAACAAAACACAAGATCACTGTCATCCTAGCTGAGCTATGCGAATGTCAGCTGAAGGCACGTTTATGTGGGAAAGGTGTGAGAGAATCCACAGCTCCAGAAAGAACAACGGACCTGCTCCAGGTGCTGGTGGGAGGAGGAGGAAGTGAGCAGAAGATCCTGGGAATATTCACAGTCAAGAGAGCTGAGAGGCTATAACCAAGGCCAGGAGCTACTTTCTATCACAGGAGAGCTGGAGATGTGACGTGAGGGAAACAAACTGTAGTTGACTCACTGCAAATACCCTTTTAAAATAGCTTTCATAAAGCCAGATTTAACTTTAGGAATTTTTAAGTACAGCGAGGAAGGATCAATCACCAAATGTCTATGGAGCAAAACAAATGATACTTATGACAGTAAATCAAACTAATATTCTTCTTACTGTCTATTTTATATTTATTATTAATACACTATAATATCACAATAGTACATTATCAGTATTTAACAATTATCAAACAATTAATAGTCGTTAAATATATGTATAGGCTCATTGTAAGTGTTTTCTTTTTTAAAATTTAAGACATGGTCAGATGAAAATAAGTAGGAGTGTGTCCCTCAAGAGCTGTACTAACATCTGCCTCAGGCATCAGAGGGTATTCTTGTAAAGCGACAGAGTAAACTGCAGGTAAAAAAAAAATTAAAATGAGCACCTGATAGGTCAGGGTGAGCCATGAGTCTATTGAGAGGTACTGGACAAGAAAGAAACACAGTTGCAGGAGCAGATGCTACAGCAAGCAGGGTTCTGTGAAGTTTGAGCTGAGACCAGAGTAAAGTTCCACACCTGAAAAAAACCAGGACTGAGCAGCCTGAAGTTGGGGAAGGTGAGTATCTCAGGCTGTCTGAAAGGAGCTAGACCTGTCCAAGCTCACACTTCAAGTCTCCAAAACTAAAGGAGTGCAAGTTTTATAGTCTTAGTCTGGTGTGGGAAGTCCTTCTGTAGATGTGTTGCTTTTATTGGTTAATAAATAACCAATATAATAAACAAATAAATAATTGCTCCTGGGCAATGGCTTAACAGAATATAGCCAGGCTGGAAAAGATAGAGAGAGAGAAAAGGCAGAGTCAGTGAGATGCCATGGAGCCACCAGAGGGGAAAGATGCGAGCCGTCACCTGGAACCTTGTTGGTAAGCCACATCCACATGGCGATATACAGATCAATAGAAAAGGGTTAACCAAAGATATAAGAGCTAGCTAGCAAAGTGCTTAAGTGATTGGCCAAGCAGTGATTTAAGTAATACAGTTTCTGAGTGATTACTTTTGGTTTGGACAGCCAGGAGCAAACAAGCAGCCTCCAACTGCATCAGTCACCAAGTTTATGTTCAGTAGTCACAGCAACAACATGAAGCCAAGGCAGGTTGAGTTCCAGTTATAGAGATGCCCAGTCCAGAATATTTTAGATTGTGTCCTTTCTATTACATATACAATTTGTATAGGCTTCAATGAATCCACACCTTTATCCTGATAATCTTAAACTCCAAATTTGAAATTGATTCTGGAAATTTTCTCACTTGGTATCTTCTTCTAATTATGACTACTAAGCCTGCACAGTAGCTGACATTTTTTATCATGGTCATGGGGAGAAAGCATAGATGAAAGTGAAATGACTATGGATTAGTGGCTGTCCTCTGAGAAGCACCTCATATATGACACCATTTCACATTTTCAATATAAGCAAATGAGATATCTTTATATATTTCCCTGTCAAGGAAAATGCTTTTGATACTACATATACTTTCTACCCACCTTGATTTTCCTTTTGACATATGCTAGAAGTCGTCCATTCATTTTCATAACTTCTCACTCACATTGTGGATGTCTAGGGCTTTTATCATGTAGCATGCTTACAGGCATGACCGCATTGACTAAGACATTCACTGTCCGGTTGACATGTAACTGAGCTGACTTTCTAGTGGGCTGTCACAGAATACGATGTGCCTCATTGTCTCCACTCTTGAGTCTAAGTCTCCAGTGTGTGGATTGGTTCCCCTATAAAGAAACAGTGGAATGTCTTGTCAGACGTTGTAAGTATCCTATCCACAGTGAGTTGGCCAGTTTTGGCTTCCACCAAAAATGTAGAGAACTCTGAGTTTTACCTTTCAGAAAATGGTTGTGTTTCATCTAGTTTTAATTTCTTGATGACGACTAGGTTTATCATTTAACAATCATTTAATTTTTCCCCATTGCATAGTCCACACATACTCTTACAGCATTTTATAGTGATATTGGTATTTCAGTTCTGGTTTTAGACATCTTTGACACATCTGTAGGGATATTAATCCTTTGTGTGTTATTAAATTGTAAATACTTTCCCAAATTTGTGATTTTCTAATGCTTTTTGCCATGAAATTACTTTCAATACAATAAAACTTACCACACTTCCCCTATTATCTGTAGATTTTGAGCAATAGCTCAAAAATCGATTTAACCATGTCTTCCATAATGCATATTAAGGATGAGTTTCTTTATGTGACTCTGGTTCATTTTGGTTTTTATCTACATATTGTATGAGAAGTGGATCCAGGTTTTCCTTTTTACTAAAATTGGCCCTTATTCACAGATGGGGATGAACTGGAGTTACATTGTCCCCTAAGAGGCCCTGTTCTCAGCTTGCCAACTGGGATGTGGTACAAACAATGCTACGGATTTTCAGGAGTAGGCTCTTAGCCTCATCTAACTTGCTGAGTTTGCAGCAGATTTGAGATGGGTGAATAATACTCAAAATACAGCTCGTCTCTTTTTGTACATTTATTTCACGGAAAAATAAATGATCACAAACATGTATTGCCTTCCATCAGTGTTGGCATTCTTGGAAATCGTTCCAAACACAGCAGATGCATGGAGTACAGAAAGGCAGGACCCTTCCTGTTTCCTAAGAATATCAAAGTCCAGGGTGTTAACATGAAACACTACCCTTTAGTACTCAAAGTTTTCTGGCATGCTACGGCTGCTATATACTATTTTGTACTTCTTTGGTAATTAATGTATTTGTTTCCTAGAGATTTTATAGTGTCATTTACTGGATTAACCTTCTCCAGTCGACATGGCTTCATTTAGTCTTGCCTCTCGGCAAAAGCTACTTCAAAATTAGGCTATAGTCATTGACATAAGAGTATCTTCTACTTTTCTTTTTTACTCTTGTATTTTAGTGAGAACAACAAGCTGCATCCAGCCCACACCTTCCAAATGTTATCTGCAGATGTACTCAGTTTCATGCTTAGGTTTATCACGGACAAGTTCTATATCTGTGATGGCAACATTTTACTGTCAACGTTATTTGGTTTGGAACCTCCGAGGAGGTACATCTCTCAGTGAATTTCCAGAGA